>NC_138581.1:37121196-37721196 GCF_964289735.1 Phaethon aethereus | reverse complement strand
AAGGTCTCTAGGGAATTAGAAGGGCTTATTAGGCAGTGCTTTGAGATTGTCAGAAGCATAGTGGTAGAGAACAGGCAAGGGCTGTGCTCTGCCGCAGACAGGTATCAGCTACCTAGCCAGGCTAGCCTGGGACAAGTGGAGGCAGCCACCCAGACAGGGAAACTGCTGTCCAGGTGGAAGGCTGGAAAGCCTGCACCCCTGCCTCCTGGGTGGAGGAAGGTGCAAGCTCCACCTGTGCAAGATGTGCTCTGGTGGAGTCACTTCAGGCAGCAGGTGGAGGAGCTGCAGGAGGAAGTCAGCAGGCTA
The DNA here is from genome assembly GCF_964289735.1 of Phaethon aethereus. NCBI lineage: Eukaryota > Metazoa > Chordata > Aves > Phaethontiformes > Phaethontidae > Phaethon > Phaethon aethereus. The sequence continues at coordinate 37,720,890 of NC_138581.1, read as the reverse complement.
TGCTGTATTAGGGAGGGGGAACAAGAAACAGAGTATATTTGAGACTTTGCAAGAAGAAATACTAAGCACTGATCTCCAAGGACTACCAGACAAAGAGCATCAACAGCAAACAAACAACACCTTGGAGAGAGAGGCACCATGGTCTCTGGTGACTCGTGGCAACAGGATATCACTCCCCACTCAGAGCCCAGATGCGAGGGATTCCATGGGAAGCATCCATGGGAAGCATCCATGGAGGGCAAAGGAGCTTGTGAGTGCTGGGGATTATTCAAGAACAGCCTCCTGGAAGCACAAGAACAGTCCATCCCATACAAAGGGAAAGGAAGAAGGCAGAACAAGAGTCCACCCTGGCTTAACAATGACCTTATGGGTGTGCTTAAAGGCAAAAAAGAAGCATGCCAGCTATGGAAAGGCAGCCAAATAGCCATTGAGGACTACAAGAACCTTGCTAGGGCATGCAGAGATGCAGTCAGGAAGGCTAAGGCTCAGCTAGAACTGAAACTGGCCAGAGATGTCGAGAACAACAAGAAAGGGTTCTTCAGGTACATGAGCAGTAAGCAGAGCACAGGGAAGACATGGGCCCATTGCTAAACAGGGCAGGGAAACTAGTTACTAATAACGCTGACAAGGCAGAGGTCCTCAATACCTTCTTTGCCTCTGTCTTTACTGGTCACAAGATCAAGTAGCTACGACAATGCATGTGTTGACCCACCAGTAGTGGAGGAAGGGCTGGTCTGTGGCCTCTTGCAAGGGCTCAACCCACATAAATCTATGGGCCTGGACAGAATCCACCCCAGGGTATTAGGAGAAGTGGTTGACATTGTTGCAAGGCCACTGTCTATAATCTTTGAAAAGTCATGGAGATAGGGGGATGTCCCTGATGACTGGAAGAGGGCAAATGTCATACTCATCTACAAGAAGGGCCCAAAAGAGGACCCATGAAACTACAGGCTTATTAGTCTTGCTTCAATCCCTGGAAAGTAATGGAACGAGTCCTCCTAGAAACTATCACAAACCTAATGATTGGGAAAAGCCAACACAGATTTACCAAAGGCAAATCTTGCCAGACTAACCTGAGCACCTTCTACAACAAAATAACATCTTAGGTCAACACGGGGAGAGCAGTGGATGTTGTTTACCTGGACTTCAGCAAAGCGTTTGACACTATTTCCCACAGCCTTCTCCTGGACAAACTGGCAAGATACAGATTGGATGGGTGGACTGCAAGGTGGGTAGGAAATTGACTAACAGGCCACCCTCAGAGGATGGTGATCAACGGCTTTTACTCATGCTGGCATCCTCTCACAAGTGGGGTTCCCCAGGGATTGATACTGGGCCCCACACTGTTCAACACTGTGGTGTAAGGGTGAACAAGGACCTCGGGAGACTGCGCAATAAAACCACCCGCATCAATCCTGGATAGGAAGAGGGAGGTGTATTCCCTCATCTTCTCCACAAGATAGCTCCCCCAGCACAGTAAGGGCATCAATGCCAGGGCAAAGCGCATAGCCACTGTTTGTATTAACATGTTCCCAAGCTCAGCAAAATAAAGAGATAAGCAGTGCAGCCAGCAAACTCAGTGACCTGCATAGAAGCTTCCCACTTAATAACTACTATAGCTATAGCACGCTCAATTCAAAACTGCTGTTGTCTCAAGCCTCACACTGGGTGCCACAAAGGACTGTGGTGGGTTGACCTTGGCTGGATGCCAGGTGCCCACCAAGCTGCTCTATCGCTCCCCTTCCTAAGCGAAATGGGGGAGAAAATAAGATGAAAAACTCATGGGTCCAGATAAAGGCAGTTCAATAAAGAAAAGAAAAAGCCATGCATGGAAGCAAAGGAAAACAAAAAAAATTATTCTCTACTTCCCATCAGCAGGCCAGTGCCCAGCCACTTACTGGGAATAAGGGCCTCAGTACGCATAGCGGATGCTTAGGAAGAGAAAAACCTTAATAACAAATGCCCCCTGCTCCTCCTCCTTTCTCTTAGCTTTTATTGCTGAGCATGATGTCACGTGGTATGGAATATCCCTTTGGTCTGTTTCACAGAATCACAGAATCACTAGGTTGGAAAGGACCTTCAAGACCATCAAGTCCAACCATTAATCCAGCGCCACCATGTCCCCTAAACCATGTCCTGAAGTGCCACATCCACACGTTTTTTGAACACTTCCAGAGATGGCGACTCCACCACCTCCCTGGGCAGCCTGTTCCAATGCCTGACTACTCTCTCAGTGAAGAAATTTTTCCTAATATCCAATCTAAACCTCCCCTGGCGCAACTTGAGGCCATTTCCTCTTGCCCTATCACTAGTTACTTGGGAGAAGAGGCCAACACCCTCGTCGCCACAACCCCCTTTCAGGTAGTTGTAGAGAGCGATAAGGTCTCCTCTCAGCCTCCTCTTCTCCAGACTAAACAACCCCAGTTCCCACAGCCGCTCCTCATAAGACTTGTGCTCCAGACCCCTCACCATCTTCGTTGCCCTTCTCTGGACACGCTCCAGCACCTCAACATCCTTCTTGTAGTGAGGGGCCCAAAACTGAACACAGTATTCAAGGTGCGGCCTCACCAGTGCCGAGTACAGGGGCACAATCACTTCCCTACTCCTGCTGGCCACACTATTCCTGATACAGGCCAGGACGCTGTTGGCCTTCTTGGCCACCTGGGCACACTGCCGGCTCATGTTCAGCCGGCTGTCAACCAGCACCCCCAGGTCCCTTTCCGCCGGGCTGCTCTCCAGCCACTCTTCCCCAAGCCTGTAGCGTTGCATTGGGGTTGTTGTGGCCAAAGTGCAGGACCCTGCACTTGGCCTTATTAAACCTCATACAGTTGGCCTCTGCCCATCGATCCAGCCTGTCCAGATCCCTCTGCAGAGCCCTCCTACCCTCCAGCGGATTAACACTCCCACCCAACTTGGTGTCATCTGCAAACTTACTGAGGGAGCACTCGATTCCCTCATCCAGATCATCAATAAAGATATTGAACAAGACCGGCCCCAGAACCGAGCCCTGGGGAACACCGCTTGTGACCGGCCGCCAACCGGATTTAACATCGTTCACCACAACTCTCTGGGCTCGGCCATCCAGCTAGTTCCTCACCCAGTGAAGAGTAAACCTGTCTAAGGCACGAGCCGCCAGTTTCTCTAGGAGAATGCTGTGGGAGACGCTGTCAAAGGCTTTACTAAAGTCCAGGTAGACAACATCCACAGTCTTTCCCTCATCCACCAGGCGGGTCACCTGGTCATAGAAGGAGATCAGGTTGGTCAAGCAGGACCCAAGTTTGGGTCAGCTGTCCTGTCTATGACCCCTCCCAGCCTCTTGCCTACTGGCCTTTGGGGTCAGGGGGTTGGAGAGACAGCCATGATGCTGTGGGAGCGCTGCTCAGCAGTAGCCAAAACATTGGTGTGTTATCAACACCTTTCTAGCTAAAAATACAAAGCACAACACTCTGAAGACTGCTATGGGGAAAGTTAACTCTATCCTAGCCAGGCCCAATACAAACATCTTCATAAATGATCTGGATGATGGGATTGAAAGCACCCTCACCAAGTTTGCTGATGACAGTAAACTGGATGGTGAGGTGAACACATCAGAAGGGACAGACATCTTACAGAGAGACCTGGACATGCGGGAAGAGTGGGCTAGCAAAAACAGTATGAAGTTTAACAAAGACATGTGCAAAATCCCTTACCTGGGTCAGAATAACCAAAGAGGCCAGTATAGGCTAGGATCTGTGTAGCTGGGGACCAGGCTTGCTGAAAGGGACCTGGGGGTCCTGGTGGACAACAAGCTGAACATGAGTCAGCAATGCGTTGCTGCAGCAACAAAGGCAAATCAGATCCTGGGCTGCATCCGCAGGGGCATTACCCACAGAGATAGAGACTTGATCACATCACTTGGCGCTTGTCAGGCTGTACTCTCTTCACAAGGAGCCACATGGAAAAGACAAGGTGCAACAGGTACAAGTTGCACTGGGAGAGACATAAGAATGAAATATTTTACAGTGAGAACAATCATTCACTGGAACAACCTCCCCAGGGATGTGGCATGTGGCAGAGTCCCCATCACTGGAGATTTTCAAGATGTAATTGGACAGGGTGCTAGATAATCTCATCTAGGCTCCCTTTCCCACAAAAGGTTGGACCAGATGATCTTGCGAGGACCCTTCCCACCTGGGCTGTTCTATGATCCTATTATTCTATTCGGAGCAGTGATAGTAGAACACAGTCCATAATAGGACATATTAAGTTGAATCCGTAAGCTATTTTTGTGTGTGCTCATTGAGTCATATTCATCTCTGGAAATCAATTGATTTCTTCACCCCTTCCAGCTCCTTTTCTGGCTTTTCATACACTTAATGTCTTCTCAGTATCTGAAATAAAGATGTGCATCTTTTAAAACAACTGAGAGAAGAGATACTTTAAAATAGTAACACATAATTCAAATTTCCTCTTTGCCTTAAACCAATAAAGTATGACTATCTGCATGTGTTTGACTTGTGGTAAAATAATGACTAGCAGAATATCTGTTGAACTTTTGGGTAGAAGTTCTTAAATTAGATTTGAGGATCGATCTACTGTGATTGATAGCAAAAACATAAACCTGTTGTTATTTATTCTTAGGTGGTAAAATATTGGCCAGAAATTGGGAAATGTGGGTTCTTAGTTTGGCGCTATCTTCTGAGGAGAGATGATATTGAACCTGCACCTTGGACTTCAGAAGGGATGGAACGGTCAAAGAAACTGGGTCTGAGTGTACAGGTCAGAATCAGTGTTCACAAAGTTGCTCTGATTTTCTGTTCAAGTAAATGGACTCTTAAATTTTAAAACTAGGAATGTGAAATAAATTTAAGCCCCATTTTTCATATACTACAATGAGGCAGGGTCTAATATAACAATATTTTAGATCATCTGTAATTTGAAAAACTATGATATTGGCAAAGCAGAAAGAATTGTGGATAAAGCTTTCTGCCTTAACAGGAAATTACTCTGTATATATGGATCAGAAAATTATTGCTTTGAATACAGTTTTGTGATCCTTATGCTGGATAAGATTTATAAAAGTAACTCTTGTAATAGTTGACTCTCTTCTTAGAATTTAAAAAATATATAGGTTTTTATGTATTTTTCTCTAATTGTAACCTATGATTGAGGAACTATTATAGATAACATATTTCAGGCAGGGACTTTGGCACTGTGAAATTTGTGGCAGATAGGAAGAATCAAGGTAGTATTTTTTTTCCTCAGCAAACCAATAATTTCCTTTGGATGGATTGTTTTACTACATGACATCATCTTCAACTTTAGCTTTCCGATTTGTGTAGTTGGAGTTGTAGATATGGATATAAGGTGCCTTTTAATAAAAATCTATTCTAGATCAGATCCTTTGACAACTACAGTTTTCTAAATATATATTATTTTAAAAGCTTTCCTGTTTATATAGGGTTTAAAAAATATTTTTATATTATTTCAATATGTAGTCATAGGGGTTTACATTCTTTTAGAAAATAGATTTGTCAGTATTTGGGAATTCCCAGATGCCAGTGGATTTTGTTTTAAAACTGTTTTTCGGGGTTTTTTTAGTATCCAGAAGGTTATTTGGAAGCCATGGCTAGTAAAGAGAAAAAGGATAAGGTTAAGAAGCAAACTGTGAAACAGAAGCCAACCAGACAGAGTAACGGAAACCAGAAAAGGACAATTGATGACGGTATTTCTTTTTACTTCTTAGTGTTAGAGCTCTGTCAAGTTATATATAAGCCAACAGTATGAAAACTACCAGGAAGTTGGAAGTCGTTTGGAATCCAAATGTAAAGTGTTAAGTGCTCAGTAATAAAATGGGAAGCTGGGGATCTTATGGTGCTGTTCCATACTTGTAAGGTTTCTTTTTCTTAAACTTCATAGAAAAATGAACACTCTTCTATGTAGTTATGATCTATAGTTCAAAATAAAGCTAGGCAATTTGAATTGGAGCTTTATTGCATCATTACATAGATGTGATTCGTGTTTTAGCTTTCTAGAAATAATTTTGTCTTCCCTTTATAATAGTTCAGACTACCACTGTCACTGTATCTTGTCATAATTTTAAACAGGTATAGAGGAGACTAAAAATACATCCAAAGCCATGAGAATGGGAGATGGAGGGAAAGGAGAGTCTTTCCAACTGACCCAGCAACAGCAGTGGCTGATTAAAGAAGACTGTATGAACCAGAAATTGTGGGATGAAGTACTTGCTTCTCTTAAGGAAGGACCAGTATGCTTGCAGCTTGCTTAAATTATTCATTTTTAACCTTTCTTTATATAGAGTTAGGAGAAATGAGGCTTTGTTAAAACCTGATTCACTTGCTTAAAATTGCTGAATACATACTATCTGTTTAGAAACAGTTGATAGGGCATGTAATTTCATTCACTTAAGGAGATAGAAAAAATACCGTCATATTGAGAATTAGATACCAAATAAAAATGTTTTAAACTCAAGTTTAGCAGATTATTCCACTCACTATAGAGAGAACCTTAATTAAAAAAGAGGAAATATTTCCCCAGCTTTCAAGAAAATAGCAAGGATAGTTCAAGTTTGAAGACACTTGTGGATTTTTTTTTTATTAGTCTCTGATGGAATATCCTCCAAAATATTATGTCCTTGAACATTAATTAGCTTTACTGATGTTCCAATTCATAGTTATTTTAGCTGTTTTGCAGAAGAAAAAGAAATCAAGATATCAGGATGGTAAAGGTCAACATCAAGTCAGTGAAAGAACAAAATATTAGATGGAGAATGGATGCCTAAAAATGAATGTACAAAATCACTTTATTTGGTAATTGCCAGGGCTATTTACTTTTCTTCTTTGACAGAAAAAGCATCCGGTAACTCCTTGTTCTTCCACTTACAGTACTACTATTGCTATAATGCTACTGCACTTGTATAGGAGCTAATACTGTAAAGTTATAAGTTGTTTATCTGTAGGTTGTCCAATGTTTGTAAATAATTAGACTTTCAACTCTTAGTTATGTGACAAAATACAGTAAATATGTGTTCCTAAAGCAACAGAAAACAGTATCTTAAGAGAAATCCAGTTACTAGAAAGTTCTTTTCCTATAGATTCCTGCCCATAATTTTGATTGCCCTTGGTGATAGCCATTTCAATGGGAATCACACAACTACCATCTAAATCTTAATACTTGAAACAACCTTTCCACTTTAACTATAAGTTTTGGGTTGAGATGAATCTGATATTATTAAAATTATTGAAAAGAACTGTATTTTGAGTAACTTTAGATCTGTTTTTTACACTTCTATACTTGAGTGAGTATGCTTGAGACTACTGAAATACCAGAGAATAAGGTCTCTGTAAGCATGCTTGTACGTGTAAAATCTATGCCACAAAATTTATCCCACATTCTTCAGAGTTGCTCTGAGAAGACTGAAAAACAGGAAGATTCTTCTACCTATTGCAGAGTATTTCAGAGTGAGGACTCAAAAAACCAATTAAACACCTCCAGCAGGTGCAGAGGTGAATTTCTTAGTGAGGGAGGTATACAGTACTTTGCTTTCCCTTTGCAGAGCAGCAGCAATCACTTATCCATCATGGATGTGCAAAATTCTAGTGATGATCACTAAATATAGATATTAGCTTCCAAATTCTCTGACTTGTGCTAAGAATCAGGCTTGATGGGCCCCCTGTTTTGTTTTTAATTATAATAATGTATAACCAAATAACCTTCAAAACCTTAGTTCTCTGACTTCTGGAAAAGCAGGGAAATTAATTGTTTATGGACTTGCTTTCTAAATACTTTGTTAGCCACACTACTTCTCATGAATGTGAAGGATAGAAGATGAGCCTTCAAAAAGCTTTTGATGTAATAAATATAATTTATTAGATGCATACTTTGCATTGAATACAATAGAGGTTCACTTCTGAGGAAATAAGAATGAACAAGAAGCTGTGAACAATAATAATACATGGAATGAGCAGAAGATAGGTAGAAGTAATAGCAGAGGACGTGGGAATGTCTTTATGTAAATGCCCATGAATACAGGAGTAATGGTGGTAGGCTTTGAAAGGAACTGAGACCTGAAGATAGCACTAGAAACGTTTCAGGGTAAGCAGTCTTTGCAATGTCAAGCTGTCCTATCACACTGAATATTGGATTTAACAACTCCTAGCAGTTGTGTAACATTATTAGACCATGCTAACTGTGAGTTTGGGAAGAGTAACAAGGATGTTAAACTAGTATCTCATGAATGTATCTCTGCATTTACCAAAGGCCAAATTTTTTACTCAATTTAGGTCTGTGAATTTGGCTGACATTTTATAATTTAAATATAGGTAACAATTACAGTAGTTAGGCAAATTAGTTTTTAAAAACGCTTTAATAATTTTAAATAAAAATGCTCTTTTTTGTTTGCATATTTGTGAATGTGCCTCTAATAGTTCTACTTTTCTCTTCTTTTGCCCTATACTAGAATTTCCTGAAGAAACTGGAACAATCTTTTATGTGTGTCTGCTGTCAGGAGCTGGTTTACCAGCCAGTGACAACAGAGTGCCTCCACAACGTCTGTAAAGTAAGAATAATCCCTGTATTGCTCTGGGCTGCGTTCTTGGCCCTGAGACACCGATCACCAAAACCAACATAGATTTTAGGAAGACAATAATTATTGCCTAGCAGTCTGAGCAAGAAATGTAATGTGCTTGCTTCCAGTTGTGTAGCTGCCATATAATCAATCTTAATTTTATGTAAAAATTAGTGGAAATGTATTTAGTATAATTTCTTATAGACATGATGTATCGAGTTTATCACTCCTTTGTAATTAGTGGAGCTATGCTAGGGATAGGTTTGTTCCAGGAGCTAGATGTTGGTACAATAAGATTAAGTTAATTTTATGTAGTTAAGGAATGAGAATAGAGCAAGATTGCTCCTTCAAAGAGTTGCTTGTTACATAGAGATAAAGTATTATGAGAGGGTTAATATATAGAACGGTGGAAAAAACATGGCGAATGTTTAATGGCAACAACTTCAAAGCATAGAATCTGAATCTATCAATAACATCCAATTACTGTTTTAAGGTATAGACTGACAGACAGTCATGGTGTTTGGGCAAAGATTGGCCCTCATAAAACTTTCATATTTAACTTATATGCTTGGACTATCTGCAGTCTGGGAAAACAAAAAAAAAAAAGGCGGCAACATTAATAATCATCTTTTAGATACTGTAGTCTGAAACCTCTTTTATTCTACTCATGCCTTTGAGGCTTATACACTAAGTCTTGTCATAAAGATAAAGTAGCTATGGATTGTTAGATAAAATGCTATAAACCTGTATGATCAGCTACATCTTGAAATGAAACTCTGGCATACTTACAGCACTCTAACAGAAATGCTAGAAATAAACTGCAGACTGGTCCACAGGAACGCATTAGGGAAAATTAAGTATCTTAGTAGCAACACTTTTAATTCCTGACAAACTCAATTCTTTGCCTCCTAATCAAAAGAAGATTTATTTGGTTAAGTCCTTTGTGATGGGTTGACCCTAGCCAGCAAATAAGCACCCACCAGCCACTTGCTCAATCCTCCCCACAGTGGGAAAAACTCATGGGTTGAGATAAAGACAGTTTAATAAGTGAAGAGAAAAAAAGAAAAGGAAAAAAAAAGTGATGCAAAGCCATTCGCTCACCACCTCCCACAAGTAGACCAATGCCCAGCCAGTCTCCAAGAAGTGGCTACTTTGGAAAGACCACCCCCCAGTTTTTATTGCTGATCGTGACATTATATGGCATGGAATATCCCTTTGGTCAGTTTGGGTCAGCTGTCCCAGCTGTGTCCCCTCCCAACCTCTTGCACATCCCTGGCCTACTTGCTGGGAAGGCAGAATGAGAAACAGAGAAAGCCTTGATGCTGTGCAAGCACTGTTCAGCAACAGCTAAAACATTGGTGTATTATCATCACTGGTTTAGTCACAGATCTAAAACACAGCACCATACAGGCTGCTATGAAGAAAATTAACTCTATCCCAGACAGACCCAGTACATAATTTCAGTTTTAAAGGCAGAAACATGGCAAGAGAACTCAGTAAGAATTTGTCATTTCTGGAAATGCGGGAAACTGCATCTTTGATTCCTAGTAATTGCTTAATTTTTGCTAGCTAAATTTTCAATGTAAAGCAAAAGCTGTAACACTTTTACTTCTTTGTCTTTGTATGCCCTAGAGCTGTTTACAGCGCTCTTTCCGAGCTGAAGTCTTTACCTGTCCTGCCTGCCGCTATGACCTCGGAAAGAGCTACACCATGGTTCCTAACAAGATATTGCAGACACTACTTGATCAGTTCTTCCCTGGTTACAGTAAAGGACGATGATATGTTCAAATCCTTTCTTACTTCTCCCATTGACTTTATAGACAGTAAAGGAGAATAAACATCTAAAAGTCAACAGTGAACCAGCCAGCTTGATGGAAGTGAATCTATTGTCACATTTTGAAGCAGCTAATCCTCTTCCTCCTCATCACCATCTTTCTTCATGTAGTGAGAACTCTAAATCTCTGCTGTCTTTAACATCAAAGGTAGTTTTGGTGAGCTGACAAATAATTTTTAAAGGGAGGAAAAAAACCCCAAACCAGAAGCTTTAGGTCTCAGTGGTGAGTCCTAGCTGGTGCTTAAGTTATGATTTGTTTTTTGTAACTACCTCAGGTAGAGGAAAACAAATTGTGGGGAGGAAAAATAGTTCATAAAGTTTTAGCTACCCACTGCTTTATTAATTTTACTTGTGTCTAGTCTATGTGGTTTGATCCAACAAAAAAAGCCAAAAAACCCAAATACCCAAAATAACACAACAAAAAACAAACAGCACTTAAGTCAGCTGGATTAAAGAACAGGAAAATCTGTGGTGTGCATAATCCTTTTTTTGTCTTTGTTCCATTATAGTGTATTTTTTTTGCAAGAACCGGCTGACTTTTAGTTTTTGTGAGCTTCACTGTGCTTTTTCTTGTATCTTATGCAAGCTGACTACTAAGGACTATTGAACAATATGAACGCATTGTTGCTACAGTAGTGTAAAATGATCTGTGTTTTTTTGCACTTAGCGGATATTCAAGACAGTAGTTGTGTACAAAAATCCATATTAAAAAGCCACTTTTGTATTAGTTCAAAATGTATGCTTTTAGTAGGTCTTGAATCAGTGACAATAAATCTATACAGCATTGAAGACAGTGCTAGCTTGAAAAGGGTTTAAATTGCTTCATATGGTGACCTGAAATTTTATATACAATATATTCCCCCAAAATATACATTATTAAATATTTTATGATTCAGAAATGTTGCTACTTTTGTGGGTTTTGTATTATCCAAACTTGTCAAATCATGACATTTAAAATTAAGATACTTTTTTCAGACTACAGAATGCTTCCTTTAGGCAGGCTTCTTATTCTTCAAACTTGAGTCTTCATATACCTTAATTCATTCATCAAGAAAACAGAAGAATGCTTGCTCAAATGAATTTCAGAGCCACTATACCACCACCCTCCCCAACCATTCCTTAAGAAAAAAAGCTAACCTTATTCAGGGTCTTACATATGAGATACATATTTCTCCTGTAGCAGAGCTTGTGCTACAGGTGCAGCTATTCAAGCCTCTGCTTGAGACAAGCATGAGTAGCCCTAGCTCTATATATCAGAGCAGGAGTCCTGGGACCTGCTGCAGGAGAGAGCCTTTCTTTCCCATTACCATTGTACGTTGTGGGATCCCAGCACAGTGATCAGTAAAAGGGTTGTCTAAGTAGTCATGGGGTGATACCAACAGTGTATAGTCTAGAAAGGAGATATGTCATTATGTTGGAGGGAAATAACAACTAGATATTATTTTTTGTGTCAATTCTCATTTCAGACCTTTGAAATACTATTTATTGTTTACTGTTAAATATTGTTTGAGGCTGAATTATATCAGTAAGGTATTATCTTTGATTTGTTACTAGTTTTATGTAAAGTGATAATCCCCTTTTGAGTGCTTGTCTACATGTACATTCATATTGGAGAAGTATGTGCACAGTTATGATGACATTCTCTGATTCAAAACCTTGCCTTCACCTCTGTAATGAATCAGACAAATGTAATTGCTCTTTTTTTTCTTTTTTTTTAATGCATAATGCTTTAACGTTGGTAGCATCTTGAACCACATAATATTGAAGACATGCATTGTTGAACAATTCAGAAGTTAAAGCTTCAGCTTTTGATCTTTTTCTATACTTACTAGGAAATGAGGTTTCAGACACTATGCAACAACTAAGCATATAGTTTGAGAACTGTAGACTGTTTCGTAAGTCCGTAGATTTCCCAAATTATAGCCCAATGCTTTTTATGGTGAAAATTATACCTTTGCGACCAGCATATGCATCTGTGTAATATGCACCTACCAAAAGTCTACAGTATTTTATACCTTTTGATGGCCTTTGAATTGGTAAAAAGCTACCAAACTGAATAAGATACTATTAATGCACCATTTTATTAGAGAAGTCTTATCAAAACTGCTTTGGAAAAGGCAACTTTTAATCCTGATTCCCAAGTCTTAAACTAAAGTTGGTAACATTCATCAAAACACACAAATACCTAGAAAATATAAATCTGAACTATTCACCTTCTCTGTTAAATGTTTAGCAAGAAACTGTTCCAAATATTAACTTTTATTTTTCTTATTCAGAAGAGTTAGTGACTTTTGATTACTAGAGAACCTAGCTTTTTCCCTAGTCTATATTAATTCAGTGAGTTTACTTTTAATCTACCATTTGTCACAAAGTTTAAGGCCAACTGTAGGAAGTTCCTAAATTTTTTTTATGGTTTTGGCTTAACTTTTTTTTTCAGACCATTTTAATGACTTAAGCACAATTGTTTGTAATCAACGGATTGACAAGATTTTGCATAGTTAATGACAACTGAAAACACATCCATTGCTTTCACCTATATTAAAAGTCCAGTTTGTAGTAGTATTTCACAATTTTGTAAACCCTTAGTGCCATACCAATGTCTATTAAATGTCTTTTTTCAATATTATTGAAGAAGTCTAAAATTTTCTAATGCTGAATCTCTCTCTGTATACAACAATGGCTTGTCTGTTTCCTGTTACTTTCATATGATGATGCAACCTCTGTGAAATTAAATTCCCATTGGAAGTCACTAAGTAGGTAATGAAGAATTGCAACTCCAAAACCTTTACCATAAAAGACACAAATGTAGAATAGGTAAAATAGCTCTATTAATACAAGCCTCATTTTTGTCACTTCAAAGAAAGCCCCCAGGCATTCTCGTACCTGTATACCATAAAGTTCTAGTGGTTACTGTTTGGATGATGTAAAATTGTGCAGTCATTTCTCCACTCTAAATATTACTACAGTACATACTTCCTGATCTGCAGCACTACTACTTTATGCAGTGACAAACTAACTCAACTTCAAGGGAACTCACTTGATTGAACTCAAGTATCTGCACAGACATGCCAGAAAAGCTCTTGTGTTCCTTTCAAATACACTACATTGGTGTCTTCATCATAAAGTCATCACATGTAAAGTCTATCCCACCAACTATATAGACAGTCTCAGAAGCCAAATTTTTATATAAACTGATTGATGGGAACAGATGGGAAGATGTTCCTGTTCAAGGTTTCAGTCCTGGCCACTTTTTACTTCTACATGGCATTATGTGAAACAATAGGACTCTGATCTCAAGTGCTCATTCAGTATTCCTGGAGGGCTAGAGCTTAAGTTTTGAAGCCATTTTAAAGCAAGCAATAGTCTACGTAATGAAGCAAGGCAAGTTAAGCATGCTGACTAAACCAGAGTCATTATTCAAACTAAGAGGTCTGAAAAAATGCATGGAAAAAATATTGTACTTTTGTTGGATGAGATTTAATGTACGAAGTTCAATTTCAATATTTGTAGAAAAGCTGTTTCATACTTTACCTGGATTAGAAGAAGAGGTTTATATGGAACTATAAGGAAAAAATTATGTGATACTGAAAAATGCAGGTTTAATGCTCAGTAAAAATTGAACATCATAGCTTGTGGGGGAAAAAAACAGATCTTTAATATTACATTCTGTCAGTATTTTACTTTGTGTAGGACCTACTGCTACTGTAGCAGCTCTGACAAATCAGAACTGAAGTATCAAACAAAACAGACATCAAGGTTTTATACTTCTGTTAGCTAAAGTTTAAAAGTTAGAGTTCAAAATATGATGTGCTTAATTCTGGCTAACTTTATTGGAATACTAAGATTGGCAGGTAAAACAGGTAAGAAATATTAACACTAGCAATACTAGTGGTAATATATGTATTAAATAATCCATCTGTCTTTAGAAAATAAAAAGTTACTGCTGTGGTTGATATTCATTACTATTGCCTTATGATGCATCTGGAATTAAAAGGTTTGCATCCTGTTCTGTCTGTGCTGGGTGGGGTGGGGGTGGTGAGAGACAGGGTGCAGGGTTCACCTAGATCTCAATAAAAAAGGCCTGATGACAAATGGCTTAATAAAATATCTGTTTTAATAAGATAAAATAAAAAGAGGAATATAGATAGTGTGTAAATTTTGCATGCTGTCAGACGCTGGGAACCACAGTTCATGCAGCATCAGCTCAATCCTGGATGGATTTTCCCACGGTACGCTGGGCAGATCCTGTCAATGGAGAGGTTCTTCCTTTTTGGTCATTCAAGCTATTATAGGCTTTTCCTAGAAGAAAACAACTCTATTTATCATTCCTACCGTTAAACAGGAAGGGTGTTCGCATAAGAGCTTCTTGCTGCACTGTTAGATAAACGCAAGGCCACGCAGGTGGCTTAATCACTGGTACCAAGTGGGAGCTGACTCTGCAGGCTCCTCTGTTACAATGAGCTGGCTGAGTTTATCTTGCGGCCAACAGATTTGTGCAGCCCAACACATGCCTGAAACCCGTGGGCTCAGGCCCGGGTCTATTCAGGTTAACTGTTATGTGGATCGCTAATCCCTCGAAGTACAATGGTCTCCTGGTCGGGACCACTACATTCCACCCACTGAGCCACATAGAGCCAAAAATGTTATAAGTCACATTTTATATCAGTAACATATAGACTTCTCAAGCCATAAGTACAAGGCCCAATAAAGAATCACAGAATCATAGAATAGTTTGGGTTGGAAGGGACATTTAAAGGTCATCTAGTCCAAACCCCATGCAATGAGCAGGGACATCCTCAACTAGATCAGGTTGCTCAGAGCCCCGTACAACCTCACCTTGAATGTTTCCAGGGATGGGGCATCTACCACCTCTCTGGGCAACCTGTGCCACTGTTTCACCACCCTCAGTGTGAAAAATTTCTTCCTTATGTCTACTCTACATCTGCCCTCTTGTAGTTTAAAACCATTACCCCTTGTCCTATCGCTACAGACCCTGCTAAAAAGTCTGTCCCCATCTTTCTTATAAGCCCCCTTTAAGCACTGAAAGGCCACAATCAGGTCTCCCCGGAGCCTTCTCCTCTCCAGGCTGAACAACTCCAACTCTCTCAGTCTTTCCTCATAGGAGAGGTGCTCCATCCCTCTGATCATTTTTGTGACCCTATGGACCCTCTCCTCTTTCCTGTGCTGAGAGCTCCAGAGCTGGATGCAGCACTCCAGGTGGGGTCTCACCAGATCAGAGCAGAGGGGCAGAATCACCTCCCTTGCCCTGCTGGCCACACTGCTTTGGGTGCAGCCCAGGACACGGTTGGCCTTCTGGGCTGCAAGCGCACGTTGCCAGCTCATGTCCGGCTTTTCATCCACCAGTACCCCCAAGTCCTTTTCAGCAGGGCTGCTCTCAACCCCTTCATCCCCCAGCCTGTATTGATACTGGGGGTTTCCCCGACCCAGGTGCAGGACCCTGCACTTGGCCTTGTTGAACCTCATGAAGTTCACACAGGCCCATTCCTCGACCTTGTCCAGGTCCCTCTGGATGGCATCCCGTCCCTCAGGTATGTCAACCGCACCGCTCAGCTTGGTGTCATCTGGAAACTCGCTGAGGTTGCACTCAATCCCACTGTCTATGTCATAGTTGAAGATATTAAAGAGTACTGGTCCCAATACGGACCCCTGAGGGACACCACTTGTCACTGATCTCCATCTGGACATTGAGCCGTTTACTACTACCCTCTGGAAGCGGAAGAAGACATGGCTTGTTCAAGATAAATAACTCCTCGAATACAGTGTCTTCCGCAAGGGTCCCAATGCACATACCACTTTGAAAACTGTGTTAATATTAAAGTTTTAGCACAAAGAAGATAAAAGCTCAGATTTGAGGCAACCTTAACATCAACTACTATGGAAAATGAGTATTGAACCAACTAATTTTTCTTCCACCTAATATACTGATTGTATTTACGTTAACTAAGCAGGGATTCTTTTAATAAATACAGAGTTTACCAGAAATATATACAGTATATAAATCACCTAAGCTTGTCTAGGGGGAAAAAAGCCATCCTGGTAGACTGAATCAATCAGGTGAATCCAGACAGTTGGAAGTAGTATTATGAAGATGCTGTCTTCTGTTCAGAATAGATTTCTACTGGTGGGTAAGTACAAATCAGATGTTGATTTCCATATTTGTTATCAATGCATGCCATTGAAGTCCAAAGCTTGCTTTCTGATTTCACAAATGGCTAAGCACAAAAGAAAAAAATTATTTTAACTGTTATATCACTCTCTGATCAAGCAAATCTGTGTAATCAGTAAAACAAACATGCAAAGAATTAAAAAGCCATATAGCCATTTCTTCAGTGCTTGTCAGAGTCGAGTCATGCATCTTAAATCTATTAGGAATCTTTGAAAGTTAGCAAGCGTGTGGAATAAGTATGATGCAATCAAAACAATTTAGTTTTAACAAAAAAAAAAAATTATAAGCACATCCTCCAGCAAAGACTTATAAAGATACATTGTTATGATTTAAAAAGCATGGTCCTCATTAACTGGCTAAAAGATGGAAACCAAGGAATAGGAGAAAATGGTTACCAAGTTCTGCAACTCTTTCAAACAGAGATCAGCAATAAAATTGTGGTGGGTTGACCTTGGCTGGATGCCAGGTGCCCAGCAAAGCCACTCTATCATTCCCCCTCCTCAGCTGGACATGGGAAAGAAAATATAATGAAAGGCTCGTGGGTCGAGATAAGGACAGGGAAAGATTACTCACCAATTACCATCATGGGCAAAACAGACTTGACCTGGGGAAAAATTAATTTAATTTATTACCAATCAAATCAGAGTAGGATAATCAAAAATAAAACCAAATCTTAAAATACCTTCCCTGCAGCCTTCCCTTCTTCCTGGGCTCAACTTTGCTCGCAACTATTTTACCTCCTTCCCAAGTGGCACAAGGGGATGGGGAATGGGGGTTTTGGTCAGTTCATCACATGTTGTCTCTGCTGCTCCTTCTCCACAGGGGGAGGACTCCTCACATTCTTCCCCTGCTCCAGCATGAGGTCCCTCTGACAGGAGACAGTCTTCCACAAACATCTCCAATGTGAGTCCTTCCCACAGGTTGCAGTTCTTCATGAACTGCTCCAGCATGGGTCCTTTCCACAGGGTGCAGTCCTTCAGGAACAGACTGATCCAGCGTGGGTCCCCCACGGGGTTGCAAGTCCTGCCAGAAAACATGCTCCAACATGGCCTCCTCTATCCATGGGTCCACAGGTCCTGCCAGGAGCCTGCTCCAGCGTGGGCTTCCCACGGGGTCACAGCCTCCTGCGGGCGCATCCCCCTGCTCCGGCATGGGGTCCTCCATGGGCTGCAGGTGGATACCTGCTCCACTGTGGACCTCCATGGGCTGCAGGGGGACAGCCTGCCTCACCATGGTCTTCACCACGGGCTGCAGGGGAATCTCTGCTCCGGTGCCTGGATCACCTCCTTTCCCGCCTTCTTCACTGACCTTGGTGTCTGTGGAGTTCTTACACATATTCTCACTCCTCTCTCCGCTGCTGTTGTTCCCGAATATTTTTTTTTCCCCCTTCTTAAATATGTTATCACAGAGGTACTCCCACTGTCGTTGATTGGCTTGGCCTTGGCCAGTGTCAGGTCCATCTTAGAGCTGGCTGGTGTTCTGGTTTCGGCCGGGACAGAGTTGGTTTTTCTTTCTGATGGCTGGTATAGTGCTGTGCTTTGGATTTAGGATGAGAATGATGTTGATAACACACTGATGTTTTTGGTTGTTGCTGAGTAGTTGTAGTGCTTATACTAGAGTCAAGGACTTTTCAGATTCCCATGCTCTGCCAGCAGGGAGGTGCACAAGAAGCTGGGAGGGGACACAGCCAGGACAGCTGACCCAGACTGGCCAAAGAGATATTCCCTACCATATAACGTCATGCTCAGTATAAACTGGAGTTGGCCGGGGGCAGGAATTGCTGCTCGGGGATGGACTAGCGGTTCACAGAATCACAGAATCACTAAGGTTGGAAAGGACCTTCAAGATCATCAAGTCCAACCATTAATCCAGTGCCACCATGTCCCCTAAACCATGTCCTGAAGAGCCACATCCACACGTTTTTTGAACACTTCCAGGGATGGTGATTCCACCACCTCCCTGGGCAGCCTGTTCCAATGCCTGACCACCCTCTCAGTGAAGAAATTTTTCCTAATATCCAATCTAAACCTCCCCTGGCGCAACTTGAGGCCATTTCCTCTTGTCCTGTCACTAGTTACTTGGGAGAAGAGGCCAACACCCTCTTCGCCACAACCCCCTTTCAGGTAGTTGTAGAGAGCAATAAGGTCTCCCCTCAGCCTCCTCTTCTCCAGACTAAACAACCCCAGTTCCCTCAGCCACTCCTCAGAAGACTTGTGCTCCAGCCCCCTCACCATCTTCGTTGCCCTTCTCTGGACATGCTCCAGCACCTCAACATCCTTCTTGTAGTGAGAGGCCCAAAAGTGAACACAGTATTCAAGGTGTGGCCTCACCAGTGCCGAGTACAGGGGCACAATCACTTCCCTACTCCTGCTGGCCACACTATTCCTGATACAGGCCAGGACGCTGTTGGCCTTCTTGGCCACCTGGGCACACTGCCGGCTCACGTTCAGCCGGCTGTCAACCAGCACCCCCAGGTCCTTTTCCGCCGGGCTGCTCTCCAGCCACTCCTCCCCAAGCCTGTAGCATTGCATGGGGTTGTTGTGGCCAAAGTGCAGGACCCGGCACTTGGCCTTATTAAACCTCATACAGTTGGCCTCTGTCCATCGATCCAGTCTGTCCAGATCCCTCTGCAGAGCCCTCCTACCCTCCAGCAGATCAACACTCCCACCCAAGCACTCCCATGTTGTGCTCAGCAATAAAAGCTAAGAGAAAGGATGTCCTGGTTCCAGCTGGGATAGCGTTAATTTTCTTCATAGAAGCTAGTATGAGGCTATGTTTTGGATTTGGGATGAAAATAATGTTGATAACATACTGATGTTTTCAGTTGTTGCTAAGCAGTCAAGGACTATCCAGCTTCTCATGCTGGCCTGCAAGCGAGAAGGCACGGGGTGCACAAGAAGCTGGGAGGGGACACATCCAGGACAGCTGACCCAAACTGGCCAAAGGGACATTCCATACCATGCGATGTCATGCTCAGTATATAAACTCGGGGAAGAAGAAGGAAGAGGGGAGACATTCGGAGTGATGGCTTTTTGTCTTCCCAAGAGACCATTACGCGTGATGCAGCCCTGCTTCCCTGGAGATGGCTGAACACCTGCCTGCCGATGGGGAGTAGTGAATGAATTCCTTGCATTGCTTTGGTTGCATGTGTGGCTTTTGCTTTACCTATTAAACTGTCCTTATCTCAAACATGAGTTTCCTCACTTTTACTCTTCTCATTCTCTCCCCTGTCCCACCATGGGGGATTGAGCAAGCGGCTGTGTGGTGCTTGATTGCTGGCTCAGGTTAAACCACGACAAAGGAGGAGGGGGTTGGCATTCTGTATTAAGACGTTTGTCTTATGAAGCATCTGCTATGTATACTGAAGCCCTGCTTCCCAGGAAGTGGCTGGACATCGCCTGCTGATGGGAAGTGGAGAATAAATCTTTTTTTCTTTTGTTTTGCTTACATGCATGGCCTTTGTTTTTTTGTTTCTTCTCAAGAAGAAACTAGCTTTACCTCTGTGGTGTGTTAACCTTGGCTGACCACCAGGTCCTCATAAAGCCACTCTATCACTCCCTCTAACGTCAGAAGGATAGAGTTAAAAAAAAACTTACAGATAAAAACTTTTTAGGCTGAATAAGCATATAATGAACTCGTCTGAAACCAGGATAACAAGAATGGAAGGCCCCTAAGATTAAAGGATGGAAAGACCTCAGAGGTTAAAATAACCAGAAACAAGACACAGTAATTAAGAGCAGTATCTAAAGACAGTAAAATTCTGTCAGCCCTTGTAGATAATGCCTCGTTATAGCTTCTTTACATAAACCAGAGACAGATTTGGACAAAGATCAAAACCAGAAGGTGTCCGCTACATAGCCTATGGTGATTTTAATACTAAAAAACACACCTCTAGGAGGAGATTTTAAATGTAAATGTAGTACCACTTTAATATAATGAATTAGGTAATAGTATAATGAATTAGGTAATTGATGGAGCATGCATACAAAGACTGCTGTGATGTAAAACCATATATCATTTTGTTGGGATCACCCTGCACAGCTCGACCTTAAGGAGAAGGAGCTGTGGTGTTGATCTGCATGGCTCGACCTCAAGGAGAAGGAGCTGTGGCATTGAGAAGCTGGTAAACAGCTGGATATCTGCACGGCTCGGCCTTGAGGAGAAGGAGCTGTGATAAACAACTAAGAAGAAGCGAGGAAAACAGGAACACCTGCAAGCAGCGAATCCTGACTGTGTGAGAGGCGCGTGGACAGCGTGTGATATTTTGTATATAGCCAATTGCAATAATGTGTGTAACAAGCTGTAACCAATCATGAGTGTGTGTGCAGTGACTAAACAAAGATTATGATATATATTGGAGTCAGACAAGACAATAAACGGTTTTCGGAATATAACTCTCATAGAGTTGTGAAGTTCATCCTTCTCCTGCAACTGGTGACCCCGACGTGATACGATCTCTGGGATCTCATCGTTGAACGCCGGTCGAGTGCAGAGGACGCTGCGGGAGAAGCCCGGTTGGAAGAATTGCAGTCAGCGGGACTGACGCAAGGAAAAAGAAAAAGGAATACGTTGCAACGGAGAAGCACCCAGCGAGGTGAGGTGAGCAACCGGGGCAGCATGGGGCAGAACGCACCGCATGAAGAAGGGGCGATAGTCAGACTCCTGCTGCACATGCTCTCTAAGAGAGGACTGAAATATGATGAATATACACTTAGAAGGCTTCTAATTTGGAGCCAAAAGAAAGGGTACCCCCCCGATCCGTCTGTGGCGTTTAAGGCAGAGACGTGGGAGGAGATAGGAAAAATGTTATGGGAGCATATTGAGAAAACCGCCGCAGAGTTAGTGACGGCGTGGAAGTTGATATTAACCACATTAAAAGCCTTAAAGGCAGAGAGAAAAGCTGCAGCTGATATGGAGGAGGCTGTTAAACCGCCTTCAACCAATCCCTTCTTAACCGAGTCAGAGGGTCCAGGACCTTCAGCGACTCCGACTGCACCGCCTGAGGTGCCAGATGCACCAGGTGAATTGGCTGCATTAGATAAGTCAGAGAAACAGATCTACGATGATGTATGTGAGGGCAAGACAGGACAAAGCTGCCCAGAACAATGTACTCAATGTTCCCCTGTGTGCCCGTGTGAAAGATTGATGGGGCGGGCTTTACCACCCCCGAAACCACCCAGACTTAACCGATTGAAAGCCGTAGTTTTGAAGCCTTCAGCCGAGCCCCTGCCACCTTTATGGCCCCCGTTGCCTGATAGCAGCAGCGAAGAAGAAGAGCCTGTTGTAGAGACTATAGGGAGGCAAGAGCCTAGGATGAAAGGTGACCCTAGAGAGCGGTGGAAAGACGTTTTTTTAGGAGCAATGAAAGACGAGGAAACGGAGTTACTGATGGCATTTCCTGTTAGTGTACAGTCTCACGGGCCCAATCGCTGGGACCCATTTCATTGGGACTTGATTAAGGAAGTGCGGAAGGCAGTGCAAAATTATGGCTTGCAATCACCTTTCACGCAAGCTCTATTAGATAACATAATCACGGGAATGGTTCTTACACCATGGGATTGTCGGCAGATGATAGATATGTTGTTGACACCAACCCAAAGGTTATTGTGGGCAGACAGATGGTATAAACTCTGTATGCAAGAAGCCCTGAGAAACCTGGAGCGTCAAGACGGCGATCCACTCCAGAACATTACTATGGAACAAATGACAGGCCAGGGACTGTTTGTGGATGTTAGATTGCAAGCTCGGCTGCCCTTAGAAGCCTTGCAATTCGTTGGGTGACTAGCGTTGAATGCGTTGCGAACAGTCCCTGAGGAGGGAAAGAGGCAACCATCTTACACTCAAATTAGACAAGGGAGAGATGAACCATATATGTCTTTTGTTGATCGTCTGAGAGACACTTTGAATAAGGTGTATACCAATGAAGACTCAAAACTAGCAGTGCTGTTGAATTTAGCGGTAGAAAATGCCAATGTAGATTGTAAAAGCATTTTGTTAGCTTTGCCAAAAGAAGCAACGTTAGTACAAATGGTAGAAGCCTGCAACAGAGTAGGCTCTGCCACACGTCAGGCAGAAACACTCGCAAACGCCTTTGCAGCAGCAATTAAGCCATTTATAAATGGAAAAGGGGGGAAAAAATGTTTTAATTGTGGAAAAACAGGCCATTTTAGAGCTCAGTGCAAGGCCACAAGGAAAGGACCTAGGCAGATTGAGACAGGTCATAAATCCTTCCAACAAGGACCCTTTCAGCAAGGAATAGGCCCAGCAGGAGCACCATGTGGTCGATGTCAAAAATTTGGTCATCAAGCCTCAGAATGCTGTTCAAAGTATCATCGGGATGGTATGAAATTGGGAAACGGGCGACTGAGCATGAAGGCAGCCCACACGACGACACAAATGGGGAAGCACCACCAGGCTGCTTGGCAAGCCTCAGTGCCCAAACCAGAGGGAGCGCCGGAATGGACGTGGAAACAACAGTAGAAGTTACCTTAAGGGACATGTCGGTTTATGATGTCCCGACTAACGCGAATGGACCATTAGGATATGGATTGAGTGCTTTGTTATTAGGACGATCTTCAGCAACAAAGCAGGGACTTTTTGTTCTCCCTGGAGTCATTGATGAAAAAGGCCATATTGTGCCAACCACTAGTCCTTGGAACACACCTGTTTTTGTGATTCCAAAGAAAAGTGGAAAATGGAGACTATTACATGACTTGCGAGAAGTCAATAAGGTTATAGTGGACATGGGAGCCTTGCAACCAGGGCTACCATCTCCCTGTATGATACTGAAGTATTGGAAGCTTTTGATTATAGATCTCAAAGATTGCTTTTTTACAATCCCTCTGCATGAAGACGATGCCAAACATTTTGCATTCTCAGTCCCAAGTACAAACAAGGCGCAACCCATGCAAAGATATCATTGGACAGTATTGCCACAAGGCATGAAAAATTCGCCCACGATGTGTCAAATTTATGTAAATTGGGCTTTACAGCCAATCAGAAAAAGGTGGCCTCAATATCTCATCTATCATTATATGGATGACATATTGTTGGCTGGTGATCAATTAAATCCGGAAGAAATGATCGGGGAGCTCGTTGAGCTTTTGAGGCAAAGTGGGCTGCAAGTGGCGCCAGAAAAGATACAAGCTGAAGCGCCTTGGAGGTACTTGGGGTGGATGATCACTGAAACGTCGGGGACCCCCCAAAAGGTTGAATTCAGAATTCAGATTAAAGCATTAAATGATGTGCAAAAATTGGTAGGAGACGTTAACTGGATTCGACCTATTTGTGGGATCACAAACCAAGATATGGAGCCTTTGGTTCAGCTCTTGCAAGGGGATAGCAGGTTAAACTCTCCTCGGCAATTGACCAAGGAAGCCCGGGAAGCAGTAGCAAACATTTCTGAAAAGGTAACTCAAGCATTTAGTTCTAGGATAGACCCCTTGATAGGGATCACTTTGGCAGTAATCAATCACGAGCGACATCCCTATGCGCTTATAATACAGTGGATAACAAAGCTAGAATCAAAAGCAGACCCATTGAGAATTTTAGAGTGGGTCTTTTTGCCTCAGTAGCACAGAAAAACCATCACCATGAAAGTAGAGTGTTTTGCAAATTTGATTATGAAAGGGCGCAACAGAATTATTGATATATCAGCAAAGGACCTGAAAATTATTTTAATACCATTACAACAAGAATATTTGACTTGGGCTTTGCAGCCCTCTGTTCCCTTCCAAACTGCATTAGCAGGATTTGAAGGTGACATTCAGATTAATTATCCATCACACAAAATGTTTACCTTTTTTAAAAACCATGAAGTAGAAGAAAAATCAGTGTAGTCAATATCCAGTTCAAGGTGGTACAGTATTTACGGATGGTGGTGGGAAAACAGGCAAGGCAGCAATAGTATGGCGAGAGCATGGAGAATGGAAAGAACGGGTACTTGTCGTGCCAGGATCAGTTCAAAAGGTAGAACTACAGGCAGTAATTGAAGCCTTTAAATTATGGTCTGAAGAACCTGTGAATATAATTGCTGATTCTTTATTTGTAGTTGGAGTTCTCCAAAGATTGGAAGGTTCAATCCTCAGACAGGTACAGCAGGAACAGCTATATCAACAATTTAGAACGCTTTGGTTTTTATTGCAGAAAAGACGACATCCTTATTATGTTATGCATATACGCAGCCATACCAACCTTCCAGGGGAATTGGTGGAAGGAAATGCAAGAGCTGATCGGCTGACTGCCGCAGTATGGGCTGGACCTGCCCCGGACCATTTAGGTCAAGCACAAGCCTCTCATGCCTTTTTCCATCAATCTGCCAAAGTTTTAGCGAGACAATTTAATCTAAGTGCAGGTGACGCTAGAGCTATTATACAGACTTGTGCTGATTGTCAACAAATAGGCCCAGGTATCATGATTACAGTAAATCCCCGAGGATTGCATTCGCTACAACTATGGCAGATGGATGTGACACATGTCGCTGACTTTGGAAGATTTAAATATGTTCATGTTTCAATTGATTGCTATTCTGCAGTAGTTTGGGCCACTGCACAAACAGGAGAAACTAGTAGGCATGTACAAAAGCATTTGCGAGCTGCATTCGCAGCCCATGGTATACCCCTACAAATTAAAACCGATAATGGTCCTTGTTATGTAGCCCAGTCAACCCAACCATTTTTTGCTCAATGGGGAGTGACGCATGTTACTGGAATACCGCATTCCCCAACTGGACAAGCTATTGTTGAACGAATGAATCATTCCCTGAAGTGTTTATTGCAAAAACAAAAAGGGGGAGAGGCTACCACACCACCCCAAGAACGTTTGAATAAAGCCTTATATGTGTTAAATTATTTCCGTCTAGCAGAAGGAGAAACATGTAAAAGGAATGACAGGAAGTCTGTTTGAGTTAACACAAAATGTGCAAGTAAAAGTTAAAAATTTGGAAAAGAATATGTGGGAAGGACCTTTTCAACTGCTAACCTGGGGACGAGGCTATGCTTGTGTCATTACAGATTCTGGAACTGGTTGGGTACCCGCAAAGTGGGTAAAACCATGGGTGAAACAGTCACCGTCGTCGTCGGACACATCTTGACACTATCAGGTGTCATCGCAATCTGGATGCCACCTCAGCCAAAAGAAAATGTATGGGTAAATCACACTGAAATTAGCAGTATCATGAGAGGAACATGGAAAGCTTTTAGGGCAAACCGCTCTATAACTACAAATCCTTTGGTAAGATATAATATTGGTTTTCATAGCTTTATACAAGCACTTTTTCCATCACTAGAAGTAGCTTCTATCGCTAGGAGTAGTACAGCTAGAATTGTTTGCCTTGTAACATTCTGCTATTAATTTAAGCATAGCTGATATGTGACTGCTGGATTATGGTAAGATGCCGTGTGAACAAAGCCTATGAACCAATAGACGGGGTGGCTGTGGCGCGTGCAGCACGTCTGGCCAGCGGGCACATGCGCCATAGGCTCCCTGTGTTGAGAGGTGGCAACCGAGGCGTGTTCCGACACTCGCTGGCCACATGTGTCGAAACTCATTCCTTGGCAAATGTATAAATACCGGGATTTCCCGAAGAGCAGGGGGATCGGTGTATGGCAAGGCCACCGTTGCCTCCGTGGGGACGCCCGCGTAAAGCTGGCACCTACCGACTGCTAGGCTGAGTTCGCGGCACAGGACGATACAAGAATGTACAGATGGTCCATCTTCCTCACAGTCCTCGGGTTGCAAATGATCCATCAAGTTTTGTTTATACAAAAACAAAAAGGGGGAGATGTTGGGATCACCCTGCACGGCTCGACCTTAAGGAGAAGGAGCTGTGGTAAACAACTAAGAAGAAGCGAGGAAAACAGGAACACCTGCAAGCAGCGAATCCTGACTGTGTGAGAGGCGCGTGGACAGCGCGTGATATTTTGTATATAGCCAATTGCAATAATGTGCGTAACAAGCTGTAACCAATCATGAGTGTGTGCGCAGTGACTAAACAAAGTTTATGATATATATTGGAGTCAGACAAGACAATAAACGGTTTTCGGAATATAACACTCATAGAGTTATGAAGTCCATCCTTCTCCCGCATCATTTCTTTGTTATTTGTATTGTATATAAACTGCTGCTGTTTGAGTTAACTGTGTGCTTGATTTGCAATTTATTGCCTAGCACCTGTTTCTGCAGAATCGAAATAAAGCAAATATCTCGACTCTGTGTGTTGATTGGCTTTGCACACTGGGTGAAGAACCCCATTTTAGGGACAACGTTTTGGCAACCCAGATGGGACAACTATAAGGCCTTGCCCAGATCGTCTCACCTACCCCAGTGGCAGAGATTAGCATTGGACAGGACTCCAGCGTGGATCGGGGACTCCTCCAAATCCTCTCCAGTCTCGGGGCAGTGAGTGACTCAAAGGTGCAATGCCCAGAAGAGATATTTGTGCAAGAATGAAAGGGGGGTGAATTCCTGGGTTGGTGAGTATTACATTTAATTGCTTCCATGGAAGATTATATAAAGTTGCACGTAGAAGCGTAGTGAAAGGGGGCAAATTCACCTTTCCTGACAAATTGAAGTCAGAGCCAAGTGTGCATAAGGGAAATATTGGCCTAGGCATAAGTGGTTGGTTGGTTGGCATAAGTGGTATATAAATGGAATATGGGATCAAGTCAATCCATGATTCCTCTCCGTAGCCCTTTGGGTTGTATTTTAAAGAGTTGGAACTGGTTCGGGGGAGATACAATGACTAAAGATAAAATGAAAAGATATTGTAATCAATGGTAGACAAATTATAAATTAGATGATGATGAATGGTGGCCAGAAAACAGGTCTTTACACTTTAATACTATATTGCAATTAATATTGTTTTGTTGCCGGCATGGGAAGTGGGATGAAGTGCTGTATGTTGATGCTTTTATAACTTTGTATAGATATCCTGATATTCAGAAAAAGTGTGGGTTGGGAGGTGACTTGCTGATGCCATGTATCTAGGAGAAGGAGAAAAAACAAGGGGTGGTTTGTTGTGGAGATGAGCAGGAGGATATACAGTTACTAGCTCCCTCTCCCCCACCCCTGTCTAACACTGAGACAGGAGCAGACAAAGATGATCAGGAGACAAAAAATGAAAAAGGACAAACAGGAGATTAAAACTTCAGTCCTATTTCAAGTAGGACTCGGGGACACTCCCAGCCAGTGATACAGGTGCCCTTAAGGCAAGCAGTGGGAGCAGACGTTCTGCTGGTTTTTGTGCATGTCCCATTCACTACCTCTGATCTGTTAAACTGGAAACAATCTGTTGGTTCATACCAAGAGAACCCTGGAGGAATGCATCAGCTTTTAGAGACTATCATGCTGACTCACAACCCCAACTGGGGGCACATGCAGGCTTTATTGAATACCTTTTTCACTGCAGAAGAAAAAAGAATGGTGTTGGATAAGGTAAAAAAAAAAGGGGGGGGGGGAAGAGAAATTGGCAGGAGGATCCCAGTCAGTATTTGCCTTTAAGAGAAGATCCAGAGTGGAATCCGAATACTGGGTTTGGAAAAGCTAAAATAAAACAATATCAGCAGTTAATATAATATGGGATACAACATGGGGTCCCCAAACCGAAAAATCTGTCTAAACTATATGAAGTTAAACAATAACCTAATGAGAATCCATCAGGTTTCTATGAGAGATTATGTGAGGTGGCTAAGAAATGGACTGACTTAAATCTGGAAGAGGAGGCAAATCAAAAATTGTTTAACACGCTGTTTATAGGCCAGTCATCACAAGATATAATAAAAAAGTTGCAGGAAGTAGATGGAGCAGAAGGAATATCTATTTCTCAGTTTATTGCAATTGCTTATAAGGTATATGATAATAGAGATGAAAAGAAAGAGAAGAACAGATGAGAATGAAGTTGCAGGCTTCTCTTTTAGCTGCAGCAATTGTGGATTGGGGAGGGGGGGAGGGGAGGTCGTGAGGAAAGAGGTAGAGGTCCTGGAGCACAAAGAGGCACCCCTTTGGATCCAAATCAATGTGCCAATTGCAAACAGGAAGGGCATTGGAAAAATGAACGCCCCAATAAGAAAGGAAAAGATCAGTCAGGGATGTTAATGTTATGATGTTAGAAGATTCAGACAATGAATGAAGGGGACTGGGGGAAAACATTGAGGCATCCCCAGCAGATCCTCTGGTTCCAGTAAAGCCGGAGGATGAAACAATTGATTTTTTGATAGATAGTGGAGCTACCCATTGGGTAATAACAAGTTGTAGAGGACCTCTCAGTAAAACTGTGATACCAATTGTTGGGGCAACAGGAAAGAGGACTTTGTGGCCTTTTATACAACCTATGGAATGTACAGTTGGAGACACTAAACTGACTCATGAGTTTCTATATGCCACAGAATGCCACTTTCTGTTGTTAGGACGAGATTTGTTATGTAAATTAAATGCCCAAGTAACCTCTGAGAATTCTGTACAGCTGCACATCCCTCAAGAAACAGCATGGAAGGATCAAATCTGCTTGCTGACAGATAAGACCGCGGAAGAACCTGAAAATAATATCCTGGACATGGTATTCAATGTGGTAATTCCTCTGGTGTGGGCCTCAAAGAAACCAGGTAAAGCCAAGAATGTGATCCCGATCAAAATAGAACTGAAACCAGGAGTAAAGCAGGTGAGGGTAAATCAGTACCCTATTAGACTGGAAGCACACAAAGGATTGGAACCCTTAATACTTTCATGCAATATGGACTGCTTAGAGAATGTCAGTCTGAGTTTGATACTCCTATTTTACCTGTAAAGAAGCCTCGTCCCAAGGAATATAGACTAGTGCAGGATTTAAGACCAGTAAACCAAATAACTGAGGACATACAGTCTGTGTATGTCGATTGTGTGTGATAGGCTTTGTACACCAGATGAAGGACCCCATTTTAGGGACAACAAGTATAGAGATAAAGTACTGGCCATTTTTCTCATTCAGCAATATCTAAAGCCAGCTGGATGGCTTTCACCTCTGCAAATTGACTCGATTCACCGTGTCCTTCAGTAGATTCTGCAACTCGTTGTATAGGAGACCATACAGCAGCTTTCCACCTTTGAAGTTTTCCTACAATACGACAGGACCCATCAGTGAACAGGGCATATTGTTTTCATTTTCTGGTAGTTTATTATTAAACTAATTAACAGGGGAGGTCCCAGATGACTGGAGGCTTGCCAATGTTACGCCCATCTACAAGAAGGGCCGGAAGGAGGATCCCAGGAACTACAGGCCTGTCAGCCTGACCTCAGTATTGGGGAAGATTATGGAGAGGTTCATCTTGAGGGCGCTCACAGGGCATGTGAAGGACAACCAAGGGATCAGGCCAAGCCAGCATGGGTTCATGAAAGGCAGGTCCTGCTTGACCAGCCTGATCTCCTTCTATGACCAGGTGACCCGCCCAGTGGATGAGGGAAAGACTGTGGACGTTGTCTACCTGGACTTTAGTAAAGCCTTTGACAACGTCTCCCACAGCATTCTAATGGAGAAACTGGTGGCTCGTGGCTTAGACAGGTGTATTCTTCACTGGGTGAGGAACTGGCTGGATGGCCGAGCCCAGAGAGTTGTGGTGAATGGCGTTAAATCCGGCTGGCAGCCGGTCACAAGCGGTGTTCCCCAGGGCTCGGTTCTGGGGCCGGTCTTGTTCAATATCTTTATAGATGATCTGGATGAGGGGATCGAGTGCTTCCTCAGTAAGTTTGCAGATGACACCAAGTTGGGTGGGAGAGTTGATCTGCTGGAGTGTAGGAGGGCTCTGCAGAGGGATCTGGACAGGCTGGATTGATGGGCAGAGGTCAGCTGCATGAGGTTTAATAAGGCCAAGTGCAGGGTCCTGCACTTTGACCACAACAACCCCATGCAACGCTACAGGCTTGGGGAGGAGTGGCTGAAGAGCTGCCAGGCGGAAAGGGACCTGGGGGTGCTGGTTGACAGCCGGCTGAATATGAGCCAGCAGTGTGCCCAGGTGGCCAAGAAGGCCAACAGCATCCTGGCCGGTATCAGAAATAGTGTGGCCAGCAGGAGTAGGGAAGTGATTGTGCCCCTGTACTCGGCACTGGTGAGGCCACACCTTGAATACTGTGTTCACTTTTGGGCCCCTCACTACAAGAAGGATGCTGAGGTGCTGGAGCATGTCCAGAGAAGGGCAACGAAGCTGGTGAGGGGTCTGGAGCACAAGTCTTCTGAGGAGTGGCTGAGGGAACTGGGGTTGTTTAGTCTGGAGGAGGCTGAGGGGAGACATTATCGCTCTCTACAACTACCTGAAAGGGGGTTGTGGCCACGAGGGTGTTGGTCTCTTCTCCCAAGTAACTAGTGATAGGAAGAGAGGAATGGCCTCAAGTCATGCCAGGGGAGGTTTAGATTAGATATTAGGAAAAATTTCTTTACCGAGAGAGTGGTCAGGCATTGGAACAGGCTACCCAGTGAGGTGGTGGAGTCACCATCCCTGGAAGTATTCCAAAAACGTGTGGACGTGGCGCTTCAGGACTTGGTTTAGTGGGCATGGTGGTGTTGGATTAACAGTTGGACTTGATTATCTTAAAGGTCTTTTCCAACATTAATGATTCTGTGATTCTGTGATTATACAGTGGGGCCTCTTCAGCGTGCATCACCTCCTCCTCTGGTGACACTTCAAAATCTTTGCCTTCTGGCCAGTCTAGGATCACTTCCAAGATTCCTGGGCGACTGGGGTTTCCTATTCGAGCCCACTGTGTGATGAATGCGACCCACTTACTCCACGTGGCATCAGTTGCATGATGTGTGGACAGGGTCTTCCCTTTAAACATCCAGTTCAATACCGGCAGTCGGGGTGCCAGGAGGAGCTGTGCTTCAGTACCAATTACTTCCAAAGCAGCTCGAACTCCTTCATATGCTGCCAGTATCTCTTTTTCAGTTGGAGTATAGCGGGACTCAGATCCCCTATATCCTCGACTCCAAAACCCGAGAGGTCGACCTCGGGTCTCCCCTGGTGCCTTCTGCCAGAGACTCCAGGTAGGGTCATTCTCCCCGGCTGTGGTGTAGAGCACATTTTTAACATCTTGTCCTGCCCAGACTGGCCCAAGGACTATTGCATGGACTATCTCCTGTTTAATTTGTTCGAAGGCTTGTTGCTCAGGGCCCCATTTAAAATCATTCTTCTTCCGAGTCACTTGATAAAGAGAGCTTACAGTCAGACTGTAATTTGGAATATGCATTCTCCAAAAACCCACAACGCCTAAGAAAGTTTGTGTTTCCTTTTTGCTGATTGGTGGGGACATAGCTGTTATTTTGTTGATCACATCCATTGGGATCTGATGACGTCCATCTTGCCATTTTATTCCTAAAAAGAGGATCTTATTAAGATTGGAAGTCAGACCAGCCCTTCTACTCTGTCTGGGAAACTGCTCACTGGAAACTGGAGTGGCAATTTTCCTGGAAGAACTCCCTTTTGTGATTGTTTTGCCTTGCAACTCACGTACTCGTGCCTCTAAGGTCGAGGTAGCTTTTCCATCCCACCTCCTCATGTCCTCTCCGTGGTCACATAGATAAAACCAGAGGGTGGCCCAAGGTGTGTAACCCCTATATCCTCTCTCTCGAGCAGAAGAGCGCTTACTCCTAATGGCTGAGATACTGGTCCGTACGGGTGGAGGGTAGGGCATATCCTCTTTGAATTGCTGGAACTCCCAGGACACTTCTCCACAGCTGAGACGCGGGCCCATAGGGAGGAACAGAGACTTTCTTTGTATTGCCAGAGTTGGCCAGCCAATTCATCCACCATTGGTCCCTCTCCGTCTTTCCAGGTCATTACTGCTAACGAGTTGGCATGCAATGATGGTGTGCTCGATACAAACTTCCGCCACATAGGTCACGTGCAACGGACTTCATCTGCATCTGTGCTGTTCGAGTCATTATAAACCACCTCCAGCACGGCTAATTCCCTCAGGTACTGGATCTCTCTCCATGGTGGTCCACTTGCCTGAGTGACATATAACATCTTCCTTGAAGGGATACCTTTCCTTCACACCTGACAGGAGTTGCCTCCAGAGACTGAGGGCTTGTGTCTTTTTTCCAATTGCCTTGTCAATGCCCCCTTACCTAGACAGGGATCCCAGATGCTTGGCTTCTTTACCCTCTAATTCCAGGCTACTGGCCCTGTTATCCCAGCATCAGAGCAGCCAGGTGACAATGTGCTTGCCTGGATGACGGCTGAAATCTTTTCACATATCTCACAGCTCACTAAGGGATAGGGATCGGGTGGTTATCTCTGGTTCTGCCTCTTCCTCCTCTGGTTCTTGTGATGGCCCTTCTTCATCATCCTTTAAATTAGCTGACTTTTGTGTCCATTTCTTCTTGTATATAGGGGTGACTGATACCGGCACAGATTCGTTCTGCAGTTCATCTGCAGTGTCTATCACCAGGGTTTGAGTAGCTGCAGTGCCTGTCATGGGTGCTGTATTCTTAAATAGTTATTTAACTTTAAACAAGACCTGAAACACATTCAGGAGTAGGAGCAACAGAAACATGTTGGTTTGAACATCCCAAGGATATTAAAAATTCTCAAGAGCTATTGTAACTAGCCTGGAGGAGAAGGGGAAGGTGAAGGAAGGTGTCTCCCTCGTAGACTGGCTCTCCAAGGAGAAAAGGTAAAAAGTGTAATTATTAATAGTTTCCAAGAGATGGCTCCCAAAGTACAGAGATGATGGCAATGCTGAGTACAAATACCAGATCAGTGTCACGACTAGCCATTTTATAAGCCACTGTTACAAAATACAGCACAATGATAACCTTGTCCCAATTCCCAGAGATCATAAACAGCACAACAGGGAACATATACAGCAAGTAAGGTGCTACATAACACACCCCTGAGAACAAGCACAAGAACTTTGAGAGCAAATAAAACAACACCGTGACCAGCGACTATCAAACTAATATAATGAATGCTTATAATAAATTTGTTCTAACACCCTCTAGTCAGATTTCTCATTATCTCACACATAACACAGCAGAGAGGAAAGAGTCCAGGAGGTTCCTGGAGCGTGTGGAGGATAACTTCCTGACACAGCTGGTAAATGAGCCTACCAGGGGAGATGCCTTGCTTGTCCTGCTGTTTACAAACAGGGAAGGACTGGTGGGAGATGTGGTGGACAGAGTCCATCTTGGACTTAGTGACCATGAAATAATAGAATTCTTGATTCTGAGTGAAGTAAGGAGAGGGGTCAGCAAAACTGCTACCATGGACTTCCGGAGGGCAGACTTTGGCATGTTCAGGTCACTGGTTGAGAGAGACCCTTGGGAGATCATCCTGAAGGACAAAAGGGTCGAGGAAGGCTGGAAAGTCTTCAGGAAGGAAATCTTAAAGGCGCAGGAGCAGGTGGTCTCCATGTGCCGTAAGATGAGCTGGCAGGGAAGACGACCGGCCTGGCTGAACAGGGCGGTTTTGCTGGGACTCGGGGAAAAGAGGAGAGTTTACCACCACTGGAAGAAGGGGAAGGCAAATGAAGAAGTGTTCAAGGTTCTCATTAGGTCAAGCAGAGACAAAATTAGAAAGGCAAAAGCCCAGCTAGAGCTCAGTCTGGCCACAGTCGTAAAGGATAACAAAAAATACTTCTAGAAATATATTACCAACAAAAAGAGAGCCAAGGGGAATCTCCATCCCTTGCTGGATATGGGGGGGAACATTGTCACCAAGGATGAGGACAAGGCTGAGGTACTTAATGCCTTCTTTGCCTCAGTCTTTAATAGCCAGTCCAGGTATCCTCAGGGTATTCAGCCCCCTGAGCTGGAAGACAGGGATGGAGAGCACAATAAACTCCTCATAATCCAGCAGGAAACAGTTAAGGACCTGTTAAGCAACCTGGACACCCACAAGTCTATGGGGCCTGATGGGGTCCACCCGAGAGTACTGAGAGCTGGCGGAGGAGCTTGCCAAGCCCCTCTCCATCATTTATCAGCAGTTGTGGTTAACAGGGGAGGTCCCAGACGACTGGAGGCTTGCCAATGTGACGCCGGAAGGAGGATCCTGGGAACTACAGGCCTGTCAGCCTGACCTCCGTACCGGGGAAGATCATGGAGCGGTTCATCTTGAGAGTGCTCACAGGGCATGTGAAGGACAGCCGAGGGATCAGGCCCAGCCAGCATGGGTTCATGAAAGGCAGGTCCTGCTTGACAAACCTGATTTCCTTCTATGACGAGGTGACCCGCCCAGTGGATGAGGGAAAGGCTGTGGATGTTGTCTACCTGGATTTGAGTAAAGCCTTTGACACTGTGTCCCACAGCATTCTCCTGGACAAAGTGGCTGCTCATGGCTTAGACAGAGGTACTCTTCACTGGGTGTCCCGATCCAATGTCGGGGGAGGTTTCGATATGATCCCGAGAGCGTGATTAAGACACAAACGAGGTCAAATGCCATATACCCAAGACAGCTTTTATTATCAAAAGTAAAGAATTAGTAGCGATAGGACAGAATGGAATAAAAAGACAGAAATCAAGCAAGCATTCGGGATAGAGTTGCAAGGATAGTCACCACCATGGATCTGCAGCTGGTGAGGGGTCTGGAGCACAAGTCTTGTGAGGAGTGGCTGAGGGAACTGGGGTTGTTTAGTCTGGAGAAGAGGAGGCTGAGGGGAGACCTCATCTCTCTCTACAACTACCTGAAAGGGGGTTGTGGCGACGAGGGCGCTGGTCTCTTCTCCCAAGTAACCAGCGATAGGACGAGAGGAAATGGCCTCAAGTTGCGCCAGGGGAGGTTTAGACTGCATCTTAGGAAAAATTTCTTCACCGAGAGAGTGGTCAAGCATTGGAACAGGCTGCCCAGGGAGGTGGTGGAGTCACCATCTCTGGAAGTGTTCAAAAAACGTGTGGATGTGGCGCTTCAGGACATGATTTAGGGGGCATGGTGGCGTTGGGTTGGACTTGATGATCTTGAAGGTCATTTCCAACCTTAATGATTCTGTGATTCTGTATTGGACACCGCTCCACATGAAAGCAAATTGTGGCCTGCACTCTGCTTCCAAAGGAAGTGAAAAAAATGCATTGGCACTGTCAGCTGTAGCATAGTACTTGGCTGCCTTTGACCCCAGTTCATATCGGATCTCTAACATATGTGGTACAGCAGCACTCAGTCACTTTGTTCAGGCCACGATAGTCTACTGGTAACTTCCGCCCTCTGTCAGACTTTTGCACAGGCCATATGGGGCTACTGAAAGGTGAGTGGGTCTTGGCTCTCCAGTTGATGAATCAGCTTGTGGATGGGAGCGAGGGAGTCTCGGTTTGTGCGATATTGCCACCACTACACTGTCCTGGTAGCAATTGGTACCTGCTGTTCTTCAATTCACAACAATCCCACAACGAAGGGATCTTCTGAGAGGCCAGGCAGGGTTGACAGCTGTTTTATCTTCTCTGTATTCACAGTAGCTAACACTAAAATCCCATCGGTACCCCTCTGAGTCCTGGAGGTACCCTCTCCTGAGGTAGTCTATGCCAAGGATACAAGGGCCCTCTGGTCCGGTCACCATGGGGTGCTTTTCCCACTTGTCCCCTGTTAAGCTCACCTCAGCCTCCAGTACAGACAATTCTTGGCATCCCCCTGTCACTCCAGAGATCCAGATGGGTTCTGTGCCCCTATGCCCTGATGGCACCAGCGTACACTGTGCACCAGTGTCTACCAAAGCCATGCACTTCTGTGGGTCTGATGTGCCAGGCCATCGAATCCACACGGTCCAGTATACCTGGTCATCCCTTTCCTCCTCCTGGCTGAAGGCAGGGACCCTCTATTCCTGTTCCTCATCAGAGTATTCACTGTCTGACCTTTGCAGTGCCAGAACTGCACTGCTTTCAGCCAGGGTAGAGTTAATTTTCTTCATAGAAGCTAGTGTGAGGCTATGTTTTGGATTTGGGATGAGAAAATGTTGATAACGTGCTGATGTTTTGAGTTGTTGCTAAGTAGTCAAGGACAGTCCAGCTTCTCGTGCTGGCCTGCCAGGGAGAAGGCTGAGGGTGCATGGGAAGCTGGGAGGGGACACAGCTGGGACAGCTGACCCAGGCTGACCAAAGAGATATTCCCTACCATATAACGTCATGCTCAGTATATAAAGCTGGGACAAAGAAGAAGGAAGTGGTGGAGGGACGTTTGGAGTTATGGAATCTGTCTTCCCAAGAAACCATTATGCGTGATCGAGCCCTGCTTCCCTGGAAATGGCTGAACACCTGCCTGCCCATGGGAAGTGGTGAATGAATTCCTTGTTTTGCTTTGCTTGCGTGCGCAGCTTTTGCTTTACCTATTAAAGTGTCTTTATCTCAAACCATGAGTTTCCTCACTTTTACTCTTCTGATTCTCTCCCCCGTCCCACCGTGGGGGAGTAAGCGAGCGGCTGCGTGGTGCTTAGTTGCCAGCTGGGGCTAAACCATGACACCCCTCACCAGGATCAAGGGAGGTGATTTCAGTTCTTCTGTGTCTGGAAGATTGCTGATTTCCTTCTTGTGTCTCTACAGCGATTAAGCTGACAGCCTTCTTGGTTGGCCCCTTCTTAACAGCTGGCTTCCCTCTCAGTTCACATACATGGGCTTCCAGCTTAAAGGTGGGCTCACTGTCCCACTTCCTCATGTCCTCTCCCTGGTCACACAGGAAAAAAACAGAGTGCACCACGTGGCATGTGCCTGGGTCTCCCTTTCCCTCTGACTGGGGCAGGAGAAGACTGATTTCTGGGAGCACCCCTGACAGCCAAGGCGCTGGCCCATAGGGATGAGGAGGGACAGAGATTTTCCTCAAAGTTTTGGAGCCAAGAAGACACTCTCTCCACAGTTGGTGTATCTATATCTGGGCAATACATTGCTGCCAAGCTGTTAGAATATGATGCTGGGACACCTTGAATCACCTTCCTCCACATAGCCCGTGTGCACAGGACATCCTCCGGATCCTTGCAGACCTCATCATCTTCTAGATCACTGTAGATGACTTCCAGCATCGCTAATTCTCTGAGGTACTGGATGCCTTCATCTGCGGTAGCCCACTTTCCTGGGGAGTTCACAAGATCTTCCTTGAATGGATATCTTGCCCTCACACTTGAGATGAGTTGTCTCCAGAGACTGCAAATTGCTGCCTCCTCTCCAAATTCCTCTCTCAATTCCCTGGTTTCTAGCAAGGGATCCCAGCTGTTGGGCTTCCTTGCCTTCCAACTGCTGACTGTTGACCCTGTTATCCCAGTATCAGAGCAGCCATGCAGCAATCCGCTCACCTGGCTGGTGGCTGTAATCTCTCCATATGTTTCAAAGTTCTGATGAGGTCAGGGACCGGGTAGTTTCCACTTCCTGTCTGCATTCTCTCACTCCTTCCTCCAATCTCCTTGTTGAAGGACCAGGTTCTTGATCAAAACTTTCCTCTTCTTCCTCCTCCCTTATCAAGCGATGGTATGGACCCATTGTTCTCCTTGTCCACTGTTTCTTTTTCACTACTGGAGCAATTACTGTAGTTGTTGTTGTTTGGGTCCCTGCCTCAACCACAGTCCTCTGAGAGTACTGAACTGTGGCTTGATAGGCGCAGGCCAGGCCCCAGTACAGTGCTAGCAGCTGCTGGTTTTCATTGGGGTAGGCAAGGCACCCTTTTCTATTAAGTGGCGTGTCAGTTTGCCAGGGATGCTTGCCTGCTCAGGTGCAAAGTCCCAGGCTATGGGAGGCGATAACTGTCCTAGGAACCTGCCCAAATCCTTCCACACACCCTGCCACCCAGGGACTGGCCGCCTCAGGGCACATTTCAATATCGCCTCATCCAAAAGTTGTCTTCTCTTACACCAGGACGAGACCAGATTCCATAGACACCATAATATGCCAACAGTGTTAATTAATAGTATTAAACAGCTCATGTTAGGTTGAACAAGGACCTCAGGAGCCATTCACATCAATCCTGGGTAGGGAGAGGAAGATGTATTCCCCCATCCCCTCCACAAGATAGCTCCCCCAGCACAGCCCAGCCACCGATGCCAGGACAAAGCACATAGTCACTGTTTATACTAGCACATTCCCAAGTTCCTTCATCCTCCCCACAAAATAGGTCCCACAGCACACTAAAGACATCAATGCCAGGGCAAGGCACATAACCATTATTTCTATTAACATGTTCCCAAGCTTAGCAAAATAACGAGATAAGCAGTGCAGCCAGCAAACACTGTGATCCACACAGGAGCTTGCCCCTTAAAAACTACTATAGCTATAGCACCTTAATGCAAAAATGCCATTGTCTTGTGCCCCATGTTGGGCGCCAAAAAGGACTGTGGTGGGTTGGCCTTGTCTGGATGCCAGGTGCCACCAAGCTGCTCTATCACACCCCTCCTCAGCAGGACAGGGGGGAGACATCAGGATGGAAAGAAAAAATAACCAAACACGTGGGTCAAGATAAAGGCAGTTTAATAATCAGAAAGCAAAGGCCACGTGCAGAAGCAAAAGAAAACAAAAGATTTACTCTCTACTTCCCATTAGAATCACAGAATCGCAGAATCACTAAGGTTGGAAATGACCTTCAAGATCATCAAGTCCAACCCAACGCCACCATGCCCCCTAAATCATGTCCTGAAGCGCCACATCCACACGTTTTTTGAACACTTCCAGAGATGGTGACTCCACCACCTCCCTGGGCAGCCTGTTCCAATGCTTGACCACTCTCTCGGTGAAGAAATTTTTCCTAAGATGCAGTCTAAACCTCCCCTGGCGCAACTTGAGGCCATTTCCTCTCGTCCTATCGCTGGTTACTTGGGAGAAGAGACCAGCGCCCTCGTCGCCACAACCCCCTTTCAGGTAGTTCTAGACAGCGATAATGTCTCCCATCAGCCTCCTCTACTCCAGACTAAACAACCCCAGTTCCCTCAGCTGCTCCTCATAAGACTTGTGCTCCAGACCCCTCACCAGCTTCATTGTCCTTCTCTGGACATGCTCGAGCACTTCAACGTCCTTCTTGTAGTGAGGGGCCCAAAAGCGAACACAGGATTCGAGATGCGGCCTCGCCAGTGCTGAGTACGGGGGCACAATCCCTTCCCTACTCCTGCTGGCCACACTATTCCTGATACAGGCCAGGATGCTGTTGGCCTTCTTGGCCACCTGGGCACACTGCTGGTTCATGTTCAGCTGGGTGACAGCCAGCACCCCCAGGTCCCTTTCCAAAGGGCAGCTCTCCAGCCGCTCCTCCCCAAGCCTGTAGCGTTGCATGGGGTTGTTGTGGTCAAAGTGCAGGACCCTGCCCTTGGCCTTATTAATCCTCATACATATGACCTCGGCTCATCGATCCAGCCTGTCCAGATCACTCTGCAGAGCCCTCCTAACCTCGAGCAGATCAACACTGCTGCCCAACTCGGTGTCATCTGCAAACTTACTGAGGGAGCACTCAATCCCCTCATCCAGAAACATCCAGTCCGGTAGGTTGAAGTCCCCCACAAAAACAAAGCAAAACCAAACAAAAAAACCCAAACATGTCACCTCAGTTACCTTAAATACCACAGTAAAAAAACAACTACCTTGCACATTGTCATGGTTTAGCGCCAGCCAGCAATTAAGCACCACACAGCCGCTCACTCACTCCCCCTCGCAAGGTGGGACGGGAGAGAGAATTCTTGCTCATGAGCTGGCAGGCCTCATCGAGAGGGCTTTAAACTAGATTTGAAGGTGGGAGGGGATAAAACCAGGCTCACTAGAGTTGAACCTAGGGGTGGCGTGCCAGAGTTGAAATCGTTGCAGAGGGATCTGGACAGGCTGGATCGATGGGCAGAGGCCAACTGTATGAGGTTTAATAAGGCCAAGTGCAGGGTCCTGCACTTTGGCCACAACAACCCCATGCAATGCTACAGGCTTGGGGAGGAGTGGCTGGAGAGCAGCCCGGTGGAAAGGGACCTGGGGGTGCTGGTTGACAGCCGGCTGAATATGAGCCGGCAGTGTGCCCAGGTGGCCAAGAAGGCCAACAGCGTCCTGGCCTGTATCAGGAATAGTGTGGCCAGCAGGAGTAGGGAAGTGATCGTGCCCCTGTACTCGGCACTGGTGAGGCCGCACCTTGAATACTGTGTTCAGTTTTGGGCCCCTCACTACAAGAAGGATGTTGAGGTGCTGGAGTGTGTCCAGAGAAGGGCAACGAAGCTGGTGAGGGGTCTGGAGCACAAGTCTTATGAGGAGCGGCTGAGGGAACTGGGATTGTTTAGTCTGGAGAAGAGGAGGCTGAGGGGAGACCTTATCGCTCTCTACAACTACCTGAAAGGGGGTTGTGGCGATGAGGGTGTTGGTCTCTTCTCCCAAGTAACTAGTGATAGGACAAGAGGAAATGGCCTCAAGTTGCGCCAGGGGAGGTTTTGATTGGATATTAGGAAAAATTTCTTCACTGAGAGGGTGGTCAGGCATTGGAACAGACTGCCCAGGGAGGTGGTGGAGTCGCCATCCCTGGAAGTGTTCAAAAAACGTGTGGATGTGGCGCTTCAGGACATGGTTTAGGGGACATGGTGGTTCTGGATTAATGGTTGGACTTGATGATCTTAAAGGTCCTTTCCAACCTAGTGATTCTGTGATTCTGTGATTCTGTGATAGCCCAGCTCAGGTGCATCTACACCAATGCACGCAGCATGGGCACCAAACAGGAGGAGCTGGAAGCCATTGTGCAGCGGGACAGCTATGATGTAGTTGCCATCACAGAAACATGGTGGGATGCTTCTCATGACTGGAGTGCTACAATGCATGGCTGTAAGCTCTTCCAAAGGGATAGGGAAGGAAGGAGAGGTGGTGGGGTGGCTCTGTGTGTTAGGGAGTGTTTTGACTGTATAGAAATCAATGACTGTAAAGACCAAGTAGAGTGCTTATGGGTAAGGATGAGGGGGAAGGCCAATGAGGCAGATATCCTGCTGGGAGTCTGTTACAGACCACCCAAGCAGGACGAAGAGACAGATGAGACATTCTATAAGCGACTGGCAGAAGTCTCGCATTCGCTGGCCCTTGTTCTTGTGGGGGACTTCAATCTACCGGACGTCTGCTGGAAGTATAACACGGCAGAGAGGAAACAATCTGGGAGGTTCCTGGAGTGTGTAGAGGATAACTTCCTGACGCAGCTTGTGAGTGAGCCCACCAGGGGAGGTGCCTTACTGGACCTGCTGTTTACAAACAGAGAAGGACTGGTGAGAGATGTGGTGGTCGGAGGCCATCTTGGGCTTAGCGGCTCGTGGCTTAGACAGGTTTACTCTTCACTGGGTGAGGAACTGGCTGGATGGCTGAGCCCAG
The DNA here is from genome assembly GCF_964289735.1 of Phaethon aethereus. Classification (NCBI taxonomy): domain Eukaryota; kingdom Metazoa; phylum Chordata; class Aves; order Phaethontiformes; family Phaethontidae; genus Phaethon; species Phaethon aethereus. The sequence goes on along the minus strand of NC_138581.1, from coordinate 37,679,072 downwards.
AGAGTTGTGGTGAATGGCGTTAAATCCGGCTGGTGGCCGGTCACAAGCGGTGTTCCCCAGGGCTCGGATCTGGGGCCGGTCTTGTTCAATATCTTTATATATGATCTGGATGAGGGGATCGAGTGCTCCCTCAGTAAGTTTGCAGATGACACCAAGCTGAGTGGGAGTGTTGATCTGCTGGAGGGTAGGAGGGCTCTGCAGAGGGATCTGGACAGGCTGGATCGATGGGCAGAGGCCAACTGTATGAGGTTTAATAAGGCCAAGTGCTGGGTCCTGCACTTTGGCCACAACAACCCCATGCAATGCTACAGGCTTGGGGAGGAGTGACTAGAGAGCAGCCTGGCGGAAAGGGGGGTGCTGGTTGACAGCCGGCTGAACATGAGCCAGCAGTGTGCCCAGGTGACCAAGAACGCCAACAGCGTCCTGGCCTGTATCAGGAATAGTGTGGCCAGCAGGAGTAGGGAAGTGATCGTGCCCCTGTACTCGGCACTGGTGAGGCCGCACCTTGAATACTGTGTTCACTTTTGGGCCCCTCACTACAAGACGGATGCTGAGGTGCTGGAGTGTGTCCAGAGAAGGGCAATGAAGCTGGTGAGGGGGCTGGAGCACAAGTCTTATGAGGAGCGGGTGAGGGAACTGGGGTTGTTTATTCTGGAGAAGAGGAGGCTGAGGGGAGACCTTATCGCTCTCTACAACTACCTGAAAGGGGGTTGTGGCGACGAGGGTGTTGGCCTCTTCTCCCAAGTAACTAGTGACAGGACAAGAGGAAATGGCCTCAAGTTGCGCCAGGGGAGGTTTTGATTGGATATTAGGAAAAATTTCTTCACTGAGAGCGTGGTCAGGCATTGGAACAGGCTGCCCAGGGAGGTGGTGGAGTCGCCATCTCTGGAAGTGTTCAAAAAGCGTGTGGATGTGGCGCTTCAGGACATGGTTTAGGGGACATGGTGGTGCTGGATTAATGGTTGGACTTGATGATCTTGAAGGTCCATTCCAACCTAGTGGTTCTGTGATTCTGTGATATACACACACACACAATATTTACATATATATGGAGAAAACATTATTTTTCCATATATCTGTGTGCATCAGCATTAATAAACCAGCATGTGACATGATTCAATCACACTCATATTTCAATTACTAAATGATTAGTAATGTCTTGCCTGCAAGATTTGTTTTTAGGATGCTGACCTTGAGCTTAATGTGGTATCTGAGCTCTGTACTAAAGCCGTTACTGTATTTCAGGTAGCATCTTGTGGAGACAATTAGCAATTATACTTCTGCCTCCGGAAGGCTTTTTATGGAGGAAATGCAGAATGGTACCTTTGCTACCCTCTCTCATAATGTTTCCTCCATCATCACAATAACTTTTTAGTATTTTGAACACCCTTGGATAATTAAAATACTTCTGTTGATACTTCTGGGGAACATCATTGTTTTGGTTTTGTCTAAGATTAGCAAGCAATTTAAGAATATCACCCAGAGATCTACCCCAAGGCTGGATAGTTATGAATGGCAGGGTGTGTGGAACAGCATGGGCAAATGCCTAGGGCGGTGGGCACCTCCGGTGTTTTTGGAACTTTACTCCCAAACAAGTGCAGAATCCTGATAAACTAGCAGAATATTTGGAAGAAGTATGCTGTCGGCCTGGCAGTTCCAAGGAGACACAAATCATTGCAATGTGCTGGGGCCTGGCCCATGCCTACCGAGCTCTATTTAACACTATTCAAAGGGGAGACAGGGTCTCTGGATCTGATGACAATGTGACAGGCACTGTGACTACTCCAACCCCTGTGGCAGGCACTGCCACTACTCCAACCCCTGCAATGGGCACTGTAGCTACTCAGACTGTTGCAGCTGAACCAGAGAACCAGCCCGTCCTGGCATCAGTCGCCCCTGTACAAAAGAAGAAATCTTGGAAGCGGAAGTCAGCTCGTTTAGTAAGGGAGGAGGAAGATTCTGCTAAGAAGGAGCCAGAGGAAGAGAGTGAGGAGGCAGAGTGCTCTGAAGCAGGGCTGTCACGAGGACGGAAGAGGGAAGAGCGGGTCACTGCTTGAAGAGGAGGAAGAGTAAGAACTCATAAAAGAGATGGTGGCTACCCAATCTCTATCCCTGAGTGAAATGAGAGATATGCGAAAGGATTTCAGCCGTCGTCCAGGTGAGCACTTTGTCACCTGGCTGCTCCGATGCTGGGATAATGGGGCCAGTAGCCTGGAATTAGAGGGTAGGGAAGCCAAGCAGCTGGGATCCCTTTCTTGGGAAGGGGGCATTGACAAAGCAATTGGAAAAGGTGCACGAGTCCTCAGCCTCAGGAGGCGACTCCTGTCGGGTGTGAAGGAAAGGTATCCCTTCAAGGAAGATGTTCTGTGTCACCCAGGCAAGTGGACCACCATGGAGAAAGGTATCCAGTACCTGAGGGAGCTAGCTGTGCTGGAGGTGATTTATGGTGACTTGGACAATGGTCGATCATCCAAAGATCCAGATGAAGTCAATTGCACGCGACCTATGTGGCGGAAGTTTGTACGGAGTGCAACATCATCATATGCCAACTCATTAGCAGTAATGGCCTGGAAAGACGGAGAGAGACCAACGGTGGATGAATTGGCTGGCCAACTCCGGCAATACGAAGAAAGTCTCTCTTCCTCCCTACAGGCCTGCATCTCTGCTGTGGAGAAACTGTCCCGGGAGTTCCAGCAATTCAAAGAGGATATGCCCTACCCTCCACCCGTACGGACCAGTATCTCAGCCATTAGGAGTAAGCGCTCTTCTGCTCGAGAGAGAGGATATAGAGGATACACACCGCGAGCCACCCTGTGGTTTCAATTGCGTGACTATGGAGAGGACATGAGGAGGTGGGATGGAAAACCTACCTCGACCCTAGAGGCACGAGTACGAGAGCTGCAAGGAAAAACAATTACAAAAGGGAGTTCAGCTTCCTCCAGAAAAATAGTTGCTCTACTTTCCAGTGGGCAGTTTCCCAGAAAGAACAGAAGGGCTGATCTCACCTCTGATCGTCTTGAAGGGACTTCTGATTCCTATTTACAAGAAGTGGGTAACGAGTACTATGAGCAGGACTAGAGGGGCCCTGCCTCCAGCCAGGTGGAGAGGGGCAACCAAGTTTATTGGACTGTGTGGATTAGATGGCCTGGCACGTCAGACCCACAGGAATATAAGGCTTTAGTGGACACCGGTGCACAGTGTATCCTAATGCCATCAAGCCATATAGGGGCAGAACCCATCTGTTTTTCCAGAGTGACAGAGGGATCCCAACAGCTGACTGTACTGGAGGCTGAAGTGAGCCTAACTGGGAAGGAGTGGCAGAAGCACCCCATTGTGACTGGCCCAGAGGCTCCGTGCATCCTGGGCATAGACTACCTCAGCAGAGGGTATTTCAAGGACCCAAAAGGGTACCGGTGGGCTTTTGGTATAGCTGCCTTGGAGACGGAAGAAATTAAACAGCTGTCCACCTTGCCTGGTCTCTCAGAGGACCCTTCTGTGGTGGGGCTGCTGAGGGTTGAAGAACAACAGGTGCCAATCACTACCACAACAGTGCACCGGCGGCAATATCGCACCAACAGAGACTCCCTGATCCCCATCCATGAGCTGATTCGTCGGCTGGAGAGCCAAGGAGTGATCAGCAAGACTCGCTCACCCTTTAACAGCCCCATATGGCCAGTGCGAAAGTCTAATGGAGAGTGGAGACTGACAGTAGACTATCGTGGCCTGAATGAAGTCACACCGCCACTGAGCGCTGCCGTGCCGGACATGCTAGAACTTCAATATGAACTGGAGTCAAAGGCAGCCAAGTGGTATGCCACCATTGATATTGCTAACGCGTTTTTCTCGATCCCTTTGGCGGCAGAGTGCAGGCCGCAGTTTGCTTTCACTTGGAGTGGTGTCCAATACACCTGGAATCGACTTCCCCAGGGGTGGAAACACAGCCCTACCATTTGCCATGGGCTGATACAAACTGCACTGGAACAGGGTGAAGCTCCAGAGCACCTGCAATACATTGATGACATCATTGTCTGGGGCAACATATCAGAAGTTGTTTTCAAGAAAGGGAAGAAAATAATTCAAATCCTTCTGAAAGTCAGTTTTGCCATAAAACAAAGTGTGAAATATGTTCATCTGATTCGTGTGATGAAGTGTAACCTTCTGTACTTTTATGGATATCTCCTGCACCATAAAAAGGGGTATTTTACAGGAGAAAGTTAAACTACTTTGCTGGTATATCAGCTCAAACCAGTTTGACCACTGACCGCATAGTAAGTGCATGCATAAAGTTTGGGGTCATCCTGGGGGCACGCTGAGGAAGATTCGAGAAAACTCTAGAAGGAGAAGAGGGCATGCGCCGAAGAAGACACGCCTATTCATGAATATGTATTAGCAGACAGGATATAAAGCAAGAACAGGAACTGTACCGCGTGCGTCTTGCTGGAGCGGAGACTCCCGGCACACCCAGCGCTGTTTGCTTGCCTCCATTTGCTTAATAAATTGTAAACTTAAATTGGAATCCTGTTTGGGACTCAATCATTTATCTCAATTGGGGGCTCGTCCAGGATGGTCTTGGTTCCTGAATTCTGACTTGATCTAGGAGGGGCGCCCCACCATTTGGTGGCTCCTCATCGGGTCGGGTCGGGACTAACGCCATCCTGAACCTGAATAGGGGCAAGCAAAGAATTTGATTTTTTTATGAGCTCCCTTGCCGGCTGCAGCAGTTTATTTTGCCCATAATCCTGCGCGTGAAGATCCGAACGAAGACGACGGAGTCGTAAGTATTTAAGGTGTATACCGTTCGGTTGGGTAGGATTCGGTTGCCTGTGTGTGTAAGAGTGTGACTGAGACGGAACCTAGTTCCGAAGCGATTGTGGAGGTCTTCTAACCGCAGTTCCCATCTCCCGCGAGGGACTTGGCCGGTGAAGGACCGAAGCGATTCCTATAGGATTCGTGGGTGGGTGATAGGTCCTAAACCCCCTGCAAGACACTCTTACTGGTAGCCAAGGGCTGTAGGAATTGCCACAGTAAAAATTCCTAGATGGGTCAGACGAAATCGAGAACCCAGGACCAGAAGAAAGGGAGCGAATTACTAAAAATACCTCCGGAGAGTCCATTAGGAATAATGATTAAAAATTGGAATGATAGGGGCCCCAGAAAAGGAAAAAGTAAAATAAAATTAGTTCAATATTGTATGGCAGAATGGCCAAAAGAACCTTTGAGACCCCATGTCTTTTGGCCTGTTTTTGGATCTTTTGAAGACTGGGTCTGCCAGGCCTTAAATATATATGTTAATTCAAAGGAATCTTTTAGTCAGGAGGAAAGTGATTATGCAGGATTATGGGACAGAACTTTACGTCCTTTTCCAGCCTCAATACTTACATTAAAAACAGATGAAAAGTTTGAGGGAGAAGAAGGAGATAAAAATGAGAAGGGAAATGAAAAAGATGATAAATGGGAGCCACTGGATAACCTACCGCCTCCATATTCTAATAATCCATCTCTGGCGGCGGCTCCCCCTCCGGTGGCCGTAGTACCTCTACCTATACCACCGTTGCCCCTACCTCCACCACCAACGGCACCGGAATTAGATCGACCTCCGGCTGCATGTACGAGAAGTAGGACTGCTGTATCTGAGGGAGCTTCTCTATATCCCCTACGAGAAGTACCCCTCGGAGGCAATCAGGGAGGCATCGGGTTTGTGGCAGTCCCATTAAATACCACAGATGTAAGAAATTTCAAGAAAGAAATGGGGACCCTATTAGATGATCCCCTCGGAGTAGCTGAAAAACTGGACCAATTCCTAGGCCCCAATATCTATACCTGGGAAGAAATACAGTCCATTTTAGGGATCTTATTTACTGCTGAGGAAAGGGGAATGATTAGACAAGCTGGAATGAGAATTTGGGAAAGACAGAATCAGGCAGGACCCCCGGGAGAACAGAAATGGCCAAATGTGGATCCCCACTGGGATCATCAACAACCCCAAGGAAGACAAAATATGAGGGATTTGAGAACGTTAATCATACAGGGAATAAGGGAAGCGGTTCCCCGAGGGCAAAACATTACTAAAGATGAATCTCCAACAGAATGGTTGGAGAGGTTGAGGAAAAACCTACAAATGTATTCTGGAATTGATCCGAATACAGTGGCTGGGACCGCACTCCTTAGAACACAATTTGTAGCTAAATCCTGGGGGGATATAAGAAGGAAATTAGAAAAATTGGAAGACTGGCAAGAAAGAGGATTAGAGGAGTTACTTAGAGAAGCCCAGAAAGTCTATGTTAGGAGGGACGAAGAAAAACAAAAAGCAAAAGTAAAAATTTTTGTAGCAGCAGTAAGGGAAAGTCAGAAAAATAAGACTCCATCTGGAGAGAAAAGGGAAAAAAGAATAGAGCAGACATCCCGGGGACAGCCTTATCGAGAAAGATTTAACAAGATGAGAAAATGTTCAAAGATTAGGGGTGTCAGGGGCTATATCTTCTGGGGACTTATTAATTGGTCCCCATAAAGAGGAAATTTTATTTCTAGTGGATACAGGGGCCAAAAAATCAACCATTCAAAAACTTCCAAAAGGAATAGAAAAAGGGAAGAGTTATATGTCAGTAGTAGGAGCAAAAGGAGAGCCTTTTAAAGTAAGTATATTGAAAGATGTAGAAGTAGAAACAGAAAAGAAAATTTGTCTTAATGATTTACTTTTGCTCCCTGAAGCGGAATACAATTTATTAGGAAGGGATTTGATTTTGAAGTTAAACTTGAGCATTCAGAGTCAAGGGGACAAATTGCAGATTAAATTATACACTTTAACACAAGGGGATGAAGAAGCTATTAACCCCTCAGTGTGGTATAAGGAAGAGGAAACTGGAAAGATAAAAATGGACCCCATAAGCGTTATACATATGGAGGGTCGAAAAGGATTAAAACCTGTAGTTGACAGAGTTTTGGAAAAAGGCACCCTAGAATCATGTATGTCACCTCATAACACGCCCATTCTTCCCGTAAAGAAACCAGACGGGTCATACAGGATGGTGCAGGACTTAAGAGCTGTAAATCAGCGACCAATCGCTAAATTCCCTGTGGTGGCAAATAAGGTAGAAAGAATGAATCAAACAATAAAATAACAGTTGGCTAAATTAATGATTGAGACACAAATGCCCTGGACGAAATGTTTACCACTGGCACTTCCAAACATAAGAACTAAACCATACAGTGAGACTGGATTATCGCCATATGAAATGTTATATGGCATGCCTTATTTTCAAGGAATGCCTCTGGGGAACAATGTAATTGAGGATCATAGTATCCAACAATATATAATTACCATTGGAAAAAGATTCAAAGAATTAAGAGAGATTGGGATGATGGCCCAAACACCACCTTTAGGATTTGCAATCCATCAGTTAGAACCAGGAGATAAAATTCTGATAAAAACATGGAAAGAAGGAAACCTATCTCCCCTCTGGGAAGGACCTTTCCTTGTTTTATTAACTACAGAAACAGCTGTGAGAACTGCTGAAAAAGGATGGACACATGTGTCACGAGTGAAAGGCCCAGTGAAGGAGTGGAAAGTCACATCTGACTAAATTGCTGTGGTAATTTTATTGTGGCTACTCCTGTAGAATTGGTGAACAGGGAGACTCCTGAGTGGATATCCATTAGGGAAAAAAATAACAGGGATCAGTTTTGCAAATATACTAGTGTATGGGAGGATCAGCAAAGAACTGAAGTCAAGGAACGAATGAACTCCACAGACATTGTAAAGTGATGGCCCATGGACTAAGAGAATGGTATCTGTGTGTGTATATATTAAAAGACAGGAAGAGTAATAATGAATAATTGGAATGTATTGAAAAGTGTAGGACCCAGGCATGACGTAAATGGTACGGAATAAGGGGTGCATACTGTCCTGGTTTCAGCCAGGATAGAGCTCGTTTTCTTCACAGAAGCTAGCGTGAGGTTTTGGCTGGGATAGAGTTAATTTTCTTCATAGTAGCTAGTATGGGGCTATGTTTTGGATTTGTGCTGGAAACAGTGTTGATAATACAGGAATGTTTTTGCTATTGCTGAGCAGTGCTTACACAAAGTCAAGACCTTTTCTGCTTCTCACACTGCCCTGCCAGCAAGTAGACTGGGGGTCCACAAGAAGTTGGGAGGGGACACAGCTGGGACAGATGACCTCAAATGACCAAAGGGATATCCCATACCATATGACATCACGCTCAGCAATAAAACTAGGGGGGAGGTTGATGAGGGGGCCACTGCTTGGGGACTGGCTGGGCATCAGTCAGTTGGTGGTGAGCAATTGTTTTAATTTGCATCATTTATCTTGCAATTGTTTTAATTTGCATCATTTTTCTTTCTTGAGTTTTATTTCTCTCTGTTTTTTTCCTTTTAATGACTATCATTATTATTATAATATTTCAATTATTAAACTGGTTTTATCTCAACCCATGAGTTTTCTCACTTTTTTTACCCTTCCAGTTCTCTTTTCCATCCCACAGAGGGGAGAGTGAGCGAGTGGCTGTGTGGTCCTTAGTTGCCAGCTGGCGTTAAACCACAAAACTAGAAGAGTAAGATCCTTTATTTGTGGGTAAGTAAATTAAGTTTCTAGTGTAACTAACTTCTTTGCTTTTTTTGGTAGGTGTACCACTTTTTCCAGAAAGGAGCAACCATAATCCATTCTTACAGCTCAGTGGACTCAAGTAATCTCCCCGTCTCGCTCTCAGCCACTCGTTGTAACAAAAATGCTCCTCTAATTCACAGAAACGATAAAGTTTACTACCGAGGACATCAATGACAGGATTGCCTGCCCCATTGTCTCAAAGGGGAAAGAGGTAAAAAGCGGCCCAACCCCCCCCCCCCAACACCGCCTCCTCCCCAAAAAGAACGCAGCTAGGCTGCAGACCAGCAAATGATGAGGTGCTGCCCAAGGCAGTCCCATCTCTCTGTACCCCCCCATGGCCGCGCCTGCCCAACAGTTGCCGAGGTACCAGTGCCCCGCCCACAGTGTCGGGTCGCATGTTGTGTGATTTGGTATACTACTTATAAAGAACTTGCTTAGCATAACTTGCTTAGCATTTGTAGCAAAATTTGCTGAAGCCTTAGGCCGCAAGCTGTGAACTTTCACCCAGATAGGCTGAACTTTTACTTAGTTAAGTAAAAGAAGGCCCCAGAGCCTGTTCAAGCTGGAAGATAAGGAACCAAGGAAGGTCGCTACAATCATCAGCTGATGCAGCAACCTTAGAGGTAGATAAGAGAAGAAACGGCCCACCTAGAGACAATGAAGGGACCCAATGAAGAACCGGAAGACCCCAGACCCTAATATTACTACTGGTCAGAACTGTCACGTGAGGGGTGAGGAATTTAGATTGTAAGGGTATAATTGCCCAGGGATTTCTTTGTTCAGGGTCCCTCTTCGGAGGCACCCAGCTTGAGCTGCTCTGCATGTCGAATAAATAAACCACTTAGCAGATTGGTGGCTCTTCTTCTTCGAGCAGGAACCTAGGGCCGAGCCCTGTTGATGGTGGCATAATTCCTGCAGGTGGCGAAATACCCTCAACATGGGCCAAGAGTGTTGACGGTGGCATAATTCCTGGCAGGTGGCATAATTTCCTTGGCATGGCATACGGGGTTGGGTCGGCGCTGGGCGTGAGCGGGCTGTCAAACTGCTTGCACTCCTTCTAGGACTCTGTCCTACCGGTACTGCCACTGAGACTGGATCTCCTGGCAGTGACTACCACTGTCTCATTGCGCTTCTTGCGTCACTGTTGGCGGCACTCGGTGTCACAGAGGATGTGGAAGGGGTTGGACTCATCGTCCAGGAGCTGGTAAAAGCAGTTGGCAGCAATGCAACTGAAGCTCTCCTGCATGATTGCCAACGGACTACCTACCACGCCCTTCATCGTTATTGCAGCTACCACAGGAAGCTGCAACAGCTCCTAATGCTGTACCAGGCACCATGCTGATTGCAGCTCAACACCATTACGACTCCCTCGCTCCCTTTCAAGCTTCAGCAGCCAATCAGTGCACAGAAACTCCCAGTGGCCTGAAGCCACCCCCCCATCAACAATTCTGGCCCCACTCACCATCAACATGCCATGACCAATGCTAAACAATGGCAAGAGTGAGCAACCAATCCCAGCTTTGGACTTAGCCCTCCCCCTGAGGTAGGACCATAGAAAATTAGCATGCGGCATCCAGCCTGTTCAATGCCGCTCACGGCATTCAATCCATATGAGTACGAGCTAATTAATTATTCATTGTTATATGCATTATTCAACAGTTGCTTCATGCTTATTGATCTCTTTCCATGGCCCCCTCGTCCTGGGGCTATGTCTGGCTCTGCCACTTGGCTGCCACTGACTTTTTTGTTATTGTTCTTGCTAAAGGTGACATTGCCAGAAATGCAGTGCATTAATTGGTCAAATAATTAATTCTGTAGTGCATTAATTGATCAAATCTTTTGACACAATGACCCCAGGAAGCTGGCAAATGTACAGACCTGGGGAATGAGGATACATTATTATTACTGAAACAAAATGAAGCAGCAGAGGAAAATAGAGCGCTTCAAACTCCTTAGACTTAAGAAAAGATTCTGATGAAAGGAAATCTAGAAGCCTTAACACAGCAGAAAGAAATTGCTGTGAATGTTCAGTGCTGAAACTGAAGGCTGCAGGAAAGAAGAATCCATGTCAAGTGGACTGAGTTAAAGCATGCAATGGCATGGTTATACTGCAGGTGAATAGCAATAACTCTATCCCAGCCATTGCTATTGCTATGGTTTCGGCAACAGTCCTCCGAACTTATCGTGAACTCAAGAGTTCAAAAGTGCAGAGAGGCATCCCACTCAGAGGGAGATGATGGTTGCAGCCGCTCGCTCAGTCCCCCTTCCCCCAGAGGATGGGGGAGAGAATTGGGAAAAAAACCTCGTGGGTTGAGATAAAACCAGTTTAATAGGACAGAAAGAGAGAAGGAAACAACAATGATAATACCAACAAAGGAATGTACAAGAACAAGTGATGCCCAATACAACAATTGCTCACCACCCGGTGATCGATAGCCCGTCCCCAAGCAGCGATTCCTGCCCCCTGGCTAACTCCAGTTTATGTACTGGGCATGATGTTGTATGGTAGGGAATATCTCTTTGGCCAGCCTGGGTCAGCTGTCCTGGCTGTGTCCCCTCCCAGCTTCCTGTGCACTCCCAGCCTTCTTGCTAGCAGGCCAGCACGAGAAGCTGGACTGTCCTTGACTACTTAGCAACAGCTCAAAACATCAGCACGTTATCAACATATTCTCACCCCAAATCCAAAACATAGTCTCACGCTAGCTTCTGTGAAGAAAACCAGCTCTATCCTGGCTGAAACCAGGACAGTATCCACCCCTTATTCCACACCATTTACATCATGCCTGGGTCCTACACTTTTCAATACATTCCAATTATTCATTATTACTCTTCCTGTCTTTTAATATATACACACACAGATACCATTCTCTTAGTCCATGGGCCATCACTTCACAAAGTCTGTGGAGTTCAGTCAGTCCTTGACTCTGGGCTTCATCCATCATAGCAGTCTCTCAGGGCAGGGGAGATGGTATGTGGTGTTGGATTGTTATCTGGCACGGTCCATGTCCATGATCTGCAGGTCGAAGATGTCAATCACGAGGAAGCTGTTGGGCGCAAGCTGCTGAAGCCAGTTCTGGTTCCATCACCATTGCACATTGTTTGGTTTCAGTGAAGCTCATTCCTCATCAGTCTGGGTGATTCTTACTGTAATACCATTGATATGGTAGATAGCAGCCATAGTAGTAATGTCATACTGTATTGTGCAACAATTAACATAATACAATTCAAATCATTGAATATTTTCACCCAAAACCAAGTCTCCTTGAGGTAAACATCGGACTTCCCCATCCTTCCGCATTACCCACCAAGTGCACCCAGGTCCCTGGGCAAAGGCAATCCCACGAACGGGTTTGCCTTTGCCTGAGGCGGGAGTAACCCAGACTGCCTTCCCCAGCATATTTTTTACGTGCACCACAGGGACTTTATCCCCTTCTACAGTACGTAGAAGTTTTGATTGGGCAGGGCCGGCTCTATTAGTAGATCCCCTAGTGTTGACTAACCAGGTGGCTTTGGCTAAATGTTTATCCCAATGTTTGAATGTCCCATCACCCATTGCTCTCAGTGTAGTCTTTAACAGTCCGTTGTATCGTTCAATTTTTCCGGAAGCTGGTGCATGATAGGGGATGTGATATACCGACTCAATGCCATGCTCTTTGGCCCAGGTGTCTATGAGGTTGTTTCGGAAATGAGTCCCGTTGTCCGACTCAATTCTTTCGGGGGTGCCATGTCGCCATAAGACTTGCTTTTCAAGGCCCAGGATAGTGTTCTGAGCGGTGGCATGGGGCACAGGGTATGTTTCCAGCCATCCGGTGGTTGCTTCCACCATGGTAAGCACATAGCGCTTGCCTTGGCGAGTTTGTGGAAGTGTGATATAGTCAATCTGCCAGGCCTCCCCATATTTATATTTCAACCATCGTCCTTCATACCAGAGGGGCTTCAACCGCTTGGCTTGTTTGATCGCAGCACACGTTTCACATTCATGGATAACCTGTGCAATAGCATCCATGGTCAGGTCCACCCCTCGATCCCGAGCCCATCTATACGTTGCATCTCTTCCCTGATGGCCTGAGGTGTCATGGGCCCACCGAGCTATAAATAGTTCACCCTTATGTTGCCAGTCCAGATCCACCTGAGCCAATTCAGTCTTAGCAGCCTGATCCACCTGATGGTTGTTTTGATGTTCTTCCAGTGGCCCGACTCTTGGGTACATGAGCATCTACGTGGCGTACTTTTATGACCAGATTCTCTAGTCGGGCAGCAATATCTTGCCATAATTCAGCAGCCCAGATGGGCTTGCCTCTGCGCTGCCAGTTGCTCTGCTTCCATTGCTGTAGCCACCCCCACAGAGCATTTGTCACCATCCATGAGTCAGTATAGAGATAGACTATTGGCCATTTTTCTCGTTCAGCAATATCAAAAGCCAGCTGGATGGCTTTCACCTCTGCAAACTGACTTGATTCACTTTGTCCTTCAGCAGCTTCTGCGACTCGTCGTATAGGGCTCCATACAGCAGCTTTCCATCTTCGATGTTTGCCTACAATACAACAGGACCCAAGAGTAAACAGGGCATATTGCCTTTCGTTTTCCAGGCACTCTTCCCCAAGCCTGTAGCGTTGCATGGGGTGGTTGTGACCGAAGTGCAGGACCCAGCACTTGGCCTTGCTGAACCTCATACAATTGACCTCAGCCCATCGATCCAGCCTGTCCAGATCCCTCTGCAGAGCCTTCCTACCCTCCAGCAGATCAACACTCCTGCCCAACTTGGTGTCATCTGCAAACTTACTGAGGGAGCACTCAATCCCCTCATCCAGATCATTGATAAAGATATTGAACAAGACTGGCCCCAGAACCGAGCCCTGGGGAACACCGCTTGTGACCGGCCACCAGCCGGATTTAACTCCATTCACCACGACTCTCTGGGCTCAGCCATCCAGCCATTTTTTTCCCAGCGAAGAGTACACCTGTCCAAGCCACGAGCCACCAGTTTCTCCAGAAGAATGCTGTGGGAGACGCTGTCAAAGGCCTTAATTAAGTCCAGGTAGACAACATCTACAGCCTTTCCCTCATCCACTAGGCAGGTCACCTGGTCATAGAAGGAGATCAGATTGGTCAAGGAGGACCTGCCTTTCATGAACACGTGCTGGCTGGGCCTGATCCCTCGGTTGTCCTGCACATGCCCTGTGAGTACCCTCAAGATGAACCTCTCCATAATCTTCCCCTGTACTGAGGTCAGGCTGACAGGCCTGTAGTTCCCCAGATCTTCCTTGTAGATGGGCGTCACATTGGCAAGCCTCCAGTCGTCTGGGACCTTCCCTGTTAACCAGGACTGCTGATAAATGATAGAGAGTGGCAAGCTCCTCTGCCAGCTCTCTCAGTACTCTTGGGTGGATCCCATCCAGTCCCATAGACCTGTGGGTGTCCAGGTGGTGTAGCAGGCCGTTAACTGCTTCCTCCTGCATTATGGGGAGTTTATTCTGCTCTCCATCCCTGCCTTCCGGCTCAGGGGGCTGAATACCCAGAGGATAACTGGTCTGACTGTTAAAGACTGAGGCAAAGAAGGCATTAAGTACCTCAGCCTTCTCCTCATCCTTGGTGACAATGTTCCCCCTCTCATCCAAGAAAGGATGGAGATTCTCCTTGGCTGTCTTTTTGTTGTTCATATATTTGTTAAAACATTTTTTTCCTCAGTCCCAGCAAGAGCTCCCTGTTCAGCCAGGACGGTCGTCTTCGCCGACTGCTCGTCTTATGGCACATGGGGACTGCCTGCTCCTGCACCTTCACGACTTCCTTCTTGAAGAATGTCCAGCCTTCCTGGGCCCTTTTGCCCTTCAGGACTGTCTCCCAAGGGACTCTCTCGACCAGTGACCTGAAGAGGCCAAAGTCTGCCCTCCGGAAGTCCATGGTAGCGGTTCTGCTGACCCCCCTCCTTACTTCACCAAGAATTGAGAATTCTGTCATTTCATGATCGCTAATCCCAAGACGGCCTCCGACCACCACATCTCCCACCAGTCCTCCTGTGTTTGTAAACAGCAGGTCAAGCGGGACACCTCCCCTGGTAGGCTCACTTACCAGCCGTGTCAGGAAGTTATCTTCCACACACTCCAGGAACCTCCTAGACTGTTTCCTCTCTGCTGTGTTGTATTTCCAGCAGACATCCAGTAAGTTGATGTCCCCCACAAGAACAAGGGCTTGCGATTGCGAGACTTCTGCCAGTCGGTTGTAGAATGCTTCATCTGCCTCTTCATTCTGGTTGAGTGGTCTATAACAGGCACCTAGCAGGATATCTGACTTGTTTGCTTCTCCCCTCATCCTTTACCCATAAGCACTCGCCCTTGTCATCACAATCGTTGATTTCTATACAATCAAAATACTCCCTAACATACGGAGCCACCCCACCGCCTCTCCTTCCTTCCCTATCCCTTCTCAAGAGCTTATAGCCATGCATTGCAGCACTCTAGTCTTGTGAGTAATCCCACCACGTTTCTGTGATGGCAACCAAGTCATAGCTGTCCCACTGCACAATGGCTTCCAGCTCCTCCTGTTTGGTGCCCATGCTGCGTGCATTGGTGTAGATGCACTTGAGCTGGGCTATTGATTTTGCCCCCAACGTTGGCATGCCACCCCTAGGCTCCTCTCTAGTGAGCCTGGTTTTATCCCCTTCCCCCTTCAAATCTAGTTTAAAGCCCTCTCGATGAGGCCTGTCAACTTGTAAGCGTGAATCCTTTTCCCTCTTGGAGACAGCTGACCCCCATCTGCTGCCAGCAGGCCCGGTGCCATGTAAACCTCTCCATGGTCAAAAAGACCAAAATTCCACTGATGGCACCAGCCTCTGAGCCACGTGTTAATCATATGTGTTTTCCTGTTCCTTTTAGTCTTCCTCCCTGCCGCTGAAGGGTTTGATGAAAACACTACCTGTGCTCCTGATCCTTCAACCAGTCGCCCCAGTGCTCTGAAGTCCCTTTGAATAGTTTTGCATTTCTTTGCGCAGCCTTATCACTGCCAACCTCAATAACCAATAGCAGGTAGTAATCAGTGGGCCGAATCAGACCAGGGAGCTTCCTAGTAACATCTCTCACCTGGGCCCCAGGGAGGCAGCAGACTTCCCTGTGGGTTGGGCCTGGTCAGCATATTGGGCCCTCTGTTCCCCTCAGAAGGGAATCGCCTACAACAGTTACCCTCCTTTTTTTCTTAACAGGGGCAGTCGTAATGCATGGGGCTGACTGACTCACTCTAGGCAACCCCCTGGATGGACTTTCATCTACATCCTCATGTTCCTGGCCCTCAAGTTCCAGAGTCCCATACCTGTTGTGTAAGGGCAGCTGGGACGGTGAGAGAGGCCGGGAGGGGATTCGCCTGCCGCCCCGAGCAGGGACCTGCTTCCATTCTCCCTCATCTCTTAGGTCCCCTCCTTCTGCCTGGCAGCAAGAGGGCAGGGGATCCCCTGCTGCTTGTGGAGCCTCCACCTGCTGCCTTTGCCTCAGGGATGGCAGGGTGTGGCTCCACCAATCTATCTCCCTCTCACACTCCCTGATGCTCCTCAGTCTCCACTTCCTCTTTCAGCTCTGCCACCAGGCTAGTTTTCCTAGTTTGGAAAAAATTGTATGCTATCACTGTTTTATATGGGTTTGATACCACAAGTAGAATATGCAAATTTACCCAAATGTATTGGGTTTGCATGGCAAGGTTTTGGAAGCGGGGGAGGCTGAAGTGGTGGTTTCTGTGAGAAACTGCTAGAAGCTTCCCCTGTGTCCGATAGATCCAGTGCCAGTCGGCTCCAAGACAGACCCACCACTGGCCAAGGCCAAGCCGATCAGCCACGGTGGTAGTGCCTCTGTGATAACATATTTAAGAAGGGGAAAAGAAACGGCACGCAGCATTTGCAGCTGGGGAGAGGAGTGAGAACATGTGAAAAGAACTCTGCAGACACCAAGGTCAGTCAAGTCAGGGGGAGGAGGTGATCCAGGCACCAGACCAGAGATTCCCCTGCAGCTCGTGGTGAAGACCATGGTGAGGCAGGCTGTCCCCCTGCAGCCCATGGAGCTTCACAGTGGACCAGATATCCACCTGCAGCCTGTGGAGGACCTCATGCTGGAGCAGGTGGATATCTAAGGCCAGCTGGATGGCTTTCATCTCTGCAAACTGACTTGATTCACTTTGTCCTTCAGCAGCTTCTGCGACTCGTCGTATAGGGCTCCATACAGCAGGTCTCCATCTTCGATGGTTGCCTACAATACGACAGGACCCATCAGTAAACAGGGTATATTGCCTTTCATTCTCTGGCAGTTTATTATATGGTGGAGCCTCTTCAGCACGCGCCACCTCCTCTTGTGGCAATATTCCAAAACCTTTGCCTTCTGGCCAGACCATGATCACTTCCAAGATTCCTGGGTGATTGGGGTTTCCTATTCGAGCCCGCTGTGTGATGTGTGCGACCCACTTACTCCACGTAGCATCAGTCGCATGATGTGTAGAGGGGACCCTCCCTTTGAACATCCAGCCCAGCACCGGCAGTCGGGGTGCCAGGAGGAGCTGTGCTTCAGTACCAACCACTTCTGAGGCAGCTCAAACTCCTTCATACGCTGCCAATATCTCCTTTTCAGTTGGAGTATAGCGGGACTCAGATCCCCTATATCCTCGACTCCAAAACCCTAGAGGTCGACCTCGAGTCTCTCCTGGTGCCTTCTGCCAGAGACTCCAGGTAGGGCCATTCTCCCCGGCTGCCGTGTAGAGCACATTTTTAACATCTTGTCCTGCCCGGACTGGCCCGAGGGCTACGGCATGAACTATCTCCTGTTTAATTTGTTCGAAGGCTTGTCGTTGCTCAGGGCCCCATTTAAAATCGTTCTTCTTCCGGGTCACTCGATAAAGAGGGCTTACAATCAGACTGTAATTTGGAATATGCATTCTCCAGAAACCCACAATGCCCAGAAAAGCTTGTGTTTCTTTTTTGCTAGTTGGTGGAGACATAGCAGTTATTTTTTTGATCACATCCATTGGGATCTGACAACGTCCATCTTGCCATTTTATTCCTTAAAAACTGGATCTCCTATGCAGGTCCTTTGAGGACCTCTCCTGAGGTAGTCTATGCCCAGGATGCACGGAGCCTCTGGGCCAGTCACAATGGGGTGCTTCTGCCACTCATTCCCAGTTAGGCTCACTTCGGCCTCCAGTACAGTCAGCTGTTGGGATCCCCCCGTCACTCCGGAAACACAAATGGGTTCTGCCCCTATATGGCTTGATGGCATCAGGGTACATTGTGCACCGGTGTCCACTAAAGCCTTATATTCCTGTGGGTCTGATGTGCCAGGCCATCTAATCCACACAGTCCAATACACTCGGTTGTCCCTCTCTTCCACCCAGCTGGAGGCAGGGCCCCTCAAGTCCTGGTCATAGTACTTGTTACCCACTTCTTGTAAATAGGAATCAGAAGTCCCTTCAAGAGGACCAGAGGTGAGATCAGCCCTTCTATTCTTTCTGGGGAACTGCCCACTGGAAAGTGGAGCAACGATTTTTCTGGAGGAACCTGAACCCCCTTTTGTAATTGTTTTTCCTTGCAGCTCGCGTACTCGTGCCTCTAGGGTCGAGGTAGGTTTTCCATCCCACCTCCTCATGTCCTCTCCGTTGCTGACGCGGAAGTCTCGGACACGACGCATACGACCAATATGATCAGGTCAATGCCGTTTATTGTCTTGTCTGACTCCAATATATATCATAATTTTCGCTTAGTCACTGCGCACGCACTCATGATTGGTTACAGCTTGTTACACACATTATTGCAATTGGCTATATACAAAATATCACGCGCTGTCCATGCGCCTCTCACACAGTCAGGATTCACTGCTTGCAGGTGTTCCTGCACTCCTTTGCTTCTTCTTAGTTGTTTACCACAGCTCCTTCTCCTTAAGGCTGAGCCCTGCAGGTGTCCAGCTGTTTACCAGCTTCTCAATGCCACAGCTCCTTCTCCTTAAGGTCGAGCCGTGCAGATCAACGTCACAGCTCCTTCTCCTTAAGGTCGAGCCGTGCAGGGTGATCCCAACATCTCCCCCTTTTTGTTTTTGTATAAACAAAACCTGATGGATCATTCACAACCCGAGGACTATGAAGAAGATGGACCATCTGTACATTCTTGTTTCGTCCTGCGCCGTGAACTCAGCCCAGCAGTCGGTAGGTGCCAGCTTTACGTGGGCATCCCCACGGAGGCAACGGTGGCCTTGCCGTACACCAGCCCACTGCCCTTCAGGAAATCCCTGTATTACACATTTGCAGAGGAACGAGTTTCGACACACGTGGCCAGTGAGTGTCGGAACACGCCTCGGTTGTCACCTTTTAACACAGGGAGCCTATGGCGTATGCGCCCGCTGGCCAGACGTGCTGCATGCGCCACAGCCACCCCGTCTATTGGTTCGTAGGCTTTGTTCACACGGCATCTTACCATAATCCAGCAGTCACATATCAGCTACACGGCATCTTACCATAATCCAGCAGTCACATATCAGCTATGCTTAAATTAATATCAGAATGTTACAAGGCAAACAATTCTAGCTGTACTACTCCTAGCGATAGAAGCTACTTCTAGTGATGGAAAAAGTGCTTGTATAAAGCTATGAAAACCAATATTATATCTTACCAAAGGATTTGTAGTTACAGAGCGGTTTGCCCTAAAAGCTTTCCATGTTCCTCTCATGATACCACGGATTTCTTTTGGCTGAGGTGGCATCCAGATTGCGATGACACCTGATAGTGTCAAGATGTGTCTGACGACGATGATGGTGACTGTTTCACCCATGGTTTTACCCATTTTGCGGGTACCCAACAAGTTCTAGAATCTGTAATGACACAAGCATAACCTCGTCCCCAGGTTAGCAGTTGAAAAGGTCCTTCCCACATATTCTTTTCCTTCTTCGCCTCAGTCTTTAATAGCCACTCCAGGTATCCACAGGATATTCAGCCCCCTGAGCTGGAAGACGGGGATGGAGAGCACAATGTACTCCTCATAATCCAGGAGGAAGCAGTCAAGGACATGCTAAGCCACCTGGACACCCACAAGTCTATGGGGCCTGATGGGATCCACCCAAGAGTACTGAGAGAGCTGGCGGAGGAGCTTGCCAAGCCACTCTCCATCGTTTATCAGCAGTCCTGGTTAACAGGGGAGGTCCCAGAAGACTGGAGGCTTGCCAATGTGACACCCGTCTACAAGAAAGGCCGGAAGGAGGATCCTGGGAACTACAGGCCTGTCAGCCTGACCTCTGTTCCAGGGAAGATTATGGAGCGGTTGGTTTTGAGAGTGCTCACAGGGCATCTGCAGAACAGCCAAAGGATCAGGCCCAGCCAGCATGGGTTCATGAAAGGCAGGTCCTGCTTGACCAACCTGATCTCCTTCTATGACCAGGTGACCCGCCTAGTGGATGAGGGAAAGGCTGTGGACGTTGTCTACCTGGACTTTAGTAAAGCCTTTGACAGCGTCTCCCACAGCATTCTCCTGGAGAAACTGGCGGCTCGAGGCTTAGACGGGTTTACTCTTCGCTGGGTGAGGAACTGGCTGGATGGCCGAGCCCAGAGAGTTGTGGTGAATGGCGTTAAATCCGGCTGGCGGCCGGTCACAAGTGGTGTTCCCCAGGGCTCGGTTCTGGGACCAGTCTTGTTCAATATCTTTATAGATGATCTGGATGAGGGAATTGAGTGCTCCCTCAGTAAGTTTGCAGATGACACCAAGCTGAGTGGGAGTGTTGATCTGCTGGAGGGTAGGAGGGCTCTGCAGAGGGATCTGGACAGGCTGGATCGATGGGCAGAGGCCAACTGTATGAGGTTTAATAAGGTCAAGTGCAGGGTCCTGCACTTTGGCCACAACAACCCCATGCAATGCTACAGGCTTGGGGAGGAGTGGCTGGAGAGCAGCCCGGCGGAAAGGGACCTGGGGGTGCTGGTTGACAGCCGGCTGAATATGAGCCGGCAGTGTGCCCAGGTGGCCAAGAAGGCCAACAGCGTCCTGGCCTGTATCAGGAATAGTGTGGCCAGCAGGAGCAGGGAAGTGATTGTGCCCCTGTACTCGGCACTGGTGAGGCCGCACCTTGAATACTGTGTTCAGTTTTGGGCCCCTCACTACAAGAAGGATGTTGAGGTGCTGGAGCGTGTCCAGAGAAGGGCAACGAAGCTGGTGAGGGGTCTGGAGCACATGTCTTATGAGGAGCGGCTGAGGGAACTGGGGTTGTTTAGTCTGGAGAAGAGGAGGCTGAGGGGAGACCTTATCGCTCTCTACAACTACCTGAAAGGGGGTTGTGGCGATGAGGGTGTTGGTCTCTTCTCCCAAGTAACTAGTGATAGGACAAGAGGAAATGGCCTCAAGTTGCGCCAGGCGAGGTTTAGATTGGATATTAGGAAAAATTTCTTCACTGAGAGGGTGGTCAGGCATTGGAACAGGCTGCCCAGGGAGGTGGTGGAGTCGCCATCCCTGGAAGTGTTCAAAAAACGTGTGGATGTGGCGCTTCAGGACATGTTTTAGGGGACATGGTGGTTCTGGATTAATGGTTGGACTTGATGATCTTAAAGGTCCTTTCCAACCTAGTGATTCTGTGATTCTGTGATTCTGTGATTCTGTGATTTTGTGTTAACTCAAACAGACTTCCTGTCATTCCTTTTACATGTTTCTCCTTCCGCAAATAATTTAACACATATAAGGCTTTATTCAAATGTTCTTGGGGTGGTGTGATAGCCTCTCCCCCTTTTTGTTTTGAGCGTGTTTATCTAAGAGGTTTACCTAACAAAGCTCATTCATTGGGTGTGTAAGACACTCGTTTGAACTATTAGCCAAACATTCCTTATTACCTTTTGAACCATTCCTTGTAGACAGTGTAATAAACATGGTACAATAAGCATTATTATTAAGATAACAAGTAATATAACAACTGCCCTTTTAACTAAGTCTTGTAACCATCCGCTTAGGCCGAAACTTGACAGCCATGGTTCGAGGCCAAGCGAACTTGTCTGTAACTTGTCCGTTAACTCCTTCAGTTTTCGCAATTGTTGAGTTACCATCTGTGAGGTATCTGTTAAATTCATACAACACATGCCTTCAAACTCCTCACACCTGTGCCCTTGGGCCAGAAGTAGGAAGTCGATGGCCGCCCTATTTTGCCTTATTGAGTCAGTTTCCATTAACAAAGCACTGAGCGCTGCAGAAGTAGCATTGGTTTGATTCGCTAGCCAACATCCCAATCTATTTAAGGTGGTTAAGCCTTGGGCAGCAGCGACCCCAGGGGCAAGGAAAGAGGCTAGTATGGTTTTGTCCGCGTTCCAAAAATCCAATTGGTCATTGCACCCTTCTTGATATTTTTGAATCTGTCGTTTTATTCTATGCCGTCGGGTAAGGTTTAATATCATAGAAGTGTTGGGAGTTAACAATGTCAGATGCCCCAATGTGCAAGGACCACCTCTCAAACGGAAGGGAATGCCTTGCCATGCACGATCACCACAAATTAAAAATATTCCTTTAGGGAGTCTTATTGGGACAATACTAGAGCGCGAGGTGTTGCTCGCCGTATAATTACACCAATTGGTAGCATTCTGAAAAACGGCCAACGTGCGGCTTACATCCTGTGACCTGGTATCGTCCTGTCCTGTATAATTAAAATATAAACAGGTAGGGGCTGTAATGCTTCCTAAAATATCCAACTCCCGTGGTTCCAACAACTCCTGTGGTCCGTGCACCATCCATCCGTCCCACTTATCCATAGCTGCAGAGGTGTTTGTTATGTTTAAAAACAAGGCTAGATCAGGGGCAGTCTTATTTACAACCATTGCCAAGTCATAGTCCCCTAATGGCAGACCAACCAAGCATGTTGTAAACGGATTCTCAGCAGTGGATATGGATAAACAAAGGTGGCCTTGGCCTGTTTGATTAGCTAGTGTAACCCAGATATTTTTTCTTGGTTGAACAGAAAGCCATGTCTGACCTTGGCATATTAAGCACGTGACTATTAGACTCATGAACAACTTTCTTCCGCTTGTGGAGAGAGGTGCGCTCGCCATGGTCGAAGCCATCGACTTGGAACCCATCTCACTCCGCTATCTGTAAGAATACAAGCAAAGCCTCGACCAGTCATTTTTAACTCCGCAGGTCCTTTCCATTCTCCAGTGACCACATCTTTGTACTGTACTAAAATTCTTTTCCCAGTCTGGGATACCCCAGATTGTAGACTTGAAGCATGAATCACCATTGGAGGGTCTTCCCTGTCTCCCGTAAAACGCAAATAATTTAGCACATACACCGCCTTTGCAAGTCGTTCTGTCGTGTCCAGCACGCTTCCCCCTTTTTGTTTTTGCAAAAGCGCTTTCAACGTTTGATGCGCCCGCTCCACGATAGCTTGCCCTGTAGGGGAATGAGGAATCTCTGTAATATGTCGAATGCCCCAAAGCTGACAGAAATGGGAAAATTTTCGAGACACATACGCAGGCCCATTATCCGTTTTTACCTGTAAAGGTACTCCTAAGGCCATAATAGCAGCATGCATATGCTTGATAACGTCACGCTGTTTCTCCGCCTTGTGCAGTAGCCCAAATGGCATGCGAAAAGGTGTCTATCGAGACATGGACATATTTCATTCTTCCAAATTCTGGAACATGTGTTACATCCATCTGCCATAACTGTAATGACTGGAGCCCTCTGGGATTAACCCCTATACCAATGCCCATTCCTGCTTTCTGACAGCTGGGACAAGACTGAACAGTGCCCCTAGCATCTGTTACGGGAATATGGAACTGTTTTGCCAACGCCTTTGCTGACTGATGGAAAAACTCATGTGATAGCCTAGCTTGTTCAAATGTCTTTACCACAGGTGGGGTCCAGGCTGGAGATACGAGGTGATCAGCGCGGGCATTTCCTATGGCTAAGCCCCCACACTGCTGATGGCTACGAATGTGCGTAATAAAATATGGTTGCTGTCATTGGTTTAACTATCTCAACAGCTGCAGCAGTAAGGAATATAATACCGGATTTTTGACTGCTTTGACCATGCCATTG
The DNA here is from genome assembly GCF_964289735.1 of Phaethon aethereus. Classification (NCBI taxonomy): domain Eukaryota; kingdom Metazoa; phylum Chordata; class Aves; order Phaethontiformes; family Phaethontidae; genus Phaethon; species Phaethon aethereus. The sequence continues at coordinate 37,655,436 of NC_138581.1, read as the reverse complement.
TGAAATATGTTTATCTGATTCGTGTGATGAAGTGTAATCTTCTGTACTTTCATGGATTTCTCCTGCACCATAAAAAGGGGTATTTTACAGGAGAAAGTTAAACTACTTTGCTGGTATATCAGCTCAAACCAGTTTGACCACTGACCGCATAGTATTGTGTAAAGAAAGTGCATGCATAAGGTTTGGGGTCATCCTGGGGGCACGCCGAGGAAGATTCGAGAAGACTCTAGCAGGAGAAGAGGGCATGCGCTGAAGAAGACACGCCTATTCATGAATATGTATTAGAAGACACGCCTATTCATGAATATGTATTAGCGAACAGGATCACGCTGAGGAAGAGTCGAGAAGATTCTAGAAGGAGAAGAGGGCATGCGCCGAAGAAGACACGCCTATTCATGAATATGTATTAACGGACAGGATATAAACCAGGAACAGGAACTGTACCGCGTGCGTCTTGGTGGAGCAGAGACTCCCGGCGCACCCAGCGCTGTTTGCTTGCCTCTATTCGCTTAATAAATTGTAAATTTGAATTGGAATCCTGTTTGGGACTAAATCATTTATAACACCATGTTCAAGTTGCTGTACCGTGCCCACCACATATTGCGAATCCGACACAACGTTAACAGCCTCTTGAGACCATTTTTCGAATACCCAAAGAACTGCCCGAAGTTCCATAGTTTGTAAAGAATCTCCATGCACCCCAGGTAACAGTTGATGTTTCCATTCGTCATTTTCCTTCCAAGTGACAGCCGCTCTACGGGATTTGCGCCCTGCGTCGGTAAAGACTGTCACCCCGTTCACTGGGGACTCCGATCGCATGGGCATTTCTTCAAACTGTTGACTAGCCAACAGTGACAATAATCTATCGGACGGATAGCTATTTGTAACGTGTTCTAAAAAATCAGAGATTGCGATCTGAAACTCCAGAGAACTGGCCAACAACCAATCTAAGTACTTTTGAGATACAGGAACATAAATTATTACAGGTTCTAACCCAGATATTTCTACAATTCTTTGTCTTCCCTTAATAATGAGTTGTGCAAATAATTCATATCTGGTGACCACTGTTTTTCTGGGTTGATAGGAGAGGAAAACCCATTCCAACACTTTCAAACTGTCCGCCGTATTTCCTAACTGCACAATCAGTCCTAGTGGATGTTTCCATTCCCCTCCTGAATTAACTATCATAAGTGAGATACTGTCAGTAGGTGAACATCTGTGAGCATAGGCTGTTGCTATCTTCTCAGTAATTTTCTGCAATGCTTGCTGTTGATCCTCGTCCAGTTGACGGCGTTCTGGAGCCTCCACCGAAGACCCCAGGAGCGGCATCAACGGCCTCAGATCATCATTAGTAATTCCACAAATATTTCGAACCCACTGTATATCCCCCATTAATTTTTGGACATCAGAAACATTTTCTATTTTCGAATTAATCTTTATCTTCTGTGGGTGGACCGCTCCACTGGTAATAATCCAGCCCAAATATTTCCATGGTCCCTTCTTCTGAATTTTTTCCGGTGCTATTTTTAAACCCCGTTTTTCTAAATCATGCCCTAAGTGCTGTAAAATGTGGTCTGCATTCAATTGTGTCCCTGCTATTAATATATCATCCATATAATGATACATTATTAAATCTGGATACTTTCTCCGCACCGGCTCTAGAGCCCATGCCACAAATGTCTGACACATCGTAGGTGAATTTTTCATTCCTTGCGGTAACACTACCCAATGATACCTCTTTGCTGGCTCTCCTTTATATACCGATGGTACCGTAAAGGCAAACTTCTCTGCATCCTCAGCTGCTAAGGGAATGGTAAAAAAGCAATTGAAATATACTCTTCGATTCCCTGCAAAAGAAATGATACATTTGTGACAATAATTACAACGACATAGAACAAACCCACAACACCATTTTACAAATATGGCATATTGAAGTTCCTGCTCTTGAATGTCCAGGGAGTGCCGCTGAAACGGTCAACGAGCCATCATTCCCCATACAAAAGAGCGAAAGCATCAGCTGGCGATATGTCGGAGTTGACTGCGTCCGTGTGACGTGTGACAGGATCTTCTGGTCTTACTGCTGGCCGTACTGACCTGGCCGGTACCCACTTCGCTCCGTCACCTCCCCCTCTGCCAAGGCCTCTTGTCTCATGCCTCGCCAATGTTGGGCAGGGTCGTATCTCGACTTGGGGGAAGGATCGCCCCAGGCAGCCCCCTTCTGTTGCAGCACGGGCGACCAGCGCTCATGTTCCGGGTCAGGAGGCGGGGGCCAAGGAGGACTCGCCACCTCCATTGGTTGCATTAGCGGGGGGGCGGGCGGGGGTCGCTCGTTCTTATCATCCCCAGCTCGGCCTCCCTTCTCTCCCGAGGCTGTGGCAGCGGCAGCTGCTGCTGCCGCTGTCCGCTCTGATTTTATCGCCTTTATAGTCTCTGACTAATCGCCAGGTTGTTAACACTTTCACAGCCGTATGGTCCCCTTTAGAGGCTGCCTCAAACACCAATTTCCCTGCTTTCTCCCAGGTAGGTAACTCAAAAGCTGTGGCAGAGTCTGCTGCTAGCCCCTGGCTCTTCAAAAGAGTCTCCAATAGCAATCGCCTCGTTGTTGCTAGCTCCGCTGCTTGCCCATCTCCTTTTGAGACCCGCCCCATCCATCTTTCACACAGGCACACAGGTAACATTGAGTACATTGTTCTGGGCAACGTTGTCCCGTCTTGCCCTCACATACATCATCGTAGATCTGTTTCTCTGACTTATCTGATGCAGCCGGTTTACTCGGTGCATCTGGCACCTCAGGAGGTGCAGTCGGAGTCGCTGAAGGTCCTGGACCCTCTGACTCGGTTAAAAAGGGATTGGTTGAAGGCGGTTTAACAGCCTCCTCCATATCAGCTGCAGCTTTTCTCTCTGCCTTCAAGGCTTTTAATGTGGTTAACATCAACTTCCATGCCGTCACTAACTCTGCGGCGGTTTTATCTCTGTTCCCAATATGTTCCTATAACATTTTTCCTATCTCCTCCCACGTCTCTGCCTTAAACGCCACAGACAGATCGGGGGGGTACCCTTTCTTTCGGCTCCAAATTAGAAGCCTTCTAAGTGTATATTCATCATATTTCAGTCCTCTCTTAGAGAGCATATGCGGCAGGAGTCTGACCATCGCCCCTTCTTCATGCGATGCGTTCTGCCTTTAGTTCTTTTAATGTCTCGAGGATCAACCTCCAGAGCGTTGGAAACTTTATACTGTCTTTGTTGCCTGTGCTGACTTCATTCCTCAGTGCTGCGCCAATTCCTTCCCAGATCGGGATCTCAAAAGCCGCACTTACTGAGGGGATTAGTCCTTTTTGCCGCGCCCATACCAATAATCTTTTTAGGCCGGCTTCCTCATACTGTACACCTCTCTTTGAGAGGATATGTTGGAGGAGCTTAACCACTGCTTCTTCCTCTTTTGTTAGCGTGGACCCCATCTCCTCCCCAGCCGCTCACCTGATCAGGGCGAGATTCCAACAGTTTCTTCGGTTGCGCTAGCGACTTCCAGGCACCGGGGCAGTGCCTGCTATGGCTGGCTTCCGCACCCCCTTTGCTGTCTCTTCTGCTCCGGGAAGCATCGACTAGAGGGTCCCTGTTGGAGCGCCACCTGACGCAGAAGTCTCGGACACAACGCATATGACCAATATGATCAGGTCAATGCCGTTTATTGTCTTGTCTGACTCCAATATATATCATAATTTTCGCTTAGTCACTGCGCACACACTCATGATTGGTTACAGCTTGTTACACACATTATTGCAATTGGCTATATACAAAATATCACGCGCTGTCCACGCGCCCCTCACACAGTCAGGATTCACTGCCTGCAGGTGTTCCTGCACTCCTTTGCTGCTTCTTAGTTGTTTACCACAGCTCCTTCTCCTCAAGGCCGAGCCGTGCAGATCAATGCCACAGCTCCTTCTCCTTAAGGTCGAGCCATGCAGGGTGATCCCAACACGTAGCCACGCAATTGAAACCACAGGGTGGCTCGCGGTGTGTATCCTCTATATCCTCTCTCTCAAGCAGAAGAACGCTTACTCCTAATAGCTGAGATACTGGTCTGTACGGGTGGGGGGTAGGGCATATCCTCTTTGAATTGCCGGAACTCCCAGGACAGTTTCTCCACAGCAGAGATGCAGGCCCGTAGGGAGGAAGAGAGACTTTCTTCGTATTGACGGAGCTGGCCAGCCAATTCATCCACCGTTGGTCTCTCTCCGTCTTTCCAGGCCATTACTGCTAATGAGTTGGCATATGATGATGGTGCACTCCGTACAAATTTCCGCCACATAGGTCGCGTGCAATTGACTTCATCTGGATCTTTGGATGATCGACCATTGTCCAAGTCACCATAAATCACCTCCAGCACAGCTAGCTCCCTCAGGTACTGGATACCTTTCTCCATGGTGGTCCACTTGCCTGGGTGACACAGAACATCTTCCTTGAAGGGATACCTTTCCTTCACACCCGACAGGAGTCGCCTCCAGAGGCTGAGGACTCGTGCACCTTTTCCAATAGCTTTGTCAATGCCCCCTTCCCAAGAAAGGGATCCCAGCTGCTTGGCTTCCCTACCCTCTAATTCCAGGCTACTGGCCCCATTATCCCAGCATCGGAGCAGCCAGGTGACAAAGTGCTCACCTGGACGACGGCTGAAATCCTTTCGCATATCTCTCAGTTCACTCAGGGATAGAGATTGGGTAGTCACCATCTCTTTTATAAGTTCTTACTCTTCCTCCTCTTCAAGTGATGACCTGCTCTCTTCCCTCTTCCGTCCTCGTGACGGCCCTGCTTCAGAGCACTCTGCTTCCTCACTCTCTTCCTCTGGCTCCTTCTTAGCAGAATCTTCCTCATCCCTTACTAAACGAGCTGACTTCCACTTCCAAGATTTCTTCTTTTGTACAGGGGTGACTGATGCCAGGACGGGCTGGTTCTCTGGTTCAGCTGCAACAGTCTGAGTAGCTACAGTGCCCATTGCAGGGGTTGGAGTAGTGGCAGTGCCCGTCGCGGGGGTTGGAGTAGTCACAGTGCCTGTCACATTGTCATCAGATCCAGAGACCCTGTCTCCCCTTTGAATAGTGTTAAATAGAGCTCGGTAGGCATGGGCCAGGCCCCAGCACATTGCAATGATTTGTGTCTCCTTGGAACTGCCAGGCCGACAGCATACTTCTTCCAGATATTCTGCTAGTTTATCAGGATTCTGCACTTGTTTGGGAGTAAAGTTCCAAAAACACCGGAGGTGCCCACCGCCCTAGGCATTTGCCCATGCTGTTCCACACACCCTGCCATTCATAACTATCCAGCCTTGGGGTAGATCTCTGGGTGATATTCTTAAATTGCTTGCTAATCTTAGACAAAACCAAAACAATGATGTTCCCCAGAAGTATCAATAGAAGTATTTTAATTATCCAAGGGTGTTCAAAATACTGAAAAGTTATTGTGATGATGGAGGAAACATTATGATAGAGGGTAGCAAAGGTACCATTCTGCATTTCCTCCATAAAAAGCCTTCCGGAGGCAGAAGTATAATTGCTAATTGTCTCCACAAGATGCTACCTGAAATACAGTAACGGCTTTAGTACAGAGCTCAGATACCACATTAAACTCAAGGTCAGCATCCTAAAAACAAATCTTGCAGGCAAGACATTACTAATCATTGCAGAATACAGTAACCTGCAGAAACCAACACTGATCCTTAACATGTACGGGAAAGACAAGAGCATGATGCAAATCAAATAAACTGATATCGTGACCTGCAATCATTATTATCTCAAGCCTTTTGCCCCATGTTGGGCACCAAAAAGGACTGTCGTGGTTTAGCCCCAGCCGGCAACTAAGCACCATGCAGCCGCTCGCTCACTCCCCCTTCCCCCAGTGGGACGGGGGAGAGAATTGGGAAAAAACTCTTGGGCTGAGATAAAACCAGTTTAATAGGACAGCAAGAGAGAAGGAAACAACAATGCTAACAACAATAATAATACCGACAAAGGAATGTACAAGAACAAGTGATGCCCAGTACAGCAATTTCTCACCACCCGGCAATCGATAGCCAGTCCCCGAGCAGCAATTCCCACCCCTCGGCTAATTCCAGTTTATGTACTGGGCATGATGTTGTATGGTAGGGAATATCTCTTTGGCCAGCCTGGGTCAGCTGTCCTGGCTGTGTTCCCTCCCAGCTTCCTGTGCACCCCCACCCAGCCTTCTTGCTAGCAGGCCAGCACGAGAAGCTGGACTGTCCTTGACTACTTAGCAACAGCTCAAAACATCAGCACGTTATCAACATTTTCTCATCCCAAATCCAAAACATAGCCGCACACTAGCTTCTGTAAAGAAAACCAGCTCTATCCTGTCTGAAACCAGGACAACAACATCCACAGCCTTTCCCTCATCCACTAAGTGGGTCACCTGGACATAGAAGGAGATCAGGTTGGTCAAGAAGGACCTGCCTTTCATAAAGCCATACTGACTTGGCCTGATCACCTCATTATTCTGTACATGCCGTATGATGGCACTCAAGATGATCTACTCCATGACCTTCCCTGGCACTGAGGTCAGACTGACAGGCCTGTAGTTCCCTGGATCCTCCTTCTGGCACTTCTTGTAGATGGGTGTCACATTTCATAGAATCATAGAATAGTTTGGGTTGGAAGGGACATTTAAAGGCCATCTAGTCCAGCCCCCCTGCAATGAGCAGGGACATCTTCAACTAGATCACGTTACTCAGAGCCCTGTCCAACCTGACCTGGAATGTCTCCAGGAATGGGGCATCTACCACCTCTCTGGAAAACCTGTTCCAGTGTTTCACCACCCTCATTGTGAAAAATGTCTTCCTTATATCTAGTCTGAATCTACCCTCTTTTAGTTTAAAGCCATGACCCCTTGTCCTATTGCAACAAGCCCTGCTAAAAAGTCTGTCCTCATCTTTCTTATAAGCCCCCTTGAAGTACTGGAAGGCTGCAATAAGGTCTCCCCAGAGCCTTCTCTTCTCTCGGCTGAATAACGCCAACTCTCTCAGCCTGTCCTCATAGGAGAGGTGTGTTGCGTTAAGAGGCAGAGAAATTTGGCAGAAATTAAACCCCCTTGCTTTCCAGTCGATCCTCAGATATCAGAGGGACTGGGGGCGGCTGAGCTTAGGTTCTGAATGATGCCCAAAGTCAGCGTTAGTAGTCCGGTCGCGCCCAACACCTTCGTTGGACTATCACAGGTCCGGATGCACTACTAACATCACACTACCTGCTCAGCCGGACACCTCCTGAACTAACACGGCCGCACTCAGAGGTATGGTCGCGTTCAGGGACAACACACACATGGCTGAGTCAATCAATAGTGCGATTTATTGAAGCAACAGATACACAGGTTCTTTGGATTGCCGGTGATAAATTCACTGTCTGCAAAGCACGTGCAAATACCAAAAGTATGAGTGACACTACTTGGCTATAAACGCGTTAAAAGATGTAAAGTGACTCTATAGAGATTTCTAAGTTTCCCGGAGAGGCACTTGGTATGACCAATGGTTCAAATCTTACCCAACGGCGTCCCGATGGGGGGGAAGAGAGGCTCAGCCCGTCGACTGATCCCAGAAGTTAGAATAGTACACGACGATGGTATCTTCCCTAACATCCAGCTCTTAAAACATTATTTTATAGTGTATTACTTTACAAGTGGAGCTTGAGTGACTCTAGTCATACATGCCTTTATCAGGACTGGTTCAGAATTCTCTCGCTTCGCGTTTAAAGGTACAGACCAGGAAAAATTCAGTGCGCACGCTCATTGAGGAGGGGTCGCACCTTGGGGGGGTGGTAGCCTTTGAGAGGGGAGTGCATTTTAGTATTATAATGATATTATAATTAGCAAAGTTCACTCCAAGTACAGCACTTCATCAAAGTTGACAGGTCCTTGGCCCAGGACATTGCAAGCGCAGCTTATCAATGTACATCCTGTGCATCCCTAAACTCCCCTGTTCACAGAGCGTGGCTGCGACGTCTCCACTCTGCTCCACCCTCCATGTAATCTCTCCCAGAGTCAGCACACCAGGTGCCCCTGATGTTGCCAACATCCAGGGCCGTCCAGGGAGTCTCCATGGCACAGACCCGTTGTACGAGTGCTACGTTCCACCTGGTTTCAAGGCTGTTCTTAGAGGGTAAATTTCCAAAGGACCCCTCAGCGATTACTCCACAGAGGTGTTCCATCCCTCTGATCATTTTCGTGGCCCTCCTCTGGAACCGCTCCAACAGGTCCATGTCTTTTCTTGTGCTGAGGGCTCCAGAGCTGGATGCAGTACTCCAGGTGGGGTCTCACCAGAGTGGAGTACAGGGGCAGAATCACCTCCCTCAACCTGCTGGCCATGCTTCTTCTGATGCAGCCCAGGATACAGTTGGCCTTCTGGCCTCTGAGCGCACTTAGTCGGCTCATGTGCAGCTTTTGATCCACCAGCACCCTCAAGTCCTTCTCGGCAGGGCTGCTCTCAACTCCTTCATCCCCAAGCCTGTATTGATACTGAGGGTTGTCCTGACCCAGGTGCAGGACATTTGCTAACCTCCAGTCAACTGGGACCTCCCTGGTTAGCCAGGACTGATGATAAATGTTTGAAAGTGGCTTGGTGAGCTCTTCAGCCAGCTCCCTCAGTACGGGCCTCATAGACTTGTGTACACCTAAGCAGTGTAGCAGGTCGCTAACCATTTCCCCTTGGATTATGGGGGGTTCATGTTCCCTGTCCCTGTTTTCCAGCTCAGGGGGCTGGGTGCCCCGAGAACAACTGGTCTTACTATTAAAGACTGAGGCAAAGGCGGCATTAAGTACCTCAGCCTTTTCCTCACCCTTTGCCATGGTGTTTCCCTCTGCATCTAATAAAGGATGGAGATTCTCCTTAGCCCTCCTTTTTTTGTTAATGTATTTCTAGAAACATTTATCATAGAATCACTTCCTTTGGAAAATACCTATAAGATCGAGTCCAACCATTAACCTAATACTACCAAGCCCACCACTAAACCATGTCCCTAAGCTCCACATCTACACGTCCTTTAAATACCTCCAGGGATGGTGACTCAACCACTTCCCTGGGCAGTCTGTTCCAATGCTTGACAACCCGTTTGGTGAAGAATTTTTTTCTTAATTGTCCTGGTTTCACCTAGGATAGAGGTAATCTTCTTCACAGAAGCTAGTGTGAGGCTATGTTTTCGATTTGAGATGAGAAAATGTTGATAATGTACTGATGTTTTGAGTTGTTGCTAAGTAGTCAAGGACAGTCCAGCTTCTTGTGCTGGCCTGCTAGCAAGAAGGCTGGAGGTGGGGACACAGCTGGGACACAGCTAGGACAGCTGACCCAGGCTGGCCAAAGGGATATTCCATACCATATGACATCATGCTCAGTATATAAAGCTGGGATGAAGAAGGAGGAAAGGGTGGAGGGACATTCGGAGTGATGGCGTCTGTCTTCCCAAGAAACCATCACGCATGATGGAGCACTGCTTTCCTGGAGATGACTGAACACCTGCCTGCCAATGGGAAGTAGTGAATTAATTTCCTGTTTTGTTCTGCTTGCATGCACGGCTTTTGGTTTACCTATTAAACTGTCTTTATCATAACCCATGAGTTTTCTCACTTTTGACTCTTCCAATTCTCTCCCCCACCCCACCGTGGGGGAGTGAGCGAGCGGCTGTGTGGTGCTTAGTTGCTGGTTGGGGCTAAACCATGACACTGATATCCAGTCTAAACCTCCCCTGACACAACTCGAGGCCATTTCCTCTCATCCTATCAGTAGTTACATGGGAAAAGAGACCGACACCCACCTCACTACAAACTCCTTTCAGGTAGTTGTAGAGAGCGATAAGGTCTCCCCTCAGCCTCCTTTTCTCCACACTAAACAACCCCAGTTCCCTCAGCCACTCCTCATAAGACTTGTGCTCCAGACTCCTCACGAGCTTCATTGCCCTTCTTTGGATGCACTCCAGCACAGAATCACAGAATCACAGAATCACTAAGGTTGAAAAGGACCTTCAAGATCATCAAGTCCAACCATTAATCCAGCACCACTATGTCCCCTAAATCCATGTCCTGAAGCGCCACATCCACACGTTTTTTGAACACTTCCAGAGATGGCGACTCCACCACCTCCCTGGGCAACCTGTTCCAATGCTTGACCACCCTCTCGGTGAAGAAATTATTCCCAATATGCAATCTAAAACTCCCCTGGTGTAACTTGACGCCATTTCCTCTCGTCCTATCGCTGGTTACTTGGGAGAAGAGGCCAACACCCTTGTCGCCACAACCCCCTTTCAGATAGTTGTAGAGAGCGATAAGGTCTCCCCTCAGCCTCCTCTTCTCCAGACTAAACAACCCCAGTTCCCTCAGCCACTCCTCAGAAGACTTGTGCTCCAGACCCCTCACCATCTTCGTTACCCTTCTCTGGACACGCTCCAGCACCTCAACATCCTTCTTGTAGTGAAGGGCCCAAAAGTGAACACAGGATTCAAAGGTGCAGCCTCACCAGTGCCGAGTACAGGGGCACAATCACTTCCCTACTCCTGCTGGCCACACTAATGCTGATACAGGCCAGGATGCTGTTGGCCTTCTTGGCCACCTGGGCACACTGCCGGCTCATATACAGCCGGCTGTCAGACAGCACCCCCAGGTCCTTTTCTGCTGGGCAGCAATCCAGCCACTCCTCCCCAAGCTTGTAGCATTGCATGGGGTTGTTGTGACCCAAGTGCAGGACCCAGCACTTGGCCTTATTAAACCTCATACAGTTGACCTCTGCCCATCGATCCAGGCTGACCAGATCCCTCTGCAGAGCCCTCCTGCACTCGAGCAGATCAACACTCCAGCCCAATTTGGTGTCATCTGCAAAATTACTGAGGGAGCACTCAATTCCCTCATCCAGATCATCAATAAAGATAATGAATAAGACTGGCCCCAGAACCAAGCCCTGGGGAACACCGCTTGTGACCGGCCGCCATCCAGATTTAACGTGATTCACCACAACTCTCTGGGCTCAGCCATCCAGCCAGTTCCTCACCCAGCGAAGAGTAATCCCATCCAAGCCACGAGCCGCCAGTTTCTCCAGGAGAATGCTGTGGGAGACGCTGTCAAAGGCTTTACTCAAGTCCAGGTAGACAACGTCCACAGCCTTTCCCTCATCCACTAGGTGGGTCACCTGGTCATAGAAGGAGATCAGGTTGGTCAAGCAGGACCTGCCTTTCATGAACCCATGCTGGCTGGGCCTGATCCCTCAGCTGTCCTGCAGATGCCCTGTGAGCACTCAAGACAAACCGCTCCATGATCTTCCCCGGTACCAAGGTCAGGCTGACAGGCCTGTAGTTCCCAGGATCCTTCTTCTGGCCTTTCTTGTAGATGGGTGTCACATTGGCAAGCCTCCAGTCTTCTGGGACCTCCCCTGTTAACCAGGACTGCTGATAAATGATGGAGAGTGGCTTGGCAAGCTCCTCCACCAGCTCTCGCAGTACTCTTGGGTGGATCCCATCAGGCCCCATAGACTTGTGGGTGTCCAGGTGGCTTAACAGGTCCTTAACTGCTTCCTCCTGGATTATGGGCGGGTTATTGTGCTCTCCATCTCCATCTTCCAGCTCAGGGGGCTGAATACCCTGCGGATACCTGGACTGGCTATTAAAGACTGAGGCAAAGAAGGCATTAAGTACCTTGACCTTGTCCTCATCCTTGGAGAAAATGTTCCCCGCCATATCCAGTAGGGGATGGAGATTCTCCTTGCCTCTCTTTTTGTTGTTAATATATTTGTAGAAGCATTTTTTATTATCCTTTACAACTGTGGCCAGACTGAGTTCTTGCTGGGCTTTTGCCTTTCTAATTTTGTCCCTGCTTGACCTAACGAGATCCTTGTACACTTCGTGAGTTGCCTGCCCCTTCTTCCAGAGGTGATAAACTCTCCTCTTTCCCCTGAGTCCCAGCAAAATCTCCCTGTTCAGCCAGGCCAGTCGCCTTCCCTGCCAGCTCTTCTTACAGCACGTGGGAACTGCCTGCTCCTGCGCCTTTAAGATTTCCTTCTTGAAGACTGTCCAGTCTTCCTGGACCCCTTTGCCCTTCAGGACTGTCTCCCAAGGGACTCCCTCATCCCGTGACCTGAACAGGCCAAAGTCTGCCCTCCGGAAGTCCATGATAGCAGTTTTGCTGACCCCTCTCCTTACTGAGAATTCTATCATGTCGTGATCACTAAGCCCAAGACGGCCTCCGACCACCACATCTCTCACCAGTCCTTCTCTGTTTGTAAACAGCAGGACAAGCAAAGCACCTCCCCTGGTGGGCTCACTCACCAGCTGTGTCAGGAAGTTATCCTCCACACACTCCAGGAACCTCCCAGATTGTTTCCTCTCTGCCGTGTTATACTTCCAGCAGATGTCCGGTAGGTTGAAGTCCCCCACAAGAACAAGGGCCAGCGAATGTGAGACTTCTGCCAGTCGCTTATAGAATGTCTCATCTGTCTCTTCATCCTGGTTGGGTGGTCTGTAACAGACTCCCAGCAGGATATCTGCCTCATTGGCCTTCCCCCTCATCCTTACCCATAAGCACTCTACTTGGTCTTTACAGTCATTGATTTCTATACAGTCAAAACACTCCCTAACACACAGAGCCACCCCACCACCTCTCCTTCCTTGCCTATCCCTTTGGAAGAGATTATAGCCATGCATTGCAGCACTCCAGTCATGAGAAGCGTCCCACCATGTTTCTGTGATGGCAACTACATCATAGCTGTCGCGCTGCACAATGGCTTCCAGCTCCTCCTGTTTGGTGCCCATGCTGCGTGCATTGGTGTAGATGCACTTAAGCTGGGCTATCGATTTCAACTCTGGCATGCCACCCCCCGGGTCAACTCTAGTGAGCCTGGTTTTATCCCCTCCCCCCTCCAAATCTAGTTTAAAGCCCTCTCAATGAGACCTGCCAGTTCATAAGCAAGAATCCTTTTCCCCCTTGGAGATAGCTGACCTCCATCTGCTGCGTGAAGGCCCGGTGCCGTGTAAACCACCCCATGGTCAAAAAAGACAAAATTCCACTGATGGCACCAGCCCCTGAGCCATGTGTTGATCAGATGTGCTTTCCTATTCCTTTCAGTGTTCTTCCTTGCCACTGAAGGCATTGATGAAAACACTACCTGTGCTCCCGCTCCATCGACCAGTCGCCCCAGTGCTCTCAAGTCCTTTTTGACTGCCTTTGGGCTTCTTAGTGCAACCTCATCGTTGCCAACCTGCATGACCAACAGTGGGTAGTAATCAGTGGGCCGAACCAGACCAGGGAGTTTCCTGGTGACTGATTTTCCTCAGTGCCTGTCCTGTAGTGAGGGACCCAAAACTGAACACGATATTTGAGATGCGGACTCACCAGTCCCGAGTACAGGGGGAGAATTTCTTCTTGTTCCTCCTTATGAGGAGCGGCTGAGGGAACTGGGGTTGTTTAGTCTGGAGAAAAGGAGGCTGAGGGGAGACCTTATCGCTCTCTACAACTACCTGAAAGGGGGTTGTGGCGACGTGGGTGTTGGTCTCTTCTCCCAACTAACCAGTGATAGGACAAGAAGAAATGGCCTCAAGTTGCGCAAGGGAGGTTGAGATTGGATATTAGGAAAAATTTCTTCACCGAGAGGGTGATCAAGCATTCTAACAGTCTGCCCAGGATCACAGAATCACAGAATCACTAAGGTTGGAAAGGACCTTTAAGATCATCAAGTCCAACCATTAATCCAGCACCACCATGTTCCCTAAACCATGTCCTGAAGTGCCACATCCACACGTTTTTTTGAACACTTCCAGAGATGGAGACTCCACCACCTCCCTGGGCAGCCTGTTCCAATGCCTGACCACCCGCTCGGTGAAGAAATTTTTCCTAATATCCAATCTAAACCTCCCCTGGCGCAACTTGAGGCCATTTCCTCTTGTCCTATCACTGGTTAGTTGGGAGAAGAGGCCAACACCCACCTCGCCACAACCCCCTTTCAGGTAGTTGTAGAGAGCGATAAGGTCTCCTCTCAGCCTCCTCTTCTCCAGACTGAACAACCCCAGTTCCCTCAGACGCTCCTCATAAGACTTGTGCTCCAGACCCCTCAGCAGCTTTGTTGCCCTTCTTTGGACACGCTCCAGCACCTCAGCATCCTTCTTGTAGTGAGGGGCCCAAAACTGAACACAGGATTCGAGGTGCAGCCTCACCAGTGCCGAGTACAGGGGCACAATCACTTCCCTACTCGTGCTGGCCACACTAATGCTGATACAGGTCTGGACGCTGTTGGCCTTCTTGGCCACCTGGGCACACTGCTGGCTCATATTCAAATTAGTTCTCTTCATCACCAAATCTTTCATCATTCAGCTGTATGTTTTTTAATCACATGAATCAAATAAAAGCCGATAACAAATCCCAGTTTTCTATTTTTTTAGAAAACATTAATTACCAAATACTAAAATTAATAACTTTTAGAAACTTTGGATAAAACATACTAGCTAAACCTCAAACTTTCTGACTCATACAGACTGGTTAGAACTCATAAAGCAATGGCAATCTGGAGCTAGATCTGTATAATTATTTGGCACATAACCCATACTGATTTTATAAACTTTTGTGAATGGTGCCATAGTTACTCAGTGGTAACATGTTGGTGGTATAGGTCAGGCTGTCTAGCTGGAAGCTTATATAAGACAGTTCTGTATGGATTGTGTATGACCAATATAAAAGTTGGTTCTTTGCCGGCCGAGGAGGGAGGTAAGGACACTTAGCATAGAATTACCAAAGGAAGTTATTCTCTCATATTAGCTATTGCACATAGCATTTCCCCAGCCTAACACGTGGAGGACCCCAATACAGAGGAAAGCAGGGTTTAGGTCTCTTACAATACAGTTGTGCAGCCTAATCAAATCACTCATGTTACAAGGTGGACTAATCAGTTACTATTGCTCGCATAATCAGGTGCCTGATCCACCTGCTGGTTGTTTCGATGGCATTGGGGTACACTGTGCACCGGTGTCCACTAGAGCCTTATACTCTTGTGGGTCTGACCTGCCCGGCCACCAAATCCACACAGTCCAGTAAACTCAGTTGTCCCTTTCCTCCACCTGGCTGGAGGCAGGGCCCCTCTAATCCTGGTATGCACTTGTCCTGTGCAGGTGGTGTAGGTGCCTATGGATATATGCCTGTTATTTTTTTGAAAGGCAAATCTCCTATTGTTTTATTGTCAGTATGGGGTGTTCTCAGCCGGTAAGAGCCGGCTTAGGTTGGGTTCAGGTCACATCAATGTTGAGCTAAAAGCTCATAGTCTCAGGTAGTGTTCATTCTTCTAAGCAAGTCATATTGCAGTTAGTGCCTTGCTTTTCATACCAATCATCACAAAACAGCATTAGACTCATTGGACTCCCTGTTAGTGTATGATCAAGCAATTGGATAGAGCTGTAGATTATTTTAAACGTGTACGTGGAGGAGCAGAGCTGCCGACTCAGCGTGGCTTATCAGTGTTAGGGTCTAGTACTGAAACAGGCATTTCTCCATACACTCTAGACCCCCTCCCCCCCCAGTGATATCCCGGTACCGCAGGGAGGCAGCAGCCCGCAGGAGCACACCAGCGACTCCAAGCTCCCTGCTCTGAATCCTCACAGGGCGCAACCACGCGCTTGCCGCTGCAGCGTCCCACAACGGCCACCGCGTGCCACAACGAGCGCGCTGCTGCAGCCTGCACAGCGCCTGTTCCAGATCTCCCGCCCTAAACACATCTTGGTGATGGCAGTACCACGTCCCGGTGGCGACTTCCCTCCGCTCCTCCCGTTGCTATGTGCAATCCTCAGCTACTCCCCGCCTCTAGAGACGGAGTGGCGGCAGAAGACGTCTCCTTGCGATAGAGCACGAATCCACACAGGCAATGAAATCTCAGCACCTTCTAGGCACTTTCTAGCATCTCTTCTGCATGATAAGCACCAAATACCCGAGCGGGGGCCGACCTTTTAAACCCCACATGTGACGCGCCGCGTCCAAAGCCAGGTGCGCCAGAGCTCATCCATCAAGCGCCCAAAGGGCGAAACGAAAACGCGCATACAAGCTAGAGCACACAAACAAGCATGCCCGCCCGCCCACCGTGGCGGGCCAATCAACAACCAGAATGTGCCTCCTCAGAGGAAATTAGTTATAGTGAGGGAAAACACCCCCAGCAGTCCACCAGCTCAGACAGTTTCGAATTCTAGCAGTCGGCCTGGCGCCTGGCCAATAGAGCGGCAGAAGCGAAGCCGAGTTCCGCTCTGTCCCCGCCCACAGGGCAAAGTGGTTGGTGAGCAGGAACTGTTGCTCCATGACATCAGCGCCTGGTTCGGTGATTGGTTACGCCCAGGCGCGAAATGTAACGCGGGAAAAATCTCGGGTTCAGCCTGGGTTGTGCAACAGCAGTTCTTCCTCAGGAGTCACCAGGACTGGGACTACAAGTGGGGACCAGTGCCGCTTCAGGAAGGTGTGGGGAGACTGTAGCCATCACAGATTTTGCGACGATGGTAGCTGGGAAAGGGGGGGGTGACACCCTGTGACGAGTCGCCATCTCTGGCGATAAACACCTAAAGCAGACCTGGGGGGGTGACAAGTGGTGGTGATTGCAGGATTTCTATGTTTTCCCCGCCTTGGGACGTAGACTGGGAAAGGGGAACTGAGCCGTTGTGGAGTTTCCCCACTCCCTCTTCCCTTTTCTGCGCTGGTATCTGAGAGGGGGTGGCGATGGTGGAGAGGTCACTGCTGGGTCCCCCGGTGACTTTTTGCCAGGACTCCCTGAAGCGCGTCCTGGTTTCTGTTATCAAAACCACCTTGATCAAACTGCTCTCCCGGGGGAGAGATGAGGAGCCAGCGCTCCCTTCACCCGTCCCCATCAGCTCTGGCTTCAGCAACTTCATGGTTTACCCCTGGCGCTGGGGGGAGAATGCCCACAGTGTGACCTTGAGCCTGGGTGGCTCCGACGCCCCTTCATTCGTCCAACAGCCCCGTGGGGGCCCAGCCAGAGCCTGCAGCGGGGAAGAAGAGGAGGGGGGTAGCCCCGGCAGCAGTAGCAGCGGCAGCCACCTCAAGGTGAGTGTGGCCGGGACGGGCCAAGCAGCTGGACACGACGGGGTGAACTCTGCTGCCCCTGTGCGTGCAGTCCGGAGTCAGTGGGGTGGTAAGGTGCCTCACTACGGAGGGGCAGAGACGCAAAGTTAAAGGGCGACGGGCCGAACACTCCTTCCCTATTCTCAGCGTCTAGCTCCTCCTGGACACTTGAAGTGAAGTCTCTTCTGATGACACCACGGCACGCCCAACTGCATCGGGGGGGGCGGGGGGAAGAGGCGAGCCGCCCTTAACGGTCCCCGAGGGGTGGGATGGGGGTGGAGCCAGTTGCAGATGGATGACAACCCGCCAACGGCTGGGCATCTACACGCTGACAACCCTCCAAACTCCTCAAAACATCAAAAACGCCCACACCCTAAAAGCGCCCTACCCCTAAAACAAAAAACCCAACCCCCCAACCCCTCAAAAAAACCCCAAACCCTGAAACCCTCCAGTCCATCGAACCCCCCACAAATCCCAAGCACCAAACAAAAAAAACCCTCCATGACCCCCAAACTTTGTGAATCCCAATCCCCCAAAGTACCCCAAACCAGAACCCCCCAAAAACCCACCCCAAACAAAAACCCCTAAACCCCTAAATACAAGAAACCCTGAAACCTCCAAACCCCCTGAATGCTCACACTCCCTCCAAAAGTCCCAACCATGCACAATGCCCCAAACCCCAGAAGCCCCCACACCTAAAACCACCCCAAAACTTTGGACACCCCCCCCCAAAAAAAAGAAGCCCCAAATGCAAAAAAACCCCAACCCCAAATCTCCAAACCCACCCCTCTCAACCCCCCCCAAAATCCAATAAAACACAACCCCCCCCATGAACCCCCAAACCCAATCCCTCCCAAGAACTTCAGAACGAAAAACTGGTAAATCATACCTAAACCCAAAAACCCCACAAATTACAACTGCCTCAACCTGTCCTGCCCAAAACCTCTCAACCCTGCCAAAACTGCAACAAAACATCCCAACCCCCTGTAAAAAGCCCAAACCAATAATCAATAACCTTGAATCCTGTGTTCAGTTTTGGGCCCTTCACTACAAGAAGGACATTGAGTTGCTGGAGCATGTCCAGAGAAGGGCAATGAAGCTGGTGAGGGGTCTGGAGAACAAGTCTTATGAGGAGCGGCTGAGGGAACTGGGGTTGTTTAGCCTGGAGAAGAGGAGGCTGAGGGGAGACCTTATTGCTCTCTACAACTACCTGAAAGGGGGTTGTAGTGAGGTGGGTGTTGGTCTCTTCTCCTGAGTAACTAGCGATAGGAGGAGAGGAAGGAGCCTCAAGTTGCACCAGGGGAGGTTTAGATTGCATATTAGGAAAAAATTCTTCACTGAGAGAGTGGTCAAGCATTGGAACAGACTGCCCAGGGAGGTGGTGGAGTCACCATCCCTGGAAGCGTTCAAAAAACGTGTGGACATGGCACTGCAGGACATGGTTTAGTGGGCTTGGTGGTGTTGGGTTGGTGGTTGGACTTGATCTTGAAGGTCTTTTCTAACCGTAATGATTCTGTGATTCTGTAATCCAAGCCCCCAAACCTGAAGAAGGTACTTCCATCAAAATGCGCCACACTAAAAAAACCCATACCAAACGAAGCTCTCCAAACTCTGAACATCAAACCCTCTCCCTAAAACACATCACGCAAAAAGACTCTCCAAACCTACCGTCTCAAACCTGAAGGCAACAACCTCCCTCCCCAAGAAGTACTATGAAAAAAACACTCCAGTTCCCCCAAAACATGCTACACAAAAAAAGTGCCAAACCCAGCCCCCCCAACCCCAAAAAGTCACCCTCACCCCTAGAACATGCCATGCAAAAAGATGTGCCAAAATCAGTCCCCTGAACCCTGAGAAGGCAACCCTCACAAAACTCCCCACAGGAAAAAGCATGCCAAACCCAGCCCCCCTGTGGTGGGTTGAGCCTGGTTAGACACCAGGTGCCCACCAAAGCCACTCTATCACTCCCCTTCTCCGCTGGTCAGGGGAGAGAAAATGTAACAAAAAGCTTGTGGGTCGAGATAAGGACAGGGAGAGATCACTCAGCCGTGACTGTCATGGGCAAAACAGACTCAACTTGGGGAAATTAATTTAATTTCTTGCCAGTCAAAACGGACTAGGGGAATGAGAACTAAAATAAAATCTTAAAATACCTTCCCCCCACCCCTCTCTTCTTCCTGGGCTCAACTTCACTCCCGATTTCTCTACTTCCTCCCCCGAAGCAGCACAGGGGGATGGGGAACGGGGGTTGTGGTCAGTTCATCACACGTCATTTTTGCTGCTCCTTCCTCCTCAGGGGGAGGACTCCTCACACTCTTGCCCTGCTCCAGCGTGGGGTCCCTCCCACGGAACACAGTCCTCCATGAACTTCTCCAACTTGAGTCCTTTCCACAGGCTGCAGTTCTTCACAAACTGCTCCAGCGTGTGTCCTTTCCATAGGCTGCAGTCCTTCAGGAACAGACTGCTCCAGCATGTGTCCCCCACGGGGTCACAAGTCCTGCCAGCAAAACTGCTCCAGTGTGGGCTCCTCTCTCCATGGGGTCACAGGTCCTGCCAGGAGCTTGCTCCAGTGCAGGCTTCCCATGGGGTCACAGCCTCTTTTGGGCATCCACCTGCTCCGGTGTGGGGTCCTCCAAGGGCTGCAGATGGATATCTGCTCCAGCGTGGAGCTCCATGGGCTGCAGGGGGACAGCCTGCCTCACCATGGTCTTCACCGTGGGCTGCAGGGGAATCTCTGCTCCAGCACCTGGATCATGTCCTCCCTCTCCTTCTTCACTGACCTTGGTGTCTGCAGAGATGTTTCTCTCACATATTCTCACTCCTCTCTCTGGCTGCAATTGTTGTGTGCCCTTTTTTTCCCCCTTCTTAAATATGTTATCCCAGAGGCACTACCACTGTCACTGATTGGCCTGGCCTTGGCCAGCGGCAGGTCTGTCTTGGAGCCATCTGGCATTGGCCCTATGAGACATAGGGGAAGTTTCTAGCAGCTTCTCACAGAAGCCACCCCTGCAGCCCCACCGCTACCAAAACCTTGCCACACAAACCCAGTACACCCCTCAAACCCCAAGAAGGCAACCATCTGCACCACAACACACTACACAAAAAAGTGCAGCAAATACAGCCCCCAAAATCTCAGGAAGGCATGCTCACCCCTGGAACGTGTCACATGAAAAAGTGCACCGACCCCAGCCCACCGAACCCTTAAAAGGCAACCCCCCCTACTGAAAAAATCTGCAACAGGAAAAAGCGCTCTAAACACAGCCCCCCAAACCCCAAGAAGGCAACATCCTGCCCAAAAATGCGCCATGTGAAGGAGTATGCCAAACCATGCCCTCCAAACTCCAAGAAGGCAACCCCCCCCAACATGCGCCACATGAAAAGATGTGCCCAGCCCCCTGAAAACAAAAGGCCACACCTCTCCCTAAAACACACCATAAGAAAAGACACACCAGCCTCAGCCTCTCAAACACCAAGAAGGCACTCACCCCACAAAATGCACCACAGGAAAAAGCATGCCAAGCCCAGCCCCTGGAACCCCAAGAAGGCAACCTCTGGCCCAAAACCACGCCACATGAAAAAGTGTGCCCAAGACCAGCTCCCCGAAAAATGCAGGGAGTACAAAAAATGCAGCACCCTAAATCCTGAGAAGGCAAACTTCTGCCCAAAAATGTTCCACATGGAAAGCGTGCCAAATCCAGTCCCCCAAATAACAAGAAGGCAACCTTCTACCCCAAAATGTGCCACAGAAAAAGCACACCAGCCCCAGCCCCTCAACCCCCAAGAAGGCAACCACTCCCAAAAACGTGCCACAGGAAAAGGTGCTCTAAATATAGCCCTCCAAATCCTGAGAAGGCAACCTCCTGCCCCAAAATGCACCACACGAAAGTGTGCCAAACCCTGATCTCCAAACCACAGGAAGGCCACCTGAAAAGGTGCGCCAAGCCAAGCCCCCCTGAACCCTGTGAAGGCAACCTTCTGCCCCAAAACATGTCACATAAATAGTGTGCCAAACCAAGTTCCCCAAACCCCTTAGAAAGCAACCCCTATCCAAAATGCACCACACAAGAAAGCACACCAAATATAGCCCCCGCCAAAATCTGGAAAGGAACCCCCCACCGCCAAACCAAGCCACATAAAAAAGCACCAGTCCTAGCCCATCAAACCCTGCGAGATGGCAACCTCCCACCCCAAAATGAGCCACAGCAAAAAGCACGCCAACCCCAGCTCCCCAAATCCCAAGAAGGTACTGCCCCCAAATGTGCCAAATGAAAATGTGTCACAAACCAAGCTTGCCAAACCCTGAGAAGGCAACCTCCCACCCCAAAATGTGCCACAATAAAAACCGCACCAAAACCAGCCCCCTGAATCACCGAAATGGAAAAAAACCCCTAAAATATGGCAAATTAAAAGACTAGCCACACCTAGCCCCCCAAACCCCAAGAAGGCAAGCCCCCCTCAAAATGTGCCACACTAAATGCACCAAACTCAGTTCTCAGAATCCTGAAAAGCAATCCCTCTCGCCAAAACATGTCACACAAAAAGATGCTCCAAATCCAGCCCCTTGAACACTGAGAAGGCAACACTCCCAAAACAAAAACTTGCCATGAGTAAAGACGCCAACCTCAGCCCCCCGAATCCCAAGTAGGCAACTCCCCCCCCCCGCCAAACACACCACACAAAAAAATGCACCAAACCCAGCCCCCGCTGAACCCTGAGAAGACAACTACACTCCCCAAAATGCGCCACGTGAAAAAGCATGCCAAGTCCAGCCCCCCAAACCCTGAGAAGGTAACACCTCTCCCCAAGATGTGCCACATGAGAAAGCGCGCCAAATCCAGCCTCCCAAACTTTGTGAAGAACACCTTCCCCCTCAACAAGCCACATGAAAAAGCACCAAACTCAGCCTCCTGAACCTCGAGAAAGCAACCCCCTTCTAAAACGTGCCACATGAAAAGACATGCCAAACCCAGCCCCTCGAACACTGAGAAGGCAACCTCCTGCCCCAAAATGCACTACATTCAGTGGTTGCCCCTCCAACCACTGAACCAAAAAAACCCCAAAGCACACCAAAAGAAAAATGTGCCAAAGCTATCTCCCTCAAACACATAACCCCAAAAAAAGAAAATCCCAAACCATGTCAAAAGTAAAAAGTGCCAAAACAAGTCCTCTGAGCCTTCGAAACATAAAAAATCCCTAAAACCCATGAAAAACCCTGAAAACCTCCCAAATTTGTACCACCTCCCCAAACCTGCACAAAAAAAAAAAATAGGACAAAACAAAAAAATGCCAAACCTAGCCCCTGAACCAAAACAAACCCCAAGACATACCAAAACGAAACCAAAGCCCTAACCACCAGAAGAAAAAACCTAAACCCCAACCCATCAAAACCCCTAAACCCGATATTAACCCCCCAAAACATGCCAAAGACAGCCCCCTCAACCACCAAACCAAAAAGGCCCCCAAAACTATGCCAGAAGTGTGCCAAACCCACCCACCTCAACTGTCAAACCAAAAACCCCCCAATCCACGCCAAAACAAAGCCACGCCAGACAGCTCCCCAACAACTGAACCAAAAAAACCCCAAATGCACTGAAACGAAAATGTGCCAAAACAAAAGCCACCAAATCCAGCACCTCAAACCATTGACCAAAAAAAACCCCTGTTGTGGTGAGCGAGTCTTGCTTGATCACTCCTTGGCTCTCCAGCTGATGAATCAGCTCATGGATGGGGATCAGGGAGTCTCTGTTGGTGCGATATTGCCGCCGGTGCACTGTTGTGGTAGCGATCGGCACCTGTTGTTCTTCAACCCTCAGCAACTCCACCACAGAAGGGTCCTCTGAGAGACCAGGCAAGGGGGACAGCTGTTTAATTTCTTCCGTCTCCAAGGCAGCTATACCAAAAGCCCACCGGTACCCTTTTGGGTCCTTGAAATACCCTCTCCTGAGGTAGTCTATGCCCAGGATCCATGAAGCCTCTGCGCCAGTCACAATGGGGTGCTTCTGCCACTCATTCCCAGTTAGGCTCACTTCGGCCTCCAGTACAGTCAGCTGTTGGGATCCCCCCGTCACTCCGGAAATACAGATGGGTTCTGCCCCTATATGCCTTGATGGCATCAGGGTACGTTGTGCACCAGTGTCCACTAAAGCCTTATATTCCTGTGGGTCTGATGTGCCAGGCCATCGAATCCACACAGTCCAATAAACTCAGTTGTCCCTCTCCTCCGCCTGGCTGGAGGCAGGGCCCCTCAAGTCCTGGTCATAGTACTCGTTACCCACTTCTTGTAAATATGAATCAGAAGTCCCTTCAAGACGATCAGAGGTGAGATCAGCCCTTCTATTCTTTCTGGGAAACTGCCCACTGGAAAGTGGAGCAACGATTTTTCTGGAGGAACCTGAACCCCCTTTTGTAATTGTTTTTCCTTGCAGCTCGCGTACTCGTGCCTCTGGGGTCGAGGTAGGTTTTCCATCCCACCTCCTCATGTCCTCTCCGTAGTCACGCAATTGAAACCACAGGGTGGCTCGCGGTGTGTATCCTCTATATCTTCTCTCTTGAACAGAAGAGCGCTTACTCCTAATGGCTGAGACGCTGGTCCGTATGGGTGGAGGGTAGGGCATATCCTCTTCAAATTGCCGGAACTCCCGGGACAGTTTCTCCACAGCAGAGACTCAGGCCCATAGGGAGGAAGAGAGACTTTCTTCGTATTGCCGGAGTTGGCCAGCCAATTCATCCACCGTTGGTCTCTCTCCGTCTTTCCAGGCCGTTACTGCTAATGAGTTGGCATATGATGATGGTGCACTCCGTACAAACTTCCGCCACATAGGTCGCGTGCAATTGACTTCATCTGGATCTTTGGATGATTGTCCATTGTCCAAGCCACCATAAATCACTTCCAGCACAGCTAGCTCCCTCAGGTACTGGATACCTTTCTCCATGGTGGTCCACTTGCCTGGGTGACACAGAACATCTTCCTTGAAGGGATACCTTTCCTTCACACCCGACAGGAGTCGCCTCCAGAGGCTGAGGACTCGTGCACCTTTTCCAATTGCTTTGTCAATGCCCCCTTCCCAAGAAAGGGATCCCAGCTGCTTGGTTCCCTACCCCCTAATTCCAGGCTACTGGCCCCATTATCCCAGCATCGGAGCAGCCAGGTGACAATGTGCTCACCTGGACGACGGCTGAAATCCTTTCGCATATCTCGCAATTCACTCAGGGATAGAGATCGGGTAGTTACCATCTCTTTTATGAGTTCTTCCTCTTCCTCCTCTTCAAGCGATGACTCGCTCTCTTCCCTCTTCTGTCCTCATGATGGCCCTGCTTCAGAGCACTCTGCCTCCTCACTCTCTTCCTCTGGCTCCTTCTTAGAAGTATCTTCCTCGTCCCTTACTAAACGAGCTGACTTCCACTTCCAAGATTTCTTCTTTTGTATAGGGGCAACTGATACTGGGATGGGCTGGTTCTCTGGTTCAGCTGCAACAGTCTGAGTAGCTACAGTGCCTGTTGCAGGTGTTGGAGTAGTGGCAGTGCCCTCCGTGGGGGTTGGAGTAGTCACAGTGCCTGCCACATTGCCATCAGACCCAGAGAGCCTCTCTCCCCTTTGCATAGTGTTAAATAGAGCTCGGTAGGCATGGGCCAGGCCCCAGCACATTGCAATGATTTGTGTCTCCTTGGAGCTGCCAGGCTGACAGCATACTTCTTCCAGATATTCTGCTAGTTTATCAGGATTCTGCACTTGTTCGGGAGTGAAGTTCCAAAACACCGGAGGTGCCCACCGCCCCAGGCATTTGCCCATGCTGTTCCACACACCCTGCCATTCATAACTATCCAGCCTTGGGGTAGATCTCCGGGTGATATTCTTAAATTGCTTGCCAACCTTGGACAAAACCAAAACAATGTTCCCCAGAAGTAGCAATAGAGGTATTTTAACTACCCAAGGGTGTTCAAAATACTGAAAAATTATTGTGATGAAGGAGGAAACGTTATGATAGAGGGTAGCAAAGGTACCATTCTGCATTTCCTCCATAAAAAGCCTTTCAGAGGCAGAAGTATAATTGCTAATCATCTCCACAAGATAGTAGCCAAAATACAGTAACGGCTTTAGTACAGAGCTCAGATGATACCACATTAAGCTCAAGGTCAGTGTTCTAAAAACAAATCTCACAGGTGAGATATTACTAATCATCGCAGAGTATAGCAGCCCGCAGAAACCAACACCGATCCTTAACATGCACGGCAAAGACGAGAGCATGATGCAAATCAAATAAACTAATATTGTGACCTGCAACCGTTATTATCTCAAGCCTCGTGCCCCACGTTGGGTGCCAAAAAAGACTGTCGTGGTTTAGCCCAGCCGGCAACTAAGCACCACGCAGCCGCTCACTCACTCCCCCTCCCACAGTGGGACGGGGGAGAGAATTAGGAAAAAAACCTCGTGGGTTGAGATAAACACAGTTTAATAGGACAGAAAGAGAGAAGGGAACAACAATGATAATACCAACAAAGGAATGTACAAGAACAAGTGATGCCCAATACAGCAATTGCTCACCACCCAGTGATCGACAGCCCATCCCCGAGCAGCGATTTCCGCCCCCCGGCCAACTCCAGTTTATGTACTGGGCATGACGTCGTATGGTAGGGAATATCTCTTTGGCCAGCCTGGGTCAGCTGTCCTGGCTGTGTCCCCTCCCAGCTCCCCGTGCACCCCCAGCCTGCTCACTGGCAGCC
This sequence comes from Phaethon aethereus, assembly GCF_964289735.1. Lineage (NCBI taxonomy): Eukaryota > Metazoa > Chordata > Aves > Phaethontiformes > Phaethontidae > Phaethon > Phaethon aethereus. The sequence goes on along the minus strand of NC_138581.1, from coordinate 37,629,642 downwards.
CAGCACGAGAAGCTGGACTGTCCTTGACTACTTGGCAACCACTCAAAACATCAGCACATTATCAACATTTTCTCATCCCAAATCCAAAACACAGTCTCACACTAGCTTCTGTGAAGAAAACCAGCTCTATCCTGGCTGAAACCAGGACACCCCCAAAACATGCCAAAACAAAAATATGCCAAACTGAGCCCACTGAACCACTGAACAAAAAAATCCCTAAGATGTGCAACCCCCTCCCAAAACATGTTAAACCCAGCCCCCCCAACCACTGAATCAAAAAGCTCTCAAAACTTGCCAAAATAAAAGCATGTCAAACCCAACAAAGTGGTTGGGGGGAACCACTGAACCAAAAAACGCTCCCCGAATGCATCAAAACAAAAATGGGACAAAACAGAAATGTGCCCAAACAGCAATGTGCAAAACCCCGTCCTGCTAAACCCAGAATGAAAAAAACACCCAAAATGCTAGAAGAGAAACAGCCTAAACTAAGCCAGTCATTGAACGAAAAAATACCCCACAGCACACAGAAAATGCTGAAAACATGGCAGAACACGCTAAGCCTCCCAAAACCACACTAAAACAAAAACGTGCCCAATCCGGCCCTCCAACTATCAAACAACAAAAAAACCCAAAACCCAGTGCTGCGAGTCCCCCAAACACAATAATAATCCCCCCAAACATGCCAAAACTGTGCCTAACCCAGTGCTCCCAACCACTGATCCAAGCCCCCCCCAAAATGCACCAAAACAAAAACTGCACCAAACCTAGCATCTCCAGCCACCAAACCAAAAATCTCCCATAACGTGCTGAAACTCATACAAACCCAACCCTCAATCACAAACCCCCCCAAAAAACCCAAACCCAACAAAATCACACCAAACCAAAGACATGCCAAACCCAGCCCCTGCAACAACCAAACCACCCCACCAAAACACTCCAAAATAAATAAAAAAGCCAAACTCAGCATCCCCATTAATGAACAGACAAAAAAAAACAAACACCAAGAGGTGCCAAAACAGAAACGGGCCCAAAAAAATGCACCAAACCCAGCCTCCTGAACCATCAAAGCAAAACAAGCCACCAAAACATGCTAAAAAAACCCAGCTGCCAAAATAATAAAAAACCCAAACACCAACCATTCAAAACCCCCAAACCTAATATTAACCCCCCAAAACATGCCAAACCCAGTCCCCCAACAACTGAAACAAAAAGCTCTGAAAGCACGCCAAATCAAAAATACCCCAAACCCAGTCCGTCCATCCACTGAAAAAAACGACAAATCACGTGAAAACTAAAATCCACCAATCACCAACTAAATAAACCCCCATAAAGCATTAGAAGAAAAATGTGCTAAAAATACGCCAAACCCAGCTCTTCAAACCACTGAACCACAAAAAAACTAATGTGCCAAAAGAAAAATGCCCCAAAACAAAACCTAGCCAAACAGAGCCCTCCTCAACAAGAGCCCCCCCAAAGCCCAAAACATGCTGAAAGAAAAATGTTCCAAACAAATCCATCAGAACCACTGAACCAAAAAACCCCGCAAAACACTGTCACCTGACACTAAGGGGACAGACAGGTTCTTTTAGGGATCCTTGTCAGAATGATCACAGCACTAAATTGTAGGTAAAATTAAAGCATTATTTTCTTAACGGGATATTATGATTATTGTAGCACAGAATTTATGATTAGAATGGCACAGGATTTCTACAAGCAGAATCAATATCGGACAATCTATATCACAGAATCACAGAATCACTAGGTTGGAAAGGACCTTTAAGATCATCAAGTCCAACCATTAATCCAGCACCACCATGTCCCCTAAACCATGTCCTGAAGCGCCACATCCACATGTTTTTTGAACACCTCCAGTGATGGCGACTCCACCACCTCCCTGGGCAGCCTGTTCCAATGCCTGACCACCCTCTCAGTGAAGAAATTTTTCCTAATATCCAATCTAAACCTCCCCTGGCGCAACTTGAGGCCATTTCCTCTTGTCCTATCACTAGTTACTTGGGAGAAGAGACCAACACCCTCGTCGCCACAACCCCCTTTCAGGTAGTTGTAGAGAGCAATAAGGTCTCCCCTCAGCCTCCTCTTCTCCAGACTAAACAACCCCAGTTCCCTCAGCCGCTCCTCATAAGACTTGTGCTCCAGACCCCTCACCAACTTCGTTGCCCTTCTCTGGACACGCTCCAGCACCTCAACATCCTTCTTGAAGTGAGGGGCCCAAAAATGAACACAGGATTCAAGGTGCGGCCTCACCAGTGCCAAGTACAGGGGCACAATCACTTCCCTACTCCTGCTGGCCACACTATTCCTGATACAGGCCAGGACGCTGTTGGCCTTCTTGGCCACCTGGGCACACTGCCAGCTCATGTTCAGCCGGCTGTCAACCAGCACCCCCAGGTCCCTTTCCGCCAGGCTGCTCTCCAGCCACTCCTCCCCAAGCCTGTAGCGTTGCATGGGGTTGTTGTGGCCAAAGTGCAGGACCCTGCACTTGGCCTTATTAAACCTCATACAGTTGGCCTCTGCCCATCGATCCAGCCTGTCCAGATCCCTCTGCAGAGTCCTCCTACCCTCCAGCAGATCAACACTCCCACTCAACTTGGTGTCATCTGCAAACTTACTGAGGGAGCACTCAATTCCCTCATCCAGATCATCAATAAAGATATTGAACAAGACCGGCCCCAGAACCGAGCCCTGGGGAACACCGCTTGTGACCGGCCGCCAGCCGGATTTAACTCCATTCACCACAACTCTCTGGGCTCAGCCATCCAGCCAGTTCCTCACCCAGCGAAGAGTAAACCCATCCAAGCCACGAGCCGCCAGTTTCTCCAGGAGAATGCTGTGGGAGACGCTGTCAAAGGCTTTACTAAAGTCCAGGTAGACAACGTCCACAGTCTTTCCCTCATCCACTAGGCGGGTCACCTGGTCATAGAAGGAGATCAGGTTGGTCAAGCAGGACCTGCCTTTCATGAACCCATGCTGGCTGGGCCTGATCCCTTGGTTGTCCTGCAGATGCCCTGTGAGCACTCTCAAGACCAACCGCTCCATAATCTTCCCTGGAACAGAGGTCAGGCTGACAGGCCTGTAGTTCCCAGGATCCTCCTTCCGGCCTTTCTTGTAGACGGGCGTCACATTGGCAAGCCTCCAGTCATCTGGGACCTCCCCTGTTAACCAGGACTGCTGATAAATGATGGAGAGTGGCTTGGAAAGCTCCTCCGCCAGCTACCTCAGTACTCTCGGGTGGATCTCATCAGGCCCCATAGACTTGTGGGTGTCCAGGTGGTTTAGCATGTCCTTGACTGCTTCCTCCTGGATTATGAGGAGTACATTGTGCTCTCCATCCCCATCTTCCAGCTCAGGGGGCTGAATACCCTGCGGATGCCTGGACTGGCTATTAAAGACTGAGGCAACGAAGGCATTAAGTACCTCAGCCTTGTCCTCGTCCTTGGAGACAATGTTCCCCGCCATATCCAGTAGGGGATGGAGATTCTCCTTGCCTCTCTTTTTGTTGTTAATATATTTGTAAAAACATTTTTTGTTATCCTTTACAATTGTGGCCAGACTGAGTTCTAGCTGGGCTTTTGCCTTTCTAATTTTGTCCCTGCTTGACCTAACGAGATCCTTGTACTCTTCGTGAGTTGCCTGCCCCTTCTTCCAGAGGTGATAAACTCTCCTCTTTTCCCTGAGTCCCAGCAAAATCTCCCTGTTCAGCCAGGTCGGTCGCCTTCCCTGCCAGCTCTTCTTACAGCACATGGGGACCGCCTGCTCCTGCGCCTTTAAGATTTCCTTCTTGAAGACTGTCCAGCCTTCCTGGACCCCTTTGTCCTTCAGGACTGTCTCCCAAGGGACTCTCTCAACCAGTGACCTGAACAGGCCAAAGTCTGCCCTCCGGAAGTCCATGATAGCAGTTTTGCTGACCCCTCTCCTTACTTCCCTCACAACCGAGAATTCTATCATGTCGTGGTCGCTCAGACCAAGACGGCCTCCGACCACCACATCTCTCACCAGTCCTTCTCTGTTTGTAAACAGCAGGTCCAGCAAGGCACCTCCCCTGGTGGACTCACTCACCAGCTGCATCAGGAAGTTATCCTCCACACACTCCAGGAACCTCCTAGACTGTTTCCTCTCTGCCGTGTTATACTTCCAGCAGATGTCTGGTAGGTTGAAGTCCCCCACAAGAACAAGAGCCAGCGAATGCGAGACCTCCGCCAGTCGCTTATAGAATGTCTCATCCGTCTCTTCATCCTGGTTGGGTGGCCTGTAACAGACTCCCAGCAGGATGTCTGCCTCATTGGCCTTCCCCCTCATCCTTACCCACAAGCACTCTACTTGGTCTTCACAATCTTCGATTTCTATGCAATCAAAACACTCCCTAACATACAGAGCCACCCCACCACCTCTCCTTCCCTGCCTATCCCTTCGGAAGAGCTTATAGCCATCCATTGCAGCACTCCAGTCATGAGAAGCATCCCACCATGTTTCTGTGATGGCAACTACGTCATAGCTGTCCCACTGCACAATGGCTTCCAGATCCTCCTGTTTGGTGCCCATGCTGCGTGCATTGGTGTAGATGCACCTGAGCTGGGCTATCGATTTCAACTCTGGCACGTTGAACCGACCCCTAGGTTCAACTCTAGTGAGCCTGGTTTTATCCCCTCCCCCCTCCAAATCTAGTTTAAATCCCTCTCAATGAGACCTGCCAGCTCATGAGCAAGAATCCTTTTGCCCCTTGGCGTCAGTTGCACTCCATCAGCTGCGAGGAGGCCCGGTGCCGTGTGAACCGCCCCGTGGTCAAAAAACCCAAGATTCTGACGACGGCACCAGCCCCTGAGCCACGTGTTGATCAGGTGTGCTTTCCTGTTCCTTTCAGCGTTCTTCCCCATCACTGAAGGGATTGACGAAAACACTACCTGCGCTCCCGCTCCATTGACCAGTCGCCCCAGCGCTCTCAAGTCCTTTTTAACTGCCTTTGGGCTTCTTAGCGCAACCTCATCGTTGCCAACCTGCATGACCAACAGCGGGTAGTAATCAGTGGGCCGAACCAGACCAGGGAGTTTCCTGGTGACGTCTCTCACCCAGGCCTCGGGGAGGCAGCAGACTTCCCTGTGAGTTGGGTCTGGTCGACATATTGGGCCCTCTGTACCCCTTAGGAGGGAGTCACCTACAACAATCACCCTCCTCTTTTTCTTAACTAAGGACGTCTTGATGCATGGGGCTCGTTGACTCACCCTAGGCACCCCCTCGGACGGACCTTCGTCAGGGTCCTCATGTTCCTGTCCCTCACGTTCCAGAGCCCCATACCTGTTGTGTAAGGGCAGCTGGGATGGTGAGGAAGGCCGGGAGGGAATTCGCTGACCTCTCCGAGGAGGGACCTGCTTCCATTTCCCCTCATCTCTTAGGTCCTCTCCTTCTGCCCGGCAGCAAGAGGACAGGGGATCTCTTGCTGCTTGTGGAGCCTCCACCAGCTGCCCCTGCCTCAGGGCCGCCAGGGTGTGGCTCCACCAATCTATCTCCCTCTCACACTCCCTAATGCTCCTCAGCCTCTCCACTTCCTCTTTCAGCTCTGCTACCAGGCTGAGCAGGTCGCTGACCTGGTCGCACCGCACACAGGTAGTGTCCCTGTCGGTCTCTGGAACAACCGACAGGCTCAGGCACTCTCTGTAGCCGGATACTTGGACAGCCGCGTGCCTGAGCGGGAGCTCCGTCTGTGTCGCCACAGTCTTTCTGGCCCCGGTTTTCAGCCGAGTGGTGACCATGGCTGAGCCTCCTCTGGGAGGACGATGGCCACTTGTACTGTACCCCGCTCGCACGCCTTCCCTGCACGCCCTGCCCGCGCAAACTGACGCGCTACGCCCTCGTGACGCGCCACGTCCTGTTTGCCCACCCTGTTCGCCGTGCTCCGGGTTGCTCGCGCTCCCGGTGGCTGCTCTTGTAGGCGAGGGGTTTTGGCCGCCGCCGCCCTGGGCCCCGCCCACGCTGAGTCAGAGCTGCCGCTCGTTAGGAGCCCGCTCCGCCTGCCGGGGGTCGGGGGGGGGAAGCTGGGGCACTCTCTCGCTCCCTGTGCTGCCGCCTTCGCGGTTTGGCCGCGTCGGGAAGGCTCCCCCGGCGCAATCCTTCGCTCCGTAGCCCTTCGCCTCGGTGTATGCATGTAGCATAATACATATTGTAAAATACAGATTATAATTTCTAATCACCTGGACCCTCTGCAGGTCATGTCAAATTTTAATACATGGTTTGCTGTATCAAAATAACAATCATAATCTAGACTTGAAAATCATATAAAAGAATACAAGTCACTCAATCCTTAGCAGAAGCAGATGATGGTGGAGGTGTCCCTGGCCACTGGGGATTCACAGATCACAGAATCACAGAATCACTAAGGTTGGAAAGGACCTTCAAGATCATCAAGTCCAACCATTAATCCAGCGCCACCATGTTCCCTAAACCATGTCTTGAAGCGCCACATCCACTCGTTTTTTGAATACTTCCAGAGATGGCAACTCCACCACCTCCCTGGGCAGCCTGTTCCAATGCCTGACCACCCTCTCGGTGAAGAAATTATTCCTAATATGCAATCTAAACCTCCCCTGGCGCAACTTGAGGCCATTTCCTCTCGTCCTATCGCTGGTTACTTGGGAGAAGAGACCAACACCCTCGTCGCCACAACCCCCTTTCAGGTAGTTGTAGAGAGCGATAAGGTCTCCCCTCAGCCTCCTCTTCTCCAGACTAAACAACCCCAGTTCCCTCAGCCGCTCCTCATAAGACTTGTGCTCCAGACCCCTCACCAGCTTCGTTGCCCTTCTCTGGACACGCTCCAGCACCTCAACGTCCTTCTTGCAGTGAGGGGCCCAAAAGTGAACACAGTATTCAAGGTGCGGCCTCACCAGTGCCGAGTACAGGGGCACAATCACTTCCCTACTCCTGCTGGCCACATTATTCCTGATACAGGCCAGGATGCTGTTGGCCTTCTTGGCCACCTGGGCACACTGCCAGCTCATGTTCAGCTGGCTGTCAACCAGCACCCCCAGGTCCCTTTCCGCCAGGCAGCTCTCCAGCCACTCCTCCCCAAGACTGTAGTGTTGCATGGGGTTGTGGTGGCCGAAGTGCAGGACCCTGCACTTGGCCTTATTAAACCTCATACAGTTGGCCTCTGCCCATCGATCCAGCCTGTCTAGATCCCTCTGCAGAGCCCTCCTACCCTCCAGCAGATCAACATTCCCACCCAACTTGGTGTCATCTGCAAACTTACTGAGGGAGCACTCGATCCCCTCATCCAGGTCATCGATAAAGATATTGAACAAGACCGGCCCCAGAACCGAGCCCTGGGGAACACCGCTTGTGAACGGCCGCCAGCCGGCTTTAACGCCGTTCACCACAACTCTCTGGGCTCGGCCATTCAGCCAGTTCCTCACACAGCGAAGAGTAAACCTGTCTAAGCCACGAGCCGCCAGTTTCTCCAGGAGAATGCTGTGGGAGACGCTGTCAAAGGCTTTACTCAAGTCCAGGTAGACAACGTCCACAGCCTTTCCCTCATCCACTAGGCGGTCACCTGGTCATAGAAGGAGATCAGGTTGGTCAAGCAGGACCTGCCTTTCATGAACCCATGCTGGCTGGGCCTGATCCCTTGGTTGTCCTGCAGATGCCCTGTGAGCACTCTCAAGACCAACCGCTCCATAATCTTCCCCGGCACAGAGGTCAGACTGACTGGCCTGTAGTTCCCAAGATCCTCCTTCCGGCCTTTCTTGTAGATGGGCGTCACATTGGCAAGCCTCCAGTCATCTGGGACCTCCCCTGTTAACCAGGACTGCTGATAAATGATGGAGAGTGGCTTGGAAAGCTCCTCCGCCAGCTCTCTCAGTACTCTCGGGTGGATCTCATCAGGCCCCATAGACTTGTGGGTGTCCAGGTTGCTTAACATGTCCTCAACTGCTTCCTCCTGGATTATGAGTGGGTTATCGTGCTCTCCATCCCCATCTTCCAGCTCAGGGGGCTGAATACCCTGCGGATGCCTGGACTGGCTATTAAAGACTGAGGCAACGAAGGCATTAAGTACCTCAGCCTTGTCCTCGTCCTTGGAGACAATGTTCCCCGCCATATCCAGTAGGGGATGGAGATTCTCCTTGCCTCTCTTTTTGTTGTTAATATATTTGTGGAAGCATTTTTTGTTATCCTTAACAATTGTGGCCAGACTGAGCTCTAGCTGGGCTTTTGCCTTTCTAATTCTGTCCCTGCTTGACCTAACGAGTTCCTTGTACTCTTCGTGAGTTGCCTGCCCCTTCTTCCAGAGGTTATAAACTCTCCTCTTTTCCCTGAGTCCCAGCAAAATCTCCCTGTTCAGCCAGGCCGGTCGCCTTCCCCGCCAGCTCTTCTTACAGCACATGGGGACCGCCTGCTCCTGCGCCTTTAAGAGTTCCTTCCTGAAGACTGTCCAGCCTTCCTGGACCCCTTTGTCCTTCAGGACTGTCTCCCAAGGGACTCTCTATCCCGTGACCTGAACAGGCCAAAGTCTGCCCTCCGGAAGTCCATGGTAGCAGTTTTGCTGACCCCTCTCCTTACTGAGAATTCTATCATGTCGTGATCACTAAGCCAAATACGACCTCCGACCACCACATCTCTCACCAGTTCTTCTGTGTTTGTAAACATCAGGTCCGGCAAGGCACCTCCCCTGGTGGGCTCACTCACCAGCTGCATCAGGAAGTTATCCTCCACACACTCCAGGAACCTCCTAGACTGTTTCCTCTCTGCCGTGTTATACTTCCAGCAGATGTCCGGTAGGTTGAAGTCCCCCACAAGAACAAGGGCCAGTGAATGTGAGACTTCTGCCAGTCGCTTATAGAATGTCTCATCTGTCTCTTCATCCTGCTTGGGTGGTCTGTAACAGACTCCCAGCAAGATATCTGCCTCATTGGCCTTCCCCCTCATCCTTACCCATAAGCACTCTACTTGGTCCTCACAATCATTGGTTTCTATGCAATCAAAACACTCCCTAACACACAGAGCCACCCCACCACCTCTCCTTCCCTGCCTATCCCTTTGGAAGAGCTTATAGCCATCCATTGCAGCTCTCCAGTCATGAGAAGCGTCCCACCATGTTTCTGTGATGGCAACTACATCATAGCTGTCCCACTGCACAATGGCTTCCAGCTCCTCCTGTTTGGTGCCCATGCTGCGTGCATTGGTGTAGATGCACCTGAGCTGGGCTATCGATTTCAACTCTGGCACGCCACCCCTAGGCTCAACTCTAGTGAGCCTGGTTTTATCCCCTCCCCCCTCCAAATCTAGTTTAAAGCCCTCTCAATGAGACCTGCCAGTTCATAAGCAAGAATCCTTTTCCCCCTTGGAGTCAGTTGCACTCCATCTGCTGCGAGGAGGCCCGGTGCCGTGTAAACCTCCCCGTAGTCAAAAAACCCAAAATTCCACTGATGGCACCAGCCCCTGAGCCATGTGTTGATCAGGTGTGCTTTCCTGTTCCTTTCAGTGTTCTTCCTTGCCACTGAAGGCATTGATGAAAACACTACCTGTGCTCCCGCTCCATCGACCATTTGCCCCAGCGCTCTCAAGTCCTTTTTAACTGCCTTTGGGCTTCTTAGTGCAACCTCATCGTTGCCAACCTGCATGACCAACAGCGGGTAGTAATCAGTGGGCCGAACCAGACCAGGGAGTTTCCTGGTGACGTCTCTCACCCAGGCCTCGGGGAGGCAGCAGACTTCCCTGTGAGTTGGGTCTGGTCGACATATTGGGCCCTCTGTACCCCTCAGAAGGGAGTCGCCTACGACAATTACCCTCCTTTTTTTCTTAACAGAGGATGTCTTGATGCGTGGGGCTGGTTGACTCACCCTAGGCACCCCCTCGGACGGACCTTCGTCAGCGTCCTCATGTTCCTGGCCCTCAAGTTCCAGAGCCCCATACCTGTTGTGTAAGGGCAGCTGGGGTGGTGAGGGAGGCTGGGAGGGGATTCACTGGCCTCTCCGAGGAGGGACCTGCTTCCATTTCCCCTCATCTCTTAGGTCCCCTCCTTCTGCCCGGCAGCAAGAGGCCAGGGGATCCCCTGCTGCTTGTGGAGCCTCCACCAGCTGCCCCTGCTTCAGGGATGGCAGCGTGCGGCTCCACCAATCTCTCTCTCACACTCCCTAATGCTCCTCAGCCTCTCCACTTCCTCTTTCAGCTCTGCCACCAGGGTGAGCAGGTCGCTCACCTGGTCGCACCGCACGCAGGTGGTGTCCCCGTTGGTCTCTGGAACAACCAACAGGCTCAGGCACTCTTTGCAGACGGATACTTGGACAGCCGCGTGCCTGATCTCACTGTCCAGCAGCAGTTCTGGTCCAAGTTCCCCATTTAGGACTTGTAACTGCTTGATTTTTTAGACAGTGCTCTGTGAACTGCTATGCTTCCCTGTTCTGTGATGGGGTGTGGTGGGTTGACCCTGGTTGGATGCCAGGTGCCCACCAAAGCCGCTCTATCACTCCCCCTCCCCAGCTGGACAAGGGAGAGGAAATATAACGAAAGGCTCATGACTCGAGATCACTCACCAGTTACAGCCAGGGGCAAAATAGACTCGACTTGGGGAAAATTAATTTAATTTATTGCCAATCAAATCGTAGTAGGGTAATGGAGATAATAAAAACAAATCTTAAAAACCCTTCCCCCTGACCCCTCCCTTCTTCCCGGGCTCAACTTTATTCCTGATTTCTCTACCTCCTCCCCCCGAGTGGCACAGGGGGATGGGAATGGGGGTAGCAGTCAGTTCATCACACGTCATTTCTGCTGCTCCTTCCTCCTCAGGGGGAGGATTCCTCACACTCTTCCCCTGCTCCAGCGTGGGGATCATCCCATGGGAGACAGTCCTCCACGAACTGCTCCAGCGTGGGTCCTTTCCACAGGCTGCAGTCCTTCAGGAACAGACTGCTCCAGTGTGGGTCACCCACGTGGTAACAAGTCCTGCCAGCAAACCTGCTTCAGCGTGGTCACAGGTTCTGCCAGGAGCTTGCTCCAGTGTGCGCTCTCCATGGGGTCACAGCCTCCTTTGGGCACATCCATCTGCTCCAGTGTGGGGTCCTCCACAGGCTGTAGGTGGATATCTACTTCACTGTTAACCTCCAATGGCTGCAGGGGGACAACCTGCCTCACCATGGTCTTCACCACAGGCTGCAGGGGAATCTCTGCTCTGGCGCCTGGAGCACCTCCTCCCCCTCCTTCACTGACCCTGGTGTCTGTAGAGTTGTTTCTCTCACATATTCTCACTCTCTCTGCTGCTATTGGTGTTGCACAGTTTTTTTCCCCCCTTCTTAAATATGTCATCCCAGAGGTGCTAACACCGTCATTGATTGGCTCAGCCTTGACCAGCAGCAGGTCTGTCTTGGAGCTGTCTGGCATCGGTTCTATCAGACATAGGGGAAGCTTCTAGCAGGTTTTCACAGAAGCCACCCCTGTAGCCCCCCCGCTACTAAAACCTTGCCACACAAACCCAATACATTCCACCCCTCACCTCTGTGAATCACATATTTAAGAATTATCATTAAAATCCACGTTCATCATACAATCTTCACAGACTTCACTTAGAGCAATAAAAAATTCCCCACACCAAAATCAAAATAACATCATCACAACAGCGAACGGAAGTGGACAAATTGCACACAATCCACCCCTCCTCCCTTCACCACAATTACAACCAAAATTCCCCACAATCATTCTGCTCTTAGCTCTCTAGCAATATTCAGTCCATGTTTTGCCTGTTACCTCACCCAATTACTATCCTTATCTTGAATTCCTTGAGCTACACATTGGGTGCCAAAAAGGACTGTGGTGGGTTGACCTTGGCTGGAAGCCAGGTGCCCACCAAGCTGCTCTATCACTCCCCTCCTCAGTGGGACACGGGGGGAGAAAATAATATTGAAAAAACACATGGGTCAAGATAAAGGCAGTTTAATAAAGCAAAAGCAAAGGCTGTGCGCAGAAGCAAAGGAAAACAAAGGATTTATTCTCTACTTCCCATCAGCAGGTGATGTCCAGCCACTTCCTGGAAAACAGGGCTTCAGTACACGTAGCAGTTGCTCCGGAAGACAAATGTCGTAAATGATGAATTTCCCCACTTCTCCTCCTCCTTTCTCTTAGTTTTTATTGCTGAGCTGATGTCATATGGTATGAAATATCCCTTTGGCCAATCTGGGTCAGCTGTCCTGGCTATGTCCCTTCCCGAGATCTTGCCCACCCCCAGCCTACTGGCCTTTGGGGATGAGGAGGGGGAATGTTGGAAAGACAGCCTTGATGCTATGGGAGCACTGCTCAGTAGTAGTCAAAACACCGGTGTATTATCAACACCTTTCTAGCTACCAATACAAAGCACAGCACTATGAGGGCTGCTATGGGGAAAGTTACCTCCAATCTCAGCCAGACCCAATACACAGGGTCATCAATAGCACCTGGTTGGCTGGATGCCTGGGACCTTCAAGGACAGTAAGGAAGGGAATAATCAGCCTGGTGCCCAGGAATGTTGAGGCCAGTAGGGTGGGGAAGAAGAAATCTGTTTGATTTGTCTACTTGGTTCACAGGACCTTCAGGGCCTGATAACGAGGGGAAAGGGAATGAATATGTGACCCACATGGTCACAGAGAATGGCTGTTTGCCTTATAAAATGGTGTTAGTTATGCTAACCACATTGCCGGGGGTCAGGAGCAGGGGGTACCAGTCACAAACACATGAAAAAAAACCCCAAACAGGCCACCCACCCCCCCAAACAACACAACCACCCCCCGTGCCAAACCTAGCCCTGCCAACCAGAGAACCACCCACCCCCAAAACAAGCCAAACCAAAACCACGCTAAACATACATAGCCCCCTGAACCACTGAACAAAAAACCCCCACCCAAAATATACCAAACCAAAACAGCATCAAACCCATCCCCACGAACCACTGAATGGAAGAAAAATGCAAAAAATCACCCAAAACACGCCAAATGCAACCCCCCCAATACTGGGAAAAAATCCAACCCCAAAACAAATGCACCAAAACAAAAACATGCCGAACCCAGCCCCCCAAAAGCCCAGAACCAAAGAAAAACAGATAACCAATACCCTGGAACCAAAGAGAACGAGATATCCAATTAGCCCAGAACCAAAATAAACCAAACCACCCAAATGCTCGGAACTGAAAAAGCAATGGCAAACCCGAAGCTCGGAGCCAGAAAGACCTAGATGATCCAAAAGCCTAGAACCCAAAATCCCAGACAAACCAAAAGCTCAGAAATAGGAGCAAACAACCAACCAACTCAGATGACCCAAAAGCCCGGAACCATAAAAAAACCAGTGGACCCAAAAGCCCCCCAAACCAAGAAAAACACAAAATCCCAAAAGCCCAGATCAAAAAAAACCCCAAATATCCCAAAAGCCTGGAAGCAAACAAAAAAACCAACCCAAAACAAACAACCCAAAAGCCTGGAAATGACACCCCCCCCCCCCCAACCAGATGACCCAAAAGCCTAGAACCAAAAAAACCCTAGAAAAAATCCCCAAACCCCCCAAGACCAAAAAATATTCCCAAACCCTCTCAGATAAAAAAAAAATCCCTAAACCCACTAGGATAAAAAAATAATCCCCAGAACACCCCCCAGCAAAAAAAAAAAAATAATCCCCAGGACTAAAAAAGAGAATCCCCAAAGCTCTAGAAACCCAAAGCCCAGAACCCAAAAACTAAAAGCCCAGAACCAAACAAAAAACCCAGATGCCCCAAAAGCCCAAACAAACAAATAAAAAAATTCCAGGTGACCCAAAAGCCCAGAACCCCAAAATCCCAAAACTCCAGAATCTGAAAATCACGAAACTAAAGAACCAACAGAATCCAAAACCCTCAAAATTCAAGATCCAACAAAACCCTTGCAAAACTCCCAGACTCAAACCCCGACCCCACGCCGGAGCAGTTGGATATGCCCTTGTGCAACGAGCGAGGGAAGGCATGCAGTCGACTCAATATGAGTGATAAAGCAAGCTTCAACTTTATTGCAAAACCTTACACATATTTATACACTAAGTTCTACCTTATGCATACTTGTCTTACAATCATTGGCTTAGCTCTAAAGATTGCATTATCATACTCCTCCTACTTGCGGTTACTGCTACGTGGTCCGGGTTCCATCCTGTTTTTCTTATACAGTGCTGCTTCTTAGCTGTTTACCACAGCTCCTTCTCCTCAAGGCCGAGCCCTGCAGATGTCCAGCTGTTTACCAGCTTCCCAGTGCCACAGCTCCCTCTTCTCAAGGCCGAGCCGTGCAGATATCTAGCTGTTTACCAGCTTCTCAATGCTGCAGCTCCTTTTCCTTAAGGTCGAGCCGTGCAGAGTGATCCCAACATCTCCCCCTTTTTGTTTTTGTATAAACAAAACCTGATGGATCATTTGCAACCCAAGGACTGTGAGGAAGATGGACCCTCTGTACATTCTTGTATCGTCCTGCGCCGCGAACTCAGCCCAGCAGTTGGTAGGTGCCAGCTTTACGTGGGCGTCCCCACGGAGGCAACGGTGGCCTTGCTGTACACCAGCCCACTGCCCTTCAGGAAATCCCGGTATTACACATTTGTAGAGGAACGAGTTTTGACACACGTGGCCAGCGAGTGTCGGAACTCACCTCAGTTGTCACCTTTTAATACAGGGAGCCTATGGCGTATGCGCCCGCTGGCCAGACGTGCTGCACGCGCCACAGCCATCCCGTCTATTGGTTCGTAGGCTTTGTTCACACGGCATTTTTTCATAACTCAGCAGTCACATATCAACTTATGCTTAAGTCAATAGCAGAATATTACAAAGCAAAACAATTCTAGCTGTACTACTTCTAGTGATATAAACTACTCCTAGTGATAGAAAAAAGGTACTTGTATAAGGCTATGAAGACCAATATTATATCTTACCAAAGCATTTGTAGTTATAGAACGCTTTGCCTCAAAAGCTTTCCACGTTCATCTCATGATACCACAAATTTCAGTGTGATTTACCCCTACATTTTCTTTTGACTGAGGTGGCATCCAGATTGCGATGACACCTGATAGTGTCATGATGTGTCCAACGATGACGATGGCGACTGCCCCACCCATGGCCTCACCCACTTCAAGGCACCTGCAAAGTGGGTTACCCATGGTTTTACCCATGGTTTTAAACAGCCACCACCGTCAACCTCGTCCCCTGGTTAGCAGTTGAAAAGGTCCTTTCTCCTTCCGCAAATAATTTAACACATACAAGGCTTTATTCAAACGTTCTTAGGGTAATGTGGTAGCCTCTCCCCCTTTTTGTTTTGAGCGTGATTATCTAACAAAGCTCATTCATTGGGTGTGTAAGATACTCGTTTATTAGCTAGCCAAGCATTCTTTACTACCTTTTGAACCATTCCTTGTAGACAATGCAATAAACATGGTACAATAAGCATTAGTATTAAGATAACAAGTGCTATAACAACTGCCCCTTTTATTAAGTCTTGTAACCATCCACTTAGGCCCAAACTTGACAGCTATGATTCGAGGTTTAGTGAACTTGTCTGTAACCTGTCCGTTAAGTCCTTCAGTTTTTGTAATTGTTGAGTTACCGACTGTGATGTATCTGTTAAATTCATACAACACATGCCATCAAACTCCTCACACCCGTGCCCTTGGGCCAAAAGTAGGAAGTCGATAGCTGCCCTATTTTGCAATGTCGCATGCCTTATTGAGTCAGTTTCCATTAACAAAGCACTGAGTGTTGCAGAAGTAGCATTGGTTTGTTTCGCTAGCCAACATCCCAATTTATTTAAAGTGGTTAAGCCTTGGGCAGCAGCGACCCCAGGGGCAAGGAAAGAGGTTAGTATGGTTTTGTCCGCAGTCCAAAAATCCAGTTGGTCATTGCACTCTTCCTGATATTTTCAAATCTGTCATCTTATTCTATGCCGTCGGGTAAGGTTCAATATCATAGAAGTGTTGGGAGTTGACAATGTTAGGTGCCCCAATGTGTAAGGACCACCTCTCAAACGGGAGGGAACACCTTGCCATGCACGATCACCACAAATCAAGAATATTCCTTTAGGGAGTCTCATTGGGACAATGGTAGAGCGTGAGATGTTGCTCGTTGTATAATTACACCAATTGGTAGCATTCTGAAAAATGGGTAACGTGGGGTTTACATCCTGTGACCTGGCTATCTTCTCAGTAATTTTCTGCAAAGCTTGGTGTTGATCCTCATTCAGTTGACGTCGCTCTGGAGCCTCCACCGAAGACTCCAGGAGCGGCATCAATGGCCTTAGATCATCATTAGTAATTCCGCAAATATTGCGAACCCACTGTATGTCCCCCATTAATTTTTGGACATCAGAAAGATTTTCTATTTTCGCCTTAATCTTTATTTTTTGTGAGTGGACCGCTGCCCTGGTAATAATCCAGCTCAAATATTGCCATGGTCCCTTCTTTTGCCTTTTTTTTTTTTTTTTTTTTTGGTGCTATTTTTAAACCCCGTTTTCCTAAATAGTGCTCTAAGTGCTGTAAAATGTGGTCTGCATTCAATTGTGTCCCTGCTATTAATATATCAACTATATAATGATACATTATTAAATCTGGATACTTTTTCCACACCGGTTCTAGAGCCCATGCCACAAATGTCTGACACATCGTAGGTGAATTTTGCATTCCTTGTGGTAACACTACCCAATGATACTTTTTGCTAGCTCTCCTTTATTTACCGATGGTATCGTAAAGGCAAAGTTCTCTGCATCCTCAGCTGCTAAGGGAATGGTAAAAAAGCAATTGAAATATACTCTTCGATTCCCTGCAAAAGAAATGATACATTTGTGACAATAATTACAACGACATAGAACAAACCCACAACACTGTTTTACAAATATGGCATATTGAAGTTCCTGCTCTTGACCGTCCGGGGAGAGCCGCTGAGACAGTCAACGAGCCATCATTCCGCATACAAAAGAGTGAAAGCATCAGCTGGCGGTACGTCGGAGTTGACTGCGTCCGTGGGACGTGTGACAAGATCTTCAGGTCTTACTGCCGGCCGTACTGACCTGGCCGGTACCCACTTCACTCCGTCCCCTCCCTCTCTGCCAAAGTCTCTTGTCTCATGCCTCGCCAATGTTGGGCAGGGTCGTATCTTGACTTGGGGGAAGGATCATCCCAGGCAGCCCCCTCCTGTTGCGGCACGGGTCAGGAGGCGGGGGCCAAGGAGGACTCGCCACCTCCGTTGGTTGCGTTAGTGGGGGGGGGGAGGCTGGCGGGGGTTGCTCGTTCTCACCATCCCCAGCTCGGCCTCCCTTCTCTCCCAAGGCTGTGGCAGCGGCAGCTGCTGCCGCCGTCCACTCTGATTTTATAGTCTTTATAGAGTCTCTGACTAATCGCCAGGTTGTTAACACTTTCGCAGCCATATGATCCTCTTTAGAGGCTGCCTCAAACACCAATTTCCCTGCTTTCTCCCAGGTAGGTAACTCAAAAGCTGTGGCAGAGTCTGCTGCTAGCCCCTGGCTCTTCAAAACAGTCTCCAATAGCAATTGCCATGTTGTTGCTAGCTCCGCTGCTTGCCCATCTCCTTTCGAGACTCGCCCCATTGATCTTTCACATGGGCACACAGGGGAACACTGAGTACATTGTTCTGGGCAACGTTGTCCCGTCTTGCCCTCACATACATCATCGTAGATCTGTTTCTCTGACTTATCTATGCAGCCGGTTTACTCGGTGCATCTGGCACCTCAGGAGGTGCAGTCGGAGTCGCTGAAGGTCCTGGACCCTCTGACTCAGTTAAAAAGGGATTGGTTGAAGGTGGTTTAACAGCCTCCTCCATATCAGCTGCAGCTTTTCTCTCTGCCTTCAAGGCTTTTAATGTGGTTAACATCAACTTCCATGCCGTCACTAACTCTGCGGCGGTTTTATCTCTGTTCCCAATATGTTCCTATAACATTTTTCCTATCTCCTCCCACGTCTCTGCCTTAAACGCCACAGACGCATCGGGGGGGTACCCTTTTTGGCTCCAAATTAGAAGCCTTCTAAGTGTATATTCATCATATTTCAGTCCTCTCTTAGAGAGCATATGCAGCAGGAGTCTGACCATCGCCCCTTCTTCATGCGATGCGTTCTGCCTTTAGTTCTTTTAATGTCTCTAGGATCAACCTCTAGAGCGTCGTAGATTTTATACTGTCTTTGTTGCCTGTGCTATTCGCTTTTCAGTTTTATATCTTTTCATGCAATGAATAACATCTCTCCAAGATTTCATTAATTTTTTGCTGATTTTTCATCATCGATTACTAGATCCCACAAACAATCTCCATAAGAACGCCACTCGTCTACTTCAAACATACTTTCAGGGTCTTTAAAAAACCCTTTCGCTTTCCCTAACGCAATTAACCCAGCCAGATCTTTTAATTGGCTTACTCCCTGCTTTTCTAAAAAGCATTTTAAGATTTCGAATGCTACCTCTATTTCCATTGCGCGCTACGTTGACCTTCTTAATTATCTGGTCAATTATTTTTGCAGCCTTTTCCCACGGGTAGCCTTCTTTCGGACGGCGAACCCCTTCTTAATTATCCTGGGTTCAAGCACGGATCAGGCGCGCCGCGGCAGCGTCCGCCGATCTTCTGCTCCCTGGTCGCTGCTACCAGTGCTTCTCCGATCTTGCTGTCCGGTGAAAAACAAGGATGGGGGTCCCTGTTCGGGCGCCACTTGCGACGAGCGAGGGAAGGCATGCAGTCGACTCAATATGAGTGATAAAGCAAGCTTCAACTTTATTGCAAAACCTTACACATATTTATACACTAAGTTCTACCTTATGCATACTTGTCTTACAATCATTGGCTTAGCTCTAAAGATTGCATTATCATACTCCTCCTACTTGCGGTTACTGCTACGTGGTCCGGGTTCCATCCTGTTTTTCTTATACAGTGCTGCTTCTTAGCTGTTTACCACAGCTCCTTCTCCTCAAGGCCGAGCCCTGCAGATGTCCAGCTGTTTACCAGCTTCCCAGTGCCACAGCTCCCTCTTCTCAAGGCCGAGCCGTGCAGATATCTAGCTGTTTACCAGCTTCTCAATGCTGCAGCTCCTTTTCCTTAAGGTCGAGCCGTGCAGAGTGATCCCAACACCCTTGTCCTGGTTTCAGCCAGGATAGAGCTGGTTTTCTTCACAGAAGCTTGTGTGAGACTATGTTTTGGATTTGGGATGAGAAACTGTTGATAACGTGCTGATGTTTTGGGTTGTTGCTGAGCAGTCAAGGACAGTCCAGCTTCTTGTGCTGGCCTGCCAGCAAGGAGGCTGGGGGTGCACGGGGAGCTGGGAGGGGACACAGCCAGGACAGCTGACCCAGGCTGGCCAAAGAGATATTCCCTACCATACGACGTCATGCCCAGTACATAAACTGGAGTTGGCCGGGGGGCGGAAATCGCTGCTCGGGGACGGGCTGTCGATCACTGGGTGGTGAGCAATTTCTGTATTGGGCATCACTTGTTCTTGTACATTCCTTTGTTGGTATTATCATTTTTGTTTCCTTCTCTCTTTCTGTCCTATTAAACCGTGTTTATCTCAACCCATGAGGTTTTTTTTCCTAATTCTCTCCCCCGTCCCACTGCGGGAGGGGGAGTGAGTGAGCGGCTGCGTGGTGCTTAGTTGCCGGCTGGGGCTAAACCACGACAGCCCTAAAAGAATCTGCAGCCCATGGAGAGCCTATGCTGGGGAACTCCAGACTAAATGCAAGCACTTGCTCTATCCCTTGAAACCCTCTTCTCAGCCAAGAAAGGGAAATTGGGGAAAAAATGAAACTCATGGGTTCAAATGGGTTGAAATAGAAACAGATTTAATAAAACAATAGAACTAATATCAATACTAAAGCAATATAAAGTATACAGAGTTATACTCATCCCAGATAGTGGTCATGAGCTGTTGCACTCCCAGCTGCGAACGCTGGTTGGCGAACACTGCGAGCAGCACAGCTCCAGCGAAGGGAGAGTAGGCCTCAGGAGCAGAGCGACAGACAAGACCCTCCAGGGATGGCAGCCACTGAGGGAGAGAGAGAGAGAGAGAGATTCCCAGCAGACTCCTCAATTTACAGTGAGCGTGATGTTTATGGTATGGAATACTTCTGTTGGCCAGCCTGGTCAGCTGTCTTGGCCTCTGTTCCTCCTAGCTTTAGCACCTGGCTATCTCAAGACTGCTAGAGGCCTTGATCACTATGTATACCATGACTGGCCATGAACAACAAAGTATCTTATCAACTTTATTCTCACAGTAACAGGTGCTGTAGTCTTCTTAGAAATGGAGCTTTCCTGAACAGAAATATGATTTTATGGTTCTATCCCAGCAAAACCAGGACAAATAATGAGTGCCCTCCCACCCCCACCCCCCCCCCCCCCCGGCCAGTCCTTTCTCTTAGCTTTTATTTCTGAGCAGGCGTCATATGGTATGGAATATCCCCTTGGCCTGTCTGGGTCAGCTGTCCTGGCTATGTCCCTTCCCAAGATCTTGCCCACCCCCAGCCTACTGGCCTTTGGGGATGAGGAGGGGGAATGTTGCAGAGACAGTCTTAATGCTGTGGGAGCGCTGCTCAGTAGTAGCCAAAACATTGGTGTGTTATCAGCACCTTTCTAGCTACAAATACAGGGCACAGCACTATGAGGGCTGCTATGGGGAAAAATAACTCCATCTCAGCCAGACCCAATATAATCTCCACCCCTGATTCCATACCATTTGCATCATGCTCAGGTCCCACATAATTTGATACATTTACATATCTTCTAACCATCTCACTGTATTTAATTCTCATTACTGAAATCCGCTCTTACCAACACTTACAATGTATACTACCTACTTAAGCCATCTTTATACACAACATACAGATTTATACATTCTCATTAACTATCCCCTGTCCTTTAACAGATAGATATTACTCTCCCATTCCATGGGCTTCCTCCACTCCCCTAAATGTCCACATGAACTGGCTATGACTTGGGCCCCATCTGTCAAGATGGGTGCTCAGGACAGCAGCAGCAGTGTGTTTGATTGTTGGGCACCAACACCGTCTTGGTTTGGGTCATTGCTGCATTCACCAGATTCCTTGCGAAACTATCTCTTCGTCGGTTCAGGTCATTCCTGCTACATTACTTCCTACAACATACAACTCACATCACAGATTATTTTTCCCCCAAGGTTAAATCTCCTTGAGGCACACGTCAGGTCTCTCCATCTTTCCGCATTACCCACTGTCGTGGTTTAGCCCCAGCTGGCAACTAAGCACCACGCAGCCGCTCACTCACTCACCCTCCCACAGTGGGACGGGGGAGAGAATTAGGAAAAAACTCGTGGGTTGAGATAAACACAGTTTAACAGGACAGAAAGAAAGAAGGAAACAACAATGATAATACCAACAAAGGAATGTACAAGAACAAGTGATGCCCAATACAGAAATTGCTCACCACCCAGTGATCGACAGCCCGTCCCCGAGCAGCGATTTCTGCCTCCCGGCCAACTCCAGTTTATGTACTGGGCATGACGTCGTATGGTAGGGAATATCTCTTTGGCCAGTCTGGGTCAGCTGTCCCGGCTGTGTCCCCTCCCAGCTCCCCGTGCACCCCCAGCCTGCTTGCTGGCAGGCCAGCACAAGAAGCTGGACTGTCCTTGACTGCTCAGCAACAACCCAAAACATCAGCACATTATCAACAGTTTCTCATCTCAAATCCAAAACACAGTCTCACACTAGCTTCTGTGAAGAAAACCAGCTCTATCCTGGCTGAAACCAGGACACCCACCGAGTACACCCAGGTCCTTGAGCGAAGACAATCCCACAAATGGGTTTTCCTTTTCCCATGGGAGGAGTAATCCACACCGCCTTCCCCAGCCACTTCCCTAGGTGCACTACAGGGACCTTATCTCCTCCACAGTATGTAAGGGTTTTGTTTGGACAGGACCAGGACAGTTAGCAGATCCTCTAGTGTTAACCAGCCAAGTGGCTTCTGCTAAATTTGTATCCCAGTGCTTCTACGCCTCGTTGACCAAGACTCTCAACATAGTCTTTAACAGTCCATTATATCTCTCAATCTTTCCAGAGGCTTGTGGGTGATAGGGGATGTGATACACCCACTCAGTGCTGTGTTTCTTGGCCCAGGAGTTTATGAGGTTATTTTGGAAATGAGTTCCCATTGTCTGATTCAATTCTTTCTGGTGTGCCATGTCACCATAAAATTTGCCTTTCAAGGCCTAAGATGGTGGCTTGGGCAGTGGCATGATTTATAGGGTATATTTCTAGCCAACCAGTAGTTGCTTCCACCATGGTGAGTATGTAGCGCTTGCCTTGGCATGTTCATGGCAATGGTCCAATATAGTCAATTTGCCAGGCCTCACCATATTGAAAACCCAGCCACTGCCCTCTATTCCAGGCAGATTTTACTCGTGTGGCTCGCTTGACTGCAGCACATGTTTCACATTCATGAGTGACCTGTGTGATGGCCTCCATGGTCAGGTCCATCCCTCGATCACAAGCCCATCTGTATGTTGTATCTCTTCCTAGGTGTCCCGATGTCTTGTGGGCCCATCAAGATATAAATAGCTCACCCTTACGCTCCCAGTCCAGGTCCACCTGAGCTACTTCAATTCTGACAGCCTTGCCTACCTGTTGATTGTTTCTATGTTCCTCAGTGGCACGGCTTTTGGGCATATGAGCATCTACATGACGTACCTTGAGAGATGTGTTTTCTACCCAGGCAGCAATGTCCTGCCACAATGCAGCAGCCCAGATGGGTTTACCCCTGTGCTGCCAATTGGTCTTCTTCCACTGCTGTAGGGCATTACAGCCATTACATTCCACCCCCATAGGGCATTAGCCACCATCCAGGAGTCAGTATAGAAATAGAGCACTGGCCACCTTTCTCGTTTAGCAATCTCTAGGGCCACCTGGATGGCTTTCACTTCTGCAAACTGACTCAATTTACTGGCAGCTGGCTGGCCCCTCCCACACACACAGCCCAAGGGTGTCAGGGGCCCAGAAACCCCCTCAGACACCCCCAGGGACCTCAGAAGCCTCACACTCCTCTCAGCATGCAGCAACTGCTGCTGCTGCTAGCATCGGCTTCCCATGGCTTGAACTGGCTGTGGGGACAGCTGCTGACAGGAGCAGTTTGTGAAGGACTGTATCCCATGGGAGGGACCCCATGCTGGAGCAGGGGAACAATGTGAGGAGGAAAAAGCAATCTCCCTGTCCTTACCTCAACACATGAGCTTTTCATCTTATTTACTCCCCCGTCTTGCTGAGGAGGGGGAGTGAGGGAGTGGCTTGGTGGGCACCTGGCAGCCAGCCTAGGTTAACCAACCACAAAACCAAAGCCCCGGAATGAAAAAAAACCCAACCATTCCCCAAAAGCCCAGAATGAAAAAAACCCACAGATGCCCCAAAAGCCCAGAACTAAACAAAAAAAACAGATGATGCAAAAGCCTGGAACCAAAAGGAAAAAACAGATGACCCAATAGGCCAGAACAAACAAAACCATCAGATCCCCCAAAAGCCAGGAACCAAAAAACCCCCAGCCCCTACGACCCAAAAGGCTGGAACACCCCCCCCCCCCCGACCTAAAAGCCTGGAACCAAAAAAATAAACTGGACAACCCAGAAGCCTGGAAGCAAACGACCTCAAGACCCCAGAAATGCAATATCCCAAAGCCCAAGAATCCAAAAGCCCCAAAATACAAGAACCAAAGATCTCCCTCCAAAAAACTCAGATCCAAATAAGACTCCCAGCCTCCCCCCCTTGTCACCGAAATCGGGAATAAACCTCGTAACACCAATGTAGTGTTAAAAGGCAGGCATTCTTTATTCACGGTGCCGGGAACACGGGGGATAGCTCCTCCTAAATCGTGTTTGCTCGATCAGTTCAAAAATCAAACATTTATAGGCAAGATTAATACATATTCATCAAGTGTCCATACAATGATTGGTTAAGTATTCCTCGCCTACCATGTAAATGACCACGCATGCTCACTATAATTTCTTGGGATTTTACTTCCTTAATCTTTTGAGTCGGAGGGTTTCTTGAGTGGGTGGTCTCTGAGTCGGTGGTCGCGATCTCCCCCTGCCGGAATTACCTTTCCTACAAAGTTCACTTAAGCTTGGCAATACTCAATAAGCCTTCACGGGCTGTCGGTCCAATATGCAATCATTCACCCCACAGTCCTTTGTTTTAAGACAAGACTGTAGAATGAATAATTACCTACCCACCGGACCGTAAAACTGACCAAGGTGTTCCTTCTTTCTGACTACTTGTTATTAGAACAAAACATGATCACAATGTTACACTTAACTCCTTGATAATTAAATCAAGATGGGAAGGGTTAGGTGGGTTCTCGAGCAGCATTGCTGGTGCATAATGTTCTTAGAGTTACAACTTGCTACAAATTCACAAACCTATTTTCTAACCCTATTTTATTTTAATTCCCTTCCACCTTGGTTATACCCTGAAAAAATCCCAGACACTAGAACCCCAAAACTAAACCACTGTAATCAAAAAATACCCAAACAACCCAAAACCTCACAGTCAAACACCCCAAACAACCCAAAACCCCAGAACTAAAAACAAAACAAGATGAAAAACAACCCCAAGCAACCCAAAACACTGGAATCAAATACCACAAAAAATCCAAGACCCCAGAACGAATAAAACCCCCAACAACCCAAGACCCCAGAATAAAAAAAAAACCCTCAAATGACACAAAAAGCAGGAACCAAAATAAAAAAAAACCCAACCAAACCTGGAAACCCAAAAGCTCATAACAAAAAAACTCCCCAACAACCCAAAGCCATGGAATGAAAAAAAACCCTGACAACCTAAAACTGCGGCACGAAAAAAAATCCAGATGACTCAGGACCCTGGAGTGAGAAAAAAACCCCAACAAACAGATGCCCCCAAAACCCCCGTATGCACACATCCCCACCCCCTACCTAATCCTGACACACCCCACACCTTCCCACAACCCACCACATGTACTCCACAAATGCACCACACACCGTGCATGCACATGCGTGCCTCCCCATGCACCACACATGCATGCACCTCCTACCCCATGCACCCCACACTCTACTCCCACACATCACCTAACACCTGCACCCATCCACAGCACACACACCCCCACGCAACCATGCACCACACACACCACACTCACACACTGCTCTCACCCACCACATACTGCTCACACAACATCCACCCCACACACTACACCCCCTGTGTGCACACACACCCCCCATGCACGCACCACGAACCACGTGCACACACACCATGCACCTCACACGTACCACGCACACCATGCTACACACACTTCATATATCCTACACACACCCCACACACACAAAACCAGCCTCTCCCATACTGCTATTTGATGACTCCTGTGATAATGTAAGCTATACCGTGGGATAGGCTTAGACTTGTGTCGTGGTTTAGCCCCAGCAAGCAATTAAGCACCACACAGCCACTCGCTCACTCCCCCCTCCTCCAGTGGGACAGGGGAGAGAACAGGGAAAAAACTTGTGGGTTGAGATAAACACGGTTTAATAGGACAGAAAGAGAGAAGGAAACAGCAATGATAACAACAATAATAATACCGACAAAGGAATGTACAAGAACAAGTGATGCCCAATACAGCAATTTCTCACCACCCAGTGATAGATAGCCCATCCCCAAGCAGCGATTCCCAGCCCCTGGCCAACTCCAGTTTATGTACTGGGCATGATGTTGTATGGTAGGGAATATCTCTTTGGCCAGCCTGGGTCAGCTGTCCTGGCTGTGTCCCCTCTCAGCTTCCCGTGCACCCCCAGCCTTCTTGCTAGCAGGCCAGCATGAGAAGCTGGACTGTCCTTGACTACTTAGCAACAACCCAAAACACCAGCACATTACCAACAGTTTCTCATCCCAGATCCAAAACATAGCCTCACACTAGCTTCTGTGAAGAAAACCAGCTCTATGCTGGCTGAAACCAGGACATCTTGGTTCTCACAGTTCTGCTGTTTTACCCATCTTTGGATATATCTTCATTATAGCCCTGTAAAAAATTTTTTGGGGACACTTCTAAATGAGTTCTAGTGTCTTTTTCTTTTTCTTTTTTTTTCCCATAAAAATACTTGTGGTTTCCTATGTATTGTTTTAGCAGATCCTTCAATTTTATTTGGCTTATGTAAGAATACTCTGCGTGTGGTTGTTTGTGGGTTGTGTTGTAGGTTTCTTTGTTTGGAGGAGGGGGGATGTTCTTTGCTAAACTGCTTACATGGTGTTGCATTAAGAGGCAGAGCAATTTGGCAGAAACTAAACCCCCTTGCTTTCCAGTCGATCCTCAGATATCAGAGGGACTGGGGGCGGCTGAGCTTAGGTTCTGAATGATGCCCAAAGTCAGCGTTAGTAGTCCGGTCGCGCCCAACACCTTCGTTGGACTATCACGGGTCCGGATGCACTACTAACATCACACTACCTGCTCAGCCGGACACCTCCTGAACTAACACGGCTGCACTCAGAGGTACGGTCGCGTTCAGGGACAACACACGGCTGAGTCAATCAATAGTGCGATTTATTGAAGCAACAGATACACAGGTTCTTTGGATTGCCGGTGATAAATTCACTGTCTGCAAAGCACGTGCAAATACCAAAAGTTTGAGTGACACTACTTGGCTATAAACGCGTTAAAAGATGTAAAGTGACTCTATAGAGATTTCTAAGTTTCCCGGAGAGGCACTTGGTATGACCAATGGTTCAAATCTTACCCAACGGCGTCCCGATGGGGGGGAAGAGAGGCTCAGCCCGTCGACTGATCCCAGAAGTTAGAATAGTACACGACGATGGTATCTTCCCTAACATCCAGCTCTTAAAACATTATTTTATAGTGTATTACTTTACAAGTGGAGCTTGAGTGACTCTAGTCATACATGCCTTTATCAGGACTGGTTCAGAATTCTCTCGCTTCGCGTTTAAAGGTACAGACTAGGAAAAATTCAGTGCGCACGCTCATTGAGGAGGGGTCGCACCTTGGGGGGGTGGTAGCCTTTGAGAGGGGAGTGCGTTTTAGTATTATAATGATATTATAATTAGCAAAGTTCACTCCAAGTACAGCACTTCATCAAAGTTGACAGGTCTTTGGCCCAGGACATTGTAAGCGCAGCTTATCAATGTACATCCTGTGCATCCCTAAACTCCCCTGTTCACAGAGCGTGGCCGCGAGGTCTCCACTCCGCTCCACCCTCTATGTAATCTCTCCCAGAGTCAGCACACCACGTGCCCCTGATGTTGCCAACATCCAGGGCCGTCCAGGGAGTCTCCATGGCACAGACCCGTTGTACATGAGTGCTACGTTCCACCTGGTTTCAAGGCTGTTCTTAGAG
The DNA here is from genome assembly GCF_964289735.1 of Phaethon aethereus. Classification (NCBI taxonomy): domain Eukaryota; kingdom Metazoa; phylum Chordata; class Aves; order Phaethontiformes; family Phaethontidae; genus Phaethon; species Phaethon aethereus. Next base: position 37,602,300 of record NC_138581.1, on the reverse strand, counting down.
GGTAAATTTCCAAAGTACCCCTCAGCGATTACTCCACGCATGGAAAAGTATGACACTTCAGTTTCTTAATTATTTTAATACAGGATGGGATAAGACGTGGCCGACCAAGAGCAGACACAGTTCATGAACTGATAAATGAAGGAGAGCATTCTTCTAGCAGAATACATTGCAATATCTGCAACAGGGTATTTCCACGAGAGAAATCACTACGGGCACACAAATGAACTCATAGTGGTAAGTGAAGAGATTAAAAGGAAGATGTGAGTAGCTGACAAACACTTATCAAGCAGTTGGGAAGGCAAAAAAAAAATACCTCATCCTGTGCACACAAGATATTAATCTTATTGTAATTGTTAAATTAATCATACTTTTCTCCCAGGGCTTGTTAGTGCAATCAAAGGAAAGTCTTACTGTAACTTTTTGTCACAGGGTAACTGTAGCAGTAATTTGGGCTCTAATAGTAAAGGCATATAGTGTAAATATTTTTTCTGCTGTTGTCAGACTTCCTTAATAAGAGGAAAAATTTTTCCTGAGCTTAGTGTTCTGTACTTGGTAGTATTTATCATTCTGACTACCTCTTCTCTGACTTCTGTTTCCTTCTTCTTTTGTGTAGTTTTTACACAGGAATTGAAACACAGAATCATAGAATCATTTAGGTTGGAAAAGATCTTTAGGATCATCGAGTCCAACTGTTAACCTAACACTACCAAGTCCACCAATAAACCATGGCCCTAAGCGCCACATCTACATGTCTTTTAAATACCCCCAGGGATGGTGACTCAACGACTTCCCTGGGCAGCCTGTTCCAATGCTTGAGAACACTTCTGGTGAAGAATTTTTTCCTAATATCCAATCTAAACCTCCCCTGGCACAACTTGAGGCTGTTTCCTCTCATCCTATCACTTGTTACTTGGGAAAAGAGACTGACACCCACCTTGCTTTTGGGTAGTTGTAGAGAGCGATAAGGTCTCCCCTCAGCCTCCTCTTCTCCAGACTGAACAACCCCAGTTCCCTCAGACGCTCCTCATAAGACTTGTGCTCTAGACCCTTCACCAGCTTCGTTGCCCTTCTTTGGATGTGCTCCAGCACCTCAGCATCCTTCTTGTAGTGAGGGGCCCAAAACTGCACATAGTATTCGAGGTGCAGCCTCACCAGTGCCGAGTACAGGGGCACAATCCCTTCCCTACTCCTGCTGGCCACACTATTTCTGATACAAGCCAGGATGCTGTTGGCCTTCTTGGCCACCTGGGCACACTGCCAGCTCATATTCAGCCAGCTGTTGACCAACACCTTTAGGTTCTGAAGTGCAGCTGTAAGAGGAAAAAGTATCTTAAAAAATAGCTGATACCTTGGATAGTGTAATATATTAAAAGTGTATCTTAAATGTTGAGAAAAGAGTTCAAATGCTTAAAATCATTGTCCAGTTGTCTCCCTTACCATTTCCTTATTTAGAACTTATTTTCTGGGGTGAAGGTGGTCACTTTAATTTACTGAACTATATATAAAGCAGCTCCAGAAGACAATTCATTTAAGTTAAAACATAGTGACAATTCACTCAATGTCCAACTGAGCTTGAACTGAAAGGGAGATGCTGTTTTTATACCAAGTAAATACACTTTTTGTTTTCTTCATGTTCCAACAAGACTGTATGTTGCAATAAAGTATGAACTATTGTAGACACATGAAGCCATGGCTCCTGTTGTCTCTTTTTCTGACTCAAATAAGACAAATCTGTGGATACTAATATTAAACACCAGATTCTTCATGCCTTTTGGTCAAAAGATGTTTTCATTTCACTCGGTTGAACTTGTGTATTTAAACATGAATTGCTTAATTGAGCAGAACTCACCTTGGTGTTACTCTTCTGACTTAGTAAGTCAGTGTTATGTTCTTTTAGTTGTCCTTTCCAAGGAGTGGTGGCATGGCACACCTTTGCAAACTTGCCACCTAATCATACTCTCTTGAGAGGCAGAGAGGAAATACCCACTGTCTCCATTCCTCTTGTTGCAGTTTGCATGGGGAAGTCTTTCTTGATGGTTGGCCTAAATTCTCTTGGCTTGAGTCTAGAATGAGTTTCTCTTCCTATCTCCATTTATTCATTACAACTTCTTTCAAATAGTCTAGTAAAACTCTCTGATAAGATACCTCTGCAACTTTATACATACCTATATCATTAACCTCAGTTATTTTACCCTAGTTCAGTTTATATTAATGATAAAATTTATCTGGTTGCAACTGGAATTAAATTGCTTGCCTTTACTTTGTTCTACCTATACTATAGGATGCTATCTATACAATATACTGTGTATGTTTCATTCTACCTAACTACAAGTATTGGTTCTAGGACTTATCTCAGTGCTTTAGGAAAGTTTTATGTAAAAAAAAAAAGTTCTTAAACAAACAAAACACTCTAAGCACTCAGTTTTTCATGATAGTCTCTGAAAGGCAGGATGCAGTGCTCAAAGGGAAAACATGGTCAAATTCTTCTCTTCTCTGGAACTGCCCTTTCTAATACCAAAGATGGTGAGATGCTGCTAACATCTAGAACTACAAAACTGTAGCCTTTCTGGAAACCTGGCCACTACTAAGTTCACACGTCTGCTTACATGCTGAAGCAGAAGTTTTCAAAGAAGGAAAACAGTGTGTAACATTGCTTGCCACTGTCTCACACACCAAAATGAACAGAACTAAGGATGACTCCTTGATAAGGAGTCATCTTATTTGCAGTTGCTCTAGTGCTCTGTGCCTCATTCAAATTCCTACTGCAGTCCAAAAAAATCTGGACAGTGACAGGGAGGAATGTCCAATCTTCTCATGGAGGGGGGAAAAAGCAAGGCCCATGATTCCTCTGAACTACTGTCAGCCCATCCTTTTTATGCCTTCTAGAATTATCTTGTACTTCAACATACCAGAAGCTGACTTGAGTATAGATTATTTAAATAATGTGCAAGATTAGGAATATAAGGCAAAAATACAATTTTGATATTTTTCTGGGGAAAAAATGTATTATCCAGTAGCATTTAATACGTACTTTAAACATTCTTTTGGAGTAAAAGTGTATCTCTGCTGTCCAGTGCATTAAGTCTTTCTGAGTAGATGCAAGTATGAGTGCATAAAAGGAGAGCTTGCTTGTGTAAGTCTAAAGCCAAGGACCACCACTGGATAGTATGACTGTTCTATATTCAGCTTTCATAAATCTGTGTGTGTGGTTTTGGGTTGGGGGGGGTGCTTTTTTGTGGGGTTTTGTTTTTGTTTGTTTTTTGTTTTGTTTTGTTTTGTTTTGTTTTTAAAGGTGAAAGACCTTATTTGTGTGACTACCCAGACTGTGGGAAAGCCTTTGTTCAGAGTGGGCAGCTCAAAACTCACCAGCGTCTTCACACAAGGGAAAAGCCTTTCATCTGCTCAGAGAACGGTGAGCCCTCAGAGAATAACTTGTGGCTTTCAGAATTAGTGTCAGTCTAGTATTGGGAATGTATGGACGCTCATGTGGCAGTGATCTATAAAAGCTTTGGATCTTAATTTTAGAGGAACTTCTAGGGAAGGGAGAAGCCACACAAAATCTGTGCATAATCACTCAAACTTGGATATAAGGATTGCATGACTGATTATATAAGCCAGGTTATCACTAATTGTATCAGTTGATACCAATGCATAAAATGACTGGGCATGTTATGGGCCTTGCGACTAGTGTGTTGTTTCCAACTGAATCCAGTTTTTTGTGGAGTAAGGAAGGTTGGATTCAGGACCATCTTCATCCCACGGATGTTATGCTAACATGTCAGTTGACTGCTTTCCTTAATGTGTTCTCCATTGGTATTTTGTGTTTTTAAGGCTGTTTAAGCAGATTCACACATGCAAACCGTCATTGCCCCAAACACCCATATGCCCGGCTGAAGAGTGAAGAACCCACAGTTAGACTGAGTAAAAAAGAGACAGCTGACAATAAAGCTGCAGCTGAGTGGCTAGCGAAGTAAGTTTCCTTATGGTGTGATCTCTCTCTAAACTTAACAGAGTGGCCTGAGAAAGTGTTTTATTCTTAAGGGCAAAAAAAAAAAAAAAGAAAACAAGTAAACAAACTCCAACTGTTCCTTTAGTATGATTCAACCCAGCCTTGCCTTTTTTTTTAAGTGCTGACTCCTGGTTAAGACAAAGTTCCTCATGAGGCTTTCTCATCTGTTTTTCCTTCTCTGCTTAAAGGCTTCTCTTTTCTTGAGCAATACCTGCTAATACCATGTTAGTGCTACAGTTATACTGATGAATTTGCATCTATGTGAGGAACAACAGTTGTGTATGCACGGAGAGAGATGACTGGTGGGAATACCATGTAGCAGAAAGATCTGTGTGAAAGATCAGATATCCCGTGGGCACTTCTGCACTTAAAACGCTGAATAAAGGAGGCTTCTGACAGCTTAAATAGTGCCATAAAAGGGTTGAAAGAGAAAAAAACAAATGCAGTGATTAGTCATGTGCAAGACAATACTTGAAAGATCTTTGATAGCTTTGCATGGTAGTTCTTACATAAACTGTATGTAATTTAAAAGCATTCTCCGCCTCTGATGTTGTAGATACTGGGAGACTAGAGAACAGCGTGCTCCCACTTTGAAAAGTCAAACAATCCAGAAAATGGATCAGGAACAGAAGGACGTGATGGGATATCTTCAGTCTGATGAAGAGGATGATGAAGAGAAAAATAGCGCTCATTCAGCTGCTTGCCGCCGCCTCCAGGAACAGCGTGAATGCATGCATGGTGCGTTGGCTCTTATTGAGCTTGCAAACCTAGCTGTGGCATCACTGTGACAGTAGCATAGGAATGGAGTCTGCCTTTACGAAATGGTGGTACTTGGTGATCTTTAACCAGTTAGATCCTGGGCATAATCTAAGCACCTTATTTATTTATCATAGGCTGCTGTTCTGTAGACTTTATGAAGAATGTTGTCATCCCATAACATGGGGTGAGAGAGTTGCACTTTTTGTAAGGTAAAAGACAAATGTAAAGTTTAAGTATCTTGTAAATACGGAACTGCATAATGCGGGGTGGAAAAACTTCATGTTGTGGGAAGCTAGATTTTTGCAAGGTTAACTCATTTATTTGAAACAGTTTTCACAGGAAGCACTTTCTGAGCACAGTGTTTGTGGTTAGCAGAATGGTACATGTGGCCAAAGAAGGCTGAGAATAGGGAAAGTATTTATCTCACTGTTTAAGCAAAACTATATTAAGTGGTAGGTCTGAAGATTACTGTAAGCAGCAATGGAACCGAGTTTTCTAATGTCAGTATATTTTTACCTATTATCACTAAGGCAGAAGACAAAGCTTGGATATCTCAACTTGTAGAGGGAAAGAAACTTCTTCATGCAGGAAATTGTAAGATAGTTCAGGATCTTCACTGCGACTGCTCAAGATATGAGACTTGACTTCGCTATTTTATGGGTTTTTATTTGATCTCAGCAGAATCTTTTGGTTTGAGTAGCACTTGTTATTCCTAATGTATGATGTTAGGAACTTTTGCACATTGTTGGGTTTATATGAAAATGATTAGTCTTGCAAAGTCTAGACAAAGGTAAACAACCGGTAATTTTTTTTAGATATTTTTGGACCCTTTAATGATTTGGCACTTGCTTTTGTTAATAAAGGGGGTATTGACAGGGTGGTATTGATTTGTACTAAACTGTTTTAGATCTCCTATTAGAAAACACTAAGTTTTAAAGTATTGCTCTTATATGATTATTAGCAAATAGAAGCCTCCATACTTGCTGTGCATAAAGCCGCCTTATTGCTTTACTTCAGGATAACATGCCAATTTTGTGTTCACTAACTAGCACAGCTATCAATTAATCATGGCAAAAAAGTATGAATACTATATAACCAGAAAATAGGCTTCCAAAGGTAGTTTTGAGTATATTAACCGTGTGATTTCATATATTTCCCAAATAAATGAAGGTACAGAACACTGCATAGTGCTCTAAGATGCAGATAAAAAACATTTAGCAGTACATCTTGTCACCTCATGAGTATTGTGTAATTTCAAATGCCATTGTCTCATGGTGATCTCTTTCTGTATTTTGCTTGGAAAGCAACCAGAGATCCCTAATATGCTACGGAAATTTTGTTCCCAAATTGGATAAACTCTTTAGTTGAGCTACTGCTTTAGGGGATGTTAAGTCATATTTACTGACTCACTTGCTCTTAACTCCTCCCTCTCATTGAAGGTCAGGAAATTCAGATAAGAGTTCAGACTTTCCCTCTTTCTTGAGAAGAAAAAAATTGTTCAATTACTTGATATAGACTGACTAGATGCATACAGCTGTTTCAAAAAAGTAGTCTAATTCTACAGCAGAAACTGTAACTGTTGGGTTATGTTCTCTGATAATTGATACCTGTTGTGGTAGAAAATGGTATTAACCCAGTTTGTTTAAAATAATGTATTTATGCACTTCGGTTTTGGTCTTTTGGGCTTAAAAAAATGAAACACTTCATAGTAATTTCAGGCTGCTTAGCCTATGGAAAACTACCTGGCAATTCATGGGTGTGGGTTTAGAATTTCTCAGTTGCATGCTTTTGACTGTTCAGTTGGCTGTATACAAATAGTCTGATCCTAAAATGAGCCTTGAGCATGAATCTGTTGTGAGTCATAACTTGGAATTGCTTGTGAGTGGTATTTCACAGGGCACAAGACTAATCACCAGCCAGTTGCAGATCCAAGTCATAACTTAATTCAATAGAACTGATTTTCCCAATCAGCTGTAATGCTTTTGACAACTTGCACAATACTTCTTTCAGTATGACAAGTACACTGAATTCTATGTAGCTGTAGAAAAAAATTCAGACAACTCAAGTACTTTTGTGTAAGTAACAAATTTTGGGTAAAATAACAAGTAAAAAACCTGAGGTGCAAGACTATTTTTTTTTATTAAAAAGTGATTGCATACAAGAAATATTTGTGTTCTATGCTTCATAAGATTAAGCTGTAGTTTGGCATGACTTAACAGCAGAAGAGTAAATGTGCTGTCATTTTAATAGGTGTTTTGAATAAAAAGTTTATTTAACTTTCAACTTTAGTTTACGTGTGTGTAGTGTTGGGGAAATTTTATTGTACCCCTTGAGGCAAATTAAACACATGTTTGTGCTTAAATAAAAAAAAACAAAACAATGCATTGGACGGTCCTACTGCCATAAGCAGTTCTACAAGGAGTCTGCAAAGATGCGTCACAAGCCCATTCCTTATATACACTTGCACCAGTCCCAGTCCCATGAGTGTAGGCATGGAGTGCCTTGGCCCAGCACTGGGTTCATCCCCCAGAGCCGGTTCTGCTGCCCAAAGGTGGCCCCTGAGCACTTGCATTCCAGGATTGCCACTGATATAGAGACATAACTATCTGCTTTTAAACCACTTCGGTACTGTCTTTTGTTTATTCTTTAAAACTCACTTACCAAGGTTGGCGCTTGTGATATCTGTTAAGGGTTAAGCTTATCTGGGACTGGTATTTGTCAAGAACAGACTTGCTAAACAAAGAAAGTGATAACAGGAACTGCAAGGTTAGTTTTATCACAGAACTGGCTAGAGCTTGTTAAAAACTGTTGAAATCAACAAGTAAGAAGAGAGCATGTGTAAATGACTAAAGTTCATCTAAAGGACAGAAGAGGAAGATAAGACCCCTGAAGAAGTAAATGACCACCAGAGACAGATCTGAGCCTGCACACTGATAACATAAACTGCTGACGCAAGCCTTTTGAACTACTCTGCCTCACTTATGCATATGTATGTTTTGTATTGTGCAATCATATGAATATGTATGCTTTTGTGTAATAAATATTTGCCTGCTCGCCAAAACGGTGTGCAAGTTAGGAGGAGCGATCCCCCTTGCACCCGGCGCCATAATAAACATGCCTGCTTTATAACTCTTTTGAGTTGTGAAGTTTGTTTCCGCACGTCAATTTGGCGACGCAGATGGGACCCTCTCTGCCCGGCTGCGGGACCGGCTGAGAGTGGGACGTCCTTGGCGCGCCCTGAGATTTCTCGGAGGACCTCCCTCGCTCGCCCGCCCGATCACTGCAGGGACAGACAAGGACCATCAGTGTACCAGGTATGTTAATTTGGAAGGGGAACCTGTAAGTCGTGAGGAGACGTCCTACGCAAGGTAAAGAGCATTGGCGCTCGCCCCTGGGTGGTTAGGATTCGAATCCAGCAGTGGTGCAGGAATCCCACGCGAACATCGGAATTCCTGATAAAGGGAATTACGTGATGGGTGCTCTTCGCTGAAATTGCGGGAGTATGGGATAGCTATCATTTGGACCAACTACTGTAACCCATGGGAATTGAAATTTATATTATTGTGGCTATAATTGGGATTTTGATGATAGTCATTACAATCTGAATACTTAAGAAGTTTTGTGCCCGGTACCGTGTATTCTGTGAAAGTGCTTCATTGTACAAGTAATGTTGTTGCAAGTTGGGTGAGTGTTTGAGTAAGTGAGATGCAGTCAGACTGCGGGGCAAGTGCGGAGTCCTGATCTGCAGTTCCGTGTTCTCCGTGAGGAGAGCGGCCGGAGACAGATGAAGCGTATGACAGACTTTGGAACTGTGTTAGTCGAACCGATTGTTAACCCTTACTGTCCTATACGTGGACATCATGCAACCCAATATATGTTTTTGAATGTTCTGGTTGTAAACAGAATGTTTGGGTGTGGTTTGCGGACGATTTTTGGTGTGGTGAATGTTGAGGTAACTGGTCTGACTGAGATAGGATTGAGTGTTCAGATCAGCTTAAGCAGGTATTTTGTGGAGACTTAGAAGGTGTAAGGAATCAGTAAGAATGCCGCTGGTATATGGGGAGAAATGTAGAAGAAAGTAGTGACGGGTTTATTTGGTGTGGAGCACGGACAAGTGCCTGTCCGCTTTGCCATCAGTGTTGCTTTTTTTGTTTTGTTTTGTTATGTTGTTTGTTTGCACTAAGTGTTTGGAGTGTCATAAGTACATTATTTCTTTTAACGGGAGACAGGAGTTTCGTCTCGACAATTGTCTTGAATTTAGGTGCATTTGCTGTGGGGCGAGTACGCCCTTGCATCTTTTGCCTTGGATAAGGTATTATTGTTGTCAATTCAATCAGGTTGTATTCTTAGGCTGAGGAATAAACCCCTGCGGGCAGGGTGTTCATTATGGGAGGTAAACAAAGTGGCGGAATATTGAAAAGGAGCCCTCTGGGCTGTATTTTAGCTCACTGGAAGGAGATAGGAGAGCCGCCAGGAGGAAGCGTGAACAGAAAGACTTTAATGAAATATTGTAATCAATGGTGACCCTTGTATAAATTGGATGATGAGGAGAAATGGCCCTTCAATGGAACCTTGAATTATAATACCTTGCTGCAATTGATGTTGTTTCTGAGGAGAGAAGGGAAATGGAATGAGGTCTTATATGCAGACATGTTTTTCACTCTCCAAAATCATCCCGAATATCAAAAGGACTGTGGATTAATACCCCCACAGGACTCAATGATAATGGTTTTGGAGAAGGAAAATAAGAGAAAGGGAAAAGGAAAGATGAGGAGGTGGTGTTTGGCGTGCAGCATAGGGCAGAGATGTACAAAGTTAGGGAAAATAAGGGACCCTGGGATGGGAGATCTGCCCGAGCATTATAAATCGCCGGTAGGAGTACAACAAGGAAAAAAGTGAAAGCTCAGATCCGGAAGCCTCTTTAGATAGTCCAGTATCCTCTCGCACCCGAAGTAGGAAAGAGCAGACAGTGGTGCAAGCACCCTTCAGGGAGGCGGTGGGACCAGAGGGAGGCCCTGTCATAATAAAGGTCCCCTTCTCCTCATTTGATCTTGAAACATGGAAAGCGGTAGCAAAAAGTTACCTAAGTGATTCTGTAGGGGTCACTAAACATTTCCAATTTCTAATAAAGCAACATAACCCCGATTGGAATGATATTCAATTGTTACTGGACCACATGACGGAAACTGAAAAACAGCTGATACTAAAAACGGCCCATGATTTAGCTAGTGACCAACTTAAGAATACGGGAGAAGATGTAAAGGATCACTTTCCCCTACAAGACCCACATTGGGACCCTAACAGAAGTGCCCATGTGGAATTATTGAATAAATACAGGGATTGGGTCACAAGAGGTATGGAACGAGCCATCCCAAAAACAATTAACTGGTCAGCTTTATATGCCGTTCGGCAGGGCCCGAAGGAGACCCCCTCAGAATTCTTGGACAAGCTACGAGACACTATGAGGCGGCACACTCCTCTGGACCCAGGATTGGAAATAGGGATACAGCAGTTAGCGTCTCTATTCATAGGGCAGTCAGCAAGTGATATCCGGAGAAAGCTGCAGAAATTGAGACCGGCAGAAAGCAGAAATTTGGAGACTCTATTAGATGAAGCTTGGAGAGTGTTTAGCAATAGAGAAGAGGAGGATCGGAGGAAGGACAAACGGGCACTGGTAGCAGCGCTGCAAGAGAGTAAGGGGTTTAGAGATATGGGACCTGGGAGACTGAGACTTTTGGAAAAGGACCAGTGTGCGTGGTGTAAACAAAGGGGACATTGGAGAAATTAATGTCCAGAGAGACGGAAAGGGAAAAGGGGAATACAGGCCCATGTCAAAGAAGATTGACAGGGACCTGGGGAATCTACCCTAGCAGATCCACTGGTTATACTGAAGCTAGGGAAACAACAACAGAGTATAGAATTTTTAGTTGATACTGGAGCACCATTTTCGGTTTTAAACCAAGCTTTAACACCTACGGATGATGATTTTGTAACGGTAAAGGGAGCTACTGGCCAAAGTGAAAAGGCGTACTTTTTAAAACCTCTTAAATTTAGATTGGGAAAACAATTGGGAATACACAAATTCTTATATATGCCTAACTCACCAAAACCTCTATTGGGGCGAGACTTATTGGAACAACTAAAAGCAGAGATAAAATTTGAGAAAGGAAAAGTAGAACTTCGAGTGGGGGATGACCAGCTAATTGAACTTCTGAGTCTGGCCCTCATAGATACTCCTGTTGGCTCAGAAGTACCTGAGGAAATCCAGAGCCAAGTATATCCAGGGGTATGGGCCTCAGAAATACCAGGAAAAGCAAAAAACGCCTCCCCAACAATGGTCAGACTCAAGTCAGGGGTGCAACCTGTAAGAATTAAGCAATATCCCCTCAGAACAGAAGATAGGGAAGGAATCCAACCAATAATCAACCGGTTTATCAAATATGGGCTACTAATAGAATGTGAATCAGAATATAACACTCCCATTTTACCTGTCAAAAAGCCGGATGGTAATTATCGAATAGTACAGGATCTCAGAGCCATTAATAGAATTGTTGCAGATCTGCATCCTGTCGTAGCAAAACCATATACATTATTAACTAAATTGACACTTGAATTAGCCTGGTTTACTGTATTGGACCTGAAAGACGCCTTCTTTTGCCTACCTTTGAGTCCAGAGAGCCAGTTGCTGTTTGCATTTGAGTGGGAAAACCCCGACTCTGGGAGAAAGACACAACTAACATGGACTGTGTTACCACAGGGGTTTAAAAATAGCCCCACTCTTTTTGGAAACCAACTAGCCAAGGACTTGGAGCAGTGGGAGCGACCACATGGGGATGGAATAATATTACAATATGTAGATGATCTATTGATAGCCACTAAAACAAAAGAACTATGTATAATATGGACAGTCAGTCTGCTAAATTTCCTTGGACTTAATGGCTATCGAGTCTCTCCACAGAAAGCCCAAATGGCTCAGCGGCAGGAAACTTACCTCGGATATGAGATAACTGCTGGCCAGAGGACCCTAGGAACAGCAAGAAAGGAGGCCATCTGCCAAACTCCTCGACCACAGACGGCTAAAGAACTCCATATGTTTTTAGGGATGATGGGATGGTGTCGCCTATGGATATATAACTACGGACTCTTGGTAAGGCCACTCTATGAACTGTTGAAACTTAATCCAAGAGACCTCACCTGGAATGGGGAAGCAGAGAGAGCATTCCAGCAACTGAAAAGGAAACTAATGGACGCCCCTGCCTTGGGGATACCAGATATTACTAAGACATTCTGGCTGTTCTCCCCTGAGAAGCAGGGAATAGCCCTAGGAATCCTAGCCCAAAACTTGGGACCATATAGAAGAGCAGTGGCATATTTCTCCAAACAACTTGATGAAGTAAGTAAAGGATGGCCTAGCTGCTTAAGGGCGGTGGCAGCATTGGTGCTAAATATTCAAGTAGCACATAAATTTACATTGGTCCAAAAGATTACAGTACTGATATCTCATACTGTATCTACAGTATTTGAGGTAAAAGGGGGGCACTGGCTCTCACCACAGAGATTCCTTAAATATCAGGCTGTTCTGGTAGAACAGGATGATGTGGAAATAATGGTTACTAACATGGTCAATCCAGCAGCTTTCCTCAGTGGAACCACGGGAGAACCGGTATCCCACGACTGCCTGGAAACAATTGAAGCAGTCTATTCCAGCTGACCCGACCTAAAAGAGGAGCTGCTGGAAGATGCTGAAGACTCCTGGTACACAGACGGAAGTAGCTTTGTTCGACAAGGCATCCGCAAAGCAGGGTATGCGGTAACCACTACTGATCAGGTAATAGAATCCAAAGCCCTTGCCCCAAATACCTCGGCACAAAAGGCAGAAATAATAGCCTTAACCCGAGCGTTGGAGCTAGCCAAGGGCAAGAAGATTAATATCTGGACGGACTCCAAATACGCTTTTGGGGTTGTCCATGCCCATGGAGCCATATGGAAAGAAAGGGGACTCCTATCCACCCAAGGAAAACATATAAAACATGCTGAAGAAATTCTTAGGCTCCTGGAAGCAGTGCAGCTACCCGAAAAGGTGGCTATCATGCATTGCAAGGCTCATCAGAAAGGAAATGCCGCCCAAGAGTTGGGCAATGCTATGGCGGATCATGAAGCCAAAAGAGCAGCTGAGAAAGGTGAATTGGAGGTGCAGTCTTTGGTCCCAGACGGTAAAATACAAATTGATTGTGTACCCAGGTATTCCAAAGAGGATCAGAAATTAGTTGAAGACTTAGGTGGAGAAATAGAGAAAGATAGGTGGGCAAAGACACCGCAGGGCAAAATAATAATCCCATCTGCGTTATTGTGGGCCATAGTTATAGCAGAACACAGGAAATCTCATTGGGGAGCTGAGGCATTGTATAAACATTTGAGTCAGCGTATAGTTGCCCGGAACCTCTACACCACTGTTAGACAAGTGACACAGCAGTGTGAAATATGTTTGCAAAATAATCCTAAATTAAGCCCTAAAGTCCAACCTGGACAAATAGGGAAAGGAAACTATCCAGGGCAGCAGTGGCAAATTGACTTCTCAGAACTTCCAAGAAAAGGGGGGTTCCAATATTTGTTGGTTCTAACAGACACCTTTTCAGGCTGGCCAGAAGCATTCCCTTGCCAAACTAATAAGTCTAGGGAGGTAACCAAAGCACTACTACAGGAAATAATACCGAGATTTGGGATTCCTGCAACAATCTCCTCGGACAGAGGACCACATTTTATTGCAAAAATTGTTCAAGTTAGTAAACTCCTGGGAATAGATTGGCAGTTATATACCTCATATAGGCCACAAGCAAGTGGTCAAGTGGAAAAAATGAACCACTTAATTAAGTTACAGATTGTAAAATTAGGGCAGGAGGCCAGATTATCTTGGCCACAATCATTATCTTTGGCACTCCTGAGGATTAGAACTAAGCCCAGAACTAAAGAAGGGTTAAGCCCTTTTGAAATATTGTACGGGAGACCCTATATTGTACAGGTGGGAATATCAACTCAGATTGGAGACGAAACGTTATCTGATTATGTGATAAGCCTGCAAAAACAACTTCAGGAGATAGAGAAACTGGTTTTAGGAACCAGAGCCCAAGGTCTTGATGGGCCGGTGCATGATATTAAGCCTGGTGATTTTGTGTATGTGAAGTCCTTTACAGATCCACCTTTGGAACCGAAGTGGGAAGGCCCCTTCCAGGTGCTGCTGACATCCCATACAGCGATCAAGATTAAAGAACAGACCTCGTGGGTGCATCACACCAGAGTGAAGAAAGCCCCTAAGCCACAATGGGAATCGACACCTATGGGACCATTGAAGGTTCGCATTCAAAAGCGATGATATGGATTTTTATGACTCTGCTAAACTGTAACTTAATAAGTGCTTGGGATTGGCCTTGGACAGATGCTTATTTTGGGTATACGGGAAGCTTGGGAAATGGTCTAAAAGGGTTGAATTTGGCAACTGTGATAAAACATAACAACAACATGACATTGCAACCAACTGGTTGTGAAAAAAAATTAGGTTCGGCCCATACCTGGACGACTGAGAAAGGAAAGGAGGTTCAGATAGGTTGTAGACTCCTTAATGTAAGTAACCCGCCTCCTCTCCAGATCCAAATTACTGTCCGGAGCAATAATTCCCACAGTATAACAGGCAGCACGGTATGTGGAGAAAAGGAGGTTTGTTGATATTCCTTTAATATAACTCAAACAGTGTCCATTGTATGTCTGGGGTCAACTCAAAAGGGGGCCCAAGCTCTAACTTTTAAATTTCGGTTACAGACACCAGAGGAAATACACCAAATAGTGGAACAAGTGAAGTCAGACAAAGAACACAATTGGTGGGATATGTTTAGGGGTTATTCCCCCTCAGCTACTAAAATCTTAAACATAATGACCCACCCTATATTGGTATTACCAATAGTTACGACAACATTAACAATAGTAAATCTTATCCTTTGGTGTAAACTAAAGGAACTTATTGGACAAATATGGGCCCTAAAAATAATGATGAAACACTACGAACCACTTTTAAAAGCAGAAGAATTTGCTTAGGGGAAAGAAAAGCGGGGAATTGATATAGAGACATAACTATCTGCTTTTAAACCACTTCGATACTGTCTTTTGTTTATTCTTTAAAACTCACTTACCAAGGCTGGCACTTGTGATGTCTGTTAAGGGTTAAGCTTATCTGGGACTGGTATTTGTCAAGAACAGACTTGCTAAACAAAGAAAGTGATAATGGGAACTGCAAGGTTAGTCTTATCACAGAACTGGCTAGAGCTTGTTAAAAACTGTTGAAATCAACAAGTAAGAAGAGAGCATGTATAAAGGACTAAAGTTCATCTAAAGGACAGAAGAGGAAGATAAGACCCCTGAAGAAGTAAATGACCACCAGAGACAGATCTGAGCCTGCACATTGATAACATAAACTGCTGATGCAAGCCTTTTGAACTACTCTGCCTCACTTATGCATATGTATGTTTTGTATTGTGCAATCATATGAATATGTATGCTTTTGTGTAATAAATATTTGCCTGCTCGCCAAAACGGTGTGCAAGTTAGGAGGAGCGATCCCCCTTGCACCCGGCACCATAATAAACATGCCTGCTTTATAACTCTTTTGAGTTGTGAAGTTTGTTTCCGCATGTCACCACAAGACTATGCTGAGGCTCTTTCTTATCTCATCACCAAGAAATTTCACTCCTTTTACAGGGAGTCCTTCTGTCTCTGTCATTCCTGCTTCCAGCCAGTTTAACCCCTTCTGCAATTGGGCTTTCTTGCCCTCCATGCCAGATCATTCCTTGGTCAGAAATTACCACTGCTGAGCAGTTACAATTTGAATTTCCCCTTCAGTGGTGTCTGGTAAATCTTAATGCTTCTCTTCCTCATTGCTATAATCCTATCACTCTGAGATGTCATAGAACATATAGGTATTTATGTTTCCTGTTTGTTGAAATTTGACATGTTAACCTCAAGCATGTTGAGAGGCCAATTTTTTTTAGTAGTTCTCTGACCAAAACTTTGAGAATTCCTTTGAAACAAAGCACAGATCTGATGTGATGTGGCAGCCCAAAAAAAGTAAGCAAGTAGTGCCTAGAACTTCTTGAAGCATTTTTAATCTAGAGATGGTGTGATGGGTTGACCTTGGCTGGCTGCCAGACACCCACTCAGCTGCTCTTTCACTTCCCCTCCTCAGCAGGACAAGGGGAGAAAATAAGATGAAGCAGCTTGTGGGTTGAGATAAAGGTAGGGACATCATTTACCAATTAGCATCACAGGCAAAACAGACTCGACCTGGGGAAAATTAATTTAATTTATTGCCAATTAAAAATGGAGTAGGATGGTGAAAAACTAAAACCACCTTCCCTCCCCCTTTTTCCCAGGTTCAGCTTTACTCCTTCATTCCTGACTCTTCTAACTCCCCCACCCAGTGATGCAGGCAGAATGGGGAATGGGGAGTTGTGTTTAACAGTTCCTCTCTGCTGCTCCTTCCTCCTCACACTTTTCCCCTGCTCCAGCGTGAGTCCTCTCCACGGGCTGCAGTCCTT
Organism: Phaethon aethereus; assembly: GCF_964289735.1. Lineage (NCBI taxonomy): Eukaryota > Metazoa > Chordata > Aves > Phaethontiformes > Phaethontidae > Phaethon > Phaethon aethereus. The sequence goes on along the minus strand of NC_138581.1, from coordinate 37,585,950 downwards.
AAGGAAAAAAATCTGCTCCAGCGTGGGGTCTCCACAGGCTGCAGTTCTTTCAGAAAATATCCAACTGCTCCAGCATGGAGTCCTCCATGGGCTGCAGGAGAATATCTGCTCCAGCGCCTGGAGCACCTCCTCCCCCTCCTCCTTCGACTTTGGTGTTCACAGGGTCATTTCTCACACTTTTTTTTCCTCAATACTCACTGCCTGTGCAGCATTTTGCCCTTTCTTGAATATGTTTTCACAGGGGCATCACCAACTACACTGATTGGCTCAGCTTTGGCCAGTGGTAGGTCCATTGCCGAACCTGCTGTGTTCAGCACAAGGCAGCCCCTGGTCTCTCCTCACAAGAGACCACCCCTGTAGCCCCCCCACCCCCACCCCGCTACCAAAACCTTGCCTTTCACACAATGTTACATGATCAGTAAAACAGTGGAAAACCTGCCCAAGTTTACACTCATTGGTTAGTACTTACCACATCACTTGTTATTAGTTACACATATTTAGATTAGCGTGCATGCTCCTAGAAAGTGGGGGGGGTAATTTGCATAGCTCCTTAATTGAGTTGGTGGTCGTGATCTCCCCCTTGACGCCTTTACCTTTACCCTAGCTACTGTGGATCTTGCCGACATTTTTCAAAGGTGCAAGAACAGACAAATTTTCATGGTTTACTGCGGGAGAAGGATGGACTTCACAACTCTATGAGAGTTATATTCCGAAGCCGTTTATTGTCTTGTCTGACTCCAATATATATCATAATTTTCGCTTAGTCACTGCACACACACTCATGATTGGTTACAGCTTGTTACACACATTATTGCAATTGGCTATATACAAAATATCACACGCTGTCCACGCACCTCTCACACAGTCAGGACTCGCTGCTTGCAGGTGTTCCTGTACTCCTTTGCTGCTTCTTAGTTGTTTTCCACAGCTCCTTCTCCTCAAGGCCGAGCCGTGCAGATATCCAGCTGTTTACCAGCTTCTCAATGCCGCAGCTCCTTCTCCTTATGGTCGAGCCATGCAGGGTGATCCCAACAGTTTACTGCTTAAGTACAAATGCTTCCTTATCTTCTTGACCACAAGATCTGGTTTCACTCTAATGTTGTAACCATTGTGGTATTGTTAACTCCTACCCACCTGCACACTAGAGCTTTCCATTTGCCTCAGATATCATTTTCCCCCTTTGAGACTATGAGATCGTCTTTTATAGGTCTCATATGTCTCACTATTTCTTTTCATTAACATCACATAGTTTCCCATGGCAATTTGTATAATTAACCTTTTAACACAGCCCAAGGCAATACAAACTATAATTATGACAATTATAGTCACGATTCCAGTTTGCAGTAAGCTTGCCAACCATCCAGTTAGGGAGAATCCTAATCCATGTAATATTTTGTTTAGCCATCCCATTTCCATTGAGTACCCAATGGCCTTTTCCTCCATAACGGGCATAATGTTAGCATGCCTAATGTGTGCTGATGTACTTTTCCTTCTAGAGGTAATTGGGTAGTCCATGTTCCATCACTACTAATCTACAGAGTGTGGCCCATGGATGGCACCATTGCCTTATTACAATTAACAGTATCATCTTGAATCATAGTACCTGTCCAGGTGTCATTTATATGAGTGGTATAATTTCTACAGAGACATCCCAATTGCAGGGCTCGGGCGATTGGCCCCAACCACTGAATCCTGTAATCAAATATAGAACAATTGAAAACTTGCGTGCAGTTCCACCTAAAATATTGTGACCCCTTAATTCTTGCTGCCATTATGTTTGTTAATAGTTTAATACCTGGACTATCTTTATTCTTTGGATTTGATTCCCCTTTTCCAGTCCACTCAATACACCAAGGTGTGTTTTGCATATAATGCCATTCACCCTCTTCTGGGTTGGTCCATACCTTAGGTAGGTCCATTTCCCATGGAAACCTTGTACACGGTGCAGCCCCTCTATGCTGTGTGCAAGGGATATTAAATTTACCGTAGCCTGTGCTCTTCACATATGGATCAGTTTGATTTTTTTATACCTTCCAACACGTGCCTGAAGGAAAATTATAACTTTGGGTTATGGTGTCGTTAAGCCAATAAGAAAGTCCTAAAATATGTCACTTATCATTGAGTGGAAGGGATAAAGTTCCTGAACTGTAGTTTAGCATCAGGTCAAAAGTATGATTTAAATCCAAGGTTAGAATTCCCCATTCCAAGGGGTCAATTGCTGATTTTGGTAATGGTAAACATGCAGTCACACTACTACTATTATGGATTCTCCCAAATGACTGGATAAGTCGCAAGACCAAATTTCTTTTGCACACAGTGAACATTAAGCAAATCAAAACCACTCCCAAGATTTTCATTTCCTCAAGAGTAGTATCGATTTATCCAACGCTCACAATAGGTAACAAGATTATTATTCCTCAACACTAAAACAATTGTCCTTGTAGACATTCAACCTCTACGTAAGCAAGTCCTATTTCCCAGATACTATTCATTGAAGGTCTCTGGTGAGTCAAAGCTTGAGTTTTATGGACAGTGTGGAGGTCCACTTTTCTTGATCCAGTTCTGGTGCTCTTTTCACCCTGTCCTGGTTTCAGCCAGGATAGAGCTGGTTTTCTTCACAGAAGCCAGTGTGAGACTGTGTTTTGGATTTGGGATGAGGAACTGTTGATAATGTGCTGATGTTTTGGGTTGTTGCTGAGCAGTCAAGGACAGTCCAACTTCTTGTGCTGGCCTGCCAGCAAGCAGGCTGGGGGTGCACGGCGAGCTGGGAGGGGACACAGCCGGGACAGCTGACCCAGACTGGCCAAAGAGATATTCCCTACCATCCGACGTCATGCCCAGTACATAAACTGGAGTTGGCCGGGGGGCGGAAATCGCTGCTTGGGGACGGGCTGTCGATCACGGGGTGGTGAGCAATCTCTGTATTGGGCCTCACTTGTTCTTGTACATTCCTTTGTTGGTATTATCATTATTGTTCCCTTCTTTCTTTCTGTCCTGTTAAACCGTGTTTATCTCAACCCACAAGGTTTTTCCTAATTCTCTCCCCCGTCCCACTGTGGGAGGGGGAATGAGCGAGCGGCTGCGTGGTGCTTAGTTGCCAGCTGGGGCTAAACCACGACAGTCCTTTTTGGCGCCCAACGTGGGGCCCGAGGCTTGAGATAATAATGGTTGCAGGTCACAATATCAGTTTATTTGATTTGCATCATGCTCTCGTCTGCTGTACATGTTAAGGATCGGTGTTGGTTTCTGCGGGCTGCTGTACTCTGCGATGATTAGTAATGTCTCGCCTGTGAATTTTGTTTTTAGAGCACTGACCTTGAGCTTAATGTGGTATCATCTGAGCTCTGTACTAAAGCCGTTACTGTATTTTGGCTACAGTCTTGTGGAGACGATTAGCAATTATACTTCTGCCTCTGAAAGGTTTTTTATGGAGGAAATGCAGAATGGTACCTTTGCTACCCTCTATCATAACATTTCCTCCTTCATCACAATAATTTTTCAGTATTTTGAACACCCTTGGGTAGTTAAAATACCTCTATTGCTACTTCTGGGGAACATTGTTTCAGTTTTGTCTAAGGTTGGCAAGCGATTTAAGAATATCACCCGGAGATCTGCCCCAAGGCTGGATAGTTATGAATGGCAGGGTGTGTGGAACAGCATGGGCAAATGCCTGGGGCGGTGGGCACCTCCGGTGTTTTGGAGCTTCACTCCCAAACAAGTGCAGAATCCTGATAAACTAGCAGAATATCTGGAAGAAGTATGCTGTCAGCCTGGCAGCTCCAAGGAGACACAAATCATTGCAATGTGCTGGGGCCTGGCCCATGCCTACCGAACCCTATTTAACACTGTGCAAAGGGGAGAGAGGCTCTCTGGGTCTGATGGCAATGTGGCAGGCACTGTGACTACTCCAACCCCTGCGGCAGGCACTGTCACTACTCCAACCCCCACGGCGGGCACTGTAGCTACTCAGACTGTTGCAGCTGAACCAGAGAACCAGCCCATCCCAGTATCAGTTGCCCCTGTACAAAAGAAGAAATCTTGGAAGCGGAAGTCAGCTCGTTTAGTAAGGGAGGAGGAAGATTCTGCTAAGAAGGAGCCAGAGGAAGAGAGTGAGGAGGCAGAGTGCTCTGAAGCATGGCCATCACAAGGACTGAAGAGGGAAGAGAGCAGGTCATCGCTTGAAGAGGAGGAAGAGGAAGAACTCATAAAAGAGACGGTAACTACCCGATCTCTATCACTGAGTGAACTGCGAGATATGCGAAAGGATTTCAGCCGTCGTCCAGGTGAGCACATTGTCACCTGGCTGCTCCGATGCTGGGATAATGGGGCCAGTAGCCTGGAATTAGGGGGTAGGGAAGCCAAGCAGCTGGGATCCCTTTCTAGGGAAGGGGGCATTGACAAAGCAATTGGAAAAGGTGCACGAGTCCTCAGTCTCTGGAGACGACTCCTGTCGGGTGTGAAGGAAAGGTATCCCTTCAAGGAAGATGTTCTATGTCACCCAGGCAAGTGGATCACCATGGAGAAAGGTATCCAGTACCTGAGGGAGCTAGCTGTGCTGGAAGTGATTTATGGTGACTTGGACAATGGACAATCATCCAAAGATCCAGATGAAGTCAATTGCACGCAACCTATGTGGCGGAAGTTTGTACGGAGTGCACCATCATCATATGCCAACTCATAAGCAGTAATGGCCTGGAAAGACGGAGAGAGACCAACGGTGGATGAATTGGCTGGCCAACTCCGGCAATACAAAGAAAGTCTCTCTTCCTCCCTACGGGCCTGCGTCTCTGCTATAGAGAAACTGTCCTGGGAGTTCCGGCAATTCAAAGAGGATATGCCCTACCCTCCACCCGTACGGACCAGTGTCTCGGCCATTAGGAGTAAGCGCTCTTCTGCTCGAGAGAGAGGATATAGAGGATACACACCGCGAGCCACCCTGTGGTTTCAATTGCGTGACTACGGAGAGGACATGAGGAGGTGGGATGGAAAACCTACCTCGACCCTAGAGGCACGAGTACGCGAGCTGCAAGGGAAAACAATTACAAAAGGGCGTTCAGGTTCCTCCAGAAAAATCGTCGCTCCACTTTCCAGTGGGCAACTTCCCAGAAAGAATAGAAGAGCTGATCTCACCTCTGATCCTCTTGAAGGGACTTCTGATTCCTATTTACAAGAAGTGGGAAACGAGTACTATGAGCAGGACTAGAGGGGCCCTGCCTCCAGCCAGGCGGAGGAGAGGGACAACCGAGTTTATTGGACTGTGTGGATTAGATGGCCTGGCACATCAGACCCACAGGAATATAAGGCTTTAGTGGACACCGGTGCACAATGTACCTTAATGCCATCAAGCCATATAGGGGCAGAACCCATCTGTATTTCTGGAGTGACAGGGGGATCCCAACAGCTGACTGTGCTGGAGGCCGAAGTGAGCCTAACTGGGAATGAGTGGCAGAAGCACCCCATTGTGACTGGCCCAGAGGCTCCGTGCATCCTGGGCATAGACTACCTCAGCAGAGGGTATTTCAAGGACCCAAAAGGGTACCGGTGGGCTTTTGGTATAGCTGCCTTGGAGACGGAAGAAATTAAACAGCTGTCCACCTTGCCTGGTCTCTCAGAGGACCCTTCTGTGGTGGGGTTGCTCAGGGTCGAAGAACAACAGGTGCCGATTGCTACCACAACAGTGCACCGGCGGCAATATCGCACCAACAGAGACTCCCTGATCCCCATCCATGAGCTGATTCGTCGGCTGGAGAGCCAAGGAGTGATCAGCAAGACTCGCTCACCCTTTAACAGCCCCATATGGCCAGTGCGAAAGTCTAATGGAGAGTGGAGACTGACAGTAGACTATCGTGGCCTGAATGAAGTCACGCCGCCACTGAGCGCTGCCGTGCCAGACATGCTAGAACTTCAATATGAACTGGAGTCAAAGGCAGCCAAGTGGTACGCCACCATTGATATTGCTAACGCGTTTTTCTCGATCCCTTTGGCGGCAGAGTGCAGGCCACAGTTTGCTTTCACTTGGAGGGGTGTCCAATACACCTGGAATCGACTTCCCCAGGGGTGGAAACACAGCCCTACCATTTGCCATGGGCTGATACAAACTGCACTGGAACAGGGTGAAGCTCCAGAGCATCTGCAATACATTGACGACATCATCATCTGGGGCAACACAGCAGAAGAAGTTTTCGAGAAAGGGAAGAAAATAATTCAAGTCCTTCTGAAAGCTGGTTTTGCTATAAAACAAAGTAAGGTCAAAGGACCTGCACAAGAGATTCAGTTTTTAGGAATAAAATGGCAAGATGGACGTCGACAGATCCCAACGGATGTGATCAACAAAATAACAGCTATGTCTCCACCAACTAGCAAAAAAGAAACACAAGCATTTCTGGGTGTTGTGGGTTTCTGGAGAATGCATATTCCAAATTACAGTCTGATTGTAAGCCCTCTTTATCAAGTGACCCGGAAGAAGAACGATTTTAAATGGGGCCCTGAGCAACGACAAGCCTTTGAGCAAATTAAGCAAGAGATAGTTCATGCTGTAGCCCTCGGGCCAGTCCGAGCAGGACAAGATGTTAAAAATGTGCTCTACACGGCAGCCGGGGAGAATGGCCCTACCTGGAGTCTCTGGCAGAAGGCACCAGGAGAGACTCGAGGTCGACCTCTAGGGTTTTGGAGTCGAGGATATAGGGGATCTGAGTCCCGCTATACTCCAACTGAAAAGGAGATATTGGCGGCATATGAAGGAGTTCGAGCTGCCTCAGAAGTGGTTGGTACTGAAGCACAGCTCCTCCTGGCACCCCGACTGCCGGTGCTGGGCTGGATGTTCAAAGGGAGGGTCCCCTCTACACATCATGCGACTGATGCTACGTGGAGTAAGTAGGTCGCGCTTATTACACAGAAGGCTCGAATAGGAAACCCCAGTCGCCCAGGAATCTTGGAAGTGATCATGGACTGGCCAGAAGGCAAAGATTTTGGAATATCACCAGAAGAGGAGGTGGCGTGTGCTGAAGAGGCTCCACCATATAATGAACTGACAGAGAACGAAAGGCAATATGCCCTATTTACTGATGGGTCCTGTCGTATTGTAGGCAAACATCAAAGGTGGAAAGCTGCTGTATGGAGCCCTATACGACGAGTCGCAGAAGCTGCTGAAGGACAAGGTGAATCAAGTCAGTTTGCGGAGGTGAAAGCCATCCAGCTGGCTTTAGATATTGCTGAACGAGAAAAATGGCCAATACTCTATCTTTATACTGACTCATGGATGGTGGCAAATGCTCTGTGGGGGTGGCTACAGCAATGGAAGCAGAGCAACTGGCAACGCAGAGGCAAGCCCATCTGGGCTGCTGAATTGTGGCAAGATATTGCTGCCCGACTAGAGAATCTGGTCATAAAAGTACGTCACGTAGATGCTCACGTACCCAAGAGTCGGGCCACCGAAGAACATCAAAACAACCATCAGGTGGATCAGGCTGCTAAGATTGAAGTGGCTCAGGTGGATCTGGACTGGCAACATAAGGGTGAATTATTTATAGCTTGGTGGGCCCATGACACCTCAGGCCATCAGGGAAGAGATGCAACATATAGATGGGCTCGGGATCGAGGGGTGGACCTGACCATGGACGCTATTGCACAGGTTATCCATGAATGTGAAACGTGTGCTGCGATCAAACAAGCCAAGCGGTTAAAGCCCCTCTGGTATGAAGGACGATGGTTGAAATATAAATATGGGGAGGCCTGGCAGATTGACTATATCACACTTCCACAAACTCGCCAAGGCAAGCGCTATGTGCTTTCCATGGTGGAAGCAACCACCGGATGGCTGGAAACATACCCTGTGCCCCATGCCACCGCCCGGAACACTCTCCTGGGCCTTGAAAAGCAAGTCTTATGGCGACATGGCACCCCCGAAAGAATTGAGTCGGACAACGGGACTCATTTCCGAAACAACCTCATAGACACCTGGGCCAAAGAGCACGGCATTGAGTGGGTGTATCACATCCCCTATCATGCACCAGCTTCCGGGAAAATTGAACGATACAACGGACTGTTAAAGACTACACTGAGAGCAATGGGTGACGGGACATTCAAACATTGGGATAAACATTTAGCAAAAGCCACCTGGTTAGTCAACACTAGGGGATCTACTAATAGAGCCGGCCCTGCCCAATCAAAACTTTTACGTACTGTAGAAGGGGATAAAGTCCCTGTGGTGCACGTAAAAAATATGCTGGGGAAGGCAGTCTGGGTTACTCCCGCCTCAGGCAAAGGCAAACCCGTTCGTGGGATTGCCTTTGCCCAGGGACCTGGGTGCACTTGGTGGGTAATGCGGAAGGATGGGGAAGTCCGATGTGTACCTCAAGGAGACTTGATTTTGGGTGAAAATAGTCAATGATTTGAATTGTATTATGTTAATTGTTGCACAATACAGTATGTCATTACTACTATGGTTGCTATCTACCATATCGATGGTATTACAGTAAGAATCACCCAGACTGATGAAGAATGAGCTTCACCGAAACTAAGCAACATGCAGCAGTGATGGAACCAGAACTGGTTTCAGCAGCTTGCGCCCAACAAATCCCTCGAGATCGACATCTTCGACCTGCAGATCATGGACATGGACCGTGCCAGATGACAATCCAACACCACATACCATCTCCCCTGCCCTGAGAGACTGCTATGATGGATGAAGCCCAGAGTCATGGACTGACTGAACTCCACAGACATTTTAAAGTGATGGCCCATGGACTAAGAGAGTGATATCTGTGTGTATATATTAAAAGACAGGAAGAGTAATACTGAATAATTGGAATGTATTGAAAGTACAGGACCTGGGCATGACGTAAATGGTATGGAATAAGGGGTGGATACTGTCCTGGTTTCAGCCAGGATAGAGCTGGTTTTCTTCACAGAAGCCAGTGTGAGACTGTGTTTTGGATTTGGGATGAGAAACTGTTGATAATGTGCTGATGTTTTGGGTTGCTGCTGAGCAGTCAAGGACAGTCCAGCTTCTCGTGCTGGCCTGCTAGCAAGGAGGTTGGGGGTGCACGGGGAGCTGGGAGGGGACACAGCCGGGACAGCTGACCCAGACTGGCCAAAGAGATATTCCCTACCATACGACGTCATGCCCAGTACATAAACTGGAGTTGGCCGGGGGGCGGAAATCGCTGCTCGGGGACGGGCTGTCGATCGCCGGGTGGTGAGCAATTGCTGTATTGGGCATCACTTGTTCTTGTACATTCCTTTGTTGGTATGATCATTGTTTCCTTCTTTCTTTCTGTCCTGTTAAACCGTGTTTATCTCAACCCACAAGGTTTTTTTCCTAATTCTCTCCCCCACCCTACTGTGGGAGGGGGAGTGAGCGAGCGGCTGCGTGGTGCTTAGTTGCCGGCTGGGGCTAAACCACGACACAAGGACCTAAAACAATTACAAGGTTTTAGCATGTGTCACTAATCAACTGTAAGTTTTGCAAATTTCTTAACATATGGAAGGTTATTGATTACATGATTAGTTTAACTTTAGTCTAATAACTGTGTGATTATGTTTAACAGCCTACTCTCACAGTCCTTAGGCTGTATTTGCCTCAATGCTAACATTGTAACTATGTGTAAACGGTTAATCACGAGGAAAGCAGGCCTCATGAAAATTAAAACAAAGAAGAGTTAAGAGCAAGGGCTGAGAGATTAAAGAGAACAGAGACGATATCTTAACCTTGAGGGTAGGGACAGACTGGCAGGAATGCTCTAACAAGGATGATAAGAAGGAACCGCTTGGCTGGACAACAGAAGGGGCAAACATCTAAGGAGAAGAAACTATCCTCAGGAGACCTGTGACTATAAAAGGGAAAAAGGAGTAGGGGGCTAACTCCCCAAACGACCACCGATGACCACCTGAGACCCCTGCGCATGCGTAGTGTAGTCTTGCAATGCCAGCGTTATGTAAATGTAGTAGATAAGCAAGGAGGCGGTGATTTCTCGGAAAATGTGTGAATATTCATGTCTTTAAGGTATATAAAGGATGAACTTTTGTTTCAGCACACACATGTTAGGAGGAGATATCTCCCATGCGCCCAGCACTGCAATAAGGATGTCTACTTAATAACACTTTGATGTTATTGAGTTTAAATTTCTTAAGTTTGAATTTCTTTGAATCACCCTGTTGCGTTAAGAGGCAGAGCAATTTGGCAGAAACTAAACCCCCTTGCTTTCCAGTCGATCCTCAGATATCAGAGGGACTGGGGGCGGCTGAGCTTAGGTTCTGAATGATGCCCAAAGTCAGCGTTAGTAGTCCGGTCGCGCCCAACACCTTCGTTGGACTATCACGGGTCCGGATGCACTACTAACATCACACTACCTGCTCAGCCGGACACCTCCTGAACTGACACGGCCGCACTCAGAGGTACGGTCGCGTTCAGGGACAACACACGGCTGAGTCAATCAATAGTGCGATTTATTGAAGCAACAGATATACAGGTTCTTTGGATTGCCGGTGATAAATTCACTACCTATAAAGCACGTGCAAATGCTAAAACTACGAGGGACACTACTTGGCTATAAACGCGTTAAAAGATGTAAAGTGACCCTATATAGAGACTTCTAAGTTTCCCGGGGAGGCACTTGGTATGACCAATGGTTCGAATCTTACCCAACGGCGTCCCGATGGGGGGGAAGAGAGGCTCAGCCCGTCGACTGATCCCAGAAGTTAGAGTAGTACACGACAATGGTATCTTCCCTAACATCCAGCTCTTAAAACATTATTTTATAGTGTTTTACTTTGCAGGTGGAGCTTGAGTGACTCTAGTCATACATGCCTTTATCAGGACTGGTTCAGAATTCTCTCGCTTCGCGTTTAAAGGTACAGACTAGGAAAAATTCAGTGCGCACGCTCATTGAGGAGGGGTTGCACCTTGGGGGGGTGGTAGCCTTTGAGAGGGGTGTGCGTTTTAGTATTATAATGATATTATAATTAGCAAAGTTCACTCCAAGTACAGCACTTCATCAAAGTTGGCAGGTCCTTGGCCCAGGACATTGTAAGCGCAGCTTATCAATGTACATCCTGTGCATCCCTAAACTCCCCTGTTCACAGAGCGTGGCCGCCATGTCTCCACTCTGCTCCACCCTCCATGTAATCTCTCCCAGAGTCAGCACACCAGGCGCCCCTGATGTTGCCAACATCCAAGGCCATTCAGGGAGTCTCCATGTACAGGCCCGTTGTACATGAGTGCTACGTTCCACCTGGTTTCAAGGCTGTTCTTAGAGGGTAAATTTCCAAAGTACCCCTCAGCAATTACTCTACACACCCATATACAATCTCAAAGGGACTTACTTTTTCCTTGACCCTAGGGATTATTCGAATTCTCAAAAGAGCTAATGGTAAGGCCTCTGTCCACTTAAGATGTGCTTCCTGACAAAGTTTAGCAACTTGTCTTTTGAGAGTCTGATTCATCCTTTCTACTTTCCCACTGGATTATGGCCTCCAAGGGGTGTGCAACTCCAACTTAATTTGTAAAAACTTAGAAACTCCTTGCACTACTTCTGCAATAAAATGCGGCCCATTATCAGAAGAGATACTGTCGTGAATGAGTGGTTTAGGCCGCTTAAAGAATCACCACCAAAGACATTAGAAAGCGAATGATTTTAATACAAATTTGTAAAAAGCGTGACTTATTAACAGAATTTGATGGCAAGGTCCACTCTATTACTTATTCAACATGGAAAAAGTATACAAAGAGAAACCAAATTACAGTTAAGTTGGAATGATTTACACGTGGATCAGGAGGAATGATTTATGCAGAGTCAGGGAAATCGAATTGGGTTGGTGTGACTTATGTGTAGATTAGGGAAAGAAAGTGAGGGAGACCCTCCTGTTGAGTCACAAGGTTCAGAGTGGACCAAAATCCACCCCTAGTCCCAGACCTGGTCAATGGTTTATGACTAAGGTTGGGTATAGGGAAATATAAGGGATGCCCTCCCATTGAGTCACAAGGTTCAGAGTGGACCCCCTTGCTTTCTAAACTCCTTCTCAGAGAGGAGTCTAGGTGCAGGTGAATCTGCTCCTAGTCCCAGACTTGGTCAACGGTTTATGACTAAAGGAATCAAGTATCGGGGATTCTGGTGTGGTGATGTAGTCTATGATTTTGTGCTTTGTGTAACTTTAGGATGGTAAAAATCTAATATAAAATAGCAGCAATTAAAATTCACTAACACTATTAAGGTAAATCACAGTATTAAATCATACAATTTCCTAATAAAGCTTAGCAAAATAACAACTTAAAACTTACTAAGATTCTCTAATTATTCATGCATACATACACAGACATAGTATAGAGATAGAGACATATAAAGAGATACAAAGAAAAGAGAGATAGTTATAGATATAGATATATACAAAGGTACCTATTAAAAGTTCCCCTTGAATCCAGTGAAATACTCACATTGAATGCTTTGCATTTCTCAACAGGCGAAGAGTTGAGCTTCAACAGGGATTTCAGCCCAGGTTCGTGCCGGTCTTTGGCAACAGTCCTCCAAATTTATCGCAGACTTAAGAGTTCACAAGCTCTGAGAGGTGTCCCACTCAGAAGGAGATGCTGGTCATAGCCCACTGCGGTCCAGGAGAGCTCCAAGGGCCTCACTTGGGATCGCTGTTTAGAGGGTTGGGAGATGACTGGCTTTAGGCATCAGTGAATTTCCATCCTGGCCACAACCCAAGCAGGTAATTTCTCAAGTCTCCAGTAGTACTGGCACCCGTCTTTCCAGGGCTGTCAGGAGATAATTAGTTAGTCCTGTTCTCGTTCCTCACCCTGGTCAGGCAACTGCGTTCCTGATACAATCAGTTCCATTCTCTACTTCAGCTACGCAAGAGTGCTTGGTATGGTCAAGGGGCTCTCAACTGTCAAACTCTTTGTTCAAAGGCCAAAGCTTGCCAGGCAACTGAATTTCTCAGGTTGTAGAGCAGCCCAAATGCAAGGCGAGGAGAGGGCGGGGGAAATGCACCACCACAATCCACCCCGTCATACATGAATTCCACATTTCAAGTTCAGTAATCATGAAATCAAACAATAGTTCTGCATGACGATTACCCCAGAGGCAGAGTGCACTGACAGGTTGTGTGAAAGTGATATTGTACCAGCAAACTGGTTCTGGTATCTTATAATAAGATTTTTCATTGTCTTTTAGTTTAGAAAAATCAGTATAATATATTTTAATTTTGGTGGGTTTTCTATAGGTTGATTCATTGATTGCATGACACCCTATTTTTATTTCTTCCTCTGGTGCGGCCTGAAGTGATAATATTTGATAAATGTTGTGGTTATGAGAGATTTCAATATCTGATTATACAGATCCAGTCACTTTTTAGATATGCCTCATTTCCATGCATGACTAAAGTAGCAAGGTTCAGGTTTGCCTTATCTTTTGGTCAGATTTAGCACTTGCAATATAATTTAGCAATGCATGGTCCCAAAGATTTTGTGCCCAAATTTGGGGGATCATACTGCTTTCAGCCAGGATAGAGCTGGTTTTCTTCACAGAAGCTAGTGTGAGACTGTGTTTTGGATTTGGGATGAGGAACTGTTGATAATGTGCTGATGTTTTGGGTTGTTGCTGAGCAGTCAAGGACAGTCCAGCTTCTTGTGCTGGCCTGCCAGCAAGGAGGCTGGGGGTGCACGGGAAGCTGGGAGGGGACACAGCCGGGACAGCTGACCCAGACTGGCCAAAGAGATATTCCCTACCATACGACGTCATGCCCAGTACATAAACTGGAGTTGGCCGGGGGGCGGAAATCGCTGCTCGGGGACGGGCTGTCGATCACAGGGTGGTGAGCAATTGCTGTATTGGGCATCACTTGTTCTTGTACATTCCTTTGTTGGTATTATCATTATTGTTCCCTTCTTTCTTTCTGTCCTATTAAACCAAAGCAGGGGCTTCCATCAGTTTTCTCTTAATCTCATCAAAGCTTTTATGGCATTCTGCTGTCCATTCCAAGATTAACTCAGGTTCTTTTATAGCAGCATATAACGGTTTGGCAATTAGTCTGAAAATAGGAAACCATAGCTGACACCATCCGGCCATTCCTAAAAATCCCCTTAACTGCTTCTTTGATGTTGGTATTGCAATCCTACAAATAGCCTCCTTCCTTTCAGCACTTAATTCTCTATTTCCTTTTGTAACCTCAAATCCCATATACTGGACTCTTTCTTTTCTGATCTGAGCTTTTTTCTTAGATACTCAGTAACCAGCTAAACCTAGAAAACTGAATAATCTAATTGTGGCTTCTAAACATTCCTCATAGGTATCAGACCCAATCAACAAGTCATCCACATATTGTAGTAATGTTATGTTATCATACTCACAGTGCCATTGCTCTAGTTCTTTTGCCAATGCATTACCGAACAGCGTGAGGCTATTTTTGAATCCTTGAGGGAGGACTGTCCAGCAGAGTTGCATTTTCCATCCTGTGGTCGGGTTTTCCCATTCAAAAGGAAAAATGGTCTGGCTCTGTTCGTTTACAGGTATACAAAAGAAAGCATCCTTCAAGTCCAACAGAGTAAAATAGGTATTACTATCAGGAACTGAGGCGAGGAGTTTATATAGATTCGGAACCACAGGGTGCATGTCTATAGTCCTTGCATTAACCTTTCATAGATCCTGTACCAACCTATATTCATGAGAATGAGGTTTCTTTACAGGCAGGATTGGGATATTAAACTCCGATTGACATTCCCTTAATTGTCCATGCTCTAAAAAGGAATTGATTATAGGTTCCAGTCCCTTCCGAGCTTCCAATTTAATAGGACATTGTTTCTTTCTTACTGTCTGGGATCCTGGTTTTAGCTTGATCTTTACCGGTGTCATGTTTTTTCCTTGTCCTGGCATTCCTGAAGCCCATACCAAAGGTATCACTGCATCCAATACTTCATCTGGAATGCCTCCTCCTTCCGCGTGATTCTTCTCAGTTAACAGACATGTCTGGGCTTTCCACGCATTCTCTGGAGGAATATGTAGCTGGACAGAATCTTCAGAGAAAGTTAGTTGTGCATTTAGCTTATAAATTAAATCTCATCCGAGTAATGGTAAAGGGCATTCTGGCATATAGAGGAATTTATGTGTTAATTTTGTATCCCCAATTGAGAGCTCCATAGGCTGTAAAAATGGCCTTAAAGTTCTTTTCCCTGTCGCACCAACAACGCTTATCTTAGTCTTGCTTAATGGTCCCTTACGACTAGTCACTACAGAATGGGTGGCCCCACTATCAGTCAAAAAATCTCTTATTTCATTCCCCAGCTTGACTGGAACCAGAGGCATTTTGCGCCGGGAAGGCATGTGGGCAGGGTGCATTCCCCCCCGGCTCTAGAGGCTCTCTTGACGAGAGGCCATCGCCCTCCCAGAAGAGTCCCAGCTATGGTCTGTTGGGATCACCCTGCAAGGGCTCGACCTTGAGGAGAAGGAGCTGTGGCATTGAGAAGCTGGTAAACAGCTGGACACCTGCAGGGCTCAGCCTTGAGGAGAAGGAGCTGTGGTAAACAACTAAGAGGAAGCAAAGGAGCACGTGGACACCTGCAGGCAGCGAATCCTGACTGTGTAAGAAAGAAGTGCACAGACTGTGTGTGGTAACCAATCAGGACGTATTTTGTGGCGCGTGAAAGAGCTGTAACTGCATAAAAAGCAGACACTTGTAGCAATAAAGGTCTTTGGCTTGAATCCCCGCCAGAGTCCGTGCCTTAATACTCCACAATGGTCTCCACTCAGCTGTGTGGACACAGACTTTAATGTTTTCCCCCGGTCCTCTTCATTCATTGTCTGAATCTTCTAACATAATAAGATTAGCATTTCCTGCATGATTTTGTTCCTCTGGCCCCTTTCGGTTTGAGCATTCGTTCTTCCAATTCCTTTCCTGTCTACAGGCCGCACACCGATTCGGTCCTAAAGGTTTTGGTTTTGTGGGCCTCTTACTTGCATTATCCCACCATGTCCCCCTATTCCTTAACCTTTTCCTCTGACATCATTTCCATTTATTGCTGCTGCCAGAAAAGATGCTTGCAACCTCATTCTGCTCTGTTTTCCTTTTCTTTCTCTCTCATCCCAATTGTTATACGCTCTATATACGCTATTTCTATCGACTGTGAAATCGACATTCCCCCAGCTCCCTCAACTTTCTTGTTCTGTCCTGAGTGGGTGCCCAATGACCAGCGTATTGAACATCCTCTGATCTGCCTCATCATACGGATTCAAGTCCATTCATTTTCTAGCTACTTCACATAACCTCTTGTAAAAGGCTGATGAATTTTCATTGGGGCCCTGTCCCACCTCTGTCCTGGTTTCGTCCAGGATAGAGTAAATTTTCTTCCTAATAGCAGGATATAGATGCAGGTCCATCCAGGGGGTTGCCTAGGGTGAGTCAGCCAGCCCCACGCATTACGACTGCCTCTGTTAAGAAAAAAAGGAGGATAACTGTCATAGGCGATTCCCTTCTGAGGGGAACAGAGGGCCCAATATGCTGACCAGACCCAACCCACAGGGAAGTCTGCTGCCTCCCTGGGGCCCGGGTGAGAGATGTTACTAGGAAACTCCTTGGTCTGGTACGGCCCACCGATTACTATCCGCTGTTGGTCATGCAGGTTGGCAGCGACGAGGTTGCGCAAAGAAGTCTAAAAGCAATTAAAAGGGACTTCAGAGCGCTGGGGTGACTGGTTGATGGAGCAGGAGCACAGGTAATGCTTTTATCAATCCCTTCAGTGGCAGGGAGGAATACTGAAAGGAACAGGAAAATACACCTGGTTAACATGTGGCTCAGGGGTTGGTGCCATCGGTGGAATTTTGGGTTTTTTGACCATGGGGCGGTTTACATGGGGCTGGGCCTGCTGGCAGCAGATGGAGTTCAATTATCTCCAAGGGGGAAAAGGATTCTCGCTTACAAGCTGGCAGGCCTCATTGAGAGGGCTTTAAACTAGATGCGAAGGGGGAAGGGGATAAAACCAGGCTCACTAGAGAGGAGCCTCGGGGTGGCATGCCGATGTTGGGGGTGAAATTGATAGCCCAGCTCAAGTGCCTCTATACCAATGCACGCAGCATGGGCACCAAACAGGAGGAGCTGGAAGCCATTGTGCAGCAGGACAGCTATGATGTAGTTGTCATCACAGAAACAAGGTGCGATGAATCTCATGACTGGAGTGCTGCAATGGATGGCTATAAGCTCTTCAGAAGTGTGAAATATGTTTATCTGATTCGTGTGATGAAGTGTAATCTTCTGTACTTTCATGGATTTCTCCTGCACCATAAAAAGGGGTATTTTACAGGAGAAAGTTAAACTACTTTGCTGGTATATCAGCTCAAACCAGTTTGACCACTGACCGCATAGTATTGTGTAAAGAAAGTGCATGCATAAGGTTTGGGGTCATCCTGGGGGCATGCCGAGGAAGATTCGAGAAGACTCTAGCAGGAGAAGAGGGCATGTGCTGAAGAAGACACGCCTGTTCATTAATATGTATTAGAAGACACGCCTATTCATGAATATGTATTGGCGAACAGGATCACGCTGAGGAAGAGTCAAGAAGATTCTAGAAGGAGAAGAGGGCATGCGCCAAAGAAGACACGCCTATTCATGAATATGTATTAACGGACAGGATATAAACCAGGAACAGGAACTGAACCGCGTGCGTCTTGGTGGAGCAGAGACTCCCGGCGCACCCAGCGCTGTTTGCTTGCCTCTATTCGCTTAATAAATTGTAAATTTGAATTGGAATCCTGTTTGGGACTAAATCATTTATAACAATTGGGGGCTCGTCCGGGATGGTCTTGGTTCCGGAATTCTGACTTGATCTAGGAGGGGCGCCCCACCTTTTGGTGGCTCCTGATCGGGTCGGGTCGGGACTAACGCCATCCTGAACCTGAATAGGGGCAAGCAAAGAATTTGATTTTTTATGAGCTCCCTTGCCGTCTGCAGCAGTTTATTTTGCCCGTAATTCTGCGCGCGAAGATCCGAACGAAGACGACGGAGTCATAAGTATTTAAGGTGTATACCGTTCGGTTGGGTAGGATTCGGTTGCCTGTGTGTGTAAGAGTGTGACTGAGACGGAACCTAGTTCCGAAGCGATTGTGGAGGTCTTCTAACCGCAGTTCCCATCTCCCGCGAGGGACTTGGCCGGTGAAGGACCGAAGCGATTCTTAGAGGATTCGTGGGTGGGTGATAGGTCCTAAACCCCCTGCAAGACACTCTTACTGGTAGCCAAGGGCTGTAGGAATTGCCACAGTAAAAATTCCTAGATGGGTCAGACGAAATCGAGAACCCAGGACCAGAAGAAAGGGAGCGAATTGCTAGAAATACCTCCGGAGAGTCCATTAGGAATAATGATTAAAAATTGGAATGATAGGGGCCCCAGAAAAGGAAAAAGTAAATTAAAATTAGTTCAATATTGTATGGTAGAATGGCCAAAAGAACCTTTGAGACCACATGTCTTTTGGCCTGGTTTTGGATCTTTTGAAGACTAGGTCTGCCAGGCCTTAAATATATATGTTAATTCAAAGGAACCTTTTAGTCAGGAGGAAAGTGATTATGCAGGATTATGGGACAGAACTTTACGTTCTTTTCCAGCCTCAATACTTACATTAAAAACAGATGAAAAGTTTGAGGGAGAAGAAGAGGGGAAAAGTGAAAAGGAAAAAGATGATAAATGGGAGCCACTGGATAACCTACCGCCTCCATATTCTAATAATCCATCTCTGGTGGCGGCTCCCCCTCCGGTGGCCATAGTATCTCCACCACCAACAGCACCGGAATTAGATCGACCTCCGGCTGCATGTACGAGAAGTAGGACTGCTGTATCTGAGGGAGCTTCTCTATATCCCTTACGAGAAGTACCCCTCGGAGGCAATCAGGGAGGCATCGGGTTTGTGGCAGTCCCATTAAATACCACAGATGTAAGAAATTTCAAGAAAGAAATGGGGACCCTATTAGATGATCCCCTCGGAGTAGCTGAAAAATTGGACCAATTCCTAGGCCCCAATACTTATACCTGGGAAGAAATATAGTCCATTTTAGGGATCCTATTCACTGTTGAGGAAAGGGGAATGATTAGACAAGCTGGAATGAGAATTTGGGAAAGACAGAATCAGGCAGGACCCCCGGGAGATCAGAAATGGCCAAATGTGGATCCTCACTGGGATCATCAACAACCCCAAGGAAGACAAAATATGAGGGATTTGAGAACGTTAATCATACAGGGAATAAGGGAAGCGGTTCCCCGAGGGCACCGAATACAGTGGCTGGGACCGCACTCCTTAGAACAAAATTTGTAGCTAAATCCTGGGGGGATATAAGAAGGAAATTAGAAAAATTGGAAGACTGGCAAGAAAGAGGATTAGTGGAGTTACTTAGAGAAGCAGCAGTAAGGGAAAGTCAGAAAAATAAGACGACTCCTGGAGAGAAAAGGGAAAAAAGAATAGAGCAGACACCCCGGGGACAGCCTTATCGAGAAAGATTTACAATTCCCATCTGTTACTACTGTAACAAGAGGGGACATGTTCAGAAGAACTGCCGTAAGCGGGAACAAGATGAGAAGATGTTCAAAGAAGACTAGGGGTGTCAGGGGCTCTATCTTCTGGGGACTTCAACATCAACAGAGCCCTTGATAAAATTATTAATTGGTCCCCATAAAGAGGAAGTTTTATTTTTAGTGGATACAGGGGCCGAAAAGTCAACCATTCAAAAACTTCCAAAAGGAATAGAAAAAGGGAAGAGTTACGTGTCAGTAGTAGGAGCAAAAGGAGAGCCTTTTAAAGTAAGTATATTGAAAGATGTAGAAGTAGAAACAGAAAAGAAAATTTGTCTTAATGATTTACTTTTGCTCCCTGAAGCGGAATACAATTTATTAGGAAGGGATTTGATTTTGAAGTTAAACTTGAGCATTCAGAGTCAAGGGGACAAATTGCAGATTAAATTATACACTTTAACACAAGAGGATGAAGAAGCTATTAACCCCTCAGTGTGGTATAAGGAAGGGGAAACTGGAAAGATAAAAATGGACCCCATAAGCGTTCAAATAATAGATCCGCACCGCCCAATTAGAATCAAGCAATACCCTATACCTATGGAGGGTCGAAAAGGATTAAAACCTGTAGTTGACAGACTTCTGGAAAAAGGAACCCTAGAACCATGTATGTCACCTCATAACACGCCCATTCTTCCTGTAAAGAAACCGGATGGGTCATACAGGATGGTGCAGGACTTAAGAGCTGTAAATCAGCGAACAATCACTAAATCCCCTGCGGTGGCAAATCCTTATACTTTATTGAGTCATATATCTCCCAAACATACTTGGTATAGTGTAATAGATTTGAAAGATGCTTTTTGGGCCTGTCCTCTGGATGAGGGATCCAGAGATTATTTTGCCTTTGAGTGGGAGGACCCCGAAAAAAACAACAATTAAGATGGACTGTGTTACCACAAGGGTTTACAGAGTCACCAAATCTATTTGGACAAACTTTAGAAAAAATTCTACAAGATTTCACAATACCTAAGGAGGTAAAATTATTGCAATATGTGGACGATTTATTAGTAGCAGGAGAAACTGAAGAGGGGATCCGAAAAGCCACCATTAAATTGTTAAATTTTCTAGGGGAAAAGGGATTAAAGGTGTCCCGATCAAAGCTACAGTTTGTAGAACAAGAAGTAAAATACTTAGGACATTGGCTGAGTAAGGGAAGGAAGAAGTTAGATCCTGATAGGGTATCTGGGATTCTATCCTTAAGACCCCCACAAACTAAAACGGAAATTAGGCAAATACTGGGATTATTAGGATATTGTAGACCATGGCTTGAAAATTATAGTGATAAAGTAAAATTCTTATATGAAAAATTAACTAATATCCAACTTAAATGGTTTATTGAAGATGATCAGAGATTTGAGGAAGTAAAAAAGGCATTAATACGAGCACCTGTATTGAGCCTCCCAGATCTAGAAAAACCTTTCTATCTCTTTGTGAATACATTAAGCCAGACAGCATATGGAGTTCTTACTCAAGACTGGGCAGGAATCAAAAAACCCGTGGGGTATTGTTCTAAGTTACTTGATCCAGTAAGCAGAGGATGGCCTGCTTGTCTCCAAACTTTGGTTGCTACAGTATTATTAATAGAAGAAGTTAGGAAGATTACCTTTAGTGCTCCTTTAAAAGTGTATACCCCACACAATGTCAGAAATGTTTTACAACAAAAAGCGGAAAAATGGTTAACGGACAGCCGAATCCTAAAGTATGAAGCAATACTAATAGACTCCCCTGACTTAGAACTGAGGGTGACTTCTGCTCAGAGTCCAGCACAATTTTTGTTTGGAGAACCATCAGAGGTATTACAACATAACTGTTTAGAGGTAATTGAGACCCAGACAAAGGTGAGACCAGATTTAAGAGATGCTGAGTTGAAAAATGGAGAAGCGCTGTTTATAGATGGCTCCTCCCGAGTGGTAGAAGGGAAGAGAAAATCGGGTTATGCAGTAATTAATAAGGACTTGGAACTTGTGGAATCAGGACCTCTGAGTCCATCATGGTCAGCTCAGGCTTTTGAGCTGTATGCCCTATGTAGGGCCCTGGAATTATTAAAAGGAAGAAATGGGACTATATTTACAGATTCTAAATACGCATATGGGGTGGTCCACACTTTTGGAAAAATTTGGGAAGAAAGAGGTTTGATTAATACTCAAGGGAGGAATTTAATACATCAAGAATTAATAGTAAAGATTTTGAAGGCGTTAAGAGAACCAAAGGAGATAGCAGTGGTACATGTGAGGGGACACCAAAAGGGATTAGATTACCGAACTAGAGGAAATAACTTAGCAGATAAAGAGGCCCAGGAAGCAGCCTCGAGGACTAAAGTTGCCAAAATTAATGTAATACAAACAAAGGAGGACACCAGCAAAGAAGAACGAGAGGAAAGAGAGAAGAAGTTTACGCCAGAAGAACAAACAAAATTGGAGAAAATAGGAGCTAAATTAGAACAAGGAAAATGGACACTGCCCGATGGGCGAGAAATGTTGCCAAAAGCCTACACCAGGCGAATATTAGAACGTTTGCATGCGCAAACACATTGGGGTACAAAAGCGTTAAGTGATCATTTTCTTAAACAATTTGGTGGTATTGGAATTTTTGAAATAGCAAAGCAAATTACACAAGGTTGCTTAACCTGTCAAAAGGTAAATAAGACAGTGTTTCGACAAACAGCCACGGGAGGGAGAAAAACAGCTTACAGACCTTTTGAGAAAGTACAAGTCGATTTCACTGAATTGCCTAAGGTAGGGAGGATAAAATATTTATTGGTAATAGTAGATCATTTAACACAGTGGGTAGAAGCGTACCCTGTAGCACGAGCTACGGCACAGATGGTGGTAAAAATTTTATTGGAACATTTGATACCTAGATATGGGATAATCCAGTACATTGATTCTGACCAGGGCACACATTTTACTTCTAAAATAATAAAACTGTTATGTCAATCATTAGGTATACAGTGGGAATACCACACTCCGTGGCATCCACAAAGCTCGGGGAAGGTAGAAAGAATGAATCAAACAATAAAACAACAATTGGCTAAATTAATGATTGAGACGCAAATGCCCTGGACGAAATGTTTACCACTGGCACTTCCAAACAAGAACGAAACCATACAGTGAGACTGGATTATCGCCATATGAAATGTTATATGGCATGCCTTATTTTCAAGGAATGCCTCTGGGGAACAATGTAATTGAGGATCATAGTATCCAACAATATATAATTACCATTGGAAAAAGATTCAAAGAATTAAGAGAGATTGGGATGGTGGCCCAAACACCACCTTTAGGATTTGCAATTCATCAGTTAGAACCAGGAGATAAAATTCTGATAAAAACATGGAAAGAAGGAAACCTATCTCCCCTCTGGGAAGGACCTTTCCTTGTTTTATTAACTACAGAAACAGCTGTGAGAACTGCTGAAAAAGGATGGACACATGTGTCGCGAGTGAAAGGTCCAGTGAAGGAGTGGAAGGTCACATCTGACTAAATTGCTGTGGGAATTTTATTGCGGCTACTCCTGTAATGAAACAGGAGTGAAACATGAAATTCCCACAGTTGCTAAAAATCTATTTGTAAAGTCATTGAATATAACTAATTGTTACGTTTGTGGTGGAACAAATCAAGGTGAACGATGGCCATGGGAAGCTATGGAGAGGAATGTAAGTAATCCCCAAGTTTGGAAAACGATGGGAAAGGGTAATAGGAAACAACAATGGGTACTCCAAACGAGTATAATCGGAAGGAGTTGTTGGCAAAAGAAGAACAGGAAAAAGGAGCTGGAACTAGAATTTGTCCTTTGTGTAGAAGGTGGTGTGTATTTGTAAGATTAGTGTTGCACGCTAACTGGCAGTTTTCTGTAGCCATAAAGCCTTGCAAATAAAGAGGATTGCCAGGCTCGGGCAACTGCTCAGGTCTGGACAAACCACTGATCTATCAAAGCTCTGGCCTTCACAAGCAGTGCTCAATTAATTTGGGTACTAAGAAAGCACCCCCTTAAAGGAAAGAAGAGGGCAAGACCGGAGGGGAACTGGTGTTGCGGCTTAAAAAGGGTCTGCCAAGGGCTGCAACCCCTTCGGGCTGTGACCGCCGATCACTATGGCCCTGACCGGACCTCTTCTAGTTCTACTTGGGGGTGAGTTCCTTGGACTCTGACTATGGCACATAACTGTAGTCAATATTGGAACAAGTCCAGCTGGGGTTTACCCCAGAAAAATGGAAAAAGTGAGGACCTTTTCTAGTTGTACAGCGCATAACTGTAATCAACAATATAACCTAGTTTTTTCCTGTTACCCATAAATTAGGTAGAACGAATGGCCTCCTGAGAGACAAACTTGGAATGGAATAGGATTTTGGGGAGATTTTATGGGTGGTGATCAGCTTACTAAAATGGGGATAGTTGTATTGAGGATATGTGGGGGATTGTTACTAGATTAATCTACTCGGTTATACTCAATTGGAAATGAAAACACGAATCAATACTATAAAGAAAAAGATGGGGGATTGTGAAATATGTTTATCTGATTCGTGTGATGAAGTGTAATCTTCTGTACTTTCATGGATTTCTCCTGCACCATAAAAAGGGGTATTTTACAGGAGAAAGTTAAACTACTTTGCTGGTATATCAGCTCAAACCAGTTTGACCACTGACCGCATAGTATTGTGTAAAGAAAGTGCATGCATAAGGTTTGGGGTCATCCTGGGGGCACGCCGAGGAAGATTCGAGAAGACTCTAGCAGGAGAAGAGGGCATGTGCTGAAGAAGACACGCCTGATCATTAATATGTATTAGAAGACACGCCTATTCATGAATATGTATTGGCGAACAGGATCACGCTGAGGAAGAGTCAAGAAGATTCTAGAAGGAGAAGAGGGCATGCGCCAAAGAAGAAACGCCTATTCATGAATATGTATTAACGGACAGGATATAAACCAGGAACAGGAACTGAACCGCGTGCGTCTTGGTGGAGCAGAGACTCCCGGCGCACCCAGCGCTGTTTGCTTGCCTCTATTCGCTTAATAAATTGTAAATTTGAATTGGAATCCTGTTTGGGACTAAATCATTTATAACAGAAGGGATAGGGATGGAAGGAGAGGCGGTGGGGTGGCTCCGTATGTTAGGGAGTGTTTTGATTGTATAGAAATCAATGATTGTGATGACCAAGTCAAGTACTTATGGGAAAGGATGAGGGGGAAGGCCAATGAGGCAGATATCCTGCTGGGTGTCTGTTATAGACCACCCAATCAGAACGAAGAGGCAGATGAAACATTGTACAAGCAACTGGCAGAAGTCTAGCAGTCGCTAGCCCTTGTTCTCCTGGGGGACTTCAACTTACAGGACGTCTGCTGGAAGTATAACAGAGCAGAGAGGAAACAGTCTAGGAGGTTCCTGGAGTGTGTGGAAGAAAACTTCCTGACACAGCTGGTAAGTGAGCCTACCAGGGGAGACGCCTCGCTTGACCTGCTGTTTACGAACAGAGAAGGACTGGTGGGAGATGTGGCAGGAGGCCCTCTTGGGCTTAGCAACCATGAAATGACAGAATTCTCGATTCTGAGTGAAGTAAGGAGGTGGGGGGTCAGCAGAACAGCAGAACATGGACTTCCAGAGGGCAGACTTCAGCCTGTTCAGGTCACTGGTCGAGAGAGTCCCTTGGGAGACAGACCTGAAGGGCAAAAGGGTCCAGGAAGGCTGGACATTCTTCAAGAAGGAAATCTTAAAGGCACAGGAGCAGGCGGTCCCCATGTACCGCAAGAAAAGCTGGCAGGGAAGATGACTGGCCTGGGTGAACAGGGAGCCTTTGCTGGGACTCAGAATAAAAAGGAGTTTATCAATCACCTTTGGAAGAAGGGGCAGGCAACTCAAGAAGAGTACAAGGATGTTGTTAGGTCAAGCAAAGACAAAGTTAGAAAGGCAAAAGCCCGGCTAGAACTAAATCTGGTCACGGTTGTAAGGGAAAACAAATAATGTTTTTACAAATATATTAACACTAAAAAGAGAGCCAAGGAGAATCTCCATCCCTTATTGGATGTGGGGGGGAAGATTATCTGCAAGGATGAGGAAAAGGCTGAGGTACTTAATGCCTTCTTTGCCTCAGTCTTTAATAGCCAGACTAGGTATCCTCAGGGTAATCAGCCCCCTGAGCTGGAAGACGGGGATGGAGAGCAGAATAAACTCCCCATAATCCAGGAGGAAGCAGTTAAGGACCTGTTAAGCCACCTGGACACCCACAAGTCTATAGGGCCTGATGGAATCCACCCAAGAATACTGAGGGAGCTGGCAGAGGAGCTTGCCAAGCCCCTCTCCATCATTTATCAGCAGTCATGGTTAACAGGGGAGGTCCCAGAAGACTGGAGGCTTGCCAGTGTGATGCCCATCTACAAGAAGGGCCGGAAGGAGGATCCTGGGAACTACAGGCCTGTCAGCCTGACCTCTGTACCGGGGAAGATTATGGAGAGGTTCATCTTGAGAGTGCTCACAGGGCATGTGCAGGACACCCAAGGGATCAGGCCCGGCCCGCACGTGTTCATGAAAGGCAGGTCCTACTTGATGAACCTGATCTCCTTCTATGACCAGGTGACCCGCCCAGTGGATGAGGGAAAGGCTGTGGATATTGTCTACCTGGACTTTAGTAAGGCCTTTGACAGCATCTCCCACAGCATTCTCCTGGAGAAACTGGCGGCTCGTGGCTTAGACAGGTGTATTCTTTGCTGGGTAAAGAACTGGCTGAATGGCCGAGCCCAGAGAGTTGTGGTGAATGGCGTTAAATCCAACTGGTGGCCGGTCACAAGCGGTGTTCCCCAGGGCTCGGTTCTGGGGCCGGTCTTCTTTAATATCTTTATCAATGACCTGGATGAGGGGATCAAGTGCTCCCTCAGTAAGTTTGCAGACGACACCAAGTTGGGCGGGAGTGTTGATCTGCTGGAGGGTAAGAGGGCTCTGCAGAGGGATCTGGACAGGCTGGATCGATGGGCAGAGGTCAACTGTATGAGGTTTAATAAGGCCAAGTGCAGGGTCCTGCACTTTGGCCACAACAACCCCATGCAACGCTACAGGCTTGGGGAGGAGTGGCTGGAGAGCTGCCCAGAGGAAAAGGACCTGGGGGTGCTGGTTGACAGCTGTCTGAATATGAGCCGGCAGTGTGCCCAGGTGGCCAAGAAGGCCAACAGCATCCTGGCCTGTATCAGAAATAGTGTGGCCAGCAGGAGTAGGGAAGTGATTGTGCCTCTGTACTCGGCACTGGTGAGGCTGCACCTCAAATCCTGTGTTCAGTTTTGGGCCCCTCACTACAAGAAGGACATTGAGGTGCTGGACCATGTCCAGAGAAGGGCAACGAAGCTGGTGAGGGGTCTAGAGCACAAGTCTTATGAGGAGTGGCTCAGGGAACTGGGGTTGTTTAGTCTGGAGAAGAGGAGGCTGATGGGAGACCTTATCGCTCTCTACAACTACCTGAAAGGGGGTTGTGATGAGGTTGGTGTTGGTCTCTTCTCCCAAAGAACTAGCGATAGAATGAGAGGAAATGGTCTCAAGTTGTGCCAAGGGAGGTTTAGACTAGATATCAGGAAAAGTTTCTTTAGTGAGAGAGTGGTCAAACATTGGAACAGACTGCCCAGGGAAGTGGTGGAGTCACCATCCCTGGAGGTGTTCAAGACACGTGTAGACATGGCACTTCGGGACATCTTTTAGTGGGCATGGTGGTGTTGTGTTGATGGTTGGACTTGATGATCTTAGAGGTCCTTTCCAACCTTAATGATTCTATGATTCTATGATTCTATGATTCTGTGATCTTGAGACTGTGTGTGTTTTGGCGCTCTGCACACCGGGTGAAAGAACCCATATTTGGGAAAACAGAAATACAGTGAAGATGAAATGTATTTCCACTTTATACAGTCTAAGCTCATCAGTTGCCTTGATTTCTGAAATAGAGGGGGCATATACGGTGAACTGGGTACCACACAACCTTCCTGTTTCTAAGAATGTTGTCTGAAATTTATCTGCATGCTCTTGTGCATGCATTCGTCCCTACTTCTGTGTTCTGGAAGGATTTGGTCTTGTTGCATGAGATTTCATTAAAAATCTGCATATTCCTGTAATCCACCTGTAGGATAAATTGGGCTCAGGCAAACTAAGAAGTTGGAAAAGTGTTGTTCAGGAGAATGAACAAGATGTTATTTAACACCAAAACGCAAAATTTCATTTAAATTTTTCATTACAACAATTTTTATTTCTTTTAAATTAGAGACAGATAAATTTCTAAACAGAATGTCACTTCAAAATGACAAAAAAACCTTCTAGAATTGTGATTTAGGACACTTAAAAGGACTTTTGTTTTTCTCTGTGTGACTAAAACAGCTTGATGAGTTCAACATGAATTCCAGCTTACTTGGTGGAAAATTAACAGCAGCAAAAACCAACTTCACCAAAACTGTGGTTCATCTCCTCTCTCTAACTGAACTTCTTTCTAAATTTATTTAGATTTAATGGATTTTAAGGTGTGGTGGGTTGTCCTTGGCTGGCTGCCAGATGCCCCACCAAGCCACTCTCTCAGCCTCCTCAACAGGACAGAGGGAGAAAATAAGATGAAAAAACTCCTGGGTTGAGATAAGGACAGGGAGATCACTTACCAATTTACCTTCCTGAGCAAAACAGACTCGACTTACTTTAATTTATTGCCAATTCAAATAGAGTTGGATGGTGAGAAACAAAGACAAAACCAAAAACACCTTCCCCTCTGCCCTCCCCACCTTTTTTTCCCCAGGTTCAACTTCACTCCTTCATTCCTGATTCTTCTACCTTCTCCCCCCACCCCGAACAGCACAGGGGGAATGGGGAGTTGTGGTCAGTTACTAATGGTTCCTCTCTGCTGCTCCTTCCTCCTCACACTTTTCCCCTGCTCCAGCGTGGGTCCTTCCCATGGGCTGCAGTCCTTCAGGATAAAGCTGCTCCAGTGTGGGTCCTCCCTGGGCTGTAGTTCCTGTCAGGAGAACCAACTCCAGCATGGGCTCTCCACGGGCCACAGTTCCTTCATGGAATATCCACATGCTCCAGCGTGGGGTCCACCACAGTCTGCGGGGTGGATATCTGCTCCACTGCGGTCCCCTCCGTGGGCTGCAGTGGAATCTGGCACCTGGAGCACTTCCTCCCCCTCCTTCTTCTCTGACCTTGGTGTTTGCAGGCTTGTTCCTCACACTTTTTTCCCCTCACTCCTTAGCACCATGCAACGCCTTGCCTTTTCTTAAATATGTTATCACCCACTGCAGTGGGTCCATTTCTAAGCCAGCTGGAACCAGTTGTGTCTGGTGTGGGGCAGCCCTATGCTTCTTCTTACAGAGGCCACCCCTGCAGCCCCCTGCACTACTAAACCCTTTTGACATACACTCAATACATAAGGCCGTGAGAGACTGTTATTGTAATTTAATAAATTACATTGATCTCCTGTGGCCATATAATTCCCTGGAAAAATTCATGCATCATTTCCAATACTCTATTTTCCCATTTGGAGAATTTTTAAATGTGTAGAAAGTTCTCTGAGAAATTTATTGAAGCTAATGATGCCCAGTCTCTGCAAAAATTTGCAATCCAGAACAGATATAGATAGATAATAGATATGGGGCTATACCTGGCTGGCAACCAGTCACCAGTGGTGTTCCTCAGGGTTCAATTCTAGGGCCAGTTTGGTTCAATATATTTATCAATGATCTGTATGCAGGGGTTGAATGCACCATTAGCAAATCTGCCGATGATACTAAACTGGGAGATGCTGTTGACTCTCTTGAGGGACAAGAGGCCTTGCAGAGGGTTCTAGATAGATTGAAGCATTGGGCAATCATCAGTTGCATGAAATTTAACAAATCCAAATGCCAGATTCTGCACGTAGGACAGAGTAATGCCAGGCACAAGGATAAATTGGGAGAGGAGTGGCTGGAGAGAAGCCCTGCAGAAAGGGATCTGGGGGTGCTGGTTGACAGCAGGCTCAGTGTGAGTCAGCAGTGTGCCCTGGCAGCCAAGAGGGCAAACCTCATCCTGGGGTACATCAAACACAGTATAACCAGCTGGTCAAAAGAGGTGATTATCCCACTGTATTCAGTGTTGGTGCGGCCTCACCTTGAGTACTGTGTGCAGTTCTGGGTCCCACAATTTAAGAAGGCTGTGAAGGTCCTTGAATGCATCCAGAGGAGGACAACAAAGCGGGTGAAAGGTCTGGAAGGCATGTCCTACAAGGAGCAGCTAAGGACTCTGGGTTTGTCTAGCTTGGAGAAAAGGAGTCTGAGGGGCGACTTCATTGTTTTCTACAGCTTCCTGAGGAGGGAGTGGAGAGGGAGGTGCTGATCTCTTCTCCCTGGTATCCAGTGACAGGACACGTGGGAATGGTTCAATGTGCCAGGGGAGGTTCAGCCTTGACATTAGGAAGAATTTCTTTACAGAGAGGGTGACCAAACACTGGAACAGGCTTCCAGTGTAACAGAAACTAGCAGTCATGTAACGGAAACTAGCAGTCAGTCGCCAAGGGGAGCTGCTCTGGAGCCGGCCCAATCAGCAGCGGAGCTGCAGATCTAGGTGCACAGGGAGAGTTCCTGAGGCAGGGAGAAGCCAGGGCAGTGGAGAGACCCGCCAGGAGCCAGCAGCTCTCACGGGAGATGCTGACGAGGCCTGGACGTTGCCAGAGCAATGGCAGCCCACCCCCACACCTATAAAAAAGCAGCCTGGGGAGTGCTAGTGACCAGGGTTCCTAGCGACTAGTGCACGGTGCGTCAGCCAGGGCATAGCTCTACAGTTTACGCAGAAGGGTGTGCAGGAAGGGCATAGTTGCTCTACCAGCTCAAGGGGTGAGTTCAGTTGGTGGTCATCACCCTCTCAGAAGGAGCTTAGCTATTCTATCCATGCGGTGGAAAGCCATGTCCTCTGCACTCACCAGAATGGATGTGGCAACCCAGACAGAGCTCCCACGGAAACATGCAGCCATCCAGGTCTCAGGCTGCAGGGAATGACAAAGCCTCTCACTGGTAACGGGTGGCAGTAATGAGAACAGCTGTGTGAGGTGTGACCAGGTGGATGATCTGCTCAGCCTGGTGGCAGAGCTACAAGAGGAGGTAGAATGGTTAAGGAGCATCAGGGAGTCTGAGAAAGAGATGGACTCATGGAACTATGCCCTGCCCTCCCTGAGACAGAAGCAGGAACAGCCACCAGGAAAAAACCAAGATCAAAGTGGTCCTGTATTCTCCCCCCACCAGACTGAAGGGCAGTAGCTTAAAGGAAAAAAGTGAATGGAGGCAAGTCCATGCTCAGGGTGGCTGGCAAACCCCCTCCTTGCCCACCTCGCCTCCCCAGGTGCCTCTGTACAACAGGTATGAGGCTCTGGATGTGGAAGGCCGGTCCATGGATGATGTGGATAACGGTCCAGCTACACCAGAGGTGTTGTCAGGGTCAGAAAGGCCTACCCCCTGTATCATGACCACCTCCGCAAGGAAGAAAAGATGGGTTACAGTTGTAGGCGACTCCCTTCTGAGGGGAACAGAGGGTCTAATATGCTGGACAGACCCTTCTCTTAGGGGAGTCTGCTGCCTCCCTGGAGCCTGTGTTAAAGATATCACTAGGAAACTTCCTAGCCTGGTGCAGCCCTCTGACTATTACCCACTACTGCTCTTCCATGTGGGTGGAGATGAAGCTGCAATGCATAATCCAAGGGCAATCAAAAGAGGTAAGGGAATATGGAGCACAGGTTATTTTTCCCTGGTGACTGGAAAAAGGGAAACATTGCACCCATTTTTAAAAAGGGTCAAAAGTAGGACCCTGGGAACTCCCAACCTGTCAGCCTGACCTCTGTGCCTGGGAAGATCATGGAACAGATCCTCCTAGAAGCTATGCTAAGGCACATGGAGGACAGGGAGGTGATTCGAGACAGCCAGCATGGCTTCACCCAAGGGCAAGTCCTGCCTGACCAACCTAGTGGCCTTCTATGATGGAGTGACCACATCAGTGGACAAGGGAAGAGCTACAGCTGTCGTCTATCTGGACTTCTGTAAGGCCTTTGACACAGTCCCCCCAACATCCTTCTCTCTAAATTGGAGAGATATGGATTTGATGGGTGGACTGTT
Organism: Phaethon aethereus; assembly: GCF_964289735.1. Lineage (NCBI taxonomy): Eukaryota > Metazoa > Chordata > Aves > Phaethontiformes > Phaethontidae > Phaethon > Phaethon aethereus. The sequence continues at coordinate 37,554,325 of NC_138581.1, read as the reverse complement.
GGGTGGATGAGGAATTGGTTGGATAGTCGCACCCAGAGGGTAGTGGTCAATGGCTCAATGTCCAGATGGAGATTGGTGACAAGTGGTGTCCCTCAGGGATCCATATTGGGACCAGTACTGTTTATCTTCATCAATGACATAGACAGTGGGACCTCAGTGCACCCTCAGCAAGTTTGCAGATGACACCAAGCTGAGTGGTGCGGTTGACACACCTGAGGAACGGGATGCCATCCAGAGGGACCTGGACAAGGATGAGGAATGGGCCCGTGTGAACCTCATGGAGGATGACTTCCTAAGCCAGGTAATAGTCAGCCCTACCAGAGGGGATGCTGTACTGGACCTGTTGGTCACCAAAACATGTGAGCTTCTTGGTGGCATCAAGATTGGAGGCAACCTGGGCTGCAGTGACCATGCACTGGTGGAGTTCGCAGTCCTGAGGGATATGGGACAGGCGAAGAGTAAAGTCAGGACCCTGAATTGTAGGAAAGCAAACTTCCAGCTCTTCAGGGAGTTAGTCAATAGGACCCCCTGGGAAACCACCCTCAGGGACAAGGGAGCAGAACAGAGCTGGCAGATCTTTAAGGATGCTTTCCGCACAGCACAAGAGCTCTCAATCCCCAGGTGTAAGAAATCAGGTAAGGAAGGCGAGAGGCCGGCATGGCTGAGTCAAGACCTGCCGGTCAAACAAAAGGGCAAGAAGGAAATGCACAGGCAGTGGAAGCAGGGACAGGGATCCTGGGAAGAGTACAAACACGCTGCCCGGTTGTGTAGGGATGGGGTTGGGAAGGCCAAGTTGTGGCTGGAGCTGAACTTGGCAAGGGATGCAAAGAATAAGAAAGGTTTCTACAGGTATGTCAGAGAGAAAAGGAAGGTCAGAGAAAGCGTATCTCCCTTGATGAGCAAGACTGGCAGACTGGTAACAATGGATGAGGAGAAGGCTGAGGTACTCAATGACTTCTTTGCCTCAGTCTTCAGTGGCAGTGTCTCTTCCCACACCTCTCGAGTGGATGGACCGCAAGACGGGGACTGGAGGAGCAAAGTCCCTTCCACTGTAAGAGAAGATCAGGTTTGAGACCACCTGAGGAACCTGAACATCCACAAGTCTATGGGACCTGATGAGATGCATCCCAGAGTCCTGAGGGAACTGGCTGATGTAGTTGCCAAGCCACTCTCCATGATATCTGAAAAGTCCTGGCAGTCAGGTGAAGTCCCTGGAGATTGGAGAAAGGGAAACATTGCACCCCATTTTAAAAAGGGTAGAAAGGAGGACCCTGGGAACACCTGACCTGTCAGCCTCACCTCTGTGCCTGGGAAGATCATGGAACAGATCCTCCTAGAAGTTATTCTAGGGCACATGGAGGACAGGGAGGTGATTTGAGACAGCCAGCATGGCTTCGCCAAGGGCAAGTCCTGCCTGACCAACATAGTGGCCTTCTGTGATGGAGCGACCACATCAGTGGACAAGGGAAGAGCTTGACTTCTATAAGGCCTTTGACGTGGTCCCTCACAACATCCTTTTTTCTAAGTTGGAGAGATATGGATTTGATGGATGGACTGTTGGGTGGATGAGGAATTGGTTGGATGGTCGCATCCAGAGGGTAGGTAGTGGTCAATGGCTCAACATCCAGGTGGAGATCGGTGACGAGTGGTGTCCCTCAGGGGTCCATATTGGGACCAGTACTGTTTATCTTCATCAATGACATAGACAGTGGGACCTCAGTGCACCCTCAGCAAGTTTGCAGATGACACCAAGCTGAGTGGTGCGGTTGACACACCTGAGGAATGGGATGCCATCCAGAGGGACCTGGACAAGGATGAGGAATGGGCCCGTGTGAACCTCATGAGGTTCAACAAGGCCACGTGCAGGGTCCTGCACCTGGGTTGGGGCAACCCCCAGTATCAATACAGGCTGGGGGATGAAGGGATTGAGAGCAACCCTGCCAAGAAGGACTTGGGGGTACTGGTGAATGAAAAGCTGGACATGAGCCAGCTCTGGGGAGACCTTATTGCAATCTTCCAGTGCTTAAAGGGGGCCTATAAGAATGATGGGGACAGACTTTTTAGCAGGGCCTGTTGCGATAGGACAAGGGGTAATGGTTTTAAAGTAAAAGAGGGTAGATTTAGACTGGATATAAGGAAAAAAACAGTGAGGGTGGTGAAACACTGTCCCAGGTTGCCCAGAGAGGTGGTAGATGCGCCATCCCTGGAAACTTTCAAGGTCAGGTTGGATGGGGCTCTGAGCAACCTGATCTAGTTGAAGATGTCCCTGCTCACTGCAGGGGGGTTGGACTAGATGACCTTTAAAGGTCCCTTCCAACCCAAAGTATTCTATGATTCTATGATTCTATGTACTATTGGACATGCAACTGGTTCTTTTACCTTCCCACACACAGACCGTGAGGTGGGCAGCCCGAATTTAGGAGGCAGCAGATGGATAGTTTTCTTCCTGGTTCAGCTATAAATTGTCACAGTTTATATTACAAAGAATCATTATTATTGTTTCTTCCTACTGAAATTTGTTTCAAAGGTCGTTTTCTTATCTGCTTCTTCTATCTTCCTCACACCTTCCTTAACTCTTTAGGACTTCAGCATGCATTTGACAGTGACTGGGAAGCTGGGAAAATCACTTACAACAATTATAAAAATGGATCTGACAATGCTGTTCTGGCTTACAAACTCTTGGTGCAAACAGGCAACCAAGCAAAGCCCACTGACATCAGCCAGGTACTGTAGCAGAGTCCATACTGGTTTGTACAGGAGCGCACAATCCATCAGGAGTTGGGGGAGATGCAAGGAGCATGCCATAGCCCCCTTTGCCATCTTGATGAATTTAAATTCCCGAGTTGTACCTAATTACGTAGCCTCGCTGATTTTGCTTGAGCTATACGTTAGCTGCAGAGTCTGGTCTGTGTTGAGAAGTATTTAAAATCAGCACCAGGAATGCCTGTCCTTGGTGATTATTGGCTGGCATGCGTTAAATGCTGTTCCCGTCTCATGTACACACGTACACACACATGCACACACACGCGCACGTATGCAGTTTCCACTGCAATTGGTGTGGAAGATGCTACTCTGCACCCATAGGTAGATGGAGCCTGGTCCTATGCCAGACATACAGCCAATGTTAGCCTTGTTGCCCTAAGTGGCATCGTTCCTGATTTGTTAATAGGGATGACCTTTGCTCAGCCTTCTGCTGTGACTAAATTTGCATTTGCAATTATTTGGTTAGTTCCTACCAATTTATTCAAAGCACACATTTTAAAGAAAGATGTTTACAAATTATAGTGAATAGAAGGGGGCTGAAATAAATAACTTTATGCTGTACAATATTATTGTACTGTCATTACTAAATATAGATATACTGTCATAGAACTGAGAATGACAGTTGGTTGAGCTGCCTAAATAAAATACATCTGAGCTTCTTTCATAAGGTTATTGCAGCATATGACTGCATTTGCAGCTTTTTATTATCACATAGGGCAGGTGAAACATGCTGGGTTTGACTCCTTATGCCAAAATTTTACTTTAAACCGCTTAAGAAAAAGTTCTGCAGTAACCTAGCTTCTCCTCTCCTAGAATCATCATTGACTGTCTGTGCTTTCAGGCAGAAAATAGTCTCTCTAGCGAGCTTCTCGGCAGATCTGCTTATTTTCTTTTTTTGCTGGCACTAAAGGTGAGAGATTTATGGATTACATTGTTCAATTACTATGGTTTGTAAAACACATTGCTATATGGTAATATGCAGCATGCTGTCAGGTTTGAATGATGCTTCAGCTATGCATTTAGCAAAGGTAGGGAGCCAAAGAGAAAACCTTTAGTGAGATTTTGTTTAGCAGTGCGTACCACATACACTGCAGAACAAATGTGATTGGACTACGACTGCTGATACAATTTCCTGTGCCTGGGAGGGAGAAAAGTGTGGTACACCCACAAGGGCTGAGTGCTGTACTATGCAATTCCAAAGCCAGCTTGAAGACATACAGTTGTTGCATATCTTGTGGATTAATTGAACCCAGATCCTTGGAATCTGGGGGGGGGGTTTGCCTTTTTTTTTTAAGTGCTGTCACTGTTGCTCTTCATTTCATTAAAAAGACCTGAAACTGTAGCCAAGCCAGAATTTTGAATAAACAAAGAAAAACAAACAAAAAAACCCCAGTAATACTTTTAATCCACAGAGTCCTCTGAGAGAGCTCTATCTGTGCAGTATTTGGCTGCAGAACCCTAGAAGCGTACCACTGCTTTTTACCCCACAGATACATTTGCCAACAGTGACCCAAATAACACAGTGCACTTTGTTTATTTTGTCACTGGGCATTTTCTGAAATACATAGGTTATAGGAGACAAGTGTTAGAAAAATTTATACAGATGTTGTTTCATTTTTATAACTCTCCTCCATTTACTGGGTGGCATTTCCTTCAGTGTTAACAACAGAGGTTAACTGCACACAGGCATGTATAGGGACTCTTGACAAGTTTTTTTCCCCTTTCTTTAAAATATGTTTCTCCAATTTGTTTGGGTTTCACCCTTGGCTACAGACAGTCTTTTGGAATTCAGATTTAATTGGTTCAGTCTATTCTGCTGATATAGTGGTTATTATAAGTATTATATAAATATTAGTTTATAAATAACCACTTTCCACTGTCACTGTAGTTATTTAGATTTTTCTTCATTGTCAAACAATAGTTTTCTGGTAAGTCACTTCAAGTGAAAGTTCATGTTGTTTGTCTTTTTCTTTCCCCCCTTCCTATATGTGTGTGTTGCATCTCTAGGCTTTTTGTCATCAGCTTTGCAGCAAGAGACCTGAAAGCAAAACTCATTCTGAATGGCTTCTAATCTTTCGATTTTGCAGTTGACTAAACAGCGTTTGGTGGATGCAGATGGAATCATTAACCCAAATGCTTTCTACATCTACCTAACAGCCTGGGTTAGCAATGACCCTGTGGCCTATGCTGCCTCACAAGCCAACATCCGTCCTCACCGCCCAGAATGGGTCCATGACAAAGCAGACTATATGCCAGAAACAAGGCTGAGAAGTAAGTAACATTTCATCTTAATGTCTTACAGTTTATATAGGTGCTCTCACTCCTTCCTTCAAGACCTAGTAACTCTATAGTTGGGTGATGCTGTATAGGGCTCAGAAGCATAAACAGAACAACATATTGTGTTACTCTCTAGCCTCGGGAGGCAAATGTAGTTGTGGAATCTAGTGTAATGTGGCACCACTGAAATGTTTTATCATGTTGAAAAATGAGATTTATAACAGTTTCTAGCAAAGCTCTAAAAACTTATAATAAGCATTGCTTTTTAATGTCACCTGATAGTTACATATGTGAGAGAAACCTGGAGATTGCATAAAATTCCTGAATTGCATCACTGATATTACATCATGTTTATCCCCTTTTTTTAATATATAAGGAAATTTTATCAAGTTAGCTCATATGTACAAGCTACCAACACCAATATGGTACAAGAGTTATTTAGGGGAGCAGTCTGTGTTGAGTGGGTGTTCTCCTTCTGTCCCTCCTGCTCTGTGCTGTTCACTGTTTTGCATCCTGAGCAGTAATGCTGGTTCACCTTGCTTTGCTTCAGCTTTGAATTTATTTATTGGGAGGATTGCTAGCTGGACACCAGTGGGGAATGGGAGAGGACATGCGGGGGAGGACTGTCACTCTTGAAAATGTGCTTGGGTAACAATCTAGCTGTGCTTCAGTGTATCTGAACCCTAGGACAGGTATTCAGTAAAAGGCTGGTGAAGATTAAATACATATATTGAAATATATCTGTAGTTGTTAAATTATAAAGAATTGTTTGGGGACTTGATACAGGCTGTGTTTATCCCAAATATATAGTAATCTCCTGTATTTAGAGTTTTTTCAAGTGTCAGTTGTTCCAAAGATGCAAAATTTAAATTCAACACCTTTAAGCATTTTGCTATAGAGAACAAGTGTCTTAATCATGCTCTCTGTGTATCTCTTTCTTCCCAAACACATTAAAACATTGCTATCCTTTTCCTAGTTCCACCAGCTGAGCCCATAGAATATGCTCAGTTTCCTTTCTACCTCAATGGATTGCGTGAAACTTCTGACTTTGTGGAAGCTATCAAGAAAGTGAGAGCTATCTGTAATAACTATGCTGGCCTGGGGATTGCCAGCTACCCAAATGGTTACCCATTTCTATTTTGGGAGCAGTATATTGGGCTTCGTCACTGGCTCCTCTTATCCATTAGTGTGGTTTTGGCTTGCACGTTTCTGGTGTGTGCCCTCTTCCTCCTGAACCCTTGGACATCTGGCATCATTGTAAGTTTATTATAAGGGTCTTTGTTGAAGTCAAATTCCTTTCAGCATAGCTCTTGCTGTAGTCAGGATGGTTTTGTTTGTTTGGGCGTCTAATGGAGTATGTATATTGCATCATTCATTATATATTTATTCAATTTGAGAGGGTAGAGTTCATGATAAAGGTACAAACCTTAATAACCTTAATCCTTTGGCCACCTTTTTGCAGCTTTAAAGGTTTCTTATAAGGATACATGAACTTTTGCCCTTGTTCAGATGCACATTAATATGAGAAATAAAGACACAGAGGAAAATTAGGAACATGATTAAATATTAAAGTTATTTCTATTTAGTTTTTCCTTCCTCCTTTTTATCAGACAATGTTATTTTTCAAGGCAGTTGCTTGTGACTAACTTGCCTGTAAATTTGCCCACTGATTTCTGAATGCAGTCTTTCTGGAAAGACTGAAATGGTTAGGTTGTACAGTACACACTGAGAAAAGAGTGTAACTGAGCTACTGAGGAGAAAGAGTTATAAAATTATAGACTGAAGAGAATACTCCTCCATGCTTTCTGCAAGGCACCATGAGCCTCATAGTAAACATTCAAGTTAAATTGGATGATGATGTTCCTGTGTTTAAATTCCATAAACTGTTGTATGGTTTATAAAATGTGTATGGTTTTATAAATGTTGTATGGTTTAGAAAAGAGTAAAACAGTTACTAGTTTTTGTAACTAGTGTTTATATGGCAAGTATGTTAAAAGGTAAATGTTTAGTCTAGAATATTTTTCATAGCACTTAAGCAATTTATGTTATTTTTCTTGATTCATTAGCTTATAAAATAATTTATTATAGTGCATACTTTTTTCCTTTGGAAAGGTGGTTTATTTTCAGAGTCCACCATTGCTTTTATAAGTTTATCTCTTTTTTTCCTGCTTGGCTTTATAAACTTTGAAGTTGATTCCATGGATTTCCTCCTCTCCCTTGTTATTTTTTACAAGGTAGATGAAAGAAAAATAAAAGCTTTCCCTTAAATATTTGCATTGTCCATGTCAATCCCTCCAAGTATCTTTAAAGCTCGAAAGCCCTCTGTAACCTGAGACTCATCAGCTAATTATGACATTCACTTTCTTCTGGGCTTTAAACCTACTCTGGAGTCATCCTCACTTACATTTGGAGTACTACAAAAAGAATTCGAATGCAGTTATTTGAAAGTTAGTTTTTCTAGAAGGATCATCAGAGAAACAGGTGAAAAAGAAAATTTATCTTCCGGCGAGTATCCATGAGAAAGAAGAAAAAAACTATTTTTCAAATCACATTGATAAATTGTTACCAATAGAAAAGCGATGCTTGATCTGTTAACTGGTTCTTGGGATAATAATTTAAATTGACTCTTTAGAAGGTTGTTGCTATTGAGCACAATGAAACAAGGAAAAATGGCTTGTCTTTGGGGATAAGAGAAGGACTGATCTGAGGGATATATTTTATAGCCCCTATGTTGTTTTGAAATATCCTTCCTCTTTGTCTAGAGTATGAGAAGTTACTAACGGCTGTTTGAAATCATCTAGGTGGTGGTGCTGGCCCTGATGACTGTGGAGCTGTTTGGCATGATGGGTCTAATTGGAATAAAGCTAAGTGCAGTGCCTGTGGTTATCCTGGTTGCTTCTGTTGGCATTGGTGTGGAATTCACTGTTCATATTGCTTTGGTATGTAAAAGTAGAAAGCATTTTCAAAGTATTTTAAAATAAAATGGTGACTGTTATGATTCCATATCCTTATTTAGACTCCTAAGTCAGTGACATGATTCTCAGAAGAGTATCAGTCATAAACCTCACACAAAGTTTTGTGTGCCATTTGGATTGTCATTGTACATGTGATCTGATGAAATAGTTCCTAACTATTGAGTCAGTCTCCTAAGAGATAAGAGGGAATACATAATAGTATTTTAGTATTTGATAATGCTTTTTGAAGACTGTGATTTAAGATCATGGATAAACGTGGTATCTAGTTGTGTGAGCCATACAAATACATAGACAAAGCAGAGCTCTTAATATTCATTATTTCAGGCCATACTCTCCCAGTCATTATCTGCAGCCTCACTGTTGTTGACTCTCAGTGTCATGTAGCTGTTTATGCCCTCTTGTATGTAGATTTTGTATCTTGTGGTAAAGAAACCTTTGAAGGGAGATATTCAAAATCATATAATATCATTTAATCTCTCTGAACCACTAAAATTTGAATGATTTGAATTCTTCGTGTGAAAAATCTCCACCTTCTTTTCAAAACCCATCAGGTATTAATAATGGGCTCAAATGCGCAATCTGTAGGGAAAGAGTTTTCCAATGTAATAAAGAGAAGCAGAGAGGAAAAAAATGTTTGAATGTTTTATATAAACATTTTCAACATATTCAAAGTTTGGTGTCCAAATCTAGAGTGCCCCTAATCATCCAACTTAGTCAACCTGATGTACGGAAGTGCAGAGAAATGACAGTTCTCTTGCAAGGGAGAAGTTGTGGATGCTCGTTATGCAACACTCATCCTGCTTTATTTGGTGACCAAGACTGTAGTAAAGGGCTATTTTTCTGTGTTCACATTTGACAGTGGCAGTGCTGATCTATGCAATGTTAAGGATAAGCTTAGACAAAGGCCTGATTTCTATTTTCCGCCAATTAAGCAATTTTGATACTAAGTTGGAGTTCTTAGATATTGTCTTAGAAATTGGGGAATTTCAGAATTTAAATGTTTATATACTGCAAATGAAAAGCTACCCATGTTTTAAAACATTTTCCATTTACCTGTTCTTAGTAATGTTATATCTCAGGACCCTCAACATTATATACACAAAGGTCTCTTAACGCACTCAACATAAATCATTTTCCTAAAAAACTATTCTAATACATTTTTCAGAAGAATGTTATTTATAGAATATCATTGTCTTCGTGGATTTGAATCTTACTGTATTAAAAAGTAAGAATGGGTGAGTCTGGTCAATATAATATCATCTCAGGAAAAAGATGTTTGTAGCCTACTATAATCTCTAGTATATTAGTACCATAGCAATCAAAAAAGAAATGAAAGGAGGGGGCTGGAAAATGGGGTGAGAGATGGAGAGAAATTGGATGGGGATGTAATAGACCTTTTAGACTCAACAGGAGGACTGGTAGACTACTGAGAGGATCTGGTGACAGTGAAAAGGAGCTGAGAAGTAAAGGGGATCCTAGCACACTGGAGATGGACAAATATTGGGAACATAGAATCATAGAATCACAGGACGGTTTTGGTTGGAAGTGACTTTTAAGGGTCAGCTAGTTCCAACCCCCCTGCCATGGGCAGGGACATCTTTCACTAGATCAGGTTGCTCAAAGCCCATTCGAACCTGACCTTGAACACCTCCAATGATGGGCCATCCACAACTTTGGTCAAACTAGTGTCTGCCACTGAAAAGCTGTGAAAAGCAGAGCAAGAAAATAAGGACCAAGAGCTAAATAAGGATTTAACACTTAGACTCTTAGACTCTATAGTTTTCAGAAGTCAGATTTTTTTTTTTTGTTACACAAAGTAGGAACAAATAGACTATTTCTCTAATCCAGTTTAAGGAAGAACCACAGAGAAGGAAACAGGCAAAATATTTCTACCCACCTCTAAGCAGAAGTAACCTGTATGATAAACTGCCTTACCCAAGTGCTGAATGTTTACACAAAATGCTTCATTTCAGAAAGAGAATGAAATGTATAATCCAGCCCTATACCAATCCCCCAGAGACATAAAAAGGGCAACAGAATCAACAGACAAGCACCTACATTTTACAATTTGTCTATGATTTTAGAATTAGCTCCTTCTCCAAAACAGGCCAAATCTCAATCTTCCAAAAATCTCAAATTCGTGCTCCAAATTATGGAAGTTCCAGATTTGGGGTTGAGTTTCCTGAACTAAGAAATAAGACTATGTTTCAAGTTGGATTTAGGCTCAACCCCAACTATGAAAGTGCAAACTGACATATGATACAACAACTATTTGACTACAGTATGTAGCAGACTTACCAATAATATAGCATGCGCCCTGAAGGATGATTGCTACTCCATAGCAATCAGTATAATTGCTTGATTGTATCTGCATAGTTGACCAGTACATTAAAAAAATTTTCTATAAACAACAAAATCCATAACCAATAAGTTATACTTTTTTATTCATGTTAGAATGTCTATCAGTGTTTGAACATTAACATTTAGAGTTTGTACGATTTCCTTTCAACGTTTAAAATGAGAACCACACTAGATCACAAATGGTAACTAAAACACAATCCAGAACTGTATGAATATTCACACTCTCTTTCTCTCTTAATGCTGTTTAACACTTTCTTTTCTGCCATGGGGTTTTCAAGGAAAAGTATGCACCATAATCACATTTCAGCAGTGTTCTAAAACATAATGCTATCATCACTGCATATAAACTCTTTAAAAATATACTTCTGTCAAAAGACTTGAGGACTACTATGTACACTACAAAAATAAATTTTCACATAAATAAATTATATGTCATAATTTTATCTTTGTAACTGAAATGACACAAACCCACTCCTACCAAAATAGACAGGTGATAAGACCCAGTTTGAATATTTTTTCCTTTTAACTCCTTATGCTAAAAGCTTTGATGAGTCTTTAATGTGTTATATACTCTTTCCTATTTAACATTAGTAAGCACTCTATACAAATAAAAATACATTAAAAAGGAAAAACATAGCTGTAATAGTGTTTCCAATAGAAACAAAACCCCTGCATCTTTAAAGGTCCCTTCTAACCCAAAGATTCTATGATTCTATGATTTTGTTTGGTATAAACTGGCATGACAAATACTGCAAGAAAGCATTCTTATGATACAAAATATAAATATCACCCACAATTAAAAACGGTTTTGAAAAAACCCAACCCAAACCAAAATAAATGTTGCCAGCCACTGAGTTCTCCCTTTGCCAGTGTGACTATCGAAGTGTGAAGCAGCAGACAGGCCACCCGCACATAACATACAGAACAAGGAATCGGGCAGAGGCAGATGGGAGACATCACAGCTCTTCCTTGCCCCTTTCCCTCCTGTTGTCACCTCAGAGGAAGAGGAGGGAGAAAGGGAGCACACGCCTGTGGGCTGCACCAGCATTGTCAGTGGGAGCTCTGCCGACCTCTGACACAGGAGCACACACACCTGGCAGTTGAAGGTAGTTTCCATTTAGTATCATACTGTTTTGCTGCAGAGTTTTTATGACCTGAGGTCACTATGCTGCTAGTACTAAATTGAGGCCCCTTGTCTTTTTGTCATTAAGACTTTTCATGTTAGTGAACTGGACCAGTAGGCAATTACAACATTATCCCCTAGCATGCATCGAAACAGTAGCTTATGTATTATGGGAACAACATCAGGCTCTCACCGTCTCTTCAAGTGTTCACATTGGAGATCTGTAAACAAGTGTCTCATATCAAAGTGTTTTCAAGTGAGTGAAAAAGGCATGAAAATTTGTGCATTCTGGTTATCCCCATTCACTGTGCTGGGAAGGTCTGCATGCAAAGACGGACTCCCTGAAGCCACTGGAGAAATACACCTTCCCATCAAAGAATTTGCAGCTGCTGTTCAGGCACTGTATTTAAAGAAAAACCCCATCATCACTGGGTTTAAAAATAGAATGTTGGTTGCATGTGTTTGGCTCTGAATACATATTTGATCATCTACCTGCTCTAAAAAAACAGCTTGGAGAAGGACAGAAAAAAGATGGAGAAAGATGAAGAGAGGAGAACTTTTGTTCTAGTATTTTAAATTAAGGTTCTCCATTCTTAGGGTTTGGTTTCAATCAGAACACAGAGATTTTAGCATTTTTCCAGGCCCTTCACCTGCAGCAATCCATCTTTAGTTTAAAAATAACCAAAAAAAAGCTAAATTAGTTTCACAAAGAGATCCCAGTTTAGCTGTTTTAATTAAAAGTGACAATGCAGCATGGGAAAAAACAACTTGTGGCAAAGAGATGAATATACAATAAGTACAGAGCAAAACCAATATTGTCCCCACTCTATTAACTGGAGGCAAATGACTCCAGATTATACTACTTTACAATGTCCTTTTGTATATTACGTATCTGTACATCTTTAAATACTTACAGAAATATTTGACAAAATAATACAATAAGTTACAGTAACAGTGAATAGTCGTCCTGATGCTGCATGCATGTCCTTTTCTACAACACTGAGCAGTTCTCTTTAAGCAGTTCTGGAAATACAGTTTTCCATCTTTGGCCTCTTCTTTGCTTCTGTTATTACCCTTTACAAATACAGAGGAAAAAAAAATACAAAAATTAATTAAAGTTCAAGAAAAAGAAACAAATCAAGCTAAGCCAACACTCATTTCATGATTCCAGTGGTTACAGTCAGGCAATGTGGACTCTTTTTCCATCAGTCATGGACTTCTTGGTAAAGAAATCCTGATGCCAGTTAGAAAAAATGTGGAAGCCTTGATTTCTGAATGCCACAAATGCAGTCAAAACCAATGAACACTTCAGAGAGAAAAAAGCTATATCTGATACTGGACACAGTTAAGATTCTCATGTTAGCCTGCTATTCAGCTTGGAAAATATGAGCCTGAACATTTCCTTATTCTGAGGATACTATTACTTAAAGCCCGTTCGAACCTGACCTTGAACACCTCCAATGATGGGCCATCCACAACTTTGGTCAAACTAGTGTCTGCCACTGAAAAGCTGTGAAAAGCAGAGCAAGAAAATAAGGACCAAGAGCTAAATAAGGATTTAACACTTCTGCTTTTTCCCCCAAATGAGGGGAAAAAAAAGGAGTTGAAATAATTAAATCGGTTTTCAACCACAAGCCCCAAAAAGCTTTAGGGGTAAAACACCTCAATTTATTCCTCCCCTTCAAAGCATTCCCCATAAAAATAATGTTTTTTTCCAAGAAAATGAACAGCTTTAGTCTTCCCCAAACATCTAAAATAACCTGTCTGTTCTGAACAGCACTACATCCTGTAACTTCCCATTGCTAGCCTAAGGAGAGATAATGATTTAAGTTTCAAAACGCACAAATTCTTGGATGAACCAGCAGAATATTATTTCACAGGAACATATTAAATGCTCTGTTAAGTCAGCTTTGACCTATATGAATCTGTGATAGCCACTGCAACTGCCCCTGGCAAAACAGAGTGCTTGGCCCAGGGACTCCTCCAATCTGGGAGCTTGCTGGGCAGTTCTCCGAATACAGCGCTGCATCCCCAAAGCGCAGGGGCACCCCACAACGCAACACCGCACTAGGTAAGGTGGAGCTTTCCCATCTCTCTCACTCAGCCCATCTCCCAGAGGGATTTAGTCCTCACTATGGACTTCAAATTCTTTTGATGAATTTTATTCAAAAAAGGACAATTCTTGAAGTAACTGTCAATTTTACACTTTCACTGTCATTGCTGTGTGACGTTTTAGAAGATAGCCTGGTTCAGTGATCAGAGCACAGAGAAACAACTGAAAGTTCGCTTTCCTAAGGTTTCGGGTCTTGACTATAATTTTCGCCTGGTATATATCCCCCGAGATCATGAATTCCACCAGGGCATGATCACTGCAGCTCAGGCTACCTACCAGTCTTGACCTCTCCAATAAGTTCCTCTGCGTTGGTGAGCAACAGGCCCAGTAATGCATCTCCTCTGGTTGGGCTTTCTATCACCTGGATTAGGAAGTTATCCTCAATGCACTCCAAGAGTCTCTTAGACTGCTTGCAGCTTGCTGTGCCACTTTTCCAGTGGATGTCAGAGTGGTTGAAGTCCCCCAGCAGGATCAGAGCCTGTGAGCATGATGCTTCCTGTAGTTGAAGCAAGAACGCTTCATCAACATCCTCCCCTTGATCAGGTGGCCTGTAGCAAACACCAGCCACAAGGTTTCCTTTGTTGGCATGGTCTCTAGTTTTCACCCATAAGCTCTCAACCTGTGTACTGCTGTTTTTCAAAGACAGCTCTGTGCAATCAATCCATTTTTTTGCATAGAGGGCAATCCCCCCAGCCCTCCTTCCTTGCCTGGCCCTCCTGAACAGTTTATAGCTATCGATTGCAGCACTCCAGTCATGTGATTCATCCCACCAAGGTTCAGCGATAGCAATCAGATCATAGGTTTCCAGCTGCACAGTGGCTTCCAGCTCCTCCTGTTTGTTACACATGCTGCATGCATTGGTATAGAGACACTTCAGTTGGACTGTCGACTGTCTCACCTTTTTGGCGGAACCTTTCTGGAGGGCTGGGGGGCATTCCTCACTACTCCGGTAGGTGCGCTCATCCACCCTGTTGCTTGTGAGTACACAAGTGTCACGGCTTTGGATCCCACCCCCTAAGTTCCTTAGTTTAAAGCGCGATTCACTAATTCAGCCAATCTGCCAGCAAAGATTCTCCTTTCTCTTCTAGATAGGTGGATCCCATCTCTCCCCAGTAGGCTGTATTCATCAAAGAATGTCCTGTGATCATAGAAGCCAAAGCCCTGGTGATGACACCAGCCACAAAGCCAGGTGTTGATCTGCATGATGCGTCGACTTCTGCCTGCACCCCCATCCCTGACTTGCAAGACAGAGAAGATCACTTGGGCCCATGTCCCCTTCACTTGTGCCCCCAGGGCTCTGAAGTCTTGCTTGATCTTGCCCAGGTTATGCTTTATCGTGTCATTGGTGCCCACATGGAAGAGAAGTAGGGGATAGTAGTCTGCGCTTTTAACCAGTTGTGGCAGTCTCTCTGTGACAACCTGGATCTTGGCTCCTGGCAAGCAGCAAACTTTGCTTGACTGTACATCAGGCCGGCTGATGGGTGTGCCTCAGTGCCTCTCAGCAGAGTCACCTACTACTAGCACTTGCTGCTTCCTCTTGCAGTTTTTAGAGTGTGCAACTGGTGCGGTTTCTCCCTGTGAGTCTTGTTCACTGGCTTCACCCACTGCCAAGACTTCGTATCTGTTGCTGGTTGGTACATACAAGGAAATGGGGGAGGAAGTGATATCCTGTTGCCACGAGTCACCAGAGACTATGGCACCTCCTTCTCCAAGGTGCTGTCTGTTCGCTGTTGACACTCTTTGTCTGGTAGTCCTTGGAGGTCAGTGCCACGGGGACCAAGTATTTCTTCTTGCAAAGTCTCGAATAATACTCTATCTATTTCTTGTTCCCCCTCCCTAATACAGCGTAGCCTGCTGACTTCCTCCTTCAGCTCCTCCACTCACTGCCTGAGTGACTCCACCAGAGCACACCTTGCACAGATGGAGCTTGCACCCTCCTCCACCCAGGAGTGTGGGGTACAGACTTTACAGCCCTCCAGCTGGACAGCAGCTTCCCTGATAGGAAGCTCCATCTGGGTGGTTGCCTCCACTCGTCCCAGGCTGGCCTGGCTAGGTAGATTGTTCCCGGCTGCTGCAGAGTGCAGCCCTTGCCGAGTCTCTGCCACCATGCTTCCGACGATCCCAAAGCACCGTCTAATAAGCCCTTCTAATTCCCTGGAGACCTCAAGCTGCTGGATAGGTTTGCACAGCCAACAGCTAGCTGGGGTGATCGTCGGGGCCACAGCTGAAGCCTGCGGGTAAGCAGAGCAGGCAGCAGCCTGACAACTGGTAGAGTGCGCCGCCCTTCTCACGCACCCTTCCATGCAAACATCCACACTGCTCCTCTCAGATGACGCTCCCTGTTTGCACACCTTGTTTGCAGCACTCCTGGTTGCTGGAGCTCCCTAGGGGCTGGTTATATGTGGATTCCCAAGGTTTAAACTGGCTGCAGGGGCAGCCGGCACCACCCAGCATCTACATGTTGTAGATGTACACAACAACTCATGGTACAGAGTTGGGCATATATAGTGCTGCTAGCTAAGTATGCTATATAGTTGGGTGTAGTATAGTGCTGCTAGGTTTGAAGTAGAAAAAATTGCAAAAACATTCATCTTGAGTGAAATAGGAATGTAAAAAAAGCAGCACATGACTTAGTAGTGTTACTTTATACTGGGCCTGTTGAATACACTGGCAACTTTCCATCAGTAGTGTGGATCCTCAGACCTGTGAGGAGAAATGCACTGTATCAGTGGACACTTCTGTGTAAAGTGACAGAAAGACCTGATCCACTAGTAAATGCTACCATGGATGTGACTGTGTGCGTGAGCATAAGTTGCAAGCCCTTGGTCTGTTCCAAGTGTATTCAGGAAAACCTGAATCAGTATTGGCTAGTTTTACAGCAAACTTCCCATGACAGTCATGGAAGCTATGCCCTCATGAGAGTGACAAGAACAGCCCTATAATTTTTACACCTGAAGTGCTTTTACTATAAAATGAATTCTTTGCGTGTGGAAACAAGCAAACCGAGAAACAAATTAAAAGCCTACTGGTACAGGCGTGCATTGTTTCCAAAATTATTACTATGGCTCCAACTCTGTAATCAATGCTTACTCTGGTCATGTGACTTCAGCAGCAGTTATATGGTATAACTGCAGGATCAGACCTTGTCTTGAAGTCCAGCCAGCTATAGAGATACTTTAATGGACTGTAAATTGAAGTAATTAACTGGTGAAAAACTGCATACTAAGAGAGAGGCTGTTTGAAAGGCTGTACGTCTCTAATGAAATGGATTTCATTGTTTTACAGGCATTTTTAACTGCCGTAGGAGACAAGAACCGTAGGGCTGTCCTTGCATTGGAACATATGTTTGCACCAGTGTTGGATGGAGCTGTGTCCACTCTGTTTGGAGTGTTAATGCTCGCAGGATCGGAGTTTGATTTTATTGTCAGGTAAAGCATTTGTGTCTCTTGCCTTTTCTTTTTTTAATAAAAATAAGTATGCTTTTAATATTTAGACATTTCAGTGTATCTGTCATTTTATTACTTTGTATGGTGTGTCAAGCATGCTTACGTCATGGTCCTGTTTCCCCTATGTTTTATTAACTCCTTGTCACATGCTAGACATAGTATTATTTTCATTGCTGGTATTAAAATCTGTTCCAGGAAAATCTGACTCCCAGCATGAAAGGAAACAAAAATGGTCCTCTTCAGCAAATTTTGCTAATTCTGGAATTAAGTCAGTTCGAAGCAGCTGGTATTGTCCAATATTTTACCTTTAACCTTCCAGATATAGGTCTTCCAGATTTTTCATATGCACAATGATTTGCCTGGAAAGGACACACGGAGCCACAAACATGTTGCAATTACACTGCAACTGATGTTCTCTGGGCCTTCTCCTGCTATCTTTACATGAGGTTTACAGCAATTTACAAATGGGTGAGGAAAAAAGCCCTGTTTGGGAGCTAGGGAACCATAAGTATGAACACAGAACTTCATATTAAAATTTTGTAAAGCAAAGTCCAAAGGCTCTTCTGTTTAGAACTACAGGCACAGTTTCTTGTGGATTTAATTAAGAATGTGAATTTGTCAAGTATGAGAGGAGAGCAAGTTTTTCGTTTGAGGGGAATTTGAGAAGTACAATGAAACAGATCCTAATCCATTCCAAACAACCTGTGGAGCTCTGCAAAATCACTAATCTTAGAAGTAACACAGGTTCTCTGTGGCAAACTGCAGCACCCCCCCCCCCCCAAAAAAAATATATCCTAGCCCTAAAAGAACTGAGGTAGAACTGGGCCAAATAAAAATGCTCTGAAAGATGACTTAACTGCTTAGGTAAACATAAACTGGATAGGTGATCAGACTTAGCTGACATCCATTTGAAAACAACAACAACAAAATGTCGGAGGCAGGAACTGAGAGAATGATTGCTAAATCTCATTGGGATTTTTTGGGACCTGCCTTTCATGAACCCATGCTGGCTGGGCCTGATCCCTTGGTTGTCCTTCACATGCCCCGTGAGCACATTTAGTTTAAAACCATTACCCCTTGTCCTATTGAAACAGGTCCTGCTAAAATGGCTATCGCCATTTTTCTTACAAGCCCCCTTGAAGTAGTGGAAGTCTGCAATATGGTCTCCCCAGAGCCTTCACTTTTCCAGATTGAATAACCCCAACTCTCAGCCTTTCTTCATAGGAAAGGTGTTCCATCCCTCTGATCACTTATTGAGCCCTCCTCTGGACCTGCTCCAACAGGTCCATGTCTTTCCTCTGCTAAGGGTTCCAGAGCTGGATGCAGTACTCCAGGTGGGGTCTCACCAGAGTGGAGTAGAGGGGCAGAATCACCTCCCTTGACTTGCTGGCCACGCTTCTTTTGATGCAGCCCAGGATATGGCTGGCCTTCTGGGCTGCGAGCGCACACTGCAGCACAGAATCACAGCATGGTAGGGGTTGGAAGGGACCTCTGAAGATCATCTGGTCCAACCCCCCTGCCAAGGCAGGATCACCTAGGGCAGGTTGCACAGGAACGCGTCCAGTCGGGTTTTGAAGGTCTCCAGAGAATGAGACTCCACAACCTCTCTGGGCAGCCTGTTCCAGCGCTCTGTCACCCTCACAGTAAAGAAGTTTTTCCTCATGTTGAGGTGGAACTTCCTATGCTGCTTTATGCCCATTGCCCCTCTTCCTATCACTAGGTGCTACTGAAGAGACTGGCTCCATCCTCCTGACAGCCACCCTTCAGATATTTATAGACATTGATAAGGTCCCCTCTCAGCCTTCTCTTCTCCAGACTAAACAGCCCCAGGTCTCTCAACCTTTCCTCATACGAGAGATGTTCCAGTCCCTTAATCATCCTCGTAGCCCTCCGTTGGACTGTCTCCAAAAGTTCCCTGTCTCTCTTGAACTGGGGAGCCCAGAACTGGACACAATACTCCAAATGAGGCCTCACCATTGCCGGCTCATGTCCAGCTTTTCATCCACCAGTACCCCCAAGTCATTCTTGGCAGGGCTGCTCGCAATCCCTTCATCCTCTCAACCTGTACTGTATCCCCAACTGCAACACTCAACTTGGTGTCATTTGCAGACTTCCTGAGGGTACACTGAGATCCCACTGTCTATGGCATTGATGAAGATATTAAACAGTACTGGTCCCAATTTGGACCCCAGAGGGATACTGCTCATCACTGATCTCCATTGGGACATTGAGCCATTGGCCACTACCCTCTGGATGCGACCATCCAACCAATTCCTCATCCACCCAACAGTCCATCCATCAAATCCATATCTCTCCAACTTAGAAAAAAGGATGTTGTGAGGGACCACGTCAAAGGCCTTATAGAAGTCAAGCTCTTCCCTTGTCCACTGATGTGGTCGCTCCATCACAGAAGGCCACTATGTTGGTCAGGCAGGACTTGCCCTTGGCGAAGCCATGCTGGCTGTCTCAAATCACCTCCCTGTCCTCCATGTGCCCTAGAATAACTTCTAGGAGGATCTGTTCCATGATCTTCCCAGGCACAGAGGTGAGGCTGACAGGTCAGGTGTTCCCAGGGTCCTCCTTTCTACCCTTTTTAAAATGGGGTGCAATGTTTCCCTTTCTCCAGTCTCCAGGGACTTCACCTGACTGCCAGGACTTTTCAGATATCATGGAGAGTGGCTTGGCAACTACATCAGCCAGTTCCCTCAGGACTCTGGGATGCATCTCATCAGGTCCCATAGACTTGTGGATGTTCAGGTTCCTCAGGTGGTCTCAAACCTGATCTTCTCTTACAGTGGAAGGGACTTTGCTCCCCCAGTCCCTGTCTTGCGGTCCATCCACTCGAGAGGTGTGGGAAGAGACACTGCCACTGAAGACTGAGGCAAAGAAGTCATTGAGTACCTCAGCCTTCTCCTCATCCATTGTTACCAGTCTGCCAGTCTTGCTCATCAATGGGGGTATGCTTTCTCTGACCTTCCTTTTCTCTCTGACATACCTGTAGAAGTCCTTCTTATTCTTCTTTGCATCCCTTGCCAAGTTCAGCTCCAGCCACAACTTGGTCTCTCCCGACCCCATCCCTACACAACCGGGCAGTGTGTCTGTACTCTTCCCAGGATCCCTGTCCCTGCTTCCGCTGCCTGTGCATTTCCTTCTTGCCCTTTAGTTTGACCAGCAGGTCTTGACTCAGCCATGCCAGTCTCTTGCCGGCCTTCCTGATTTCTTACACCTGGGGATTGAGAGCTCTTGCCCTCTATGGAAAGCATCCTTAAAGATCTGCCAGCTCTTTTCTGCTCCCTCTTCCCTGAGGGCAGTTTCCCAGGGGATCCTATTGACTAACTCCCTGAAGAGATGGAAGTTTGCTTTCCTAAAGTCCAGGATCCTGACTTCACTCTTCACCTGCCCCATATCCCTCAGGACTGCGAACTCCAAAATATATACAGTATCAGGATATTTTTAGTTTTACAGGAGTCTGATATATTTGATCAGATGCAGAATCCTGGAGGCAGTAGTTTGTTGCCAGCAATGTTGCTAGCTGGAAGCTATGTCAAGGCATATGCATGACAGGGAGGTGATTCAAGACAGCCAACATGGCTTCACCAAGGGCAGATTCTGACTGAATCATCTGGTGGCCTTCTACGATGGAGTGACTGCCTTGGTGGATAAGGGAAGAGCAAGTGATGTCATCTATCTTGACTTCTGTAAGGCCTTTGAAATGATCCCCCCACAATATCCTTGTCGCTAACTTGGAGAGATATGGGTTTGATGGACGTACTATTTGACCACGAAGGAAATGGCTGGATAGCCACATCCAAAGAGTCCAAATGGCAACTCAAGAAGAGTACAGTGATCTTGTTAGGTAAAGCAGAGTCAAAATTAGAAAGGCAAAAGCCCAGCTAGAACTCAATCTGGCCACAGTCATAAAGGATAACAGCAAACGTTTTTACAAATATATTAACAACAAAAAGAGAGGCAAGGAGAATCTCCATCCCTTACTGGATATGGCGGGGAATATTGTCTCCAAGGACGAGGACAAGGTTGAGGTACTTAAAGCCGCCTTTGCCTCAGTCTTTAATAGCCAGACCAGGTATCCTCAGGGTATTCAGACCCCTGAGCTGGAAGACAGGGATGGAGAGCAGAATAAACTCCCCATAATCCAGGAGGAAACAGTTAAGGACCTGCTAAGCCACCTGGACACCCACAAGTCTATGGGGCCTGATGGGATCCACCCGAGAGTACTGAGAGAGCTGGTGGAGGAGCTTACCAAGCCACTCTCCATCATTCATCAGTAGTCCTGGTTAACAGGGAAGGTCCCAGACGACTGGAGGCTTGCCAATGTGACGCCCGTCTACACGAAAGGCCGGAAGGAGGATCCTGGGAACTACAGGCCTGTCAGCCTGACCTCTGTACCGGGAAAGATTATGGAGAGGTTCATCTTGAGAGTGCTCACAGGGCATGTGAAGGACAACCAAGGGATCAGGCCCGGCCTGCACGGGTTCATGAAAGGCAGGTCCTGCTTGACCAACCTGATCTCCTTCTATGACCAGGTGACTTGCTTAGTGGATGAGGGAAAGGCTGTGGATGTTGTCTACCTGGACTTTAGTAAAGCCTTTGACAGCGTCTCCCACAGCATTCTCCTGGAGAAGCTGGCGACTCGTGGCTTGGACAGGTGCACTCTTTGCTGGGTAAAGAACTGGCTGGATGGCCAAGCCCAGAGAGTTGTGGTGAATGGAGTTAAATCCAACTGGTGGCTGGTCACAAGCGGTGTTCCCCAGGGCTCGGTTCTGGGGCCAGTCTTGTTTAATATCTTTATAGATAATCTAGATGAGGGGATCGAGTGCTCCCTCAGTAAGTTTGCAGACGACACCAAGTTGGGCGGGAGTGTTGATCTGCTGGAGGGTAGGAGGGCTCTGCAGAGGGATCTGGACAGGCTGGATCGATGGGCAGAGGTCAACTGTATGAGGTTTAATAAGGCCAAGTGCCGGGTCCTGCACTTTGGCCACAACAACCCCATGCAACGCTACAGGCTTGGGGAGGAGTGGCTGGAGACCTGCCCAGCGGAAAAGGACCTGGGGGTGCTGGTTGACAGCCGGCTGAACATGAGCCAGCAGTGTGCCCAGGTGGCCAAGAAGGCCAACAGCGTCCTGGCCTGTATCAGGAATAGTGTGGCCAGCAGGAGTAGGGAAGTGATTGTGCCCCTGTACTCGGCACTGGTGAGGCCGCAGCTTGAATACTGTGTTCACTTTTGGGCCCCTCACTACAAGAAGGACATTGAGGTGCTTGAGCGTGTCCAAAGAAGGGCAACAAAGCTGGTGAGGGGTCTGGAGAAATAAGTCTTATGGGGAGCGTCTGAGGGAACTGGGGTTGTTTAGTCTGGAGAAGAGGAGGCTGAGGGGAGACCTTATCGCTCTCTACAACTACCTGAAAGGGGGTTGTGGCGATGAGGGTGTTGGTCTCTTCTCCCAAGTAACTAGCAATAGGACGAGGGGAAATGGCCTCAAGTTGCGCCAGGGGAAGTTTAGACTAGATATCAGGAAAAATTTCTTTACTGAGAGAGTGGTCAAGCATTGTAACAGGCTGCCCAGGGAGGTGGTGGAGTCACCATCTCTGGAAGTATTCAAAAACCGTGTAGATATGGTACTTCAGGACATGGTTTAGTGGACATGGTGGTGTTGGGTTGATGGTTGGACTTGATGATGTTAAAGGTCTTTTCCAGCCTTAATGATTCTGCGATTCTGAGATCAGTAACAAGCGGTGACCCTCAATGGTCTGTGTTAGAACCAGTACTGTTCAATATCTTTATTAACGATATAGATAGTGGGACTGAGTGCACCCTCAGCAGGTTTGCAGATGACACCAAGCTGAGTGGTGCAGTTGATACGCTTGAGGGAAGGGATGCCATCTAGAGGGACCTTGACAGGCTTGAGGACTGGGCCCATGCAAACCTCATGAAGTTCAAGAAGGCCAAGTGCAAGGTCCTACACCTAGGTCGGGGCAACCCCCCGTATCAATATAGGCTGGGGGATGAAGGGATTGAGAGCCTTGCAGGGGTCCCCAGCACAAGAAAGACATGGACTTGTTAGAGCAGGTCCAGAGCAGGACCACAAAAATGGTCAGAGGGCTGGAACGCCTCTCCTATGAAGAAAGGCTGAGAGTTGGGGTTCTTCAGCCTGGAAAAGTGAAGGCTCCAGGGAGACCTTATTGCAGCCTTTCAACATATAAAGGGGGTTTCTAAGAAAGGTGGAGAGAGACTTTTTACCAAGGCCTATAGGGACAGGACAAGGGACAATGGTTTTAAACTGAAACAGGGTAGATTTAGATTGGATATAAGGAAGAAATACTTTATGATGATGGTCGTGAGACACTGGAAGAGGTTGCTGTCCCAGAGAAGATGTGGATGCTCATCCCTGGAAGTGTTCAAGGCCAGGTTGGACTGGACTTTGAGCAAACTGATCTAGTGAAAGATGTCCCTGCCCATGGCAGAAGAGTTTGACTTGATGATCTTTAAAGGTCCCTTCCAACCCAAAACATTCTGTGATTATATGATTCTATGATCTATCAACAGGAAATGCAATCACACAACTTTTAATGCGCTACATAACATCTCTGCTTCATTTTCCTCTTCTGGTAAACTGGGATCATAATAGGTACTCACCCAGTTTGAAAGGCTCTTTGGAGTCGTTTATGTTTGGATCATTGTAACTTCTTAGCACTGGAAAGCACCATCTTGTTGGGATCACCCTGCAAGGGTGCGACCTTAAGGAGAAGGAGCTGTGGCATTGAGAAGCTGGTAAACAGCTGGACGCGTGCAGAGCTCAGCCTTGAGGAGAAGGAGCTGTGGTAAACAACTAAGAGGAAGCAAAGGAGCGCGTGGACACCTGCAGGCAGCGAATCCTGACTGTGTGAGAAGCACGTGGACTGTGTGTGGTAACCAAGCAGGACGTATTTTGTGGCGCGTGAAAGAGCTGTAACGGCATAAAAAGCAGACACTTGTAGCAATAAAGGTCTTTGGCCTGAATCCCCGCCAGAGTCCGTGCCCTGTTACTCCACAAATGGCGCCCGAACGGGGACCTGAATCATGGGAAGAGAACAACCGGTGGAGTGGCCCAGCTGAAAGGAGAAAATAGCAGCGGACCAGAGAGCTGCAGGAGAAAGTAGCAGCGGGACAGAGAGCTGCAGTCCAGACAAATAATCACCAAAGAGGTGAGCAGCTGGGGACGTTAAGTAATGGGGTCGCAAATATCTTCGGAAGAAAAAGCAGTCCTTTGTATTATAGTAAAAATTTTGAAGAAAAGGGGGATTAGTTATGATGAACAAACTTTGCAATTATTGTTAGCATTTTTGAAGAGCCAGGGGCTAGCAGCAGACTCTGCAACAGCTTTTGAGCTAGATACTTCGGAGAAAGCAGGGAAATCGGTGTTTGAGGCAGCCTCTAAAGAGGATCATACGGCTGCGAAAGTGTTAACAACCTGGCGATTAGTCAGAGACTCTATAAAGGTGATAAAATCAGAGCAGACAGCTGCGGCAGCAGCTGCTGCTGCCACAGCCCCAGGAGAGAAGGGAGGCCGAGCTGGGGATGATGAGAACGAGCGATTCCCCACCCGCGCCCCCGCCCCCCTGCTAACGCAACCAATGGAGGTGCTGAGTCCTCCTTGGCCCCCGCCTCCTGACCTGGAACATGAGCGGTGGTCACCCATGCCGCAACAGGAGGGGGCTGCCTGGGGCGATCCTTCCCCCAAGTCAAGATACGACCCTGCCCAACATTGGCAAAGCATGAGACAAGAGGCCTTGGCAGAGGGGGAGGGGACGGAGCGAAGTGGGTACCGGCCAGGTTGGTACGGCCGGCAGTAAGACCAGAAGATCCTGTCACACGTCCCACGGATGCAGAGTCCGACTCCGACGTATCGCCAGCTGATGCTTTCGCTCTTCTGTATGGGAAATGACGGCTCATTGACCGTTTCAGCGGCACTCCCTGGACGTTCAAGAGCAGGAACTTCAATATGCCATATTTGTAAAACAGTGTTGTCGGTTTGTTCTATGTCGTTGTAATTATTGTCACAAATGTATCATTTCTTTTGCAGGGAATCAAAGAGTATATTTCAATAAGACACTCTCCCCACGGTGTATATGGTATAACAGAGTTGGGAAGATAGAGAATTTTGGGTATATTCGATATTTCTGTTGTAATATAGAATGATATATCGGGCAACGATGATGGAGGGAGGCAGTAAGTTCATGATAAGGGTGCAGCCATGGGCGGACTATTTCTGAGGACGAAGCACCACCAACAACAGCAAAAGGATAAATACCACTTGCAATCTGCCAGAAGGGTTATGGTGGCTGTGTGGAGATCAATTGGCTAGGAAACAGCTGCCCGGGAACTGGTCAGGGGACTGTACCATGGGCGTCCTAGTTCCTAATTTGCAGATAATTAATCAGACTGAAATTAGCGGTATCATTAGAGGAACATGGAAAGCTTTTAGGGCAAAGTGCTCTATAACTACAAATCCTTTGGTGAGATATAATAAAGGTTATCATAGCTTCGTACAGGTGCTTTTTCCATCGCTAGGAGTAGTACAGCTAGAAAAAGCAATAGTTAACTTGTCGGCAGAAATGGAAATTATTGCTAATCGCACTGTAGATGCGATTTTAGGCTTGCAGCTGTATACGGAGGGGTTAACAGATGGAATTTTGGCCTGTGAGAAAACTGCAGTTAGCATAGGAGGAAACGGATGGCTGGGTAAGAAATAGATACTATGCTGGGTGAGAGAAAACAGCCCACAGAGATAAGAAAGTTGATCAAGGTTAGGGGAGGATGTGGAAGACGTGCAGTAACGGAGGAATATAAAGCACAATTCACAATTTTGTTTGCCTTGTAACATTCTGCTGTTGGCTTAAGCATATTTGATATGTGACTGCTGAATTATGGTAATACGCCATGTGAACAAAGCCTACGAACCAATAGACGGGATGGCTGTGGCGCGTGCAGCATGTCTGGCCAGCGGGCGCATACGCCATAGGCTCCCTGTGTTAAAAGGTGGCAACCGAGGCGTGTTCCGACACTCACTGGCCACGTGTGTCGAAACTCGTTCCTCTGCAAATGTATAAATACTAGGATTTCCTGAAGGGCAGTGGGCCGGTGTACGGCAAGGCCACCGTTGCCTCCGTGGGGACGCCCGCGTAAAGCTGGCACCTACCGACTGCTGGGCTGAGTTCACGGCGCAGGACGATACAAGAATGTACAGATGGTCCATCTTCCTCACAGTCCTCGGGTTGCGAATGATCCATCAGGTTTTGTTTATAGATAAACAAAAAGGGCGAGATGTTGGGATCACCCTGCAAGGGCTCGACCTTAAGGAGAAGGAGCTGTGGCATTGAGAAGCTGGTAAACAGCTGGACATCTGCACGGCTCGGCCTTGAGGAGAAGGAGCTGTGGTAAACAACTAAGAGGAAGCAAAGGAGCGCGTGGACACCTGCAGGCAGCGAATCCTGACTGTGAGAAGCACGTGGACTGTGTGTGGTAACCAATCAGGACGTATTTTGTGGCGCGTGAAAGAGCTGTAACTGCATAAAAAGCGGACACTTGTAGCAATAAAGGTCTTTGGCCTGAATCCCCGCCAGAGTCCATGCCCTGTTACTCCACACCATCTTATCCAACCTAACTTCTAGTACAAAATTTACTATATTCATGGTCAGCAGATTCCAGATGATGAGGGACTAAGGAGTAAATATACCTGAAGGAAAATTACTCCAGAGAATTCTTATCTTTCCCCTTTCTTCTGATCACAGCATTACCCAAGACAGGCAAATCTACTGTTACAGCAGACAGATCTACCTTATTCTGAGTTGTTGCCAGGTATCCTTTCTTCACATTCAACATCTTGCAGTTCTATAACTTCTACTTTTGAATTTCTTCTTTCATACCACACATCAAAAGGCATGTGGGGGTCCTCAAATGTCCCAGGGTCAGCTTCATAGTATCCCTTGTAAGACAGAAAGCTCCCTCCCGAAGACTTGTGGTCATGCACAACAGGGTGGACAGCAACAGTCACTGAAGCTGAGGCAGTCACAGTAGTGATAGGCTGGCAGTAGGCTGGTCGTGAGGCACTCATGGCACCAAACACCATTCTTCTCATGTTATTAGAATGAGCCTTGTGGCCCAAGCAACCCCTATTGCTAGGTCCTGAATGTCGTTCAGCAGAAATTTCAAAAGCATCCCTGCATGGACAGTAAGGAGGTGGTCGCAGCCATTCCCTTGTTTCCCATTTTGGTTGTCTGCCCTGATGCAGCACCTGCTGATTGCCAGCCTCTGGATTCAATTGCACTCTGGAACTCGACTGATACCTTGTCTCTGGCTGAACTACCTTAAAGGGAGACACATGGTTATGCCACTGACAAAGCAAGGCAAACAAATACTACACTTTTTTTATATTTTATCCCAGGAACAACATTTATAATGGTATTGTCCTGGTTCTAACTCTATAAACGTAGTGTTCTGGAGTCTTAGAACTGTTGATTTTTCCAGACATTTTTTGTCTGAAGTTGTTAAAACCTGGAAAGCATAACTTCAGATAAACACAGGGTTACAGCTGAAAATATATGCACCTCCTACATACTGCTCCATCTTTTCAAAGGGATGGATAGCAAGCACTTAATCTTAACTGGTTCAACAAGCAGAACTGCAGGCATTTGGAAAAGGCTCCACCCAGGGTACACACACAGGATGTTAGTGGGGTAGTTTGTACAGACTGTAGGAATCTTTCTGGATTTCTTTGAAAAGCGTGAAGCACAGCAGCCACATCAGTCAATAAACCATGACCAACTTCAAATGTGGCTGTGCTTGTACCTATTTTTAGGCCTCTGTTGAACAAAAAGATATCTACATTGCAGCTCAGCATGCAGCATCATGGGGAGCAGGAGACGGAGCTTTTTCACTTTTCTTTGAAATCGCAGTTATGCCAACCCAGTAGCAAGATGGAACAGACCCAAGATTTGATACAACCCTGAAACTTTTTCTAAACTCTATCAATCTTTCTCCCCAAGTGAGCTGTCCAGAGAAGAGGTATATGAGATGGTGACCCACAGGGAGCTGTGTGGAAGAGGTTTGGATCTTTTAAACCTCTCCCCACTTTCTTTCCTGGAGGTCACCCAGAACAACCATTGAATAGACTGAGAGCTCTCTCTTGTGGCTGGTGCTAATATAATAGCAATTACATGTGCTGAAGACCTCAGCTTTGGTACCATAATTTTACCCCCAACTTGATTCTAAAGGAAAGCTTTCATGTCCTGTCTCCAAATGCTCCAAATTTTGGCACAGTCACAAAGCATAATCAGCCAGAAGTGTGAAAAAAATATTACAGCCTTCCCACAGAAATAGATATAAATTAAAAAACCCCAACCAAATAAAAAATATTCTTGCCCTTCCTCCAGTCAATATGTGAGCTACTTACAGTGGATCTTGGAAAGACAGGATTCTCAGTGGCTTCCACTATTACTTGATGGACTGGTGCCCCAGAGCCTTGAGTAGCCTCATAATGATGGAGCTCTTCACTGATGCCTGACACTGCAGTTTGAGAGCTGTACTCAGAATCAGAAGAATCTGACCCATTATTTGTGTCCCTGGGTGGCAGTACAAACCTCATGATGCTGGGGGTTGGCTCAGAAGATGGAGTAGGTAATCTGTTTTGTCCATGGACTGGAGAAACCTGATAATGACAATGATAATTATAATAACAAGCGTTCAGTATCATTCAATTAGCATTACCCTTATTATTATTAGCACTTGATAGAAATATTCTTTAGCCAAATACATCTTTCCATGCCATGAGAAATTTAGCACTAGTTTTCTGATCAACACCTGTATTACACTGAAAAAATGCATGAAAGAAAGAGAGACATGATCTCCATCTCTGGAGATGTATGCAAATAGGATTATACATATTCCTCTATGTATCATTGTCTCAGCAAGTGCATATATGTACATGAACATGCACACTTACACTTATAAATATGCAAATAATTTCTGGACTTGCCTCCCCCCTCAGCATATATTAAGTGTGATTTCATAAAACATCTCAGATGTGTATGTATAGTATGGTTCAGTGTCTAGTTGTAGAGACACACACATAATTGCAATATATGCACATACATACATATATAGTTTGAATAAGGGACAGGCCATATATACTGTTAGGAATATAAGCGATTATGTACTTTTGTCAAAACTGTTTTATTAATACTGTATTGAGTAATTGTATTATTAAGGAGAAGGTGTGTGTACAAAAGGAGCTGTCTTTTGCAAAGTCTTGGGGAAAAGCCTGGTTTTATATTTGCATATGACATTCTTCTTTTAAAAGCTTACCTAATATCTACATTTGTATCTAGCTTGTTGATTGCAGCCTCTAAAACAATACTTATTAAAAAAGGTACTTTAAAAGTATAAGTAGAATAATATCAAATAAATAACAAACATAACATTTAATAAAGATTTAAATTAAAACTAGAGCAAGAAACTTAAAGTAAAAATTTAAAAAATCCAAGAGAATTTTAAAAATAGAGTTTCTAGAGAAGGGGGTTGGTTGCAGGGAGAGAGATTAATATTATCATTTCTTCTGCTCACCATAAGTTTTACTGACCTCAGGGTATGGTCCAAAGAGTGAAAGAAGAACAGGAAGCAGCACCAATCCATTGAGAACTCCCAAAATGGTTAATATTGCCAAAACAGCAAAAAAATACCTGAAGTAGGGTTTAAGGGTGTGGGAGGGGGAAGAGAAAAGGCACAAATATTGTTAGAAAAAAGGGATTATATACTACTGCTAAATATATTTAAAAATACATATGCTAAATTAAATCTCAAATAATACTAATATTGTGCTAAATAATTAAATCACTTTATATAGTTTTTTTGGTGTCCTGGTTTCAGCCAGGATAGAGCTGGTTTTCTTCACAGAAGCTAGTGTGAGACTGTGTTTTGGATTTGGGATGAGAAACTGTTGATAATGTGCTGATGTTTTGGGTTGTTGCTGAGCAGTCAAGGACAGTCCAGCTTCTTGTGCTGGCCTGCTTGCAAGGAGGCTGGGGGTGCACGGGGAGCTGGGAGGGGACACAGCCGGGACAGCTGACCCAGACTGGCCAAAGAGATATTCCCTACCATACGACGTCATGCCCAGTACATAAACTGGAGTTAGCTGGGGGGTGGAAATCACTGCTCGGGGACGGGCTGTCGATCGCCGGGTGGTGAGCAATTGCTGTATTGGGCATCACTTGTTCTTGTACATTCCTTTGTTGGTATTATCATCGTTGTTTCCTTCTTTCTTTCTGTCCTATTAAACCGTGTTTATATCAACCCACGAGGTTTTTCTTCTAATTCTCTCCCCCGTCCCACTGTGGGAGGGGGAGTGAGCGAGCGGCTGCGTGGTGCTTAGTTGCCGGCTGGGGCTAAACCACGACAGTCCTTTTTGGCGCCCAACGTGGGGCCCGAGGCTTGAGATAATAACAGTTGCAGGTCACAATATCAGTTTATTTGATTTGCATCATGCTCTCGTCTTTGCTGTACATGTTAAGGATCGGTGTTGGTCTCTGCGGGCTGCTGTACTCGCCTGCGAGTTTTGTTTTTAGAGCACTGACCTTGAGCTTAATGTGGTATCATCTGTACTAAAGCCACGACATTTGGTTTTGCTTTTTACCCTTTGGATTAGAGAATGTATATCAACCAACCCAAAGTATTAGTTGATAAAAGAAAAAAAGAAAATTAAATTTGTTCATTTCCCAGAATCTGGCAGCACATAATGTTATTTATGAACGTGTTACACAAATACAAAAATATGGAATGTGCAGTGAATGGCTGAATGTAATGAAAAGAAGCCCCCATTAGCAAAAACCCAGCAGAAGCAAACAAATGAAGTGAAGGGTGTAGAAGTTAAACAATTTATACTAGAATGGAAAGAAGCCCACTTCTCCCAGCAGCTAATCGAGTGTGAAATACTTCTGCATCTTACAGTGGAATCTCTAATTAAACCTCTAGCATAAGGTAAGGCTTTCCCTTCCTATTCATTAATCACAAGTTTCCACCTGCAATTTTGAGTTACAGTTTTACCAAATAGCTCAAATTACAACCTTTTTACAACACAAGAACCATCTTTCCACAAAGAAAATGCTGCTCATTCTATAATAAGCTTCAGCATCCTACTGAGTAATAGCACTCCAGAATAGCACAATTGCATTGCAGGCTAATCTTTTGTTGAACAATTTAATACCTCTGAATACTGTTGTTTTGCACCAGCCAATTCAAACATAAAGGCTAAAGTACTATGGAAGAAGAGGAAAGTGCACAAGTGTTTGTCCTTTCCCACCACTGAAAGCTAAGGTCTGGGATCTTTCATGAATACCAAGGTAAACCTGTCACTAAAAGGAAAGCATTGCTGGTTGGTATTCAGCACAGATGGAGCTCAGACGTAAATTAAGGCTGCATTATAACTAATGGTTTCAAGAACTCAGTCTTGGGTAAATTCCTGGAGGAGAAGGAGTAAGAGAAGAACTGAGGGCAGGTTTGCTACTAATAGCTCTGCTGACATTAGCTGGCAATAAACAGTATTGCCTCCATGTTTCTAAATCTCATTAAACGTATCAGACTCCTGTAAAACAGCAAATATCCTGCTACTGTAAACATTTTGGTGTTCCTGATCTGCATTAGCAAAACTTGGTGAACCAATCCACTCCACTCAGATAAACCACCAGAATTTTATCCTGGGACAGAGATCAACAACAGGCATTAAAACATTTGCATCTCATCCATCTAACATTTAGGATAAACAAGAAGATTATAGCTCTGACCACTTGGTGTATACAATGTCTGTTAATTCACTTAATATGCCACACTGTTGGACTAATCTATCCTGTTCTGGAAGTTTGGCGTCATCCCCACCCACTATAACAAATGTTCAGGCTCTGACTTTTTTTTTTTTTTTAAAAAAAAAACAAGGTGAACTAAAGTCAGATTGTGCTAGAAAACAAGAAACTGATGGGCAAAAAAGTAAAATAAAAGAGGCTGAAAAGTTGAAATGCTCATTTTATATACTAAGAGAATATCCACTCCAAATTTTGAATGAAGGGCTGCTACAGTATTCCATTTGCCATGATACCAGAAATATGCTCTGTAATTCTGTGATTCTGTAAAAGATAGTATATTTCGTCTAGACATAAGAAAAAAAAATTTCACAGTGAAGTTGGTGAAGCATTGTCACAGGTTGCCCAGAAAGGTGGTATATGCCCCATACCTGGAAACAATCAAGGTCAGGTTGAATGAAATGAAATGAAATGAAATGAAATAAAATATACTGACCTGAAAAAAATACAAGTTCTATTTCAGGGCATGCAATATCTGTATAGTAATAATCCCCATGTAGGTTTAATGTGTTTAGACCTAAGTGTAAACCTCCTACTCTCTGCTTTCTGCAAATCTCTTACATACATAAACAAAAAATCCCAATGAGATTTAGCAATCATTCTCTCAGTTCCTGCCTCCGACATTTTGTTGTTGTTGTTTTCAAATGGATGTCAGCTAAGTCTGATCACCTATCCAGTTTATGTTTACCTAAGCAGTTAAGTCATCTTTCAGAGCATTTTTATTTGGCCCAGTTCTACCTCAGTTCTTTTAGGGCTAGGATATATTTTTTTTGGGGGGGGGGGGGTGTGCTGCAGTTTGCCACAGAGAACCTGTGTTACTTCTAAGATTAGTGATTTTGCAGAGCTCCACAGGTTGTTTGGAATGGATTAGGATCTGTTTCATTGTACTTCTCAAATTCCCCTCAAACGAAAAACTTGCTCTCCTCTCATACTTGACAAATTCACATTCTTAATTAAATCCACAAGAAACTGTGCCTGTAGTTCTAAACAGAAGAGCCTTTGGACTTTGCTTTACAAAATTTTAATATGAAGTTCTGTGTTCATACTTATGGTTCCCTAGCTCCCAAACAGGGCTTTTTTCCTCACCCATTTGTAAATTGCTGTAAACCTCATGTAAAGATAGCAGGAGAAGGCCCAGAGAACATCAGTTGCAGTGTAATTGCAACATGTTTGTGGCTCCGTGTGTCCTTTCCAGGCAAATCATTGTGCATATGAAAAATCTGGAAGACCTATATCTGGAAGGTTAAAGGTAAAATATTGGACAATACCAGCTGCTTCGAACTGACTTAATTCCAGAATTAGCAAAATTTGCTGAAGAGGACCATTTTTGTTTCCTTTCATGCTGGGAGTCAGATTTTCCTGGAACAGATTTTAATACCAGCAATGAAAATAATACTATGTCTAGCATGTGACAAGGAGTTAATAAAACATAGGGGAAACAGGACCATGACGTAAGCATGCTTGACACACCATACAAAGTAATAAAATGACAGATACACTGAAATGTCTAAATATTAAAAGCATACTTATTTTTATTAAAAAAAGAAAAGGCAAGAGACACAAATGCTTTACCTGACAATAAAATCAAACTCCGATCCTGCGAGCATTAACACTCCAAACAGAGTGGACACAGCTCCATCCAACACTGGTGCAAACATATGTTCCAATGCAAGGACAGCCCTACGGTTCTTGTCTCCTACGGCAGTTAAAAATGCCTGTAAAACAATGAAATCCATTTCATTAGAGACGTACAGCCTTTCAAACAGCCTCTCTCTTAGTATGCAGTTTTTCACCAGTTAATTACTTCAATTTACAGTCCATTAAAGTATCTCTATAGCTGGCTGGACTTCAAGACCATATAACTGCTGCTGAAGTCACATGACCAGAGTAAGCATTGATTACAGAGTTGGAGCCATAGTAATAATTTTGGAAACAATGCACGCCTGTACCAGTAGGCTTTTAATTTGTTTCTCGGTTTGCTTGTTTCCACACGCAAAGAATTCATTTTATAGTAAAAGCACTTCAGGTGTAAAAATTATAGGGCTGTTCTTGTCACTCTCATGAGGGCATAGCTTCCATGACTGTCATGGGAAGTTTGCTGTAAAACTAGCCAATACTGATTCAGGTTTTCCTGAATACACTTGGAACAGACCAAGGGCTTGCAACTTATGCTCACGCACACAGTCACATCCATGGTAGCATTTACTAGTGGATCAGGTCTTTCTGTCACTTTACACAGAAGTGTCCACTGATACAGTGCATTTCTCCTCACAGGTCTGAGGATCCACACTACTGATGGAAAGTTGCCAGTGTATTCAACAGGCCCAGTATAAAGTAACACTACTAAGTCATGTGCTGCTTTTTTTACATTCCTATTTCACTCAAGATGAATGTTTTTGCAATTTTTTCTACTTCAAACCTAGCAGCACTATACTACACCCAACTATATAGCATACTTAGCTAGCAGCACTATATATGCCCAACTCTGTACCATGAGTTGTTGTGTACATCTACAACATGTAGATGCTGGGTGGTGCCGGCTGCCCCTGCAGCCAGTTTAAACCTTGGGAATCCACATATAACCAGCCCCTAGGGAGCTCCAGCAACCAGGAGTGCTGCAAACAAGGTGTGCAAACAGGGAGCGTCATCTGAGAGGAGCAGTGTGGATGTTTGCATGGAAGGGTGCGTGAGAAGGGCGGCGCACTCTACCAGTTGTCAGGCTGCTGCCTGCTCTGCTTACCCGCAGGCTTCAGCTGTGGCCCCGACGATCACCCCAGCTAGCTGTTGGCTGTGCAAACCTATCCAGCAGCTTGAGGTCTCCAGGGAATTAGAAGGGCTTATTAGACGGTGCTTTGGGATCGTCGGAAGCATGGTGGCAGAGACTCGGCAAGGGCTGCACTCTGCAGCAGCCGGGAACAATCTACCTAGCCAGGCCAGCCTGGGACGAGTGGAGGCAACCACCCAGATGGAGCTTCCTATCAGGGAAGCTGCTGTCCAGCTGGAGGGCTGTAAAGTCTGTACCCCACACTCCTGGGTGGAGGAGGGTGCAAGCTCCATCTGTGCAAGGTGTGCTCTGGTGGAGTCACTCAGGCAGTGAGTGGAGGAGCTGAAGGAGGAAGTCAGCAGGCTACGCTGTATTAGGGAGGGGGAACAAGAAATAGATAGAGTATTATTCGAGACTTTGCAAGAAGAAATACTTGGTCCCCGTGGCACTGACCTCCAAGGACTACCAGACAAAGAGTGTCAACAGCGAACAGACAGCACCTTGGAGAAGGAGGTGCCATAGTCTCTGGTGACTCGTGGCAACAGGATATCACTTCCTCCCCCATTTCCTTGTATGTACCAACCAGCAACAGATACGAAGTCTTGGCAGTGGGTGAAGCCAGTGAACAAGACTCACAGGGAGAAACCGCACCAGTTGCACACTCTAAAAACTGCAAGAGGAAGCAGCAAGTGCTAGTAGTAGGTGACTCTGCTGAGAGGCACTGAGGCACACCCATCAGCCGGCCTGATGTACAGTCAAGCAAAGTTTGCTGCTTGCCAGGAGCCAAGATCCAGGTTGTCACAGAGAGACTGCCACAACTGGTTAAAAGCGCAGACTACTATCCCCTACTTCTCTTCCATGTGGGCACCAATGACACGATAAAGCATAACCTGGGCAAGATCAAGCAAGACTTCAGAGCCCTGGGGGCACAAGTGAAGGGGACATGGGCCCAAGTGATCTTCTCTGTCTTGCAAGTCAGGGATGGGGGTGCAGGCAGAAGTCGACGCATCATGCAGATCAACACCTGGCTTTGTGGCTGGTGTCATCACCAGGGCTTTGGCTTCTATGATCACAGGACATTCTTTGATGAATACAGCCTACTGGGGAGAGATGGGATCCACCTATCTAGAAGAGAAAGGAGAATCTTTGCTGGCAGATTGGCTGAATTAGTGAATCGCGCTTTAAACTAAGGAACTTAGGGGGTGGGATCCAAAGCCGTGACACTTGTGTACTCACAAGCAACAGGGTGGATGAGCGCACCTACCGGAGTAGTGAGGAATGCCCCCCAGCCCTCCAGAAAGGTTCCGCCAAAAAGGTGAGACAGTCGACAGTCCAACTGAAGTGTCTCTATACCAATGCACGCAGCATGTGTAACAAACAGGAGGAGCTGGAAGCCACTGTGCAGCTGGAAACCTATGATCTGATTGCTATCGCTGAACCTTGGTGGGATGAATCACATGACTGGAGTGCTGCAATCGATAGCTATAAACTGTTCAGGAGGGCCAGGCAAGGAAGGAGGGCTGGGGGGATTGCCCTCTATGCAAAAAAATGGATTGATTGCACAGAGCTGTCTTTGAAAAACAGCAGTACACAGGTTGAGAGCTTATGGGTGAAAACTAGAGACCATGCCAACAAAGGAAACCTTGTGGCTGGTGTTTGCTACAGGCCACCTGATCAAGGGGAGGATGTTGATGAAGCGTTCTTGCTTCAACTACAGGAAGCATCATGCTCACAGGCTCTGATCCTGCTGGGGGACTTCAACCACTCTGACATCCACTGGAAAAGTGGCACAGCAAGCTGCAAGCAGTCTAAGAGACTCTTGGAGTGCATTGAGGATAACTTCCTAATCCAGGTGATAGAAAGCCCAACCAGAGGAGATGCATTACTGGGCCTGTTGCTCACCAACGCAGAGGAACTTATTGGAGAGGTCAAGACTGGTAGGTAGCCTGAGCTGCAGTGATCATGCCCTGGTGGAATTCATGATCTCGGGGGATATATACCAGGCGAAAATTATAGTCAAGACCCGAAACCTTAGGAAAGCGAACTTTCAGTTGTTTCTCTGTGCTCTGATCACTGAACCAGGCTATCTTCTAAAACGTCACACAGCAATGACAGTGAAAGTGTAAAATTGACAGTTACTTCAAGAATTGTCCTTTTTTGAATAAAATTCATCAAAAGAATTTGAAGTCCATAGTGAGGACTAAATCCCTCTGGGAGATGGGCTGAGTGAGAGAGATGGGAAAGCTCCACCTTACCTAGTGCGGTGTTGCGTTGTGGGGTGCCCCTGCGCTTTGGGGATGCAGCGCTGTATTCGGAGAACTGCCCAGCAAGCTCCCAGATTGGAGGAGTCCCTGGGCCAAGCACTCTGTTTTGCCAGGGGCAGTTGCAGTGGCTATCACAGATTCATATAGGTCAAAGCTGACTTAACAGAGCATTTAATATGTTCCTGTGAAATAATATTCTGCTGGTTCATCCAAGAATTTGTGCGTTTTGAAACTTAAATCATTATCTCTCCTTAGGCTAGCAATGGGAAGTTACAGGATGTAGTGCTGTTCAGAACAGACAGGTTATTTTAGATGTTTGGGGAAGACTAAAGCTGTTCATTTTCTTGGAAAAAAACATTATTTTTATGGGGAATGCTTTGAAGGGGAGGAATAAATTGAGGTGTTTTACCCCTAAAGCTTTTTGGGGCTTGTGGTTGAAAACCGATTTAATTATTTCAACTCCTTTTTTTTCCCCTCATTTGGGGGAAAAAGCAGAAGTGTTAAATCCTTATTTAGCTCTTGGTCCTTATTTTCTTGCTCTGCTTTTCACAGCTTTTCAGTGGCAGACACTAGTTTGACCAAAGTTGTGGATGGCCCATCATTGGAGGTGTTCAAGGTCAGGTTCGAACGGGCTTTAAGTAATAGTATCCTCAGAATAAGGAAATGTTCAGGCTCATATTTTCCAAGCTGAATAGCAGGCTAACATGAGAATCTTAACTGTGTCCAGTATCAGATATAGCTTTTTTCTCTCTGAAGTGTTCATTGGTTTTGACTGCATTTGTGGCATTCAGAAATCAAGGCTTCCACATTTTTTCTAACTGGCATCAGGATTTCTTTACCAAGAAGTCCATGACTGATGGAAAAAGAGTCCACATTGCCTGACTGTAACCACTGGAATCATGAAATGAGTGTTGGCTTAGCTTGATTTGTTTCTTTTTCTTGAACTTTAATTAATTTTTGTATTTTTTTTTCCTCTGTATTTGTAAAGGGTAATAACAGAAGCAAAGAAGAGGCCAAAGATGGAAAACTGTATTTCCAGAACTGCTTAAAGAGAACTGCTCAGTGTTGTAGAAAAGGACATGCATGCAGCATCAGGACGACTATTCACTGTTACTGTAACTTATTGTATTATTTTGTCAAATATTTCTGTAAGTATTTAAAGATGTACAGATACGTAATATACAAAAGGACATTGTAAAGTAGTATAATCTGGAGTCATTTGCCTCCAGTTAATAGAGTGGGGACAATATTGGTTTTGCTCTGTACTTATTGTATATTCATCTCTTTGCCACAAGTTGTTTTTTCCCATGCTGCATTGTCACTTTTAATTAAAACAGCTAAACTGGGATCTCTTTGTGAAACTAATTTAGCTTTTTTTTGGTTATTTTTAAACTAAAGATGGATTGCTGCAGGTGAAGGGCCTGGAAAAATGCTAAAATCTCTGTGTTCTGATTGAAACCAAACCCTAAGAATGGAGAACCTTAATTTAAAATACTAGAACAAAAGTTCTCCTCTCTTCATCTTTCTCCATCTTTTTTCTGTCCTTCTCCAAGCTGTTTTTTTAGAGCAGGTAGATGATCAAATATGTATTCAGAGCCAAACACATGCAACCAACATTCTATTTTTAAACCCAGTGATGATGGGGTTTTTCTTTAAATACAGTGCCTGAACAGCAGCTGCAAATTCTTTGATGGGAAGGTGTATTTCTCCAGTGGCTTCAGGGAGTCCGTCTTTGCATGCAGACCTTCCCAGCACAGTGAATGGGGATAACCAGAATGCACAAATTTTCATGCCTTTTTCACTCACTTGAAAACACTTTGATATGAGACACTTGTTTACAGATCTCCAATGTGAACACTTGAAGAGACGGTGAGAGCCTGATGTTGTTCCCATAATACATAAGCTACTGTTTCGATGCATGCTAGGGGATAATGTTGTAATTGCCTACTGGTCCAGTTCACTAACATGAAAAGTCTTAATGACAAAAAGACAAGGGGCCTCAATTTAGTACTAGCAGCATAGTGACCTCAGGTCATAAAAACTCTGCAGCAAAACAGTATGATACTAAATGGAAACTACCTTCAACTGCCAGGTGTGTGTGCTCCTGTGTCAGAGGTCGGCAGAGCTCCCACTGACAATGCTGGTGCAGCCCACAGGCGTGTGCTCCCTTTCTCCCTCCTCTTCCTCTGAGGTGACAACAGGAGGGAAAGGGGCAAGGAAGAGCTGTGATGTCTCCCATCTGCCTCTGCCCGATTCCTTGTTCTGTATGTTATGTGCGGGTGGCCTGTCTGCTGCTTCACACTTCGATAGTCACACTGGCAAAGGGAGAACTCAGTGGCTGGCAACATTTATTTTGGTTTGGGTTGGGTTTTTTCAAAACCGTTTTTAATTGTGGGTGATATTTATATTTTGTATCATAAGAATGCTTTCTTGCAGTATTTGTCATGCCAGTTTATACCAAACAAAATCATAGAATCATAGAATCTTTGGGTTAGAAGGGACCTTTAAAGATGCAGGGGTTTTGTTTCTATTGGAAACACTATTACAGCTATGTTTTTCCTTTTTAATGTATTTTTATTTGTATAGAGTGCTTACTAATGTTAAATAGGAAAGAGTATATAACACATTAAAGACTCATCAAAGCTTTTAGCATAAGGAGTTAAAAGGAAAAAATATTCAAACTGGGTCTTATCACCTGTCTATTTTGGTAGGAGTGGGTTTGTGTCATTTCAGTTACAAAGATAAAATTATGACATATAATTTATTTATGTGAAAATTTATTTTTGTAGTGTACATAGTAGTCCTCAAGTCTTTTGACAGAAGTATATTTTTAAAGAGTTTATATGCAGTGATGATAGCATTATGTTTTAGAACACTGCTGAAATGTGATTATGGTGCATACTTTTCCTTGAAAACCCCATGGCAGAAAAGAAAGTGTTAAACAGCATTAAGAGAGAAAGAGAGTGTGAATATTCATACAGTTCTGGATTGTGTTTTAGTTACCATTTGTGATCTAGTGTGGTTCTCATTTTAAACGTTGAAAGGAAATCGTACAAACTCTAAATGTTAATGTTCAAACACTGATAGACATTCTAACATGAATAAAAAAGTATAACTTATTGGTTATGGATTTTGTTGTTTATAGAAAATTTTTTTAATGTACTGGTCAACTATGCAGATACAATCAAGCAATTATACTGATTGCTATGGAGTAGCAATCATCCTTCAGGGCGCATGCTATATTATTGGTAAGTCTGCTACATACTGTAGTCAAATAGTTGTTGTATCATATGTCAGTTTGCACTTTCATAGTTGGGGTTGAGCCTAAATCCAACTTGAAACATAGTCTTATTTCTTAGTTCAGGAAACTCAACCCCAAATCTGGAACTTCCATAATTTGGAGCACGAATTTGAGATTTTTGGAAGATTGAGATTTGGCCTGTTTTGGAGAAGGAGCTAATTCTAAAATCATAGACAAATTGTAAAATGTAGGTGCTTGTCTGTTGATTCTGTTGCCCTTTTTATGTCTCTGGGGGATTGGTATAGGGCTGGATTATACATTTCATTCTCTTTCTGAAATGAAGCATTTTGTGTAAACATTCAGCACTTGGGTAAGGCAGTTTATCATACAGGTTACTTCTGCTTAGAGGTGGGTAGAAATATTTTGCCTGTTTCCTTCTCTGTGGTTCTTCCTTAAACTGGATTAGAGAAATAGTCTATTTGTTCCTACTTTGTGTAACAAAAAAAAAAAATCTGACTTCTGAAAACTATAGAGTCTAAGAGTCTAAGTGTTAAATCCTTATTTAGCTCTTGGTCCTTATTTTCTTGCTCTGCTTTTCACAGCTTTTCAGTGGCAGACACTAGTTTGACCAAAGTTGTGGATGGCCCATCATTGGAGGTGTTCAAGGTCAGGTTCG
The DNA here is from genome assembly GCF_964289735.1 of Phaethon aethereus. Classification (NCBI taxonomy): domain Eukaryota; kingdom Metazoa; phylum Chordata; class Aves; order Phaethontiformes; family Phaethontidae; genus Phaethon; species Phaethon aethereus. The sequence goes on along the minus strand of NC_138581.1, from coordinate 37,513,421 downwards.
AATGGGCTTTGAGCAACCTGATCTAGTGAAAGATGTCCCTGCCCATGGCAGGGGGGTTGGAACTAGCTGACCCTTAAAAGTCACTTCCAACCAAAACCGTCCTGTGATTCTATGATTCTATGTTCCCAATATTTGTCCATCTCCAGTGTGCTAGGATCCCCTTTACTTCTCAGCTCCTTTTCACTGTCACCAGATCCTCTCAGTAGTCTACCAGTCCTCCTGTTGAGTCTAAAAGGTCTATTACATCCCCATCCAATTTCTCTCCATCTCTCACCCCATTTTCCAGCCCCCTCCTTTCATTTCTTTTTTGATTGCTATGGTACTAATATACTAGAGATTATAGTAGGCTACAAACATCTTTTTCCTGAGATGATATTATATTGACCAGACTCACCCATTCTTACTTTTTAATACAGTAAGATTCAAATCCACGAAGACAATGATATTCTATAAATAACATTCTTCTGAAAAATGTATTAGAATAGTTTTTTAGGAAAATGATTTATGTTGAGTGCGTTAAGAGACCTTTGTGTATATAATGTTGAGGGTCCTGAGATATAACATTACTAAGAACAGGTAAATGGAAAATGTTTTAAAACATGGGTAGCTTTTCATTTGCAGTATATAAACATTTAAATTCTGAAATTCCCCAATTTCTAAGACAATATCTAAGAACTCCAACTTAGTATCAAAATTGCTTAATTGGCGGAAAATAGAAATCAGGCCTTTGTCTAAGCTTATCCTTAACATTGCATAGATCAGCACTGCCACTGTCAAATGTGAACACAGAAAAATAGCCCTTTACTACAGTCTTGGTCACCAAATAAAGCAGGATGAGTGTTGCATAACGAGCATCCACAACTTCTCCCTTGCAAGAGAACTGTCATTTCTCTGCACTTCCGTACATCAGGTTGACTAAGTTGGATGATTAGGGGCACTCTAGATTTGGACACCAAACTTTGAATATGTTGAAAATGTTTATATAAAACATTCAAACATTTTTTTCCTCTCTGCTTCTCTTTATTACATTGGAAAACTCTTTCCCTACAGATTGCGCATTTGAGCCCATTATTAATACCTGATGGGTTTTGAAAAGAAGGTGGAGATTTTTCACACGAAGAATTCAAATCATTCAAATTTTAGTGGTTCAGAGAGATTAAATGATATTATATGATTTTGAATATCTCCCTTCAAAGGTTTCTTTACCACAAGATACAAAATCTACATACAAGAGGGCATAAACAGCTACATGACACTGAGAGTCAACAACAGTGAGGCTGCAGATAATGACTGGGAGAGTATGGCCTGAAATAATGAATATTAAGAGCTCTGCTTTGTCTATGTATTTGTATGGCTCACACAACTAGATACCACGTTTATCCATGATCTTAAATCACAGTCTTCAAAAAGCATTATCAAATACTAAAATACTATTATGTATTCCCTCTTATCTCTTAGGAGACTGACTCAATAGTTAGGAACTATTTCATCAGATCACATGTACAATGACAATCCAAATGGCACACAAAACTTTGTGTGAGGTTTATGACTGATACTCTTCTGAGAATCATGTCACTGACTTAGGAGTCTAAATAAGGATATGGAATCATAACAGTCACCATTTTATTTTAAAATACTTTGAAAATGCTTTCTACTTTTACATACCAAAGCAATATGAACAGTGAATTCCACACCAATGCCAACAGAAGCAACCAGGATAACCACAGGCACTGCACTTAGCTTTATTCCAATTAGACCCATCATGCCAAACAGCTCCACAGTCATCAGGGCCAGCACCACCACCTAGATGATTTCAAACAGCCGTTAGTAACTTCTCATACTCTAGACAAAGAGGAAGGATATTTCAAAACAACATAGGGGCTATAAAATATATCCCTCAGATCAGTCCTTCTCTTATCCCCAAAGACAAGCCATTTTTCCTTGTTTCATTGTGCTCAATAGCAACAACCTTCTAAAGAGTCAATTTAAATTATTATCCCAAGAACCAGTTAACAGATCAAGCATCGCTTTTCTATTGGTAACAATTTATCAATGTGATTTGAAAAATAGTTTTTTTCTTCTTTCTCATGGATACTCGCCGGAAGATAAATTTTCTTTTTCACCTGTTTCTCTGATGATCCTTCTAGAAAAACTAACTTTCAAATAACTGCATTCGAATTCTTTTTGTAGTACTCCAAATGTAAGTGAGGATGACTCCAGAGTAGGTTTAAAGCCCAGAAGAAAGTGAATGTCATAATTAGCTGATGAGTCTCAGGTTACAGAGGGCTTTCGAGCTTTAAAGATACTTGGAGGGATTGACATGGACAATGCAAATATTTAAGGGAAAGCTTTTATTTTTCTTTCATCTACCTTGTAAAAAATAACAAGGGAGAGGAGGAAATCCATGGAATCAACTTCAAAGTTTATAAAGCCAAGCAGGAAAAAAAGAGATAAACTTATAAAAGCAATGGTGGACTCTGAAAATAAACCACCTTTCCAAAGGAAAAAAGTATGCACTATAATAAATTATTTTATAAGCTAATGAATCAAGAAAAATAACATAAATTGCTTAAGTGCTATGAAAAATATTCTAGACTAAACATTTACCTTTTAACATACTTGCCATATAAACACTAGTTACAAAAACTAGTAACTGTTTTACTCTTTTCTAAACCATACAACATTTATAAAACCATACACATTTTATAAACCATACAACAGTTTATGGAATTTAAACACAGGAACATCATCATCCAATTTAACTTGAATGTTTACTATGAGGCTCATGGTGCCTTGCAGAAAGCATGGAGGAGTATTCTCTTCAGTCTATAATTTTATAACTCTTTCTCCTCAGTAGCTCAGTTACACTCTTTTCTCAGTGTGTACTGTACAACCTAACCATTTCAGTCTTTCCAGAAAGACTGCATTCAGAAATCAGTGGGCAAATTTACAGGCAAGTTAGTCACAAGCAACTGCCTTGAAAAATAACATTGTCTGATAAAAAGGAGGAAGGAAAAACTAAATAGAAATAACTTTAATATTTAATCATGTTCCTAATTTTCCTCTGTGTCTTTATTTCTCATATTAATGTGCATCTGAACAAGGGCAAAAGTTCATGTATCCTTATAAGAAACCTTTAAAGCTGCAAAAAGGTGGCCAAAGGATTAAGGTTATTAAGGTTTGTACCTTTATCATGAACTCTACCCTCTCAAATTGAATAAATATATAATGAATGATGCAATATACATACTCCATTAGACGCCCAAACAAACAAAACCATCCTGACTACAGCAAGAGCTATGCTGAAAGGAATTTGACTTCAACAAAGACCCTTATAATAAACTTACAATGATGCCAGATGTCCAAGGGTTCAGGAGGAAGAGGGCACACACCAGAAACGTGCAAGCCAAAACCACACTAATGGATAAGAGGAGCCAGTGACGAAGCCCAATATACTGCTCCCAAAATAGAAATGGGTAACCATTTGGGTAGCTGGCAATCCCCAGGCCAGCATAGTTATTACAGATAGCTCTCACTTTCTTGATAGCTTCCACAAAGTCAGAAGTTTCACGCAATCCATTGAGGTAGAAAGGAAACTGAGCATATTCTATGGGCTCAGCTGGTGGAACTAGGAAAAGGATAGCAATGTTTTAATGTGTTTGGGAAGAAAGAGATACACAGAGAGCATGATTAAGACACTTGTTCTCTATAGCAAAATGCTTAAAGGTGTTGAATTTAAATTTTGCATCTTTGGAACAACTGACACTTGAAAAAACTCTAAATACAGGAGATTACTATATATTTGGGATAAACACAGCCTGTATCAAGTCCCCAAACAATTCTTTATAATTTAACAACTACAGATATATTTCAATATATGTATTTAATCTTCACCAGCCTTTTACTGAATACCTGTCCTAGGGTTCAGATACACTGAAGCACAGCTAGATTGTTACCCAAGCACATTTTCAAGAGTGACAGTCCTCCCCCGCATGTCCTCTCCCATTCCCCACTGGTGTCCAGCTAGCAATCCTCCCAATAAATAAATTCAAAGCTGAAGCAAAGCAAGGTGAACCAGCATTACTGCTCAGGATGCAAAACAGTGAACAGCACAGAGCAGGAGGGACAGAAGGAGAACACCCACTCAACACAGACTGCTCCCCTAAATAACTCTTGTACCATATTGGTGTTGGTAGCTTGTACATATGAGCTAACTTGATAAAATTTCCTTATATATTAAAAAAAGGGGATAAACATGATGTAATATCAGTGATGCAATTCAGGAATTTTATGCAATCTCCAGGTTTCTCTCACATATGTAACTATCAGGTGACATTAAAAAGCAATGCTTATTATAAGTTTTTAGAGCTTTGCTAGAAACTGTTATAAATCTCATTTTTCAACATGATAAAACATTTCAGTGGTGCCACATTACACTAGATTCCACAACTACATTTGCCTCCCGAGGCTAGAGAGTAACACAATATGTTGTTCTGTTTATGCTTCTGAGCCCTATACAGCATCACCCAACTATAGAGTTACTAGGTCTTGAAGGAAGGAGTGAGAGCACCTATATAAACTGTAAGACATTAAGATGAAATGTTACTTACTTCTCAGCCTTGTTTCTGGCATATAGTCTGCTTTGTCATGGACCCATTCTGGGCGGTGAGGACGGATGTTGGCTTGTGAGGCAGCATAGGCCACAGGGTCATTGCTAACCCAGGCTGTTAGGTAGATGTAGAAAGCATTTGGGTTAATGATTCCATCTGCATCCACCAAACGCTGTTTAGTCAACTGCAAAATCGAAAGATTAGAAGCCATTCAGAATGAGTTTTGCTTTCAGGTCTCTTGCTGCAAAGCTGATGACAAAAAGCCTAGAGATGCAACACACACATATAGGAAGGGGGGAAAGAAAAAGACAAACAACATGAACTTTCACTTGAAGTGACTTACCAGAAAACTATTGTTTGACAATGAAGAAAAATCTAAATAACTACAGTGACAGTGGAAAGTGGTTATTTATAAACTAATATTTATATAATACTTATAATAACCACTATATCAGCAGAATAGACTGAACCAATTAAATCTGAATTCCAAAAGACTGTCTGTAGCCAAGGGTGAAACCCAAACAAATTGGAGAAACATATTTTAAAGAAAGGGGAAAAAAACTTGTCAAGAGTCCCTATACATGCCTGTGTGCAGTTAACCTCTGTTGTTAACACTGAAGGAAATGCCACCCAGTAAATGGAGGAGAGTTATAAAAATGAAACAACATCTGTATAAATTTTTCTAACACTTGTCTCCTATAACCTATGTATTTCAGAAAATGCCCAGTGACAAAATAAACAAAGTGCACTGTGTTATTTGGGTCACTGTTGGCAAATGTATCTGTGGGGTAAAAAGCAGTGGTACGCTTCTAGGGTTCTGCAGCCAAATACTGCACAGATAGAGCTCTCTCAGAGGACTCTGTGGATTAAAAGTATTACTGGGGTTTTTTTGTTTGTTTTTCTTTGTTTATTCAAAATTCTGGCTTGGCTACAGTTTCAGGTCTTTTTAATGAAATGAAGAGCAACAGTGACAGCACTTAAAAAAAAAAGGCAAACCCCCCCCCCAGATTCCAAGGATCTGGGTTCAATTAATCCACAAGATATGCAACAACTGTATGTCTTCAAGCTGGCTTTGGAATTGCATAGTACAGCACTCAGCCCTTGTGGGTGTACCACACTTTTCTCCCTCCCAGGCACAGGAAATTGTATCAGCAGTCGTAGTCCAATCACATTTGTTCTGCAGTGTATGTGGTACGCACTGCTAAACAAAATCTCACTAAAGGTTTTCTCTTTGGCTCCCTACCTTTGCTAAATGCATAGCTGAAGCATCATTCAAACCTGACAGCATGCTGCATATTACCATATAGCAATGTGTTTTACAAACCATAGTAATTGAACAATGTAATCCATAAATCTCTCACCTTTAGTGCCAGCAAAAAAAGAAAATAAGCAGATCTGCCGAGAAGCTCGCTAGAGAGACTATTTTCTGCCTGAAAGCACAGACAGTCAATGATGATTCTAGGAGAGGAGAAGCTAGGTTACTGCAGAACTTTTTCTTAAGCGGTTTAAAGTAAAATTTTGGCATAAGGAGTCAAACCCAGCATGTTTCACCTGCCCTATGTGATAATAAAAAGCTGCAAATGCAGTCATATGCTGCAATAACCTTATGAAAGAAGCTCAGATGTATTTTATTTAGGCAGCTCAACCAACTGTCATTCTCAGTTCTATGACAGTATATCTATATTTAGTAATGACAGTACAATAATATTGTACAGCATAAAGTTATTTATTTCAGCCCCCTTCTATTCACTATAATTTGTAAACATCTTTCTTTAAAATGTGTGCTTTGAATAAATTGGTAGGAACTAACCAAATAATTGCAAATGCAAATTTAGTCACAGCAGAAGGCTGAGCAAAGGTCATCCCTATTAACAAATCAGGAACGATGCCACTTAGGGCAACAAGGCTAACATTGGCTGTATGTCTGGCATAGGACCAGGCTCCATCTACCTATGGGTGCAGAGTAGCATCTTCCACACCAATTGCAGTGGAAACTGCATACGTGCGCGTGTGTGTGCATGTGTGTGTACGTGTGTACATGAGACGGGAACAGCATTTAACGCATGCCAGCCAATAATCACCAAGGACAGGCATTCCTGGTGCTGATTTTAAATACTTCTCAACACAGACCAGACTCTGCAGCTAACGTATAGCTCAAGCAAAATCAGCGAGGCTACGTAATTAGGTACAACTCGGGAATTTAAATTCATCAAGATGGCAAAGGGGGCTATGGCATGCTCCTTGCATCTCCCCCAACTCCTGATGGATTGTGCGCTCCTGTACAAACCAGTATGGACTCTGCTACAGTACCTGGCTGATGTCAGTGGGCTTTGCTTGGTTGCCTGTTTGCACCAAGAGTTTGTAAGCCAGAACAGCATTGTCAGATCCATTTTTATAATTGTTGTAAGTGATTTTCCCAGCTTCCCAGTCACTGTCAAATGCATGCTGAAGTCCTAAAGAGTTAAGGAAGGTGTGAGGAAGATAGAAGAAGCAGATAAGAAAACGACCTTTGAAACAAATTTCAGTAGGAAGAAACAATAATAATGATTCTTTGTAATATAAACTGTGACAATTTATAGCTGAACCAGGAAGAAAACTATCCATCTGCTGCCTCCTAAATTCGGGCTGCCCACCTCACGGTCTGTGTGTGGGAAGGTAAAAGAACCAGTTGCATGTCCAATAGTACATAGAATCATAGAATCATAGAATACTTTGGGTTGGAAGGGACCTTTAAAGGTCATCTAGTCCAACCCCCCTGCAGTGAGCAGGGACATCTTCAACTAGATCAGGTTGCTCAGAGCCCCATCCAACCTGACCTTGAAAGTTTCCAGGGATGGCGCATCTACCACCTCTCTGGGCAACCTGGGACAGTGTTTCACCACCCTCACTGTTTTTTTCCTTATATCCAGTCTAAATCTACCCTCTTTTACTTTAAAACCATTACCCCTTGTCCTATCGCAACAGGCCCTGCTAAAAAGTCTGTCCCCATCATTCTTATAGGCCCCCTTTAAGCACTGGAAGATTGCAATAAGGTCTCCCCAGAGCTGGCTCATGTCCAGCTTTTCATTCACCAGTACCCCCAAGTCCTTCTTGGCAGGGTTGCTCTCAATCCCTTCATCCCCCAGCCTGTATTGATACTGGGGGTTGCCCCAACCCAGGTGCAGGACCCTGCACGTGGCCTTGTTGAACCTCATGAGGTTCACACGGGCCCATTCCTCATCCTTGTCCAGGTCCCTCTGGATGGCATCCCATTCCTCAGGTGTGTCAACCGCACCACTCAGCTTGGTGTCATCTGCAAACTTGCTGAGGGTGCACTGAGGTCCCACTGTCTATGTCATTGATGAAGATAAACAGTACTGGTCCCAATATGGACCCCTGAGGGACACCACTCGTCACCGATCTCCACCTGGATGTTGAGCCATTGACCACTACCTACCCTCTGGATGCGACCATCCAACCAATTCCTCATCCACCCAACAGTCCATCCATCAAATCCATATCTCTCCAACTTAGAAAAAAGGATGTTGTGAGGGACCACGTCAAAGGCCTTATAGAAGTCAAGCTCTTCCCTTGTCCACTGATGTGGTCGCTCCATCACAGAAGGTCACTATGTTGGTCAGGCAGGACTTGCCCTTGGCGAAGCCATGCTGGCTGTCTCAAATCACCTCCCTGTCCTCCATGTGCCCTAGAATAACTTCTAGGAGGATCTGTTCCATGATCTTCCCAGGCACAGAGGTGAGGCTGACAGGTCAGGTGTTCCCAGGGTCCTCCTTTCTACCCTTTTTAAAATGGGGTGCAATGTTTCCCTTTCTCCAATCTCCAGGGACTTCACCTGACTGCCAGGACTTTTCAGATATCATGGAGAGTGGCTTGGCAACTACATCAGCCAGTTCCCTCAGGACTCTGGGATGCATCTCATCAGGTCCCATAGACTTGTGGATGTTCAGGTTCCTCAGGTGGTCTCAAACCTGATCTTCTCTTACAGTGGAAGGGACTTTGCTCCTCCAGTCCCCGTCTTGCGGTCCATCCACTCGAGAGGTGTGGGAAGAGACACTGCCACTGAAGACTGAGGCAAAGAAGTCATTGAGTACCTCAGCCTTCTCCTCATCCATTGTTACCAGTCTGCCAGTCTTGCTCATCAAGGGAGATACGCTTTCTCTGACCTTCCTTTTCTCTCTGACATACCTGTAGAAACCTTTCTTATTCTTTGCATCCCTTGCCAAGTTCAGCTCCAGCCACAACTTGGCCTTCCCAACCCCATCCCTACACAACCGGGCAGCGTGTTTGTACTCTTCCCAGGATCCCTGTCCCTGCTTCCACTGCCTGTGCATTTCCTTCTTGCCCTTTTGTTTGACCAGCAGGTCTTGACTCAGCCATGCCGGCCTCTCGCCTTCCTTACCTGATTTCTTACACCTGGGGATTGAGAGCTCTTGTGCTGTGCGGAAAGCATCCTTAAAGATCTGCCAGCTCTGTTCTGCTCCCTTGTCCCTGAGGGTGGTTTCCCAGGGGGTCCTATTGACTAACTCCCTGAAGAGCTGGAAGTTTGCTTTCCTACAATTCAGGGTCCTGACTTTACTCTTCGCCTGTCCCATATCCCTCAGGACTGCGAACTCCACCAGTGCATGGTCACTGCAGCCCAGGTTGCCTCCAATCTTGATGCCACCAAGAAGCTCACATGTTTTGGTGACCAACAGGTCCAGTACAGCATCCCCTCTGGTAGGGCTGACTATTACCTGGCTTAGGAAGTCATCCTCCATGCATTCCACGAGTCTCCTGGATTGCCTACAGCTCACCGTGCTACTTTTCCAGCAGATGTCGGAGTGGTTGATGTCCGCCAGCAGGATGAGAGCCTGCAAGCGCGATGCTTCCTGTAGCTGGAGTAAGAAGGCTTCATCAGTAGACGTCCCTTGATCGGGTGGCCTGTAGTAAACACCAACCACAAGGTTCCCTTTGTTGCCTTGGTCCATGATTCTTACCCATAAGCTTTTGATCTGCTCCTAGCTATTCTTCAGAGACAGCTCTTCACACACTATCCATTTCTTGATGTAGAGGGCAACGCCTCCGCCCTTCATTCCTCACCTGTCCCTGCTGAACAGCCTGTATCCATCGAAAGCCCCACTCCAGACGTGGGATTTGTCCCATCAAGTTCCAGTAATGGCAACCAGGTTGTAGCTTTTTAGCAGTTGGTGACTTCCAACTCCTCCTGTTTGTTGCCCATGCTGTGTGCATTGGTGTAGAGGCACTTCATCTGGGCTGTTGGCCATGTCACCCTCTTAGAGGAGCACCCCTTAGTTCCTTTGAGGTCTTTCGCTTGTGCAACAGGCTGAGGGGCCTTGCTAGCCCCCCGTTCCTCTAATCTTTGTGTCTCATCCCACAGCTTGTCATGGGTAAGCCTGATATTAATATCTTTATTGATGACCTGGATGAAGGGATCGAGTGCTCCCTCAGTAAGTTTGCAGATGACACCAAGTTGGGTGGGAGTGATGATCTGCTGGAGTGTAGGAGGGCTCTGCAGAGGGATCTAGACAGGCTGGATCGATGGGCAGAGGTCAACTGTATGAGGTTTAATAAGGCCAAGTGCCAGGTCCTGCACTTGGGTCACAACAACCCCATGCAACGCTACAAGCTTGGGGAGGAGTGGCTGGAGAGCTGCCCGGCGGAAAGGGACCTGGGGGTGCTAGTTGACAGCCGGCTGAATATGAGCCGGCAGTGTGCCCAGGTGGCCAAGGCGGCCAACAGCATCCTGGCCTGTATCAGAAATAGTGTGGCCAGCAGGAGTAGGGAAGTGATTGTGCCCCTGTACTCGGCACTGGTGAGGCCACACCTTGAATCCTGTGTTCAGTTTTGGGCACCTGTGGTGGTGCACTGCCCCCCGCCTTCGCCTTGTACCTGGGCCACTCTAAGTTGCCTGACAAGCCTTGGCCTCTGAACAAAGGGTTTGGCAGTTGAGAGCCCCTCTACCGTTCCAAGCACTCTTGTGTAGCCAGGGAGGAGGATGGCACTGAGTGTATCAGGAACCGATCGCCTAAACAAGGTACAGAACAAGAACAGAACTAATCAATTATCTCCAGACAATCCTGGCAGCCTTACTGCTAAAACTTGAGAAACCACCTGCCTGGATTGTGGAAACTCACTGATGCCTGAAGTCAATCATCTCCCAGTCCTATAAAAAGTGGTCCCAAGTGAGACCCTTTGAGCTCTCCTGGACTGCAGCAGGCTGCGACCAGCACCTCCCTCTTAGTGGGACGCCTCTCAGAGTCCATGAACCCTCAAGTTTGTGATCATTTCAGAGGCTCGACTGTGCACCCGTTGAGCGACGCAAAGCATTCGATGTGAGTATTTGACCGAATGCGAGGGGGATATTTTATAGGTACTTTTGTATATATCTCCCTCTTCTCTCTACATCTCTTTATGTGTCTCTATCTCTACACCTATATGTGTGTGTGTGACTAAGGAATCTTAGTAAGCTTAAGTTGATTATGCTGCTAAGTTCTATATGATTTGATACTGTGATTTATCTCAATAGCGTTAGTGAATTTAATTGCTGTTGTTTTGTATTAGATTGTTGCCGTCCTAAAGTTACACCAAGCACAACATATATCACCACACCAGAATCCCCGATACTCTATCCCTTTAGTCATAAAGCATTGACCAAGTCTGGGACTAGGAGTGGATTCAGCTGCACCTAGACTCCTCTCTGAGAAGGAGTTAAGAAAGCAAGGGGGTCCTCTGAACCTTGTGACTCAACAGGAGGGCACTCCTTTACTTCCCTTACCTAACCTTAGTCCTAAACCGCTGACCAAGTCTGGGACTAGGGGTGGATTTCGGTTCACTCTGAACCTTGTGACTCAACAGAAGCGTCTCCCTTATTTTCTTTCCCTTTTCCCAATCCTTAGACATAAACCATTGACCAAGTCTGGGACTAGGAGTGGATTCCAGTCCACTCTGAACCTCGTGACTCAATGGGAGGGTCTCCCCTACTTTCTCAATATACACATTAACCCGATTCGATACACAAGTATCTCACTATAGGAAAAACATTGAGTTGCTGGAGCATGTCCAGAGAAGGGCAACGAAGCTGGTGAGGGGTCTGGAGCACAAGTCTTATGAGGAGCGTCTGAGGGAACTGGGGTTGTTCAGTCTGGAGAAGAGGAGGCTGAGGGGAGACCTTATCGCTCTCTACAACTACCTGAAAGGGGGCTGTGGTGAGGTGGGTGTTGCTCTCTTCTCCCAAGTAACTAGTGATAGGACGAGAGGAAATGGCCTCAAGTTGCACCAGGGGAGGTTTAGACTAGATATTAGGAAAAATTTCTTTACTGAGAGAGTGGTCAAGCATTGGAACAGGCTGCCCAGGGAGGTGGTGGACTCACCATCACTGGAAGTATTAAAAAAACGTGTAGACGTGGCACTTCAGGATATGGTTTAGTGGGCATGGTGGTGTTGGGTTGATGGTTGGACTTGATGATCTTAATGGTCTTTTCCAACCTTAATGATTCTGTGATTCTGTGATTATCCCCCCCCCCCCCCCTTTGTGTCTAGTTTAAAGCCCTGTCAATAAGTTCCACTGGCTTGTGAGCAAAGATCCTCTTCCTCCTAAGAAAGGCAGGAGAAGCAAGAAGGTGCAAGGGAAAAGCCTCAAGACTCTTCCCACATTGCTGACCAGGAAAAGTGAGCTAGCAAAAGGGAGATGCAATCTCCACTGGAATAATCAGTTTCCCCTCAAGGCAAAAGGGATAGTGTGGATGAGATTAGGACTCTCAAGTCCACTGTCCTTCTCAGAGCCATTCCTGAGTTCACATAGTCTCATCACTGCCTCAGCGCAAGGCTGGATGTGAGAGCGCAACCTAGCACTCCGCTTGTACACAGTCAAGGTTCTCTAGAATAAACAGTGTTTTTCTTCATGAACTACAGTTCCAGAGTGTCCTGGTTTCAGCCAGGATAGAGCTGGTTTTCTTCACAGAAGCCAGTGTGAGACTATGTTTTGGATTTGGGATGAGAAACTGTTGATAATGTGCTGATGTTTTGGGTTGTTGCTGAGCAGTCAAGGACAGTCCAGCTTCTTGTGCTGGCCTGCCAGCAAGGAGGCTGGGGGTGCACGGGAAGCTGGGAGGGGACACAACCAGGACAGCTGACCCAGCCTGGCCAAAGAGATATTCCCTACCATATGACGTCATGCCCAGAACATAAACTGGAGTTAGCTGGGGGGTGGAAATCACTGCTCGGGGACGGGCTATCGATCACGGGGTGGTGAGCAATTGCTGTATTGGGCATCACTTGTTCTTGTACATTCCTTTGTTGGTATTATTATTGTTGTTATCATTGTTGTTTCTTTCTCTCTTTCTGTCCTATTAAACTGTGTTTATCTCAACCCACGAGTTTTTTTCTAATTCTCTCCCCCGTCCCACTGCGGGAGGGGGAGTGAGTGAGCAGCTGCGTGGTGCTTAGTTGCCGGCTGGGGCTAAACCACGACACAGAGTCACTCCACTCAAAATCCATAATCATATTTGCATTTATTACTGTGCTGGTTGTGGCTGGGATACAGTTAATTTTCTTTATAGTAGCCTGTATAGGGCTGTGTTTTGGATTTGTGATGAAAACAGTGCTGATAACACAGGGATATTTTAGTTATTGCTGAGCAGTGCTTACACAGAGTCAAGGCCTTTTCTGCTCGTCACACCACTCCACCAGTGAGTAGGCTAGGGGTGCACAAGAAGTTGGGAGGGGACACAGCCAGGACAGCTGACCCCAACTGACCAAAAGGATATTCCATACCATATGACATCATGCTCAGCATATAAAGCTGGGGGAAGAAGAAGGAAGGGGGGGACGTTCAGACCTGTTTCTGGGCAGAAAGATAAAAGTAACTTGTTGACCCCTTTCTGCAGATAAATTATACAAACTAAGGCAATTTTTAAAATATTATGTAGAAGAATTTAAAATCCTCCAAAAGTATGTTGGATGCAGGAATGGGGGTGAGGGAGGAATTCCTACTGACTCATGTGAACAGCTGGCACCGTGAAACACGAGATAAGATTACTGTTTGCAAAAATAAGCCTAATTAAAAGCCATCAGGGAATTTACATTCAGTCACTTACAAAAATAAAGTTAACATTTACAGTTTAAACAAATGATTAGTGTTAACTATCTTCTGTTGCATTTTCAGATAATAGAAAATGTTAACATGATTTGGTACCAGGAAGCAAAATACAAGTGAGACTCTGAAAAAAGAGGTGCGTCAGGCTGACGGCACTCCAAATACTGGCAGTTATGTGCATGTTTTCTAAGAATCATTGGCTGCATTGGCCATCTGTAAACAGTTAAGGTTAAAATTTACAGTCTCGGTAGGTCAGCACACTTTATTTTTCTGTTTGCAAAAGCTTCCTGAAGATTCTTCCAACAGAGAGACAGAGGTAGGACAGAAATATTTCTGGGCAGGATGTGTTTGCTCACAGGAGAGAACTGTTAAATTAGCTAAGATGTAACATTACTATTTATTTTAAATACAGAAGAATTATTTGCCTCAACATGAATAATTATAATATCATGCCTCTAATAAGCCCACTTTAATATAATTACATCATACTACCTATAACACCCCCCTCCCAGTTACAGTTCAGCACAGAAAAAGTAGCACCATAGAAAGAGTGAGGATACTTGACTGGAAGTCTAGAATGTGTAGTAATCTCCCAATCCAATAAAATGCCCAAGTCCCATTGAACTTTCTTCATGCCAGCAGTCCCAGCTGAAGCCAACAGGACCACTCATATGCTGAAAATTAAGCCTGTACCAAAATACATTTCTGGACCGGGGCTTTTAATTTACTGTTCTCAAAACACTCAGCAAACATTTATCTTCCCAAGAAACTGGGACGTATTTGGACATTAATTATAAAGCAAACTCCTCATTAGCCACTTAGAAATTAATGACATGAGATGACTTCTTGTCCTGGTTTCAGCCAGGATAGAGCTGGTTTTCTTCACAGAAGCTAGTGTGAGACTGTGTTTTGGATTTGGGATGAGAAACTGTTGATAATGTGCTGATGTTTTGGGTTGTTGCTGAGCCGTCAAGGACAGTCCAGCTTCTTGTGCTGGCCTGCCAGCAAGCAGGCTGGGGGTGCACGGGGAGCTGGGAGGGGACACATCCGGGACAGCTGACCCAGACTGGCCAAAGAGATATTCCCTACCATCCGACGTCATGCCCAGTACATAAACTGGAGTTGGCCGGGGGGCGGAAATCGCTGCTCGGGGACGGGCTGTCGATCACGGGGTGGTGAGCAATTTCTGTATTTGGCCTCACTTGTTCTTGTACATTCCTTTGTTGGTATTATCATTATTGTTCCCTTCTTTCTTTCTGTCCTATTAAACTGTGTTTATCTCAACCCACGAGGTTTTTCCTAATTCTCTCCCCCGTCCCACTGTGGGAGGGAGAGTGAGCGAGCGGCTGCGTGGTGCTTAGTTGCCGGCTGGGGCTAAACCACGACACTTCTCATGGATATAAACTTTTAAAGCTCCAAAACTGCTTTATTGGGGAGTAAACTTAGCCACAAAGAATTTAAGTGAACTGTTGGAGAAACAGCGAATTGATGTCCAAGTTTGGATCAGAACCTAGGTATTTTCCCTCCTGCTAGCATGCTTTAAACCATGTGACCATATTGGAAGAAGAAAGCATTACTACAGTGAATAACTGCTTGCTACTGTAGAATTAAAAAGAAAAGTTAATGCAATTCTCTCTTACCTTGCAGCCAGTCTCGAAAGTAGTGCAACCACATTTTGGGAAGCTGCTTATCCTCTTCCAACAAAACATATGTCACATTAATGAAACTTTTGTGAAGTTCATAAAGTAAGTGCTGGACATTGGGATAGTCTGCTTTCTGTGTCACTATGTACATGTTGTAGAAAGAGAAATACTTGAACTGTGCTGCAATAAAGTCATATTCCTGGGTTTCTCGTGGTACAATGTCTGTGAGATTCAGTCCATCTCCAGCCCGGGTAGTTCCATAAAGGCTGAGCCCAAGTAAACCCAGAAAAAGAAAAATAACCACAACCTGCAACAGAAAATGGAAATGCATTTGGTTTTATGTTCCTAAAGAAATTAATAACTCATAATGGCATGCAGAACTAGGTTCAAAATTAATACCCATCACTATACTTTGAAGCTTTTATATATTTATGCACATACACATTACAAGGCCAAACCTAATTTGTGTTTTAGTGAAGGGGCTCTAGATCATGAACAGGAAATTTATATGGTGATGAAGTTAAAAAGTAGATTTAGTTTCACTGTGCTTAGGTTACTGAAAGACACCAAAACCCTTACTCATAACTTAGATTTGAAAAGTATGTCACTACAGCACTACCAATATAAAACATTTAAAGTATGCAATTAGATGTAAAATTATTAAGAATTGTAATTCCAAAATAATTCCATTTATTCCTGATATTTAATACTATTATCAGGATAATTTCCCTACTGGGCAAGGCAGAAGTCTATTTTTGAAAAACAGGTAAATATTTTTCTGATTACCTTAGCTTTTGGTTTTAGCAGGAATGGAGCATAATGCTTTTCTGCAAAAGATGAGAGTGTCCATTTAGTACAGGGTGGCTCAAGGCAATGCATACTGGAGTCTGAGAACTGGGAAAGCAAACCTCTTGTCGAGATTGTGCTTTCTGGGCTCTGGCAGCTGAGATTATCTTGTGTCACTGTCACCGGTTGCACAGATATTGCTGAGCAAGGCTCTGCTGTGGTGTAGTACACCTGTGCATGAGGATCATATTCTGTGCGCACCTGCACTGTAGACTGCATTGTAATCCGAGTTTCATGTGCAAAACTGTGACTGCTGTATGGGGGTGGAGGACTGTAGCAAGTAGTATCACTGTTTTCCACATATGCTTGAGGCTCAATCTGTATCACTCTAGTGGCACATGGACTGCAAGAGAAGAGAAAAACATCTGTTCACATTTAGATAGGTCTTTATTTTAATCAGGCTAGATTAGATAGGATAATCTGCTTCCATCTGAGACTGCTTCTACTATTATTAAATTGTTTATGTTAATTAAGCATAATGTTTTGATGAGGATTTCCTTCTGTACTTTGAGGAAATATTTCTTAGACATGGTTTAAAGTGCAGGCCTCAGCCTGTTTCTGCACATTTCTTGTGCCCAAGAAAGAAGGAACCAGCATTTGTCTGAAGACACTGGCATCCACTCACAACCCTCTGTTAATTACACATGCTAATCAGGTCAATAGCCAGGCAGTTGCACACAGGCTGAATGCATGATATGTGTGTGTGATTTTACATTTACACGACCATTCTGAGAATTAAACTATTTAGAAGATCAAAACATAAATCCATGACATGCTGACTTCTTCTGTTTAGAACTATTGGGAAGCAGGCTGAAACCACTTGCCCATACCCTGACTGCATGTTTTAAAATTAAAGTAAACATATACAATGATTAATTCCCAGGAAGGTCAGGCAACATGAAGAGACAAAATTACAGAAGCATGTTGTAAAGAATTCCCTATATTGTAGTCTGTGCAAGAACATAATGGATACCTAGTTTATTAAAAAAAAGTCATAAACAAGCCACCTTCTGTAAATAAAAACAAATTCCTGATAGAAAACAGTATCGGAGATTTTTCACCAAGTGGAAAAAAATCCTACAAAAAGGAAGAAACTATTGCTTACTATCCTGATTTCAGCTGGGATACAGTTCATTTTCTTCATAGAACCTAGTATGAGACAAGGTTTGGGATTTGGGATGAAAATAATGTTGATAACGTGCTGATGTTTTGAGTTGTTGCTAAGCAGCCAAAGACAGTCCAGCTTCTCGTGCTGGCCTGCTAGTAAGTAGGCTGGGGGTGCACGGGAAGCTGGGAGGGGACACAGCCAGGACAGCTGACCCAGGCTGACCAAAGAGATATTCCATACCATATGACATCATGCTCAGTATATAAAGCTGGGGGAAAGAAGAAGGAAGGGGGGGATGTTCAGAGTTATGGCATCTGTCTTCTCAAGTAACCGTTATGCATGATGGAGCCTTGCTGTCCTGGAGATGGCTGAACACCTGCCTGCCCATGGGGAGTGGTGAATGGATTCCTTGTTTTGCTTTGCTTGCGCGTGCGGCTTTTGCTTTACCAGGAGGCTGTGTCCCCTCCCAGCTTCCTGTGCACCCCCTGCCTTCTCGCTGGCAGACCAACGTGAAAAGCTGGACAGTCCTTGACTGCTTAGCAACAACTGAAAACGTCAGCACATTATCAACATTTTCTCATCCCAAATCCAAAACACAGCCTCACGCTAGCTTCTGTGAAGAAAATTAACTCTATCCCAGCTGAAACCAGGACACTCTACATCCTGCTTATGATATGCATGTGAGAGTACATATATAGAAATGCAGCTTATCCTCTTAATTGCAGGCAAAAGCAAAAACTAATGTAGAAAATATGCTTTATCTCTAAACTATGGCTCTGCTGATGATAATAGCTTCCTCCTAGTCTGACCCTGCCCTCAGAACTGGATGTGTATTAGGTAAGAGTGTGCATACTATCATTCTAAATGACTATTGGAGCCATAACAGAAAGTTTATCAATTACTATCTTGCAATGGTACTAATCATTCTGAATTCCTCATAGTCCTATGAAAAACTGGGCTAAAGGGAGGTAATTTTATAGTTTTTACATTATTTTTATGCATTTAAGTTTCAAGGCATAAAAACCATAAAAATTAGCACATAGTGATTAAGTATAAGTAAGGCTTCTGAGTACTCCGAGTTATCTACAGTCTTCCATAAGAGACTGGAATTAAGTCTTCCAAGCTTACCCAATACCAGCACTGGACACAATGCAGTACCCCATAAAATCCTAAAAATACAGATATTACTAAAGTATGGCTTTTTTACATGCTTCCAGAAATGGCTAAAATGGATGTACGTATGAATAAAGGAAAAAATGTGTGTGTGAAATGCCTTTTAATTTTTCCCCTCAGATTATAAAAAAAAATGTAGCAAATGTAATTCAGTCACTAGCAATGAAACCATGACAATAACATACTGACCCTGCTGCTGTCCTGCTGCAGTGAAGAACTCCCATTCCTGACAAGGGGTAGTAGCACTGATTGGTGATCACAAAAATCCCTCATATACTGTAATTTTATCAAACATTCTCACCTTGTAAAACAGCAGAATATATCCAGTCTCCTGTCTTCCCGACGATAAAGGTCCATGCTCAGGATAGCAGGAAAAATCAGCAAAACCATAGCAAAGTTGAATACCACTACAACTGCTGCCTAGAGAGATCAATCATAAAAGAAGCAAAGTCATTACTAAGCTTCATTTAAGGCATTGGCTTTACAAAGCATAAAACCTCCTTTTGGTTCTCACCCATCCACCCATTTATCATGTTTACTGTCCTGGTTTCAGCCAGGGTAGAGTTAATTTTCTTCATAGAAGCTAGCGTGAGGCTGTGTTTTGGATTTGGGATGAGGGGGTGTTGATGGGGTGCTGATGTTTTGAGTTGTTGCTAGGTGCTCAGGGACAGTCCAGCTTCTCGTGCTGGCCTGCAGCGAGCAGGCTGGGGGTGCCCGGGGAGCTGGGAGGGGACACAGCTGGGACAGCTGACCCAGGCTGGCCAAAGAGATATTCCATACCATATAACGTCATGCTCAGTACATAAAGCTGGGACAAAGAAGAAGGAAGGGGTGGAGGGACGTTCGGAGTTATGGCGTCTGTCTTCCCAAGAAACCATTACGCGTGACGGAGCCCTGCTTCCCTGGAGATGGCTGAACACCTGCCTGCCCATGGGGAGTGGTGAACGGATTCCTTGTTTTGCTTTGCTTGCGTGCGCAGCTTTTGCTTTACCTATTAAACTGTCTTTATCTCAAACCATGAGTTTCCTCACTTTTCCAATTCTCTCCCCCGTGCCACCGTGGGGGAGTGAGCGAGCGGCTGCGTGGTGCTTAGTTGCTGGCTGGGGCTAAACCACGACATTTACCCATCAGACCCTTTCAAGCTTCTCCCTGAGGGAACTGGGAGGTATATTTTTACATCCCAGTTCCATTATGGTGGGCCTACTGTTGTTAATTAATTTCTTCTAATATTAATTTTCATATTATTTTAATATCTCTATACCTAGAGATGTGGTGGCACCAAGATTTTTAAAGTGGGAAAAACAAGAGTCGTCAATAAATTACACTTCTATATGAGACTCTGCCCTATTTAGCATCTCAAAGTACAAAAAGATAGAACCAAAAGCAAATGTGGAACTAGGAACTAGGACTGAAGTTCTCACATTTAAGGGATCTGAAGTAATTTAAGTATCACAATAACATTAAAGTACATTATTAAATAAGCAACAAAATACAGGTTTAATTAAATTTTAATGAAACTGCTCTATTTAGTAAAATACTATGTATTTGATGTACTTGAAGTCTAGCAAAAAAGAGTAACTTTTTGGGATTATCTGTTGAACTCTCCTGCTTGTGTTTAACAGAACTTGATTAATGAGCCAGTCTACCAAGATGAGTATTAAACTGGAACAAGAATAGTCAAGTTAATTTGCAAAGTGAGTGCTATTTAAAGAAAAGCAACAACCTCCCCTTCAAACCATAACCCTTTCCTACACAGAGATTCCCAAAGAATCTCTATAAACATATATGGTGCGGCATCTATCATTATTGCCAATAGTATTTATTTGCAATAAAACATAGCTAAGTTCACTAGCCTTACAAAGGGAAAACTTGGGCACTGATGGATTTGGAAGATAGTACTAGAGATAAGGATAAGTCATTGAGGATTTTTTTTTTCCCCAAAAAAAAGGGGAAAAAAATAGTTGACCCATGAATAGATTAAAAAAAAGGAAACCCTTATATTGAATTCATTACGTAATCAGTAGGCATCTCTACAGTAGCCCAGTTTCAGGCTGAGGAAAGCATATAAATTATCAAGTGCCTCTACGTGTAACTTCTGAAGTAAACAACACTTGGGTTCACTCAAAAAAAGGACTAAAACTGGATTACACAAATTAAGTGCCTGATCTGATCCCATCAGCCTCACCTCTGTGCCTGGGAAGATCATGGAACAGATCCTCCTAGAAGCTATGCTAAGGCACATGGAGGCCAGGGAGGTGATTTGAGACAGCCAGCATGGCTTAACCAAGGACAAGTCCTGCCCGACCAATTTAGTGGCCTTCTATGATGGAGTGACCACATCAGTGGACAAGGGAAGAGCTACCTATGTCATCTATCCGGACTTCTGTAAGGCCTTTGACGTGGTTCCCCACAACATCCTTCTCTCTAAATTGGAGAGAGATGGATTTGATGGACGGACGGTTGGGTGGATGAGGAATTGGTTGGATGGTTGCATACAGAGGGTAGTGGTATCAATACAGTATCAATACAGGCTGGGGGATGAAGGGATTGAGAGCAGCCCTGCCAAGAAGGACTTGGGGGTACTGGTGGATCAAAAGCTGCACATGAGCCGGCAATGTGCGCTTGCAGCCCGGAAGGCCAACCGTATCCTGGGCTGCATCAAAAGAAATGTGGCCAGCAGGTCGAGGGAGGTGATTCTGCCCCTCTACTCCGCTCTGGTGAGACCCCACTTGGACTCCTGCGTCCAGCTCTGGAGCCCTCCGCAAAGGAAAGACATGGACCTCTTGGAGAGGGTCCAGAGGAGGGCCACAAAAATGATCAGAGGGCTGGAACACCTCTCCTATGAGTAAAGGCTGAGAGAGTTGGGGTTGTTCAGCCTGGAGAAGAGAAGGCTCTGGGGAGACCTTACTGCAGCCTTCCAGTGCTTAAAGGGGGCCTATAAGAAAGATGGGGACAGACTTTTTAGCAGGGCCTGTTGCGATAGGACAAGGGGTAATGGTTTTAAAGTAAAAGAGGGTAGATTTAGACTGGATATAAGGAAAAAAACAGTGAGGGTGGTGAAACACTGTCCCAGGTTGCCCAGAGAGGTGGTAGATGCGCCATCCCTGGAAACTTTCAAGGTCAGGTTGGATGGGGCTCTGAGCAACCTGATCTAGTTGAAGATGTCCCTGCTCTTTGCAGGGGGGCTGGAGTAGATGAACTTAAAAGGTCCCTTTCAACCCAAAGATTCTATGATTCTAAATGAGCCCTCCTTTTTCCAAAACAGATCAATGGATGTTTTTGATGTTGAAAATCAGGCCTTAAAATTTGCAACTCAAAAGATGAGACATCCAAAATTCATGTTTTAAAAATGCTCAACTTATGTGACCCTAAATAATGCAATTTTGTATTTTTGTGTCTTTCATCTGTGAAAATCATAGTAACCTACTGAACGATTTTTAGGGTTTTGAAGCCATAAGGTATGATAAAATGACTAGTTGCTGCTTTTACTTTTCTGAGAATGACAGAATCAGTTACGTATGTAAACATTTTATAGTTATTTCAATCATAAATATATTGAACACAAAAGTGGTTCTTACTGATGTTTGTCTTCTGTTGTCTCCAGCCTGCTTAAAGTAAGATTTTGGTCCTGCTGATTGGCTGGAGACATAACTACTAAAATAGAGTTTATTTAGTGTTTAAAGCCTAATTAGCATTTAATCATTACTTTAATCTTTGAGAGAAAAGATCCCATGATCATTTCATGATTTAGGACTATCGACACAGAAAGGTATGTAAGGTCATAGACAAGACTTCAGAATTAAGTGATTCCCTTTTGATACTCTCTGCAATAGAATCACAGAATCACAGAATCATTAAGGTTGGAAAGGACCTTCAAGATCATCAAGTCCAACCGTTAACCCAACACCACCATGCCCACTAAACCATGTCCCGAAGCACCTCATCCACACGTTTTTTGAACACTTCCAGAGATGGTGACTCCACCACCTCCCTGGGCAGCCTGTTCCAATGCCTGACTACTCTCTCGGTGAAGAAATTTTTCTTAATATCCAGTCTAAGCCTCCCCTGGCGCAACTTGAGGCCATTTCCTCTCGTCCTATCACTAGTTACTTGGGAGAGGAGACCAACACCCACCTCACCACAACCCCCTTTCAGGTAGTTGTAGAGAGCGATAAGGTCTCCCCTCAGCCTCCTCTTCTCCAGACTGAACAACCCCAGTTCCCTCAGCCACTCCTCAGAAGACTTGTGCTCCAGACCCCTCAGCAGCTTCGTTGCCCTTCTCTGGACATGCTCTAGCACCTTAGCATCCTTCTTGTAGTGAGGGGCCCAAAAGTGAACACAGGATTCGAGGTGTGGCCTCACCAGTGACGAGTACAGGGGCACGATCACTTCCCTGGTCCTGCTGGCCACGCTATTCAGAAATACAGGCCAGGATGCTGTCGGCCTTTTTGATCACCTGGGCACACTGCCGGCTCATATTCAACTGGCTGTCAACTAGCACCCCCAGGTCCTTTTCAGACGGGCAGCTTTCCAGCCATTCCTCCCCAAGCCTGTAGCATTGCATGGGGTTGTTGTGACCCAAGTGCAGGACCCGGCACTTGGCCTTGTTAAACCTCATACAGTTGGCCTCTGCCCATCGATCCAGCCTGTCCAGATCCCTCTGCAGAGCCCTCCTAACCTCCAGCAGATCAACACTCCCACCCAACTTGGTGTCATCTGCAAACTTACTGAGGGAGCACTCGATCCCCTCATCCAGATCATCAATAAAGATATTGAATAAGACCAGCCCCAGAACCGAGCCCTGGGGAACACCGCTTGTGAACGGCCGCCAGCCGGATTTAACGCCATTCACCACAACTCTCTGGGCTCAGCCGTCCAGACAGTTTTTTACCCAGCGAAGAGTGCACCTGTCTAAGCCACGAGCCGCCAGTTTCTCCAGGAGAATGCTGTGGGAGACGCTGTCAAAGGCTTTACTAAAGTCCAGGGAGACAACATCCACAGCCTTTCCCTCATCCACTAGGCGGGTCACCTGGTCATAGAAGGAGATCAGGTTGGTCAAGCAGGACCTGCCTTTCATGAACCCGTGCAGGCTGGGCCTGATCTCTTGGTTGTCCTTCACAGACAGACTGAATCTGTCAGGAAAACAAACATCTGGTGTTGCAGGCAAGGTGTTTGTTGCACCTAGTTCATACATCCACTCTCTTATTGCTGCTAAACCAGTGAAAATTGAATTACCCATAAATCATGAGTAATTAATTGTGTCTAACCCAGAGCTTCCATCAAGTATCAGCTATGAATTGCTGAGATTTGGAAAAATCAGCTGAGACCTCGTCTAAGAATTCTTATTCCTCTCAGCATGCCTGAAAAACTAACTGAAGTCCTCTACTTACTTCTGTAAACACTTCCTGCCTTATCAGTTCTTTGTAGACCCCAGCAACCTTGAATTCAAAATGCTGCTAAACCCAAAACTAACACTTAAATGCATGGCAGAGATGCCATTAGTTATATTTACATTTGCTTTTTAAAGGAGAATCAAAAGTATCCCAGCAACACATAGTAAAACTACCTATTGAAATGGCATCTCTTTTTAGAGCAACTAGATTTTCCATTGTGCCCTACTGATGTTGATGTACTGATCCTGCAAAACAAATATTTCTAAACAAGCCTCTCTATCCTGACTTGTATTCATGTATATCAGCAGCTGAGCTGAGAGCAAGCAGAGGATTTTTGGGAACAGGCAGGGCATCTGCTTTCACCCTTTCAGAGAGGAATGGTCAAATGGGAGAGGAAAGGACCTTAGGCCTTTTCCTTGAAAAATCAATAAAGGTAAGATTAGTACTAAAGCGGGGAAAAACATGGGACTTACTTACTCAAAGGTGTTAACTGAAGGAGTTCAGTGAAATGAGAATATCAGAGAGAAGTAAAAAAAATAATCCATTAAGCAGACAAAACTTGAACACTTTCTGAGAAACATGCTCTGATTTTGCATTTTTTAATAATGCACAACCTAAAATATTATTGCTGTTGCTGCAGCTGTCAAATGAAACAAGAATAATGACAGTCTGTGCTGAACACAGCAAGGAAGAAGCAAGTCAGGATGATAGACTGGGGCCCTGACAATGGTATGTGTTGCTATTTGCCATTCCTGGCAGCCCACTCAAGGAGAATGGGTGTGCTGTATAGCCAGAGGTGCTGAACAGATGAGGAGGTCTGTCAGGGAAACTTCCACCCTACGCTACCTACCTGTAGCTCCCTCCTGACAACATACAGACTCAGATTTTCCCCGCATCTTCTCCTTAGGCTTTATTTTTGCTTGTTAAATTCTCGTATCAGAAGCAGTGAAAGCTAAAAGACTTGAGTAAGAGGAAGGGGAAAAACTGCTTCAGCAGAGTAAGATAATGAGTGAGCTTAAAAACTTATATTCTTTCTCCCCTCAAACCTACCACCACCACCTGGTAATCACTTTTATATTTTGGAAAAAAAGTTATTGTTCCTACTGTGAGGAAAAAAAAGTTACTGCTAAAACTTATTGGGCAAAGTTCTACCCTTATTCATTAGTGAGTCTATACTATTCCTCTGCTGTTAGGGGAGGAAATTTCTGGTGCATGCAAGAAGTTAGGTGAATTTTTATGAAGCTGTCTTCTCTTTCCAGGGCAAAATTTATTACATAAGGGTGTCTGAATATTCTGTCTGAGGAAAGAATTCAGCCCAGTGATACTTATATCCTGCCAAGCTGTCCTGGTTTCAGCTGGGATAGAGTTAATTTTCTTCCTAGTAGCTGGTATAGTACTGTGTTTTGGATTTGGGATGAAAAAAAACACTGATGTTTTTAGTTGTTGCTAAGCAGTCAAGGACTGGTCAGCTTCTTGTGCTGGCCTGCCAGCGAGAAGGCAGAGGGTACACAGGAAGCTGGGAGGGGACACAGCCAGGACAACTGACCCAAATTGGCCAAAGGATTATTCCATACCATAGGACATCATGCTCAGTATCTAAACTGGGGGAGTTGGCTGGGGAGGGACCACGGCTTGGGAACTAACTGGGCATTGATCAGCGCATGGTGAGCAACTGTACTGTGCGTCACTTGTTTTGTATATTCTTTTACAATTATTATTATTATTTCATTATTATTATTCTCCTTTTTCCCCCCATCCTATTAAACTGTCTTTATCTCAACCCATGAGTTCTACCTTTTTTTTTCTTTTTTTTTTTTTATTCTCTCCCCCATACGGCTGTTGGGGGGAGGGTGAGCGAATGGCTGTGTGGTTGTTTTAGCTACCTGCCAGGTTAAACCACAATAGTCCTTTTTGGCACCCAACATGGAGCTCGAAGGGTTGGAGATAATGACAGATTTGACCAGAGCATGTGAAAACAAATTTGTTTTAAGCATTCATTATATCAGTTTAATCGTTGTCGATCATAATGCTGTGGTATTTGCTCTCAAAGCTGTTGTGCTTGTTCCGAGTTACTTGCTGTACATGCTCCCTTTTGTACTGCTTATCATCCCTGGAATCTGGGTCAAGATTACCATGTTTCTGTATTATGTAACACTGGCCATGGGACTAATTTCATATCTCTATTCAGTATTGCCATCACCTCTCTACTCCGGGAGGTACCTATTGGAAACTATTAGTAATTACACTTTTCTCCTCGGAGAGCCAGTCCATGGAGGAGACACCTTCCTTCATCTTCCCCTTCACCTCCAAGCTAATTACAATAACTCTTGAGAATTTTTAATATCCTTGGGATGTTAAAACCAGCATGTTCCTATTGCTAGGTCTCCTGAATGTGTTTCAGGCCTTGTACTTGTTTAAGGTTAAACAACCATTTAAGAATATCAGACAGAGATCTGCCCCAAGGTGAGACAGTCATGGGTGGCATGGCATGTGGGAGAATATGGGCAGGTATCTAGAGAAGTTCTCACCTCCAATGGTCTGGAACTTTACTCTTGAACACCTACAGAACCCTAATGAAGTGATAGAATGTTTGAAAAAAAAAATGCTGTGGCTATTCCAAAGAGGCACAACTTACTGCACTGTGCTGGGCACTGGCCAGTATCGCTATTATGCAGCACCCTCAGGGAGAAGAGAGGGAAAACACACTGACAGGCACTGCGGCTACTCCAACGCCCGTAATAGGCACTGCAGTTACTCCAAACCCCGCAACGGGCACTGCAGCTACTCCAACCCTGAAAAAGGGCACTGCGGCTACTCCAACCCCCACAAGAGGCACTGAAGCTGAGCCAGAGAATCAACCCATGCCACTATCAGTTGCCCCTATACACAAGAAGAAATCCTGAAAAAGGAAGGTCAACTCATTTGGTAAGGGATGCAGAAGCTTCTCCTAAGAGGGAGCGGGAGGAAGAAGAATACTGCTCTGCCAGCGAGGCGGCACACTACTCTGAAACAGGGTCATCACAAGAACAGGAGGAGAGGGAGAAAGAACTACCTGCTACCCACCCCCCACGCTGTAAAAAACTCTGCAGCAGGGTTCCTCCTTTTCTTCAGATGAAGAGGAAAAACTCATAAAAGAGACGGTAACCACCCAATCTCTATCCCTGAGTGAGCTGCAAGAGATCAAGATGCATCAAGACGTCCTCTGTTAAGAAAAAAAGGAGAGTAATTGTCATAGGTGATTCCCCTCTGAGGGGTATACAGGGCCCAATATGCCGACGGGACCCAATCCACAGGGAAGTCTGCTGCCTCCCTGGGGCCCAGGTGAGAGATGTCACCAGGAAATTCCCTGGTCTGGTTCGGCCCACCAATTACTACCCACTGTTGGTCATGCAGGTTGGCAACGATGAGGTTGCGCTAAGAAGCCCAAAAGCGATTAAAAGGGACTTCAGAGTGCTGGGACAACTGGTCAATGGAGTGCGAGCACAGAGAGTGTTTTCATCAATCCCTTCAGTGGCGGGGAGGAATGCTGAAAGGAATAGGAAAGCACACCTGGTCAACACGTGGCTCAGGGGCTGGTGCCGTCGGCAGAAATTTGTTTTTTTTGACCATGGGGCGATTTACACGACACCAGGCCTCCGCGCAGCAGGCACGCGGCTGTCCAAGTATCCGGCTGCAGAGAGTGCCTGAGCCTGTCGGTTGTACCAGAGACCGACGGGGACACTACCTGCGTGCGGTGCGACCAGGTCAGCGACCTGCTCAGCCTGGTAGCAGAGCTGAAAGAGGAAGTGGAGAGGCTGAGGAGCATTAGGGAGTGTGAGAGGGAGATAGATTGGTGGAGCCACACCCTGGCGGCCCTGAGGCAGGGGCAGCTGGTGGAGGCTCCACAAGCAGCAGGAGATCCCCTGTCCTCTTGCTGCCGGGCAGAAGGAGAGGACCTAAGAGATGAGGGGAAATGGAAGCAGGTCCCTCCTCGGAGAGGTCGGCGAATTCCCTCCCGGCCTCCCTCACCGTCCCAGCTGCCCTTACACAACAGGTATGGGGCTCTGGAACTTGAGGGACAGGAACATGAGGACCCTGACGAAGGTCCGTCCGAGGGGGTGCCTAGGGTGAGTCAACGAGCCCCACGCATCAAGACGTCCTTAGTTAAGAAAAAGAGGAGGGTGATTGTTGTAGGTGACTCCCTCCTAAGGGGTACAGAGGGCCCAATATGTCGACCAGACCCAACTCACAGAGAAGTCTGCTGCCTCCCCGAGGCCTGGGTGAGAGACGTCACCAGGAAACTCCCTGGTCTGGTTCGGCCCACTGATTACTACCCGCTGTTGGTCATGCAGGTTGGCAACGATGAGGTTGCGCTAAGAAGCCCAAAGGCAGTCAAAAAGGACTTGAGAGCACTGGGGCAACTGGTCAATGGAGCGGGAGCACAGGTAGTGTTTTCGTCAATCCCTTCAGTGACGGGGAAGAACGCTGAAAGGAACAGGAAAGCACACCTGATCAACACGTGGCTCAGGGGCTGGTGCCGTCGTCAGAATTTTGGGTTTTTTGACCACGGGGCGGTTTATACGGCACCGGGCCTCCTCGCAGCTGATGGAGTGCAACTGACATCGAGGGGCAAAAGGATTCTTGCTCATGAGCTGGCAGGCCTCATTGAGAGGGCTTTAAACTAGATTTGGAGGGGGGAGGGGCTAAAACCGGGCTCACTAGAGTTGAACCTAGGGATAGGTTCAACGTGCCAGAGTTGAAATCGATAGCCCAGCTCAGGTGCATCTACACCAATGCACGCAGCATGGGCACCAAACAGGAGGAGCTGGAAGCCATTGTGCAGCGCGACAGCTATGACGTAGTTGCCATCACAGAAACATGGTGGGATGCTTCTCATGACTGGAGTGCTGCAATGGATGGCTATAAGCTCTTCCGAAGGGATAGGCAGGGAAGGAGAGGCGGTGGGGTGGCACACAGTATCACAGAATCTTGAAGGTCACACAGAATCACAGAATCACTAGGTTGGAAAGGACCTTCAAGATCATCAAGTCCAACCATTAATCCAGCACCACCATGCCCCCTAAACCATGTCCCGAAGCACCTCATCCACACGTTTTTTGAACACTTCCAGGGATGGCGACTCCACCACCTCCCTGGGCAGCCTGTTCCAATGCCTGACCACCCTCTCAGTGAAGAAATTTTTCCTAATATACAATCTAAACCTCCCCTGGTGCAACTTGAGGCCGTTTCCTCTCGTCCTATCGCTAGTTACGTGGGAGAAGAGACCACCACCCTCGTCGCCACAACCCCCTTTCAGGTAGTTGTAGAGAGCGATAAGGTCTCCCCTCAGCCTCCCCTTCTCCAGACTGAACACCCCCAGTTCCCTCAGCTGCTCCTCATCAGACTTGTGCTTCAGACCCCTCACCAGCTTCGTTGCCCTTCTCTGGACACGCTCCAGCACCTCAGCATCCTTCTTGTAGTGAGGGGCCCAAAAGTGAACACAGGATTCAAGGTGCGGCCTCACCAGTGCCGAGTACAGAGGCACAATCACTTCCCTGGTCCTGCTGGCCACACTATTCCTGATACAGGCCAGGACGCTGTTGGCCTTCTTGGCCACCTGGGCACACTGCTGGCTCATGTTCAGCTGGCTGTCAACCAGCACCCCCAGGTCCCTTTCCGCCAGGCTGCTCTCCAGCCACTCCTCCCCAAGCCTGTAGCGTTGCATGGGGTTGTTGTGGCCGAAGTGCAGGACCCTGCACTTGGCCTTATTAAACCTCATACAGTTGGCCTCTGCCCATCGATCCAGCCTGTCCAGATCCCTCTGCAGAGCCCTCCTACCCTCCAGCAGATCAACACTCCCACCCAACTTGGTGTCATCTGCAAACTTACTGAGGGAGCACTCAATTCCCTCATCCAGATCATCAATAAAGATATTGAACAAGACTGGCCCCAGAACCGAGCCCTGGGGAACACCGCTTGTGACCGGCCGCCAGCTGGATTTAACTCCATTCACCACAACTCTCTGGGCTCGGCCATCCAGCCAGTTCCTCACCCAGCGAAGAGTAAACCCGTCTAAGCCACGAGCCGCCAGTTTCTCCGGGAGAGTGCTGTGGGAGACGCTGTCAAAGGCTTTACTGAAGTCCAGGTAGACAACGTCCACAGCCTTTCCCTCATCCACTAGGCGGGTCATCTGGTCATAGAAGGAGATCAGGTTGGTCAAGCAGGACCTGCCTTTCATGAACCCATGCTGGCTGGGTCTGATCCTTTGGTTGTCCTGCAGATGCCCTGTGAGCACTCTCAAGACCAACCGCTCCATAATCTTCCCTGGAACAGAGGTCAGGCTGACAGGCCTGTAGTTCCCAGGATCCTCCTTCCGGCCTTTCGTGTAGACGGGCGTCACATTGGCAAGCCTCCAGTCTTCTGGGACCTCCCCCGTTAACCAGGACTGCTGATAAATGATGGAGAGGGGCTTGGCAAGCTCCTCCGCCAGCTCTCTCAGTACTCTCGGGTGGATCCCATCAGGCCCCATAGACTTGTGGGTGTCCAGGTGGCTTAGCATGTCCTTGACTGCTTCCTCCTGGATTACGAGGAGTACATTGTGCTCTCCATCCCCATCTTCCATTTCAGGGGGCTGAATATCCTGTGGATACCTGGACTGGCTATTAAAGACTGAGGCGAAGAAGGCATTAAGTACCTCAGCCTTGTCCTCGTCCTTGGAGACAATGTTCCCTGCCATATCCAGTAGGGGATGGAGATTCTCCTTGCCTCTCTTTTTGTTGTTAATATATTTGTAAAAATATTTTTTATTATCCTTTACGACTGTGGCCAGACTGAGCTCTAGCTGGGCTTTTGCCTTTCTAATTTTGTCCCTGTTTGACCTAACGAGATCCTTGTACTCTTCGTGAGTTGCCTGCCCCTTCTTCCAGAGGTGATAAACTCTCCTCTTTTCCCTGTGTCCCAGCAAAATCTCCCTGTTCAGCCAGGCCGGTCGCCTTCCCCGCCAGCTCTTCTTACGGCACATGGGGACCGCCTGCTCCTGCGCCTTTAAGATTTCCTTCTTGAAGACTGTCCAGCCTTCCTGGACCCCTTTGTCCTTCAGGACTGTCTCCCAAGGGACTCTCTCATCCCGTGACCTGAACAGGCCAAAGTCTGCCCTCCGGAAGTCCATGATAGCAGTTTTGCTGACCCCTCTACTTACTTCCCTCACAACCGAGAATTCTATCATGTCGTGGTCGCTAAGCCCAAGACGGCCTCCGACCACCCCATCTCTCACCAGTCCTTCTCTGTTTGTAAACAGCAGGTCCAGTAAGGCACCTCCCCTGGTGGGCTCACTCACCAGCTGTGTCAGGAAGTTATCCTCCACACACTCCAGGAACCTCCCAGATTGTTTCCTCTCTGCCGTGTTAAACTTCCAGCAGATGTCCGGTAGGTTGAAGTCCCCCACAAGAACAAGGGCCAGCGAATGCGAGACCTCTGCCAGTCGCTTACAGAATGTCTCATCCGTCTCTTCATCCTGGTTGGGTGGCCTGTAACAGACTCCCAGCAGGATATCTGCCTCATTGGCCTTCCCCCTCATCCTTACCCACAAGCACTCTACTTGGTCTTCACAATCTTCGATTTCTATGCAATCAAAACACTCCCTAACATACAGAGCCACCCCACCGCCTCTCCTTCCCTGCCTATCCCTTCGGAAGAGCTTATAGCCATCCATTGCAGCACTCCAGTCATGAGAAGCATCCCACCATGTTTCTGTGATGGCAACTACGTCATAGCTGTCGCGCTGCACAATGGCTTCCAGCTCCTCCTGTTTGGTGCCCATGCTGCGTGCATTGGTGTAGATGCACCTGAGCTGGGCTATCGATTTCAACTCTGGCACGTTGAACCTATCCCTAGGTTCAACTCTAGTGAGCCCGGTTTTAGCCCCTCCCCCCTCCAAATCTAGTTTAAAGCCCTCTCAATGAGGCCTGCCAGCTCATGAGCAAGAATCCTTTTGCCCCTCGACGTCAGTTGCACTCCATCAGCTGCGAGGAGGCCCGGTGCCGTATAAACCGCCCCGTGGTCAAAAAACCCAAAATTCTGACGACGGCACCAGCCCCTGAGCCACGTGTTGATCAGGTGTGCTTTCCTGTTCCTTTCAGCGTTCTTCCCCGTCACTGAAGGGATTGACGAAAACACTACCTGTGCTCCCGCTCCATTGACCAGTCGCCCCAGTGCTCTCAAGTCCTTTTTGACTGCCTTTGGGCTTCTTAGCGCAACCTCATCGTTGCCAACCTGCATGACCAACAGCGGGTAGTAATCAGTGGGCCGAACCAGACCAGGGAGTTTCCTGGTGACGTCTCTCACCCAGGCCTCGGGGAGGCAGCAGACTTCCCTGTGAGTTGGGTCTGGTCGACATATTGGGCCCTCTGTACCCCTTAGGAGGGAGTCACCTACAACAATCACCCTCCTCTTTTTCTTAACTAAGGACGTCTTGATGCGTGGGGCTCGTTGACTCACCCTAGGCACCCCCTCGGACGGACCTTCGTCAGGGTCCTCATGTTCCTGTCCCTCACGTTCCAGAGCCCCATACCTGTTGTGTAAGGGCAGCTGGGACGGTGAGGGAGGCCGGGAGGGAATTCGCCGACCTCTCCGAGGAGGGACCTGCTTCCATTTCCCCTCATCTCTTAGGTCCTCTCCTTTTGCCCGGCAGCAAGAGGACAGGGGATCTCCTGCTGCTTGTGGAGCCTCCACCAGCTGCCCCTGCCTCAGGGCCGCCAGGGTGTGGCTCCACCAATCTCTCTCCCTCTCACACTCCCTAATGCTCCTCAGCCTCTCCACTTCCTCTTTCAGCTCTGCCACCAGGCTGAGCAGGTCGCTGACCTGGTCGCACCGCACGCAGGTAGTGTCCCCGTCGGTCTCTGGTACAACCGACAGGCTCAGGCACTCTCTGCAGCCAGATACTTGGACAGCCTCGTGCCTGAGCGGGAGCTCCGTCTGTGTCGCCACAGTCTTTCTGGCTCCGGTTTTCAGCCGAGTGGCGACCATGGCTGCGCCTCCTCTGGGAGGACGATGGCCACTTGTACTGTACCCCGTCCGCACGCCTCCCCTGCACGCCCTGCCCGCGCAAACAGCCGCGCCACGCCCTCCTGCCGCGCCACGCCCTGTTTGCCCGCCCTGTTCGCCGCGCTCCCGGGGGCTGCTCTTGTAGGCGACGGGTTTTGGCCGCCGCCGCCCTGGGCCCCGCCCACGCTGAGTCAGAGCTGCCGCTCGTTAGGAGCCCGCTCCGCCAGCCGGGGGTCGGGGGGGGAAGCTGGGGCACTCTCTCGCTCCCTGTGCTGCCGCCTTCGCGGTTTGGCCGCGTCGGGAAGGCTCCCCCGGCGCGATCCTTCGCTCCGTAGCCCTTCGCCTCGGTGGCTTCCAACCTAGTGATTCTGTGATTCTGTGAAGTCTATGGGACCTGACGAGATGCATCTCAGAGTCCTGAGGAAATTGGCTGATGTAGT
Organism: Phaethon aethereus; assembly: GCF_964289735.1. Classification (NCBI taxonomy): domain Eukaryota; kingdom Metazoa; phylum Chordata; class Aves; order Phaethontiformes; family Phaethontidae; genus Phaethon; species Phaethon aethereus. Next base: position 37,480,093 of record NC_138581.1, on the reverse strand, counting down.
TGCCAAGCCACTCTCCATGATATTTCAAGTCACGTGTCCTGGTTTCAGCTGGGATAGAGTTTAATTTCTTCACAGAAGCTAGTGCGAGGCTATGTTTTGGATTTGGCATGAGAAAATGTTCATAATGTGCTGATGTTCTGAGTTGTTGCTAAGTAGTCAAGGACAGTCCAGCTTCTCGTGCTGGCCTGCCAGCAAGAAGGCTGAGGGTGCACAGGAAGCTGGGAGGGGACACAGCCAGGACAGCTGGCCCAAACTGGCCAAAGAGATATTCCATACCATATGACATCATGCTCAGCGTATAAACTGGGACGAAGAAGAAGGAAAGAGTAGAGGGATGTTCAGAGTGATGGCATCTCTTCCCAAGAAACCATTACACGTGAGGGAGCCCTGCTTTCCTGGAGATGGCTGAACCCCTGCCTGCCCATGGGGAGTAGTGAATGAATTCCCTGGTTTGCTTTGCTTGCGTGCATGGCTTTTGCTTTACTTATTAAACTGTCTTTATCTCAAACCATGAATTTCCTCACTTTTACTCCTCTCATTCTCTTCCCCGTCTCACTGTGGGGGAGTGAGCGAGTGGCTGCGTGGTGCTTAGTTGCCAGCTGGGGCTAAACCACGGCATCATGGCAGTCAGGTGAAGTCTCTGGAGACTGGAAAAAGGGAAACACTGCAACCATTTTTAAAAAGGGTAGCAAGGAGGTCCCTCGGAACTCCCGACCTGTCAGCCTCATCTCTGTGCCTGGGAAGATTATGGAGCAGATCCTCCAAGAAGCTATGCTAAGGCACATGGAGGACAGGGAGGTGATTTGAGACAGCCAGCATGGCTTCGCCAAGGGCAAGTCCTGCCTGACCAACATGGTGGCCTTCTATGATGGAGTGACCACACCAGTGGATAAGGGAAGAGCTTGACTTCTGTAAGGCCTTTGACGTCATCCCCCACACCATCCTTTTTTCTAAATTGGATAGATATGGATTTGATGGATGGACTGTTGGGTGGATGAGGAATTGGTTGGATGGTCGCATCCAGAGGGTAGGTAGTGGTCAGTGGCTCAACATCCAGGCGGAGATCGGTGACGAGTGGTGTCCCTCAGGGATCCATATTGGGACCAGTACTGTTTATCTTCATCAATGACATAGACAGTGGGACCTCAGTGCACCCTCAGCAAGTTTGCAGATGACACCAAGCTGAGTGGTACGGATGACATGCCTGAGGGACGGGATGCCATCCAGAGCGACCTGGACAAGCTCAAGGAATGGGCCTGTGTGAACCTCATGAGGTTCAACAAGGCCACGTGCAGGGTCCTACACCTGGGTCAGGGCAACCCCCAGTATCAATACAGGCTGGGGGATGAAGGGATCGAGAGCAGCCCTGCCGAGAAGGACTTGCGGGTACCAGTGGAGGAAAAGCTGGACATGAGCTGGCAATGTGCGCTCATAGCCCAGAAGGCCAACCATATCCTGGGCTACCTCCAAAGAAGCGCGGCCAGCAGGTCGAGGAAGGTGATTCTGCCACTCTGCTCTGGTGAGACCCCACCTGGAGTACTGTGTCAAGCTCTGGAGCCCTCAGCACAGGAAAGACATGGACTAGGACAAGGGGTAATGGTTTTAAATTAATAGAGGGTAGATTTAGGCTTGGTATAAGGAAGAAATTTGTCACAATGAGAGTGGTGAAACACTGGAACAGGTTTTCCAGAGAGGTGGTAGATGCCCCATCCCTGGGAACATTCAAGGTCAGGTTGGATGGGGCTCTGAGCAACCTGATCTAGTTGAAGATGTCCCTGGTCATTGCAGGGGGGTCAGACTAGATGACCTTAAAAGGTCCCTTCCAACCCAAAGATTCTATGATTCTAAAATGGTAAACAAGTTACTAATATTGGTCATGTAGCTGCAGTCATGAACACTTTACAATTTAATAGCTTAATGTATGCATACTTAAATTGCTGAAAACAGCAATAATTGCCTCAGGTATTAAGAAAAAATGTAGCCCTTGCTTCCTCTGGCTCAAGGAGAATGAAAAATGACTGGAGAGCCAGGCTATAACAGAGGAAAAATGACTACTGAAGAACTAGTTTGCCTGCTCTGTACTAAGGTCAGCCAATGCTGTAAATTGCTTGTGTGTTAAAAATGCGTGAGAGGAGAACTTCCCAGAGCTTTCTTCAAAGCGCCCTTGCTTTCCAAAGAAGCTTTTTTCAGCATCCCTAATATTTCATTTTCCTGAAGGAATATTATCACACACACAAAAAAAAGAGAAGACAGAGAGAAAGAGAGAGAAAGCAATACATGCTTCAGCACAGAATATTCCCATTTTCCCTCAAAACATAACGGAACAGAATATTCTCGATGAAGTTTTCTCCAACATTTTGCTAAAATTACATTGGGAACCAGTCAGTACAAACTGCTGCAGTAATAATTAACGTGGCAAATGCATTCTCGCTGCTGTCACTGCACTTTGGTTATGGTTTGCAATAGCAGCAAATTGGACAAACCTCAATGAAAGGATTAAATTCCTACTTAGGAATGTGATGGTGTAAACTAGAGTACAGTCTACTGGTCTCAACTGCCTTATGAACTCAAATCTTGCTGGAGACTTCTTTGTGCTTAGTTGCATACTTCTTGGTTTTTGCACTCAACCTAGTTGGGATGGGACAGGATATTCTTTCACCCACGAACAGGATGTGAGAGACTCAAGGCATGAGAAATGGAAGGAGCAGAATCAAGGGGAGAAAGCAGTTGGTTATCTGTTGGGATCACCCTGCAAGGGCTCGACCTTAAGGAGAAGGAGCTGTGGCATTGAGAAGCTGGTAAACAGCTGGACACCTGCAGGGCTCAACCTTGAGGAGAAGGAGCTGTGGTAAATAACTAAGAGGAAGCAAAGGAGCGCGTGGACATACAGAGGCAACCAGTCCTGCCTCTGTGAGAGTCGCGTGGACTTAAAGCAATAGCCAATCGGGTAGCACTTTTAGGCACGTGAACGGGCTGTATTTGTATAAAAAGCAAGCTTTTCTAACAATAAAGTTCTTTGGCCTGAATCCCCGCCAGAGTCCGTGCCTTAATACTCCACAGTTATCACCAAGAACTATGGTAAACAAGGATGACATATTGGTTCAGTGAACTGCAGAAGCCCTGTTTTAGCACTACCACTAACAGTTATCATTCACTTTCCATGATGACATCATCTACAAGAGCTAACAAAACAACATAAAAACTTACTTGGAGTGAAAATGCTCGTAAAGCAGGAATAGGGATTAAGGCAGCCATAAAGAAAGCAGTAACATTGCTGATAGATGTAAGGGCTACACTTGCTCCTGTTCGCTTCAAACATTCACCTGTTCTATCCTGCAAAACAAATGATGTATTGGACAAGTCAAGTGAATAAGGTGATGTCCTGCAAATGAAGGGGTCATCCTACAGATATAACATGGTAACAGTGAAAACTATTATAAGGAAATTCTGAATATAAGTGTGCATTTGAGAATATGTAAGAGTAAACAATATACTACATACACTATCCAGGAGAAAAGCAAATGACATATGAAGTGCTTACATCCTTTGAGGGTAACAAACATTATCAAAGCTGACACTGCCTTCAAAACTCAAAGCTAAATGGATACTGACATTATATCAAAAACATCAGTTATTAAGTAGGATTTTTTTTGTATCAGTGCAGTCACTTGGTGTTCTCAACTTTTTTCAGACAAAATAAGCATGCATTAACAGCATAGATGAATAATGTCTTGAAGAAGCATGTAAGAAAAAAACCCCAGGAACCACACAAAAAATCAGAGAGAATCAAACACAGGATCCTTTCGCAACGCAGTAGGTTATTTTGGAGCATGTGGAGGTTATAGCACGAGTGTGTAGTGTCTGCATGTCGAACCAGCTGGAAAGAGCACATGGAAGACATTGCTCGTACAAAACAGAACTGGCAAATATATACTGATTTTAAAAGGTTTGTGCTTTGGATATGGAACTTTGGACTGAGAATAAAAAGGTCAATAAAAGGAAAGGATTATAAAAGTGAGGAGGATCTTAGACTTCATAATGTCAATGTGAATGTCATGGTTAATTATAAATAAAAGGAAAGAAAACCAGGCCCTAGGACAAAGATCTCTAGAACAAAAGATTTTTTAAAAAATCATTACTAATTCTAGGTATAACATATTTTCCTATATGAGGCTTTTTCTTTTCTTTTATTCTTTTATTTCCCCCCAACTCCCCATTTTGTCATTACCTCAAATGGAATTCTCTTATTCTGCCCTGTTTCACTAAATGCATGTACCAGAAGGAATATATCATCTACGCCAACTCCAAGAGCAAGAAAAGGCAAAACCTTGGGGGAAAAACAAAACAAGCAAAAAACCAAGAACATTTTTATATTATTCTTATGATCTACCATGCAACTAGTCATTACATGGCTAATCAAAATAACCTTTACACTACACTCTGAACACAAATCCAAGGTTAAAATGAAAATCAGTAGGATGCAATACAGCTATTAACTTTTATTCTGAAAGACTGATGAAGAACTTGCAGTATACCATTTATAGGTACAAAAACTTACTAAAAGTAATTTAAGTTTTTGGTAGGCAAAGAATATCAGATAATATTTCAAGTTATTTTCAAAATATTTTTAGGAGATGAACATCCTGATATATTCAGATGTAAAGGACAAAACTTGCATCTTCTTATGTACAACTGTATACTTACACTCATATTGGGAAAAACAAATATCCTAGAATCTACATAATTAAACAAACTGCAGATATCTGCCTTTTTCTTTAAAATCATTTGGCAGCATGTTCTCTTAATTTCTCACAGCACAAGCTACTAGACAGGAGAAAGACACAGGTAAAAATCTAAACATCAAAATACTTTCTCAGCTTTTGTTTTTCCTCAAAGATTGATTCAGATGTGTTCATTTACTAACAAAGTTCTTGTAATTTAGCAGCAGACTTATGGCTCCTTAATACCTGAGTTGTGGCAGCATTAAAGGAAATTCCAATCAATGAGCACAGACCCAATCCTGCAGCCACTGAGAGAGCAACCAAGAAGACTCCTGCCAGCCCCACAGCACCCTGAGACTTGGCACAGTCCCACCGCAGCATTGTTAAACAGGCGTAGGCAAGCTGAAAGCAAAGCAGGGATTGGATTAGAATGGATCCTTCTCTATCGGCTATCTCCCCCCAACAACATACACAGCTTACAAACATTTTTGAACAGAACAGACACATCAGAGATGTTACATAGAGGAATAGGTGACAACCCTGAGGAAAATGTTTACAAACTGCAATTTTTATTTTAAGTATTCTGAAAATGTTCTGGACTGTTGACTGGTAACAACAAGGCAGCCATTTGAGCCCTGCTATACTACAGGAGTCAATTAAATAAACTTTTTTCTTACCATTAGTAAGTAGCCACTAGCTACTCTGATAACACTGACATCAGAAAATGACTTTAGAATGTCATCCAGGGTAGTTGTAGCAAAGGAAAGCACCTTCTGAGTAGAGTTTTGTGCAACACTTTGATGAACAACCTATGGAAAGAAAAATAAAACTTTGTGTGGCTAAAGAAAAAGCCCATTATCATCTTCTACAGCACATATCTGAAATCAACTACTTTTGCCTTTAACGTTCCTGTTAAAGCACACACCCTATACAAGAGATTTCACTGATGTTACATGAAATAAATATTTTTGGTAATTATTTCCTGCAAGCTACTGATTATCAAACAAGAATTTGCATCCTCCAGGAAAGGCCACTGCATTCACAGCTCATTCAAAACATTTAACTTAACTCCTGAAATGTAAACGAGGTTTCTTCTTTCCATAACTCTGCCATTGATTTGCTGTTGTATGAGTTTTGCCTTTAATCCAAGGTCCAGCAAACAGTAAAACCTTCATGGCTTCTTATATGTGAATAAGCAAGCAGCTTCTTAATTAAAAAAAAGAAGAAATCAGCCTTTTAAAATAGTCTGTTACAGAGCAAGGATAACATTAAAACCAGGAGACAACACTCAGTTCTAGTTTAAGCTTCTTCCTTGAGAAAATACTATAAAAAGCCACGACTAAAGGCAGTGGATCTTAGTAAAACTTTAAAGCAAGATATCTAGGTTATTTTCAATTTTACCTCAACATACATCCGCTGCCAGGCTTCCAGAATTGCTGCTGCCTTATCCTCACTCCAGTTGATATGTGAAACATATTCATACCCCTTGAAGTGCTCATACATTTGCTTAGGAGTCATTAACTGAAATATGGTTTGCAAAGCCTGGGCACTATAACAGGAAGAGAAGAGAGAGGAGAAAGAGGCATAAAATAAGCATTTTCAGGAAATGATTTTTCACTGCATAAAGGCTCAAATGAGAGCCTAATAGGAGCTTGCACAAGTTCTTGATATAGGCCACATGTTGACATTAAAATTGAACAGAGTATAATAATTCTACTGTGCATCTGGTGCAGCTGTATTGGTCTATATAGTGTTGAGGCTAAGTGTTTTCACTGAAATTAGTGAGAGTTTTGTCATTATTTTCAATAGGATCAGTTTCAGGAGCAAAGAACGTAACCCTACAAATCAGTTATAAAGATCATGACTGACAGACAGATTGCTATGAGGAGGACACAGGAACAGTTATTCCTATGAGATCTTGCAAATGCTGTTGGAAATTTCTTTTGAAGACCTTTGTCTTTTTCATCCCTTAGAAAGAAATGCCAGACTAAACTTCTGACACCTGACAAGCAGCAAAGAATACACAAAAGGTGATAATTATCCATCGTAAATTTCCACAGTATGTAACTGTATCCAAGAATTTTAGAAGCTTAAGGAACTGTTTTATTTTTCACCAAGAATAAAGTCTTTGGCTATTTGTTAGAAGACACTTCTGTGCACTTTTTCAGAATAAATCAAAATTAGTAAGAAATTAAACAATATTTAGTGTCAATGTAAAAAACATCAAAATACATATCAAAAGTTCTAGTAAAATTATCTGTATTAAATATGTGAGAATTGTACTTCTTTTAGTTTAATATAAATTTGGATTTAGATGTGTATACATCTAAAAAATGTTTTTATATGTCCTATTTTTTTAACACAGTTCTATTTCAAGGGGTTTCCTCCCTGAAGTGCAGTGTTCCATGACTTCTTCAAGAAGTCTGAAACAAAGGGGTTTATTTCATCAGTCAAAAAAGTATTCAAGATACAGTGACATAAAGAATATACTTTTCTCTGTATTGACCCTAAACAAACAGTTCAATAGAGATTTTGGAATTCTGAGAAAAGTCAAATGAGTGGGCACATTACCAAAGTTGATTTTCCCCCTTTTTTCCTTTGATCATATTTCAAAAACACAAAATTGTTCATTTTAAATACTGTTCAATGCTTTATACATACACTATAAAAAAACAAAGTTGCCAGGAAAAAAATTATTTCTGAGCAATGTACACTATCATTCTTAGGTTAGAAGTAGGCAGCAATGACACCTCCTCAAATTTAAACAACTGTCTAATCACTCTTTTAAATTCTGTCCTCATCAGGGATGTCCTCCTAGACCAGGGTTCATAATACTCATAATTCGCAGATTTCAAAAGGCAGTTGATTTTGCATGATCTGGCCCCCTGCCAAAAAAAACCCAAACCCTAACAAAGAAAAATTTTAAAATTTTCTGTAAACATTTGTTTGCTTACCTGACAAGTTTACCAGAACTATTCTTGACTGTACCACCTATAATCAATTCCTCCTGCCAATGCATGTATTTTCTTGACAGTCCATAGCATCCACCACTCAAAACAAGAGCCACATCAAGAGGCTAGAAAAAAATTTTAAAGCAATTCATCAGTTGCACAACTTCAAACTCATATCCTAAATCAACACCTAGTGTACTGAAATAACAGATATTGAAGATCAACTAGGTAGTCTACAAAGAGAAATGTGTTCAACAAATGGAGTAGACAAACTATCCCAATACTTGTTCACCAAACAGCAACTTCTCCAAAGTCTAGTGTGACTGAGAAAGGGATATATAAAGTTGGGTCAACAAAACTGGCTCTACTTGAAGGAAGACTTTGCTGCATGATGTCAGTGTACAGAAGCAGCCATATTCCAGGAGTGATTGCGTCTGCCTGAGGCATGTTGCCTGCTGAAATGGTGTGTCACCACATTGCCACATCCAGCCAGTAGCTGAGAACTGTAATCTCACTCTAAATATGTGTGATTAATATTGCATCACAGGCTGAGGGAAAGTTAGTGACTCTGGACTAATGGTATATAATAGGAACCGAAAAATTAAATCACTGAAGAACATAAAAGATATATTACTTGGAAGGGAGTGGTACCCTTTTCTCTCACCACACATACAGAGCCTCCCTTGAAAAGATCTACAGAAAGATAAGCAAACTTACTTTGGTGGAATTTTTGTTGGGAGCTGTGATCGGGCAATCAGGATCAGCAGGATTCAGACAAGGTCGATCCATATAACCATGACCAACCTCTGCTTTATTCAGCATTTCTTCCCAGCTCTCCACTTGGTAATTTATTTTCCTTAACTCTTCTAAGAATTCTAAGGGGTCAAAGTTGATCCACTGCAAAGGAGGTTTCCCTCTGTAATAGAAATCAGGGAAAAATGACAAAAAAAGACAAAATAAATACTGAAACATAATTTTTTAATTTGTATTTGCACAAATGATGAGGTTGTTTTCTGTTACAAGCTATAACCCTTTCTGGTAAGGTTGTTTCATAAAACGAAATGCATGTTTTAATTATATTTGTTATGTATACTTTTCTTGTAGCCCTGTGGTGATTTTAACAAAAATAGTCAGTACTTATATACCAATTTACTGTATGAAAGGGAATATTCACATGTTAATTCACATGTTAAAAACACTTTAATTTACAAACCAAATAAAACAAACCATCACACACCTAAATAACAAAAAAGCAGTCAACTGCTGCTTCAAAGAATTTGGAGGGAGGGGAGAGGGAAAGAAGGGAGGGGGCTGAAGAAAGAAATCCTTTCACATAGTATCAGATTACTTCTTGCTAGTCTAATAATCATCTTGCAAACATAATCAATCAATGTAGCTGATCTTTGTTTATCTATAACAATTCTGTGCTCCTGCAAATGCCCTGGCTGCTTGACTACCAACCATCAAGCTTTCCTGCTACTATGGCTGTCATCCCTATCAGTGTCACATCTCCCACCCCCCACTTTTGAATTTGTGATGTTGGCAGACTACAAAGGCTTTTGGCTGCCTTATTCTGTGATTCAAACCACACTGTATCTGCTTAACAAGGCTTAATTCTTTATTTGAAATCTCCCAACGAGAAAATACAACCCCCCTTATTTCCCCATCTAAAACTGTACACTAAACATTAGCCATTGCAAATTGCTTTCACAGAGACGTGCAAACCAGGTCAGAAACAATAACTCAAATGCTAACTCTTGCATAATTAACAGAAAATGCCTGCACAGATTAACAATTAACTCTTTGAATGATGTAGAGCATATAATATCACACTTGCAAATTGTGAGAAACCAGCCATAAAAGATATCTTTGGTTTCTTTAATTATTAGACATAGCAACGTTGGAGAAGTTCGTGGAGGACCGTGTCCCGTGGGAGGGACCCCATGCTGGAGCAGGGGAAGAGTGTGAGGAGTCCTCCCCCTGAGGAGGAAGGAGCGGCAGAGACAGCGTGTGATGAACTGACCACAACCCCCATTCCCTGTCCCCCTGCGTCACTCAGGGGGAGGAGGTAGAAAAAATCGGGAGTGAAATTGAGCCCAGGAAGAAGGGGGGGGAACGTGTTTTAAGATTTGGTTTTAGTTCTCATTATCCTACTCTGATTTGATTGGTAATAAATTAAACTAATTTCCCCAAGTCAAGTCTGTTTTGCCCATGACAGTAATTGCTGAATGATCTTTCCCTGTCCTGCTGAATGACTCCTCCCTGACCTCTCCCTCTCCTCAACCCACAAGCTCCTCATTATACTTTCTCTCCCCTGTCCAGCTGAGAAGGGGAGTGTTAGAGTGGCTTTGGTGGGCACTTGGTGTCCAGCCAGGGTCAACCCACCACAGTGTCTTTTCTGCAAAGACACTACAATTTATTTATTTTTTAGTTAAGCCAGAATCTGAATAAGCAATGAGATGCAACTCAAAATCATGCATCATTTTACTACTAAAATCAGACAGACTGGAAAGTTATAAAAACAGCATGCTTACAATAGATAGGCCGTTCCTGACTGTAGCTTTGCTCCCTCCCAGAAGCAGTCCAAAGGAGTGATAATTAAACAAGGATAAAGATATTCTATGATCTGTCAAAGTCAGAAAGGGGAAAAAAACACAGTCAGACTACAATATAATCTAAACAACACAAGCTGAATCATGAGAATATAAAATGCTTATAACCAAATGCCTGTTTTGCCTACCTGGTCCATGTAACCTGCTTCCGTGATGAGTTCTGCTGATTTATAACATAAGTGTTCCAATTTCCATTGTCTGTAATAAATATAAAGAATAAGTTTTTGTTGTTGGAGTTTTTTTCACAATTACTGAAAAGTTATTTTTAAAATATAACATACATTAAAATTGCAACTCACATAGACATGGTGGCCTCAAGTAGTGAATCACTGAGAAAGACAAATTTTATTCAGTGTAGGTATAACACAACCTCACAAAAAAGGCCTTTCTTTTTTTGTAGTTATAACTAGAAATATTTATTTCATTTATGCTAAACAGTCTCTGTAAAAGTCATTAAAAATAATGGAGCTTCTTTTGGATTAATAGGTTAGTTGACACAACTAACAGGGACAGAAATGTGTCTTTATATAAATAAGACCACTTGTGACTTAAGATAGCACTCAGTGACACGAGAGAAGTCAGCTTCAGGTTCAGACTAGCTCTAACTCATGCAAGTAGGAGAAAAGAAACCATTAGAATTTCTGTTTTCCTTGTTCAGCTGTATTATAACTTCCACTGTAGTGACTTACAGCACCTTAGACAAGGCAGGAGCCTAGGTATTAGTTCATTTAGGCATCAGTTAGATGTGCTGAAAAGATGTGCTGAAAGACAGCAGGCTTCATGCCTCGTAGATAGCATCCCTAGGCACATCATCATATAAGTAGCAACCCTGGAGGAACCACTTGTCATGGAGAGATCTCACTAGCCCAAAACTGGTGCCTCATTAAGGTGCACTTTTAGTATTTTTATTGTTGGACAACTCTTATATCCTGCTTTTCAGACAACTCCCAACCCTCAGTATGTACACACAGACACTCTGAAGGTCAACTCTACTATGATTGCATCTGTTATTAAATAGCCCAGTAATTCCACCTGCTGCCATTTCTCTTCCATTTGCATTTCCCCTTTAAACCCAAATTACTGGAAGGCTTTTCATTGTTAGGAATCCCATCAATAAAGTCCTATTTTTAAGAGCACAGTTATCACTTCTTTACCAAGAAAAATGCTGGATACTGTAGCACTGTTCATAAGGGTACATTTTCAGAATCTCATCCAACACCTCTTATACCATTTTATTTGTTAAAAAGTCAGCTGGTCACTGCTATCATGCCACAATTTCAAGCATCAGTAATTAGGGACATTCAAATCAAAACACAGTTCTAAGGGAAAGATTCTGAAGTGCTATCCATTAAAAATATATGCAAGGAAACATCTGTCCACTTTCTAGCTGTTAGATGATCAAGAAAAGTTTTGCTTTTCTCCTTACCTGTTGTACATATAAACATCTACTCTGCTGGCCTGAAGTGCAGAGTCAAGGTGCTGTCTGAGTGCTTCTATTGTTAGTACATTAGCACCATCTTCCTGTGGAGTCTGAATCATGAGCTGGGGGTTAAACATGGCCTCTTCTCCAATCTTCTGCCGTGTGTAATTTAATTCCAGACTCACTCGGCCACCAACTGATGGATAAATATTAACAGCTTTGTATTAGCTAATAACAGCTTATTCTGGATTCACATGATGAGCATTTTCTGGTCAGAAAATCTTTACCATGTGTATGGAACATTCTACCTCAAACTGATTACAGCGTAGCTCTAAATCTAATATCAAATTTATTTTGTAACAAAATAACAGTGTAACAAAAAACATATTCCCCATTAAAAAAATGCCATTGTTCCTACTTCACTAAAACACTGATATGCAAATTGGAGCCTCTTAAACAACATGTTTTTTCTATATTAGAACCAATATTCCATACGTAAAAAAAACAGAAAACCTTTTCCTTGCGGACCAAATCAAATACTCTTATGTTACAATTTCTTTCACTTGTATAAACAGTCTGGTCCAATAGTACATTTCAAGATAAATGGCTTCAATTTACACTCTTCTAAATAATTTTGCAAAGGCAGAAGGGGGATGTTTCTCTTCAGTTAAAAAAAGGGAAGAGGGAAAGAGTAAGTGAGCATGAGTACTTCAGTACTTCTTTCAGCCTTATATAAAGTAAAAAAATATTAAATTCACATAAAGAGATGCAGTCCTGAGTGCAACAGAGTGTAGCAGAAAGGACCATCTAGAAACAATGTGCCTTAGTGGTCCAGTACCTGCATAACATGGTGTGATGCAGGGGATAATTCGTACACAACATCTGTTTCTAAACCCACATGAGCTGAGCAGGTATGCTCCATATCAAACCATGGATTAAAAAAAAAGAAAAAGGCAGAGAGAGATTGCAAAGGAGACAGACTCTAGATGGAGCCATATTCAACTTGCCTTGCCAGAGAAAATTACATAAGAATGGAAAATTATCTTCCCACTTACAAAAAAGCATTCAGCTAGAGTAGATATACTTTATATAACCACCCCTATAGTCTCTTTAGAAAATGCATGTGGGAGGGGGTTCAATTAATTCAGCCCATTAGCTGAATCAAGACCACATCCAGATGAGGAGAACAAGACCACCACCAATATAGTTCCCATCCCTTAAAATTTCTTAACTTTATTGCTCTGCTAGGTCCAAGCTACAGACCTGGTCTAATTTGTTACATTTTCTTCAGTTCTAGTCACCTTGGCACTGGTGATCTGAATTACTGTTAAAGTTTGGTTCTGCAACAGTGGGAATAGAAACTATACATGTAAATCTCTCTCTTCTTAGGCCACATAATGGAAGACTGACCTGTAACCAGTTGTCAGCGTGAGAGATGACATTCTCAAGTCTGAACAAGCCTAGGACATACATTTTCAATCAGTTGGACCCTCACTCTACCCATAACCCCCCTGGGGCCAATGGGACCATCAGACAAGAAGCTAGGCCCCAGCGTGGATATAGCTGTCAGAATCAGGCCCTCAACAATTATAGTCATTCTGGCACAAAGCATCACTTAATTTTTAGTTCAAGAATTCTTTGAAGAAATAAGTATTTCTACAACACACTCCAACCATTTTCTCACCCTGTCATATGTGGCACTACCTCCTTCACATCATGTAACAATGAACAGCCCACAGTAACAAAAAATAAAAAGCAAAGTATAAATTCCATACCTAGATTCCCCTTACAACTTATTAACAACCATCTTATTACAGTGACAGGATATACAATAAATAAGACTGCATATGTATGGCAAAAAAAAGCTATTGTTAATTTACATCAATAATTAAACCCTAAAACCACTTAGACTTTGCCTTAAGTGTTTGAGTATATGCACATTAATCACAACTAAATGCAAATTCAAATCAAATAGCATACTCCATATCAAATTATATTCTAGATTGAAAGTTACTTTGCAAACCCATATATCATATTTGTTGTACTGCTGCTGTGTTGATAGAAGTGATTGTCCCACTATGCTCAGCATTGGTGTGGCCTCACCAGTACTGTGTGCAGTTTTGGGCTCCACAATATAAGAAGGATATAAAAATATTAGAATATGTCCAAAGGAGGGCAACAAAGATGGTGAAAGGACTGGAGGGCGTGACTTATGAGGAGCAGCTGAGGATAGTAGGTTTGTTCAGCTTAGAGAAGGGGAGACTGAGGGGTGTTTTTTCAGGGTTAAACCACGACACCCAGCCAACACACAGAATGTTTTGGTGCATCTAAGTGAGAAGCACTCGGAAAACCAAAACTGTTCACCTCTAGTATACACTGGCACAACACTGATCATAGAATCATAGAATGGTTGGAAGGGACCTTTAAAGATCATTTAGTCCAACTCCCCTGCCATGGGCAGGGACATCTGCAACTAGATCAGGTTGCTCAAAGCCCATTCCAACCTGACCTTGAATGTTTCCCGGGATGGGACATCCACAACTTCACTGGGATGGCAACCTGTTCCAGTGTCTCATCACTCTCGTCATAAAGTATTTCTTCCTTATGTCCAGTCCAAATCTACCCTCTTTCAGTTTAAAACAATTGCCCCTTGTCCTGTCACTATAGGCTCTGATAAAAAGTCTCTCTCCATCTTTCTTAGAAGCCCCCTTTATATATTGAAAGGCCACAATAAGGTCTTCCTGGAGCCTTCTCTTTTCCAGGCTGAACAATCCCAACTCTCTCAGCCTTTCCTCATAGGAGAGGTGTTCCAGCCCTCTGATCATTTTCATGGCCCTCCTCTAGACCCACTCCAATAGGTCCATGTCTTGTGCTGGTGTCCCCAGAGCTGGATGCAGGACTCCAGGTGGGGTCTCACCAGAGCGGAGTAGAGGGGGGAGAATCACCTCACTCAACCCACTGGCCACACTTCTTTTGATGCAGCACAGGATATGGTTGGCTTTCTGGGCTGCAAGCGCACATTGCCGGCTCATGTCCAATTTTTCATCCACCAGTACTCCCAAGTTCTTCTTTGCAGGAATGTTCTCAATCCATTCATCCCCAGTCTGTATTGAAGATTGCCTCTGTATTGAGGATTGCCCCAACCCAGGTGCAGGACCTTGCACTTGGCCTTGTGGAACTTCATGAGGTTCACATGGGCCCACCCCTCAAGCCTGTCAAGATCCCTCTGGATGGCAACCCTTCCCTCAGGCGTGTCAACTGCACTGCTCAGCTTGGTGTCATCTGCAGACTTGCTGAGGGAATAAGTGATGCACCTTCCAAAGACACAAGTGTGAAACTATTTATAATTCTCATTGGCACAATTTCTGACTGACAGATTTCCACTGACTTATGAAAAATTTTGAATTTATTGGGTCATTCGGTTCATTTATTCATTTCTACCTCAAATGTATTTTTCTTACCTATACTTTTCTCATGATTAATGTTCAACATTTACATGGCATTACATTAACATGCTTAGAAAAAATCTGGAACCTGCTACTAGAAAATTCAGTCCATTTCATACTGAGTAGTTTTAGGATTAAGTATGACCTTAGCTACACTAGCATATCTTGATCCTAAAGGAGGCAATGAGTGACAGCCAAAAGTAATTACTTGCTAATTTGCTGTCTAGTTGTTCGCAAGCAATCAACAAGGCTAAGTGCTGGGTCCTGCACTTGGGTCACAACAACCCCATGCAACGCTACAGGCTTGGGGAAGAGTGTCTGGAAAGCTGCCTGGCAGAAAAGGACCTGGGGGTATTGGTTGACAGCCAGATGAATACTCAGCTAGCAATGTGCCCAGATGACCAAGGCGGCAAATAGCATCCTGGCTTGTATCAGAAATAGTTCGGCCAGCAGGACTATGGAAGTGATTATCCTTCTGTATGAGGCACTGGTGAGGCTGCACCTCGAACACTGTTGTCCTGGTTTCAGCCAGGATAGAGTTAATTTTCTTCATAGAAGCTAGTGTGAGGCACAGCAGAGTAAGATGATAAGCAGTATAGCAGTACAGCAAGCAGTGAAAGCAAAAAGCAGCCACTAATGAGCACTAGACTCTAATGTACAGTAAGGAAAGCAAACCCATGGCAAGCACAGGAGCCTGCCAATTAAGTGCTAAACAGCAATAACAGCTATAAATTCAATCTAATCTACCACATTCCGATCAAATCTGGTTTTATCTCAAACCCTTTGTGCCCCACGTTGGGCACCTCAAATTTACTGTGACTGTGGATAAGTCTATGCCACAGCAGATATGCCCCTGGAGAGACTGTGGCTCATGGAAGGGACTGCAGACTGTGGATAAGTCCAAGCTGGAGCAGGGGCAAGGGGAGGAGTTCATTGCAATGTTAAACCTGATGGTCCAGTCCAAAGGGCCCAGGGGTGGAGACTGTAATGGAAATACCTTTAAATTGTTGTAACCTATGATTTGAGTTGCATGTTATAGGAACTACTATAGCAGGAACCACCTGAATGAATGGAGGACAAGCCTTACAAGAAGCAGTGCCAGTGCAGCAGTGACCTGACCTGAGCTGGCTTTGGTGCCCAGTAACTCCATGCAACACCCCACCTCTCCTGTGTTGAGTGATCACCATAAGAGATGGAGCCCAAAGTCATGGACTAAATTAACTCAATGGACATTTCATGGACATTCGTGGACATTTTATAGACATTTTACAGGGGTGGTCTGTGGACTAAGGGGACAATAATCTGTGTATTATATCAAAGGATGGGAAGGGGGGGGTCAATGAGGTTGTATTGGAGAGTGTGGTACCTGAGCATAACGTAAATGGTATGGAATAAGAGTTGGATACTCTCCTGGTTTCATCCAGGATAGAGTTAATTTTCTTCACAGAAGCTAGTGTGAGGCTGTATTTTGGATCTGGGATGAGAAAATGTTGATAACGTGCTGATGTTTTTAGTTGTTGCTAAGCAGTCAAGGACTGTCCAGCTTCTCATGCTGGCCTGCCAGCGAGAAGGCTGGGGGTGCACGGGGAGCTGGGAGGGGACACAGCCGGGACAGCTGACCCAAACTGGCCAAAGGTATATTCCATACTATATGACATCATGCTCAGTATATAAAGCTGGGATGAAGAAGAAATAAGGGGTGGAGGGACGTTCGGAGCGATGGCGTCTGTCTTCCCAAGAAACCATTACGAGTGACGGAGCCCTGCTTCCCTGGAGATGGCTGAACACCTGCCTGCCCATGGGGAGTGGTGAACAAATTCCTTGCTTTGCTTTGCTTGTGTGTGCAGCTTTTGCTTTACCTATTAAACTGTCTTTATGTCAACCCATGAGTTTT
The DNA here is from genome assembly GCF_964289735.1 of Phaethon aethereus. Lineage (NCBI taxonomy): Eukaryota > Metazoa > Chordata > Aves > Phaethontiformes > Phaethontidae > Phaethon > Phaethon aethereus. Next base: position 37,463,049 of record NC_138581.1, on the reverse strand, counting down.
CTCCCTTTTACTCTTTTGATTCTCTCCCCCACCCCACCATGGGGGAGTGAGTAGCTGCATGGTGCTTAGTTGCTGGCTGGGGTTAAAGCACAACAACTGTGTTCGGTTTTTGGGCCCCTCACTACAGGACAGACATTGAGGTGCTGGAGCACATCCAAAGAAGAGCAACAAAGGTGGTGAAGGGTCTAGAGAACAAGTCTTATAAGGAGAGGCTGAGGGAACTGGGGTGGTTTAGTCTGAAGAAAACAAGGCTGAGGGGAGACTTTATCGCTCTTTACAACTACCTGAAAGGAGGTTGTAGCGAGGTGGGTATTGGTCTCTTCTCCCAAGTAACAAGCGATAGGGCAAGACAAAACAGCCTCAAGTTGGCCAGGGGAGGTTTAGATTGGATATTAGGAAAAATGTCTTAACTGAAGGGGTTCTCAAGCATTGGAACAGGCTGCCCAGGGAAGTGGTGGAGTCACCATACCTGGGGGTATTTAAAAGACATGTAGAGATGGTGCTTAGGGACATGGTTTAGTGGTAGGCTTGGCAGCGCTAGGTTAACGGTTGGACTTGATGATCTTACACGCCTTTTCCAACCTAAATGATTCTATGATTCTATGAATTAAATTATTTCTTTTTCAGGACACCTTACAATGTTCCATTTCAAGCTACTGGACTTGCAACATATAGCCTGAGGTGTTTTTATTTTTTTGGATATGAACACTACTGTTACTAACTATTCAATAGCTCCCTTGTGTACAACTGCAGTACAAATAGTTTAACAGAGAACAAGCTCTTTATAAAAAGGAACATTCCAGGGAGCCAAACACTTGGGATGAAAATATTCGCCCATCAACGTGGAAGACTTAGAGAAACCAAAGCCAAAATTTCCAGAAGTACCTACTGGTTTTGGAGCCTAAGTTGTGTGATCAGTTTGAGGTGCCTGAACAGGGCAAAATTTTCAGGAGAATCCCCCTTCTAAAGTCTAGGTCCTTAAGGTGTTTCTATTTGAGACTTGGGGGGGGAGAGAACACACTTCTACTTTGAGAGACACCACATTTTCCATTTTTTCAGTATTGTAAATGTGTATCATTAGAGCAGTCTGGTCCCACAGTTTTACATTGACAACTCAAAGCACTGGAATCATATCTCTAATAGCAGTGGACAACTCATATAAATTTCATCCCACCAAAGTGTGAAACATGTTCATCTGATTCGTGTGATGAAGTGTAACCACCTGTACTTTTATGGATTTCTCCTGCACCATAAAAAGGGGTATTTTACAGGAGAAACTTAAACTACTTTGCTGGTATATCAGCTCAAACCAGTTTGACCACTGACCGCATAGTATTGTGTAAAGAGAAACTTGTAAAGTGCATCCATAAAGTTTGGGGTCATCCTGGGGGTACGCCGAGGAAGATTCGAGAAGACTCTAGAAGGAGAAGAGGGCATGCGCCAAAGAAGACACGCCTATTCATTAATATGTATTAGAAGATACACCTATTCATGAATATGTATTAGCAAACAGGATCATGCTGAGGAAGATTCGAGAAGACTCTAGAAGGAGAAGAGGGCATGCGCCGAAGAAGAAACGCCTATTCATTAATATGTATTAGAAGACACGCCTATTCATGAATATGTATTAGCAGACAGGATATAAACCAAGAACAGGAACTGTACCGCGTGCGTCTTGGTGGAGCAGAGACTCCCGGCGCACCCAGCGCTGTTTGCTTGCCTCTATTTGTTTAATAAATTGTAAATTTGAATTGGAATCCTGTTTGGGACTAAATCATTTATAACAATTGGGGGCTCATCCGGGATGGTCTTGGTTCCGGAATTCTGACTTGATCTAGGAGGGGCGCCCCACCATTTGGTGGCTCCTCATCGGGTCGGGTCGGGACTAACGCCATCCTGAACCTGAATAGGGGCAAGCAAAGAATTTGATTTTTTTTATGAGCTCCCTTGCTGGCTGCAGCAGTTTATTTTGCCCGTAATTCTGCGCGTGAAGATCCGAACGAAGACGACGGAGTCGTAAGTATTTAAGGTGTATACCGTTCGGTTGGGTGGGATTCGGTTGCCTGTGTGTGTAAGAGTGTGACTGAGACGGAACCTAGTTCCGAAGCGATTGTGGAGGTCTTCTAACCGCAGTTCCCATCTCCCGCGAGGGACTTGGCCGGTGAAGGACCGAAGCGATTCCTATGGGATTCGTGGGTGGGTGATAGGTCCTAAATCCCCTGCAAGACACTCTTACTGGTAACCAAGGGCTGTAGGAATCGCCACAGTAAAAATTCCTAGATGGGTCAGACAAAATCGAGAACCCAGGACCAGAAGAAAGGGAGCGAATTACTAAAAATACCTCTAGAGAGTCCATGAGGAATAATAATTAAAAATTGGAATGATAGGGGCCCCAGAAAAGGAAAAAGTAAATTAAAATTAGTTCAATATTGTATGGTAGAATGGCCAAAAGAACCTTTGAGACCACATGTCTTTTGGCCTATTTTTGGATCTTTTGAAGACTAGGTCTGCCAGGCCTTAAATATATATGTTAATTCAAAGGAACCTTTTAGTCAGGAGGAAAGTGATTATGCAGGATTATGGGACAGAACTTTACATCCTTTTCCAGCCTCAATACTTACATTAAGAACAGATGAAAAGTTTGAGGAAGAAGAAGAGGAGAAAAGTGAAAAGGAAAAAGATGATAAATGGGAGCCACTGGATAACCTACCGCCTCCATATTCTAATAATCCATCTTTGGCGGCGGCTCCCCCTCCGGTGGCTGTAGTACCTCTACCAGTACCACCGTTGCCCCTACCTCCACCACCAACGGCACCGGAATTAGATCGACCTCTGGCTGCATGTACGAGAAGTAGGACTGCTGTATCTGAGGGAGCTTCTCTATATCCCTTACGAGAAGTACCCCTCGGAGGCAATCAGGGAGGCATCGGGTTTGTGGCAGTCCCATTAAATACCACAGATGTAAGAAATTTCAAGAAAGAAATGGGGACCCTATTAGATGATCCCCTCGGAGTAGCTGAAAAATTGGACCAATTCCTAGGCCCCAATACTTATACCTGGGAAGAAATACAGTCCATTTTAGGGATCCTATTCACTGTTGAGGAAAGGGGAATGATTAGACAAGCTGGAATGAGAATTTGGGAAAGACAGAATCAGGCAGGACCCCCGGGAGAACAGAAATGGCCAAATGTGGATCCCCACTGGGATCATCAACAACCCCAAGGAAGACAAAATATGAGGGATTTGAGAACGTTAATCATACAGGGAATAAGGGAAGCGGTTCCCCGAGGGCAAAACATTACTAAAGATGAATCTCCAACAGAATGGTTGGAGAGGTTGAGGAAAAACCTACAAATGTATTCTGGAATTGATCCGAATACAGTGGCTGGGACCGCACTCCTTAGAACACAATTTGTAGCTAAATCCTGGGGGGGGATACAAGAAGGAAATTAGAAAAATTGGAAGATTGGCAAGAAAGAGGATTAGGGGAGTTACTTAGAGAAGCCCAGAAAGTCTATGTTAGGAGGGATGAAGAAAAACAAAAAGCAAAAGATCGAGAAAGATTTACAATTCCTGTCTGTTACTACTGTAACAAGAGGGGACATGTTCAGAAGAAGCGGGGACAGGATATAGAAAATGTTCAAAGAAGATTACGGGTGTCAGGGGCTATATCTTCTGGGGACTTAAACATCAACAGAGCCGTGGATAAAATTATTAATTAGTCCCCATAAAGAGGAAGTTTTATTTTTAGTGGATACAGGGGCCAAAAAAATCAGCCGTTCAAAAACTTCCAAAAGGAATAGAAAAAGGGAAGATTTATATGTCAGTAGTAGGAGCAAAAGGAGAGCCTTTTAAAGTAAATATATTGAAAGATGTAGAAGTAGAAACAGAAAAGAAAATTTGTCTTAATGATTTACTTTTGCTCCCTGAAGCGGAATACAATTTATTAGGAAGGGATTTGATTTTGAAGTTAATCTTGAGCATTCAGAGTCAAGGGGACAAATTGCAGGTTAAATTATACACTTTAACACAAGGGGATGAAGAAGCTATTAACCCCTCAGTGTGGTATAAGGAAGGGGAAACTGGAAAGATAAAAATGGACCCCATAAGCGTTCAAATAATAGATCCGCACCGCCCAATTAGAATCAAGCAATACCCTATACCTATGGAGGGTCGAAAAGGATTAAAACCTGTAGTTGACAGACTTCTGGAAAAAGGAACCCTAGAACCATGTATGTCTTCCTGTAAAGAAACCGGATGGGTCATACAGGATGGTGCAGGACTTAAGAGCTGTAAATCAGCGAACAATCACTAAATTCCCTGTGGTGGCAAATCCTTATACTTTATTGAGTCATATATCTCCCAAACATACTTGGTATAGTGTAATAGATTTGAAAGATGCTTTTTGGGCCTGTCCTCTGGATGAGGGATCCAGAGATTATTTTGCCTTTGAGTGGGAGGACCCCGAAACAGGACGAAAACAACAATTAAGATGGACTGTGTTACCACAAGGGTTTACAGAGTCACCAAATCTATTTGGACAAACTTTAGAAAAAATTCTACAAGATTTCACAATACCTAAGGAGGTAAAATTATTGCAATATGTGGACGATTTATTAGTAGCAGGAGAAACTGAAGAGGGGATCCGAAAAGCCACCATTAAATTGTTAAATTTTCTAGGGGAAAAGGGATTAAAGGTGTCCCGATCAAAGCTACAGTTTGTAGAACAAGAAGTAAAATACTTAGGACATTGGCTGAGTAAGGGAAGGAAGAAGTTAGATCCTGATAGGGTATCCGGGATTCTATCCTTAAGACCCCCACAAACTAAAACGGAAATTAGGCAAATACTGGGATTATTAGGATATTGTAGACCATGGCTTGAAAATTATAGTGAAAAAGTAAAATTCCTATATGAAAAATTAACTAATAACCAACTTAAATGGTTTATTGAAGATGATCAGAGATTTGAGGAAGTAAAAAAGGCATTAATACGAGCACCTGTATTGAGCCTCCCAGATCTAGAAAAACCTTTCTATCTCTTTGTGAATACATCAAGCCAGACAGCATATGGAGTTCTTACTCAAGACTGGGCAGGAATCAAAAAACCCGTGGGGTATTGTTCTAAGTTACTTGATCCAGTAAGCAGAGGATGGCCTGCTTGTCTCCAAGCTTTGGTTGCTACAGCATTATTAATAGAGGAAGTTAGGAAGATTACCTTTAGTGCTCCTTTAAAAGTGTATACCCCACACAATGTCAGAAATGTTTTACAACAAAAAGCAGAAAAATGGTTAACGGACAGCCAAATCCTAAAGTATGAAGCAATACTAATAGACTCCCCTGGCTTAGAACTGAGGGTGACTTCTGCTCAGAGTCCAGCACAATTTTTGTTTGGAGAACCATCAGAGGTATTACAACATAACTGTTTAGAGGTAATTGAGACCCAGACAAAGGTGAGACCAGATTTAAGAGATGCTGAGTTGGAAAATGGAGAAGCGCTGTTTATAGATGGCTCCTCCCGAGTGGTAGAAGGGAAGAGGAAATGGGGATATGAAAAATTTGGGAAGAAAGAGGTTTGATTAATACTCAAGGGAGGAATTTAATACATCAAGAATTAATAGTAAAAATTTTAAAAGCGTTAAGAGAACCAAAGGAGATAGCAGTGGTACATGTGAGGGGACACCAAAAGGGATTAGATTACCGAACTAGAGGAAATAACTTAGCAGATAAAGAGGCCCAGGAAGCAGCCTTGAGGACTAAAGTTGCCAAAATTAATGTAATACAAACAAAGGAGGACACCAGCAAAGAAGAACGAGAGGAAAGAGAGAAGAAGTTTACGCCAGAAGAACAAACAAAATTGGAGAAAATAGGACGGCACAGATGGTGGTAAAAATTTTATTGGAACATTTGATACCTAGATATGGGATAATCCAGTACGTTGATTCTGACCAGGGCACACATTTTAGAACGTTTGCATGCGCAAACACATTGGGGTACAAAAGCGTTAAGTGATCATTTTCTTAAACAATTTGGTTGTATTGGAATTTTTGAAATAGCAAAGCAAATTACACAAGGTTGCTTAACTTGTCAAAAGGTAAATAAGACAGTGTTTTGACAAGCAGCCACGGGAGGGAGAAAAACAGCTTACAGACCTTTTGAGAAAGTACAAGTTGATTTCACTGAATTGCCTAAGGTAGGGAGGATAAAATACTTACACAAATGCCCTGGATGAAATGTTTAACTAAACCGTACAGTGAGACTGGATTATCACCATATGAAATGGTATATGGCATGCCTTATTTTCAAGGAATGCCTCTGGGGAACAATGTAATTGAGGATCATAGTATCCAACAATATATAATTACCATTGGAAAAAGATTCAAAGAATTAAGAGAGATTGGGATGGTGGCCCAAACACCACCTTTAGGATTTGCAATTCATCAGTTAGAACCAGGAGATAAAATTCTGATAAAAACATGGAAAGAAGGAAACCTATCTCCCCTCTGGGAAGGACCTTTCCTTGTTTTATTAACTACAGAAACAGCTGTGAGAACTGCTGAAAAAGGATGGACACATGTGTCACGAGTGAAAGGTCCAGTGAAGGAGTGGAAAGTCACATCTGACTAAACTGCTGTGGGAATTTTATTGCGGCTACTTGTTGGGATCACTCTGCACGGCTCGACCTTAAGGAGAAGGAGCTGCAGCATTGAGAAGCTGGTAAACAGCTAGATATCTGCACGGCTCGGCCTTGAGAAGAGGTTGCTGTGGCACTGGGAAGCTGGTAAACAGCTGGACATCTGCAGGGCTCGGCCTTGAGGAGAAGGAGCTGTGGTAAACAGCTAAGAAGCAGCACTGTATAAGAAAAACAGGATGGAACCCGGACCACGTAGCAGTAACCGCAAGTAGGAGGAGTATGATAATGTAATCTTTAGAGCTAAGCCAATGATTGTAAGACAAGTATGCATAAGGTAGAACTTAGTGTATAAATATGTGTAAGGTTTTGCAATAAAGTTGAAGCTTGCTTTATCACTCATATTGAGTCGACTGCTTGCCTTCCCTCGCTCGTCGCAGCTACTCCTGTAATAGAAACAGGAGCAAAACATGAAATTCCCACAGTTGCTAAAAATCTATTTGTAAATCTTGCTGAAAACATTGCTAAGTCATTGAATATAACTAATTGTTACGTTTGTGGTGGAACAAATCGAGGTTAATGATGGCCATGGGAAGCTATGGAGAGCAATATAAGTAATCCCCAAGTTTGGAAAACAATGGGAAAGGGTAATAGGAAACAACAATGGGTACTCCAAACGAGTATAATTGGAAGGAGTTGTTGGCAAAATAAAACCTCGAAAAAGGAGCTGGAACTAGAATTTGTCCTTTGTGTAGAAGGTGGTGTGTATTTGTAAGATTAGTGTTGCACGCTAACTGGCAGTTTTCTGTAGCCATAAAGCCTTGCAAATAAAGAGGATCGCCAGGCTCGGGCAACTGCTCAGGTCTGGACAAACCACTGATCTATCAAAGCTCTGGCCTTCACAAGCAGTGCTGGATTCTGGCAAGTAGTTTTTCTTTTTCTCTCAATTAATTTGGGTACTAAGAAAGCACCCCCTTAAAGGAAGGAAGAGGGCAAGACCGGAGGGGAACTGGTGTTGCGGCTTAAAAAGGGTCTGCCAAGGGCTGCAACCCCTTCGGGCTGTGACCGCCGATCACTATGGCCCTGACCGGACCTCTTCTAGTTCTACTTGGGGTGACTTCCTTGGACTCTGACTACGGCAAATAACTGTAGTCAGTATTGGAACAAGTCCAGCTGGGGTTTACCCCAGAAGTGTGTAGGAACTAACTTAGAGGTAAAAATGGAAAAACTGAGGACCTTTTCTAATTGTACAGCCCGTACCTGTAATACCAAATGGTTGGCCAACTCTTGAAGGACATTATTGGATTTGTGGCAAGCTAGCATATGCATATTTGCCAAAGAATTGGAACAATAAAACATAGTTTTTTCCTGTTACCCATAAATCGGGGAGAGCGACTAGAATTCCAGGTGTATAACAAATGGCCTCCTGAGAGACAAACTTGGAATGGAGTCAATCTAGGAGAATTTTGGGGAGATTTTATGGGTGGTGATTGGCTTACTAAAATCGGGATAGTTGTATTGGGGATATGTGGGGGATTGTTACTAGATTAATCCACTCGGTTATACAAGGAATGCAGATATCTGCAGTACTTGATTGGAAATGAAAACACGAATCAATACTATAAAGAAGATGGGGGATTGTGAAATATGTTCATCTGATTCGTGTGATGAAGTGTAACCACCTGTACTTTTATGGATTTCTCCTGCACCATAAAAAGGGGTATTTTACAGGAGAAACTTAAACTACTTTGCTGGTATATCAGCTCAAACCAGTTTGACCACTGACCACATAGTATTGTGTAAAGAGAAACTTGTAAAGTGCATGCATAAAGTTTGGGGTCATCCTGGGGGTACGCCGAGGAAGATTCGAGAAGACTCTAGAAGGAGAAGAGGGCATGCGCCGAAGAAGACACACCTATTCATGAATATGTATTAGCAAACAGGATCACGCTGAGGAAGATTCGAGAAGACTCTAGAAGGAGAAGAGGGCATGCTCCAAAGAAGACACGCCTATTCATGAATATGTATTGGCAGACAGGATATAAACCAAGAACAGGAACTGTACCGCGTGCGTCTTGGTGGAGCGGAGACTCCCAGCGCACCCAGCGCTGTTTGCTTGCCTCTATTCGCTTAATAAATTGTAAACTTAAATTGGAATCCTGTTTGGGACTAAATCATTTATCACAAAAGGATACTGACTCTTTTGGATAAAACAGATGTGTAGATCAGTGCCCCTTATAATGTTTCAATTACTGCTGGAGCAATGCCCAATGCAGGCAACATATGCAATTTGCGATACCTGTTATCACTAGAATGGGACTAGAGAGGAATAAAATAATGTCTACCACCACCTTCATGACTTGGTAACCATATAAAAGCAAAGACTGAGAAATATACCCCAGTGCAGTCACTTGAGACTTAATCTTTAGTATCCAACCCAAAAAGCAGAAGTGTGCAGAGGAAGACAAAACCAATCTGGAATTGCAGGGAGACTATGCAGCCTCTCCTATGCCATGCTACCTCCAGCACTTCACAGTAGGCAAGTACCCTGCCTTCTCTCCATTCAGCACCTTCTCCCTGCTGGAATGGTAACCAGGAAGGGTGTCTGTTATTCTACCTCTCTTCCCAGCCTTGTACATAGTATGTCTTTCTCAACTTTGACTGCTGCTAAGGGCTTCCTTCTGCTCCACTTCCTCACTTAGTCTCTCTTTGTACTGTTCCTATATGCCATCTCTATTATATGTGTATATTGGTGTTTCTCAAAATCAGCAGAACAAAACTAGTTTCAGTCCATTACAATCATATACAGATAAACCAGACAGCCACAGCTTCAGCTCCTTGTCCTAAGTGTGCACCAGGATTAGAAAAGTTTATATCTATCACATAACAGAAGGCAATCTCATCACATGACATCAATGACAATTTCCATTTGTATTGATAAAGGAGCACATACTACATGACAACAAAATATAACAGCCAAGTATTGATCACACAGGATTGAAAACTCCTAAAAAGAAATCAAGATAGAAGAGCTGAAGTTCTCTGGCAGGTTATGAAGATTACCCTGCCTCTTATTGGGCATGTAAAAATAATGGCCTTTTGATTTAAAGCTTCCTGTTGATCTCAAGGGAGTTCTGTGTTTGGGTTCTCTTGGATATCTGAGTTTGTGTGTGCTGCTCATCATGTTCTTTGTCAGCAAACAGTATATAGTTTTGCTGCACACAGACAGTATTAGTTAGCAACCTGATTTTTCCTAACAGAAGAACAGGTAAGACAGCACCTTCCTTAGAATTATTTTAAACAATACTTTCTCTAGGTCTGACTGGCAGAGTACAGAGGTAAAACTGCTAGTCTGGAAGACTTGCAAAACACTTAAATTGAAATTTAAGGTTATTCAGTAAAAGAAACAGGACTAGTTGGCATGTATGCTTCTTAAAAATGCTGTTTACTTGTAGAGTCAGAACTGATTTTGGTTTACATGGTCAGTCTCTGAATTTATTAACTATTGATTGTAAGACATTATAACATATGTTCTGATATTCTAACAATACTAAGGACAGATCTCACAAGTCCATCAGGGTTATATTCTAATGTTTTTGCTACCTGCACTGATTTTTCCACTCATTTTATTGTGCAAAATAAAGGCTTAATAGTGTGTGCCTGAAATTGAGCTATCAACTCCCCCCCACAAACACGTCAGTTAGCAATGATGAACTACAGGAGCTAATATTAAGCAACTGGTGTCTTAAAGAGATTACATAATCATTCAATGGGCTGTGAAACAGGTCAATGAAAAAAGATAATCTTTATCATGTAATTAAACATGATCTATGCTAGCACTGGACTAAGGACAGTCAGAAGTCTCATGCTGCATTTACGTTCTCTTGCATGGCACTTATCTGCTTAATACACATATCCACATATGTATAGTTCACCTGTAATGGCAACAGTTGTGCTTGCCCAGGTTAAGACAGCCTGCACTCTACCGTTTCCTTTCCCAGCATCCAGATGGACACTATACTTCCCCCCCCCCCCCCCGATAAGGTCCAAAAAAAGGACATCATCTGCCTAGAACGTCATCATATCCCAATATGAAGATTTAACCACCTCCGATCTCTCTTTAGCACCATTGGCTTCTAGGAAAAGCAACGTGACCATCTCAACCATTTCTGTCACACCAAGAATTAGATAATGTAAGATTCTTAGTTTCTGCTTTAAAAAAGAGGGGAAAAAAGACTGCCTGCAACAAATGAAATAAAGTTACAGAAAACACCAAAGCACTTCCAAAGACTACTTTTTATTTCCCAACCCATCATATGATACAAGTTACATTCCTCACACATGCTGGGGATGACTCTAATGTTGCTGTTAGAAATTTCATTAATGCTAACATGGTTAAAAATAGCAAAAATAAAACCAGACATCAAAGATCAGTGTACATTTTGTCACAGCTTGACAAAGTTCAGGGCAGTGACAAGGACACAAAGCTGTCTGCAGACTCAGGAAGACAGTCCAACAACAGCTGCCTCACCTCATATCAGGAATCTTTCTCTACAACTTCAAGGGTGAAAACCTTTTATTTCTAAAAATCAAATAAAAGATGATTTTACATGTACACATCTGTATTACCTAAAGGCAGAAAAATTCTATTTCTGATGAGGTAAAAAAGATTTATAGCTAAAAAAATAATTATATATTTTGGATGCACTTGGTGCCTCTCTGGGTTGAGAAACTGGGATGAAAAAGTGCAGTAAAAAAAAAGAACTGTACAAACTGAATTAAAAAAATATAAGAAGCAAGAAAATGCACAAGAATACAAACCAGACAAAACTTGTACATGTAATTCAAACTTTACAATTAAACATAAAAATCAGTAGCTGCTAACTGAGCTGGGACACATGTTCTTAGTAACAGGACATGAGCTATTCACCCCTGGGTCACTAGTTCCAATCCAACCAGGAACAATAGTGACCACGAGTTGTTTAAAATCTGACAGCTACTTAGTATCTCATGTGAAATGAATTGATGGTCTCAATCTACTTCCTAGTGGGCAGGTGTCCGTATTATAGAAAACCACCATCACACTTGGTATCCTTGTTTTCAACAAAGAGATTGCAAAATGAATGGATATGGAGAGTAAAGTATCCTTTCTTTCAAAGACATGGTCCATTCAGGTCAGAGTTGAGCCACAGTTTTTGGTAGAGAAGCCGAACTATAGAATTTTTCTGGGTGCAGCAGCAAAGAAATATAGGACACTAGACTCTGATATATACTGGAAATCAAAGAGAAGGTCTACAGCTAGTATAGACTTGTAACTCTCTAACAGTTCATGGTCCTATGACAATTTACACCAGCTGAGGAGCAAAGCCAAATTTTTTACTTTTCAGTAATTTAAGAAAACATTCACAGAATCACAGAATCATTAAGGTTGGAAAGGACCTTTAAGATCATCAAGTCCAACCATCAACCCAACACCACCATGTCCACTAAACCATGTCCTGAAGTGCCACGTCCACATGTTTTTTGAACACTTCCAGGGATGGTGACTCCACCACCTCCCTGGGCAGCCTGTTCCAATGTTTGACCACTCTCTCAGTAAAGAAATTGTTCCTAATATCTAGTCTAAACCTTCCCTGGCGCAACTTGAGGCCATTTCCTCTTGTCCTATCACTAGTTACTTGGGAGAAGAGGCCAACACCCACCTCACCACAACCGCCTTTCAGATAGTTGCAGAGAGCAATGAGGTCTCCCCTCAGCCTCCTTTTCTCCAGACTAAACAACCCCAGTTCCCTCAGCCGCTCCTCATAAGACTTGTGCTCCAGACCCCTCACCAGTTTCACTGCCCTTCTCTGGACATGCTCCAGCAGCCCAATGTCCTTCTTGTATTGAGGGGCCCAAAACTGAACACAGGATTCGAGGTGCGGCCTCACCAGTGCCGAGTACAGGGGCACGATCACTTCCCTCCTCCTGCTGGCCACACTATTCCTGATACAGGCCAGGATGCTGTTGGCCTTCTTGGCCACCTGGGCACACTGCCGGCTCACGTTCAGCTGCCTGTCAACCAGCACCCCCAGGTCCTTTTCCTCTGGGCAGCTCTCCAGCCACTCTTCCCCAAGCCTGTAGAGTTGCATGGGGTTGTTGTGACCCAAGTGCAGGACCCAGCACTTGGCCTTATTAAACCTCATACAGTTGGCCTCTGCCCATAGATCCAGCCTGTCCAGATCCCTCTGCAGAGCCTTCCTATGCTCAGGCAGATCAACACTCCCGCCATTTTGGTGTCGCCTGGAAACTTACTGAGGGAGCACTCGATCCCCTCATCCAGATCATCGATAAAGATATTAAACAAGACTGGCCCCAAAACTGAGCCCTGGGGAACACCACTTGTGACCGGCCGCCAACTGGATTTAACTCCATTCACCACAACTCTCTGGGCTCAGCCGCCCAGCCAGTTCTTTACCCAGTGAAGAATGTACCTGTCGAAGCCATGGGCTGTTGGGATCACCCTGCATGGCTCGACCTTAAGGAGAAGGAGCTGTGGCATTGAGAAGCTGGCAAACAGCTGGATATCTGCACAGCTCAGCCTTGAGGAGAAGGAGCTGTGGTAAACAACTAAGAAGAAGCGAGGAAAACAGGAACACCTGCAAGCAGCGAATCCTGACTGTGTGAGGGTCGCGTGGACAGCGCGTGATATTTTGTATATAGCCAATTGCAATAATGTGTGTAACAAACTGTAACCAATCATGAGTGTGTGCGCAGTGACTAAGCGAAAATTATGATATATATTGGAGTCAGACAAGACAATAAACGGCATTGACCTGATCATATTGGTCGTACACGTCGTGTCCGAGACTTCCGCGTCAGGTGGCGCCCGAACAGGGACCCTCTCGTCGATGCTTCCCGGAGCAGAAGAGACAGCAAAGGGGGTGCAGAAGCCAGCCATAGCAGGCACTGCCCCAGTGCCTGGAAGTCGCTAGCGCAACCAAAGAAACTGTTGGAATCTCGCCCTGATCAGGTGAGCGGCTGGGGAGGAGATGGGGTCCACGCTAACAAAAGAGGAAGAAGCAGTGGTTAAGCTCCTCCAACATATCCTCTCAAAGAGAGGTGTACAGTATGAGGAAGCCGGCCTAAAAAGATTATTGGTATGGGCGCGGCAAAAAGGACTAATCCCCTCAGTAAATGAGGCTTTTGAGATCCCGATTTGGGAAGGAATTGGTGCAGCACTGAGGAATGAAGTCAGCACAAGCAACAAAGAGAGTATAAAATTTACAACGCTCTGGAGGTTGATCCTAGAGACATTAAAAGAACTAAAGGTAGAACGCATCGCATGAAGAAGGGGCGATGGTCAGACTCCTGCTGCATATGCTCTCTAAGAGAGGACTGAAATATGATGAATATACTTAGAAGGCTCCTAATTTGGTGCCGAAAAGGGTACCCCCCGATGCGTCTGTGGCGTTTAAGGCAGAGACGTGGGAGGAGATAGGAAAAATGTTATAGGAACATATTGGGAACGGAGATAAAACCGCCGCAGAGTTAGTGACGGCGTGGAAGTTGATATTAAACACATTAAAAGCCTTGAAGGCAAAGAGAAAAGCTGCAGCTGATATGGAGGAGGCTGTTAAACCGCCTTCAACCAATCCCTTTTTAACCGAGTCAGAGGGTCCAGGACCTTCAGCGACTCCGACTGCACCTCCTGAGGTGCCAGATGCACTGGGTGAACCGGCTGCATTAGATAAGTCAGAGAAACAGATCTACAATGATGTATGCGAGGGCAAGACGGGACAACGTTGCCCAGAACAATGTACTCAATGTTCCCCTGTGTGAAAGATCAATGGGGCGAGTCTCGAAAGGAGATGGGCAAGCAGCGGAGCTAGCAACAACGTGGCGATTGCTATTCGAGACTGTTTTGAAGAGCCAGGGGCTAGCAGCAGACTCTGCAACAGCTTTTGAGTGACCTACCTGGGAGAAAGCAGGGAAATTGGTGTTTGAGGCAGCCTCTAAAGAGGATCATACGGCTGTGAAAGTGTTAACAACCTGGCGATTAGTCAAAGACTCTATAAAGGCGATAAAATTAGAGCGGACAGCGGCGGCAGCAGCTGCCGCTGCCACAACCTCAGGAGAGAAGGGAGGCCGAGCTGGGGATGATGAGAACGAGCGACCCCTGCCCGCCTCCCCCCACACCCCACCCCCCCTCCGCTAACGCAACCAACGGAGGTGGCGAGTCCTCCTTGGCCCCCGCCTCCTGACCTGGAACATGAGCGCTGGTCGCCCGTGCTGCAACAGGAGGGGGCTGCCTGGGGTGATCCTTCACCGAAGTCAAGATACGACCCTGCCCAACATTGGCGAGGCATGAGACAAGAGGCCTTGGCAGAGGGGCAGGGGACGGAGCGAAGTGGGTACCAGCCAGGTCGGTACGGCCAGCAGTAACACCTGAAGATCCTGTCACACGTCCCACGGACGCAGTCAACTCTGACGTACCACCAGCTGACGCTTTCACTCTTTTGTATGGGGAATGACGGCTCGTTGACCATCTCAGCGGCTCTCCCTGGACGGTCAAGAGCAGGAACTTCAATATGCCATATTTGTAAAACAGTGTTGTGGGTTTGTTCTATGTCGTTGTAATTATTGTCACAAATGTATCATTTCTTTTGCAGGGAATCAAAGAGTATATTTCAATTGCTTTTTTACCATTCCCTTAGCAGCTGAGGATGCAGAGAACTTTGCCTTTACGATACCATCGGTAAATAAAGGAGAGCCAGCAAAGAGGTATCATTGGGTAGTGTTACCGCAAGGAATGAAAAATTCACCTACGATGTGTCAGACATTTGTGGCATGGGCTCTAGAACCAGTGCGGAGAAAGTATCCAGATTTAATAATGTATCATTATATGGATGATATACTAATAGCAGGGACACAATTGAATGCAGACCACATTTTACAGCACTTAGGGCATGAGTTAGAAAAACGGGGCTTAAAAATAGTGCCGAAAAAATTCAAAAGAAGGGACCATGGCAATATTTGGGCTGGATTATTACCAGTGGAGAGGTCCGCCCACAAAAAATAAAGATTAATTCAAAAATAGAAAATCTTTCTGATGTCCAAAAATTAATGGGGGATATACAGTGGGTTTGAAATATTTGCGGAGTTACTAATGATGATCTGAGGCCGTTGATGCCGCTCCTGGGGTCTTCAGTGGAGGCTCCAGAGCGTCGTCAACTGGACGAGGATCAACAGCAAGCATTGCAGAAAATTACTGAGAAGATAGCAACAGCCTGTGCTCACAGATGATCACCTACTGACAGTATCTCACTTATGATAGTTAATTCAGGAGGGGAACAGAAACATCCACTAGGACTGATTGTGCAGTTAGGAAATACGGCGGACAGTTTGAAAGTGTTGGAATGGGTTTTCCTCTCGTTTTACTACTTGTTATCTTAATAATAATGCTTATTGTACCGTGTTTATTACACTGTCTACAAGGAATGGTTCAAAAGGTAGTAAGGAATGCCTGGCTAGCTAATAATTCAAACGAGTGTCTTACACACCCAATGAATGAGCTTTGTTAGATAAACACGCTCAAAACAAAAAGGGGGAGAGGCTACCACATTACCCTAAGAACATTTGAATAAAGCCTTATATGTGTTAAATTATTTGCGGAAGGAGAAAGGACCTTTTCAACTGCTAACCTGGGGACGAGGTTATGCTTGTGTCATTACAGATTCTGGAACTCGTTGGGTACCCACAAAATGGGTAAAACCGTGGGTGAAACAGTCACCATCGTCATCGTCGGACACATCTTGACACTATCAGGTGTCATCGCAATCTGGATGCCACCTCAGCCAAAAGAAAATGTATGGGTAACATTAGCAAATCAAACAGGACAGGACACCTTCTGTCTGCCTCTTTCCTCCCTGAGCAATCCCTTTTCAATCTGCCAGAAGGGTTATGGTGGCTGTGTGGAGATCAATGGGCTGGGAAACAGCTGCCCGGGAACTGGTCAGGGGACTGTACCAGGGGCGTCCTAGTTCCTAATTTGCAAATAATTAATCACACTGAAATTAGCAGTATCATTAGACAAACATGGAAAGCTTTTAAGGCAAAGTGCTCTATAACTACAAATCCTTTGGTAAGATATAATATTGATTTTCATAGCTTTATACAAGCACTTTTTCCATCACTAGAAGTAGCTTCTATCGCTAGGAGTAGTACAGCTAGAATTGTTTGCCTTGTAACATTCTGCTATTGGCTTAAGCATAGTTGATATGTGACTGCTGGATTATGGTAAGTGTCCTGGTTTCAGCCAGGATAGAGCTGGTTTTCCTCACAGAAGCTAGTGTGAGACTGTGTTTTGGATTTGGGATGAGGAACTGTTGATAATGTGCTGATGTTTTGGGTTGTTGCTGAGCCGTCAAGGACAGTCCAGCTTCTTGTGCTGGCCTGCCAGCGAGCAGGCTGGGGGTGCACGGGGAGCTGGGAGGGGACACAGCCGGGACAGCTGACCCAGACTGGCCAAAGAGATATTCCCTACCATACGACGTCATGCCCAGTACATAAACTGGAGTTGGCCGGGGGGGCGGAAATCGCTGCTCGGGGACGGGCTGTCGATCACGGGGTGGTGAGCAATTGCTGTATTGGGCATCACTTGTTCTTATACATTCCTTTGTTGGTATTATCATCATTGTTCCCTTCTTTCTTTCTGTCCTATTAAACCGTGTTTATCTCAACCCACGAGGTTTTTCCTAATTCTCTCCCCCGTCCCGCTGTGGGAGGGAGAGTGAGCGAGCGGCTGCGTGGTGCTTAGTTGCCGGCTGGGGCTAAACCTCGACAGTCCTTTTTGGCGCCCAACGTGGGGCCCGAGGCTTGAGATAATAACGGTTGCAGGTCACAATATCAGTTTGATTTGCATCATGCTCTCGTCTTTGCTGTACATGTTAAGGATCGGTGTTGGTTTCTGCGGGCTGCTGTACTCTGCAATGATTAGTAATGTCTCGCCTGTGAATTTTGTTTTTAGAGCACTGACCTTGAGCTTAATGTGGTATCATCTGAGCTCTGTACTAAAGCCGTTACTGTATTTTGGCTACAGTCTTGTGGAGACGATTAGCAATTATACTTCTGCCTCTGAAAGGTTTTTTATGGAGGAAATGCAGAATGGTACCTTTGATACCCTCTATCATAACATTTCCTCCTTCATCACAATAATTTTTCAGTATTTTGAACACCCTTGGCTGGTTAAAATACCTCTATTGCTACTTCTGGGGAACATGGTTTCAGTTTTGTCTAAGGTTGGCAAGCAATTTAAGAATATCACCCGGAGATCTGCCCCAAGGCTGGATAGTTATGAATGGCAGGGTGTGTGGAACAGCATGGGCAAATGCCTGGGGCGGTGGGCACCTCCGGTGTTTTGGAGCTTCACTCCCGAACAAGTGCAGAATCCTGATAAACTAGCAGAATATCTGGAAGAAGTATGCTGTCAGCCTGGCAGCTCCAAGGAGACACAAATCATTGCCATGTGCTGGGGCCTGGCCCATGCCTACCGAACCCTATTTAACACTATGCAAAGGGGAGAGAGGCTCTCTGGGTCTGATGGCAATGTGGCAGGCACTGTGACTACTCCAACGTCTGTAGCAGGCACTGTCACTACTCCAACCCCCACGGCGGGCACTGCCACTACTCCAACCCCCACGGCGGGCACTGTAGCTACTCAGACTGTTGCAGCTGAACCAGAGAACCAGCCCATCCCGGTATCAGTTGCCCCTGTACAAAAGAAGAAATCTTGGAAGCGGAAGTCAGCTCGTTTAGTAAGGGAGGAGGAAGATTCTGCTAAGAAGGAGCCAGAGGAAGAGAGTGAGGAGGCAGAGTGCTCTGAAGCAGGGCCATCACAAGCACGGAAGAGGGAAGAGAGCGAGTCATCACTTGAAGAGGAGGAAGAGGAAGAACTTATAAAAGAGACGGTAACTACCCGATCTCTATCCCTGAGTGAATTGCGAGATATGCGAAAGGATTTCAGCCGTCGTCCAGGTGAGCACATTGTCACCTGGCTGCTCCGATGCTGGGATAATGGGGCCAGTAGCCTGGAATTAGAGGGTAGGGAAGCCAAGCAGCTGGGATCCCTTTCTAGGGAAGGGGGCATTGACAAAGCAATTGGAAAAGGTGCACGAGTCCTCAGCCTCTGGAGGCGACTCCTGTCGGGTGTGAAGGAAAGGTATCCCTTCAAGGAAGATGTTCTATGTCACCCAGGCAAGTGGACCACCATGGAGAAAGGTATCCAGTACCTGAGGGAGCTAGCGGTGCTGGAAGTGATTTATGGTGACTTGGACAATGGACAATCATCCAAAGATCCAGATGAAGTCAATTGCACGCAACCTATGTGGCGGAAGTTTGTACGGAGTGCCCTACCCTCCACCCGTACGGACCAGTGTCTCAGCCATTAGGAGTAAGCGCTCTTCTGTTCAAGAGAGAAGATATAGAGGATACACACCACGAGCCACCCTGTGGTTTCAATTGCGTGACTACGGAGAGGACATGAGGAGGTGGGATGGAAAACCTACCTCGACCCTAGAGGCACGAGTACGCGAGCTGCAAGGAAAAACAATTACAAAAGGGGGTTCAGGTTCCTCGAGGAAAATCGTCGTTCCACTTTCCAGTGGGCAGCTTCCCAGAAAGAATAGAAGAGCTGATCTCACCTCTGATCCTCTTGAAGGGACTTCTGATTCCTATTTACAAGAAGTGGGTAACGAGTACTATGAGCAGGATTAGAGGGGCCCTGCCTCCAGCCAGGCGGAGGAGAGGGACAATCGAGTTTATTGGACTGTGTGGATTAGATGGCCTGGCACATCAGACCCACAGGAATATAAGGCTTTAGTGGACACCGGTGCACAATGTACCCTGATGCCATCAAGCCATATAGGGGCAGAACCCATCTGTATTTCTGGAGTGACAGGGGGATCCCAACAGCTGACTGTACTGGAGGCTGAAGTGAGCCTAACTGGGAATGAGTGGCAGAAGCACCCCATTGTGACTGGCCCAGAGGCTCCGTGCATCCTGGGCAGACTACCTCAGCAGAGGGTATTTCAAGGACCCAAAAGGGTACCGGTGGGCTTTTGGTATAGCTGCCTTGGAGATGGAAGAAATTAAACAGCTGTCCACCTTGCCTGGTCTCTCAGAGGACCCTTCTGTGGTGGGGTTGCTCAGGGTCAAAGAACAACAGGTGCCGATCGCTACCACAACAGTGCACCGGCGGCAATATCGCACCAACAGAGACTCCCTGATCCCCATCCATGAGCTGATTCGTCGGCTGGAGAGCCAAGGAGTGATCAGCAAGACTCACTCACCCTTCAACAGCCCCATATGGCCAGTGCGAAAGTCTAATGGAGAGTGGAGACTGACAGTAGACTATCGTGGCCTGAATGAAGTCATGCCGCCACTGAGCGCTGCTGTGCCGGACATGCTAGAACTTCAATATGAACTGGAGTCAAAGGCAGCCAAGTGGTACGCCACCATTGATATTGCTAACGCGTTTTTCTCGATCCCTTTGGCGGCAGAGTGCAGGCCACAGTTTGCTTTCACTTGGAGAGGTGTCCAATACACCTGGAATCGACTTCCCCAGGGGTGGAAACACAGCCCTACCATTTGCCATGGGCTGATACAAACTGCACTGGAACAGGGTGAAGCTCCAGAGCATCTGCAATACATTGATGACATCATCGTATGGGGCAACACAGCAGAAGAAGTTTTCGAGAAAGGGAAGAAAATAATTCAAGTCCTTCTGAAAGCTGGTTTTGCTATAAAGCAAAGTAAAGTCAAGGGACCTGCACAAGAGATCCAGTTTTTAGGAATAAAATGGCAAGATGGACGTCGACAGATCCCAACGGATGTGATCAACAAAATAACAGCTATGTCTCCACCAACTAGCAAAAAAGAAACACAAGCATTTCTGGGTGTTGTGGGTTTCTGGAGAATGCATATTCCAAATTACAGTCTGATTGTAAGCCCTCTTTATCAAGTGACCCGGAAGAAGAACGATTTTAAATGGGGCCCTGAGCAACGACAAGCCTTCGAACAAATCAAACAGGAGATAGTTCATGCCGTAGCCCTCGGGCCAGTCCGGGCAGGACAAGATGTTAAAAATGTGCTCTACACGGCAGCCGGGGAGAATGGCCCTACCTGGAGTCTCTGGCAGAAGGCACCAGGAGAGACTCGAGGTCGACCTCTAGGGTTTTGGAGTCGAGGATATAGGGGATCTGAGTCCTGCTATACTCCAACTGAAAAGGAGATATTGGCGGCATATGAAGGAGTTCGAGCTGCCTCAGAAGTGGTTGGTACTGAAGCACAGGTCCTCCTGGCACCCCGACTGCCGGTGCTGGGCTGGATGTTCAAAGGGAGGGTCCCCTCTACGCATCATGCGACTGATGCTACGTGGAGTAAGTGGGTCGCGCTTATTACACAGCGGGCTCGAATAGGAAATCTTAATCGCCCGGGAATCTTGGAAGTGATCATGGACTGGCCAGAAGGCAAAGATTTTGGAATATCACCGGAAGAGGAGGTGGCGCGTGCTGAAGAGGCTCCACCATATAATGAACTGCCAGAGAACGAAAGGCAATATGCCCTGTTTACTGATGGGTCCTGTCGTATTGTAGGCAAACATCGAAGGTGGAAAGCTGCTGTATGGAGCCCTATACGACGAGTTGCAGAAGTGGCTGAAGGACAAGGTGAATCAAGTCAGTTTGCGGAGGTGAAAGCCATCCAGCTGGCTTTAGATATTGCTGAACGAGAAAAATGGCCAGTACTCTATCTTTATACTGACTCATGGATGGTAGCAAATGCTCTATGGGGGTGGCTGCAGCAATGGAAGCAGAGCAACTGGCAACGCAGAGGCAAGCCCATCTGGGCTGCTGAATTGTGGCAAGATATTGCTGCCCGACTAGAGAATCTCATCATAAAAGTACGTCACGTAGATGCTCACGTACCCAAGAGTCGGGCCACCGAAGAACATCAAAACAACCATCAGGTGGATCAGGCTGCTAAGATTGAAGTGGCTCAGGTGGATCTGGACTGGCAACATAAGGGTGAATTATTTATAGCTCGGTGGGCCCATGACACCTCAGGCCATCAGGGAAGAGATGCAACATATAGATGGGCTCGGGATCGAGGGGTGGACCTGACCATGGATGCTATTGCACAGGTTATCCATGAATGTGAAACGTGTGCTGCGATCAAACAAGCCAAGCGGTTAAAGCCTCTCTGGTATGAAGGACGATGGTTGAAATATAAATATGGGGAGGCCTGGCAGATTGACTATATCACACTTCCACAAACTCGCCAAGGCAAGCGCTATGTGCTTACCATGGTGGAAGCAACCACCGGATGGCTGGAAACATACCCTGTGCCCCATGCCACCGCCCGAAACACTATCCTGGGCCTTGAAAAGCAAGTCTTATGGCGACATGGCACCCCCGAAAGAATTGAGTCAGACAATGGGACTCATTTCCGAAACAACCTCATAGACACCTGGGCCAAAGAGCACGGCATTGAGTGGGTGTATCATATCCCCTATCATGCACCAGCTTCCGGAAAAATTGAACGATACAACGGACCGTTAAAGACTACACTGAGAGCAATGGGTGATGGGACATTCAAAAATTGGGATAAACATTTAGCCAAAGCCACCTGGTTAGTCAACACTAGGGGATCTACTAATAGAGCCGGCCCTGCCCAATCAAAACTTCTACGTACTGTAGAAGGGGATAAAGTCCCTGTGGTGCATGTGAGAAACATGCTGGGGAAGACAGTCTGGGTTACTCCTGCCTCAGGCAAAGGCAAACCCATTCGTGGGATTGCCTTTGCCCAGGGACCTGGGTGCACTTGGTGGGTAATGCGGAAGGATGGGGAAGTCCGATGTGTACCTCAAGGAGACTTGATTTTGGGTGAAAACAGTCAATGATTTGAATTGTATTATGTTAATTGTTCAGAATGACATTACTACTATGGCTGCTATCTACCATATCAATGGTATTATAGTAAGAATCACCCAGACTGATGAAGAATGAGCTTCACTGAAACCAAGCAACGTGCAGCAGTGATGAAACCAGAACTGGCTTCAGCAGCTTGCGCCCAACAAATCCCTCGAGATCGACATCTTCGACCTGCAGATCATGGACATGGACCGTGCCAGATGACAATCCAACACCACATACCATCTCCCCTGCCCTGAGAGACTGCTATGATGGATGAAGCCCAGAGTCATGGACTGACTGAACTCCATAGACATTTTAAGTGATGGCCCATGGACTAAGAGAGTGATATCTGTGTGTATATATTAAAGGACAGGAAGAGTAATAATGAATAATTGGAATGTATTGAAAAGTATAGGACCTGGGCATGACGTAAATGGTATGGAATAAGGGGTGGATACTGTCCTGGTTTCAGCCAGGATAGAGCTGGTTTTCCTCACAGAAGCTAGTGTGAGACTGTGTTTTGGATTTGGGATGAGGAACTGTTGATAATGTGCTGATGTTTTGGGTTGTTGCTGAGCCGTCAAGGACAGTCCAGCTTCTCGTGCTGGCCTGCCAGCGAGCAGGCTGGGGGTGCACGGGGAGCTGGGAGGGGACACAGCCGGGACAGCTGACCCAGACTGGCCAAAGAGATATTCCCTACCATACGACGTCATGCCCAGTACATAAACTGGAGTTGGCCGGGGGGGCGGAAATCGCTGCTCGGGGACGGGCTGTCGATCACAGGGTGGTGAGCAATTGCTGTATTGGGCATCACTTGTTCTTATACATTCCTTTGTTGGTATTATCATTATTGTTCCCTTCTTTCTTTCTGTCCTATTAAACCGTGTTTATCTCAACCCACGAGGTTTTTCCTAATTCTCTCCCCCGTCCCGCTGTGGGAGGGAGAGTGAGCGAGCGGCTGCGTGGTGCTTAGTTGCTGGCTGGGGCTAAACCACGACAGTAAGATACCGTGTGAACAAAGCCTACGAACCAATAGACAGGGTGGCTGTGGCGCGTGCAGCACGTCTGGCCAGCGGGCACATGCGCCATCGGCTCCCTGTGTTGAGAGGTGGCAACCGAGGCGTGTTCCGACACTCGTTGGCCACGTGTGTCGAAACTCGTTCCTCTACAAATGTATAAACACCGGGATTTCCCGAAGAGCAGGGGGATCGGTGTACGGCAAGGCCACCGTTGCCTCCGTGGGGATGCCCACGTAAAGCTGGCACCTACCGACTGCTGGGCTGAATTCACGGCACAGGACAATACAAGAATGTACAGATGGTCCATCTTCCTCACGGTCCTCGGGTTGCGAATGATCCATCAGGTTTTGTTTATAGATAAACAAAAAGGGGGAGATGTTGGGATCACCCTGCATGGCTCGACCTTAAGGAGAAGGAGCTGTGGCATTGAGAAGATGGTAAACAGCTGGATATCTGCACAGCTCGGCCTTGAGGAGAAGGAGCTGTGGTAAACAACTAAGAAGAAGCAAGGAATACAGGAACACCTGCAAGCAGCGAATCCTGACTGTGTGAGGGGCGCGTGGACAGCGCGTGATATCTTGTATATAGCCAATTGCAATAATGTGTGTAACAAACTGTAACCAATCATGAGTGTGTGTGCAGTGACTAAGCAAAAATTATGATATATATTGGAGTCAGACAAGACAATAAACGGCATTGACCTGATTATATTGGTCGTACGCGTCGTGTCCGAGACTTCCGTGTCAATGGGCCGCCAGTTTCTCCAGGAGAATGCTGTGGGAGATGGTGTCAAAGGCTTTACTAAAGTCCAGGCAGAACAACATCCACAGCCTTCCCCTCATCCACTAGGCGGGTCACCTGGTCATAGAAGGAGATCAGGCTGGTCAAGCAGGACCTGCCTTTCATGAACCCATGCTGGCCGGGCCTGATCCCTTGGTTGTCCTGCAGGTGCCCTGTGAGCACTCTCAAGATGAACCTCTCCATAATCTTCCCTGGTACCGAGGCCAGGCTGACAGGCCTGTAGTTCCCAGAATCCTCCTTCCAGTCTTTCTTGTAGATGGGCATCACATTGGTAAGCCTCCAGTCTTCTGGGACCTCCCCTGTTAACCAGGACTGCTGATAAATGATGGAGAGTGGCTTGGCAAGCTCCTCCACCAGCTCCCTCAGTACTCTCGGGTGGATCCCATCAGGCCCCATAGACTTGTGGGTGTCCAGGTGGCATAGCAGGTCCTTAACTGCTTCCTCCTGGATTATGGGGAGTTTATTCTGCTCTCCGTCTCCGTCTTCCAGCTCAGAGAGCTGAATAACCTGAGGATACTTAGTCTGACTATTAAAGACTGAGGCAAAGAAGGCATTAAGTACCTCAGCCTTTTCCTCATCCTTGGAGACAATGTTCCCCGCCATATCCAATAAAGGATGGAGATTCTCCTTGCCTCTCTTTTTGTTGTTAATATATTTGTAAAAACATTTTTTATTATCCTTTACGTCCATGGCCAGATTGAGTTCTAGCTGGGCTTTTGCCTTTCTAATTTTCTCTCTGCATGACCTAAAGAGGTCCTTGTACTCTTCGTGAGTTGCCTGCCCCTTCTTCCAGAGGTGATAAACTCTCTTCTTTTCCCTGAGTCCCAGCAAATCTCCCTGTTCATCCAGGCCGGTCGTCTTCCCCGCCAGCTCTTCTTGCGGCACATGGGGACTGCCTGCTCCTGCGCCTTTAAGATTTCCTTCTTGAAGACTGTCCAGCCTTCCTGGACCCCCTTGCCCTTCAGGACTGTCTCCCAAGGGACTCTCTCAGCCCGTGACCTGAACAGGCCCAAGTCTGCCCTCCGCAAGTCCATGGTAGTGGTTTTGCTGACCCCCCTCCTTACTTCCCCAAGAATCGAGAATTCTATCATTTCGTGTTTGCTAAGCCCAAGACGGCCTCTGTGATGGCGACTAAGTAATAGCTGTCCCGCTGCACAAAGGCTTCCAGCTCCTCCTGTTTGCTGCCCATGCTGCGTGCGTTGGTATAGATGCACTTGAGCTGTGCTATCAATTTGACTCCCAGCATCAGCATGCCACCCCTAGACTCATCTCTAGGGAGCCTGTTTTTTCCCCTTCCCTCTTCTAATCTAGTTTAAAGTCCTCTCAATGAGCCCCGCCAACTCGTAAGCAAGAATCCTTTTCCCCCTTGGAGATAGTTGAACTCTGTCTGCTGCCAGGAGGCCCGGTGCCGCGTAAACAGCCCCATGGTCAAAAAAAACAAAATTCTGCCAACAGCACCAGCCTCTGAGCCACGTGTTAACCAGGTGCGTTTTCCTGTTCCTTTCAGCATTCCTCCCTGCCACTGAAGGGATTGATGAATACACTACCTGTGCTCCCGCTCCATCAACCAGTCACCCCAGCACTCTGAAGTCCCTTTTAATTGCTTTTAGACTTCTTTGCGCAACCTCGTCGCTGCCAACCTGCATAACCAACAGCACATAGTGATCAGTGGGCCGAACCGAACCAGGGAGTTTCCTAGTAACATCTCTCACCAGGGTCCCAGGGAGGCAGCAGACTTCCCTGTGGGTTGGGTCCGGTCAGCATATTGGGGCCTCTATTCCTCTCAGAAGGGAATCGCCTATGACAATTACCCTCCTTTTTTTCTTAGCAGAGGAAGTCTTGATGCATGGGGCTGGCTGACTCACCCTAGGCACCCCCTGGATGGACTTTCATCAAAGTCCTCATTTGCCTGGCCCTCAAGTTCCCGAGCCCCATACCTGTTGTGTAAGGGCAGCTGGGACGGTGAGGGAGGCCGGGAGGGGATTCGCCTGGTACCCTGAGGAGGGACCTGTTCCCATTCCGCCTCGTCTCTTAGGCCCTCTCCTCCTGCCCAGCAGCAAGAGGGCAGGGGATTCCCTGCTGCTTGTGGAGCCTCCACCTGCTGCCTTTGCCTCAGGGATGGCAGAGCGTGGCTCCAGCAATCTATCTCCCTCTCACACTCCCTGATACTCCTCAGCCTCTCCTCTTCCTCCTTCAGCTCTGCCACCAGGCTGAGCAGATCATTCACCTGATCACACCACACACAGGTGTTGTCTCCACTAGCCTCCGGCACAAGTGACAGACTCAGGCACTCTTTGCACCTGGACAGACGCATGCTTGAGTGGGAGCTCTGTCTTGGTCGCCACATTCTTTTGGCCACAGCTTTCAGCCAAGTGGAGACCATGGCTGAGCCTCTTCTGGGAGGCTGATGACCACTCGTTGAGAAAGCCTCTAGTGCCAGGGGCGGGGGAGTGTGCCCCACCCACACGCCTTCCCTGCACACCCTGCCTGCGCGAACTGCCGGGCAAACTGATGTGCCACACCCTGTTCGCCCGCCCTGTTCATGAGTTCTTAATAGCAGGCCAAAATCCTCAATCATATTGAAAATGACCGAATCATAGAATCACAGAATTATTTAGATTGCAAAAGATCATCAAGTCCAACCGTTAACATAGCGCTGCCAAGCCTACCACTAAACCATGTCCCTAAGCACCATCTCTACATGTCTTTTAAATACCCCCAGGTATGGTGACTCCACCACCTCCCTCGGCAGCCTGTTCCAATGCTTCACAACCCTTTCAGTTAAGACATTTTTCCTAATATCCAATCCAAGCCTCCCCTGGCCAACTTGAGGCCATTTCCTCTTGCTCTGTCGCTTGTTACTTGGGAGAAGAAACCAACACCCACCTCGCCACAACCCCCTTTCAGGTAGTTATAGACAGTGATAATGTCTCCCCTCTGCCTTGTTTTCTCCAGACTAAACAACCCCGGTTCCCTCAGTCTCTCCTCATAAGACCTGTGCTCCAGACCCCTCACCAGCTTCATTGCTCTAAAGTTTCCAGGAGTTCTTCTGAGCAAAGCATGTAATGGGCTTCAAGGTCTAAGCCTAATGATTTAAAAACATATGAATATACGTATTGGGTTTGCGTGGCAAGGTTTTGGTAGTTGTGCAGGTTGCAGGGGTGACTTCTGCGAGAAGCTGCTAGAAGCTTCCCCTGTGTCCAATGGAGCCAGTGCCAGTCGGCTCCAAGACAGACCCACCACTGGCCAAAGCCAAGCCAGTCAGCAACAGTCGTAGCACCTCTGTGATAACATATTTAAGAAGGGGGAAAAAAACAGCACACAGCATTTTGCAGCCAGAGAGAGGAGTGAGAGTGTGTGAAAACAACTCTGCAGACACCAAGGTCAGTGAAGAAGGAGGGGGACGACGTGCTTCAGGTGCCGGAGCAGAGATTCCCCTGCAGCCCACAGTGAAGACCATAGTGAGGCAGGCTGTCCCCATGCAGCCCATGGAGCTCCACAGTGGAGCAGATATCCACCTGCAACCCATGGAGGACCCCATGCCAAAGCAGGTGGATGCCCGAAGGAGGCTGTGACCCCGTGGGCAGCCTGCGCTGGAGCAAGCTGGAGCAAGGACCTGTGGACCCATGGAGAGAGGAGTCCACGCTGGAGCAGGTTTGCTGGCACAGCTTGCGACTACATGGGGGACCCATGCTGAAGCAGTCTGTTCCTGAAGGACTGCACCCCATGGAAGGGACCCAGGCTGTTTGTGAAGAACTGCAGCCTGTGGGAAGGACTCATGTTGGAGAAGTTCGTGGAGAACTCTCTCCTGTGGGAGGGACACTACACTGGAGCAGGGGAAGAGTGTGAGTCCTTCCCTTGAGGAGGAAGGAGCAGCAGAAAACAGCGTGTGATGAACTGACCACAACCCCCATTCCCCATCCCGCTGTGCCACTCGGGGGGGAGGTGGTAGAGAATTCAGGAGCAAAGTTGAGCCCATGAAGAAGGGAGGGGGAAGGTGATTTAAGATTTGGTTTTGGTTCTCATTATCCTACTCTGATTTTCATTGGCAATAAATTAAACTAATTTCCCCAAGTTGAGTCTGTGTTACCTGTGATAACTGCTGAATAATCTCTCCCTGTCCTTATCTGGACCCATAAGCTTCTCGTTATATTTTCTCTCCCCTGTCCAGCTGAGGAGGGGAAGTGATAGAATGGCTTTGGTGGGCACCTGGAATCTAGCCAAGGTCAAACCCTCCACAATATAATTGTTTGAACTTACTTTAACTTGACTAAGAGCGTCTGCTAGGTAATACGTTAAAACCAATTTGTTGTGTTGTTCCATAGATGTCAGTTTTCCTCGAGATCCAACTTTTCATTTAACCTCTCCATGCCTTTTCCTCAAATATGTAATTGTTTTCCTGTGTGATTAAAAGCAGCTTTTTTAAGCCTTTTCATCTATACTCCTGGGATGGCACAGTTTTATCTGTATATGTAGTAGCACAAAATCTGAATACAAATTTTTAAAGGAACAGAAAACAGTTAAGACAAATTTGTTATCCAGAACCTTTTAGGGGATACCATTTCCTAAATGGTGTTTTTAGGAGACAGCAAAACTAACATGGTTACAGTTTCTGTTGGTAAAAAAATAACTGTTGGTTATCAAAACTAACATGGTTAAAGTTAGTTTAAAACTAACAGGGTACAGTTTCTTCCAAGTATTCCCTACCAGCTGCTTGCTGTACCATCTGTTGTAAGCTTCCTTATGAATTGCTTTGCACTGAAGCAAAACTGCTCTCACTGTTGGAGACAATCAGGTCAGGTCACTGCTCCTCCCAGCACTGAACCTGCTGCCTGTCACAGGTCCCCCCATCTCAATATTTCTTACTGGCCACCAGCTCCCAAGATAGTCTGCATCTGTCAAGAGGTCCATTTCTCTTAGTTTGCTTGCTATTCATACCAAGTAGTAAAGAACACATTTGACTTTGTGTATGACTGTAATTAGAAATTTCTGTCAGATATACTGAGAGTATGACCATATGTCTAAGTTTATTCTAAAACACAAAGAACTGGAAAAGAAAGTTAAACGAATGAACAAACCAACACCACAAAACTTTCTACTTTTGGCTAGCCTGATCATTCAGATAATTTTACTTCACTACCAATCCTACCACATTACAAAATTGATCTATTCTCCCTTTAAACCCAAAATTATTAGAAATAGGAGGAAAAATGCCCCTGCTGTAGCAAGTATACATAAAATACTAGAGATTTTACTAAACTGATTTCTGTACAATTAGTTAAGACCTCCTAAAATCTGTATAAAGGCAGTGTCAGTGCTTGCAATATACGCTTTCTATGAGTGCATTCAGCTTGTCGCATAACATTAACCCCAGCTCCTTTCCCTCAATTTCTGTGGAGTTGACATCACCTCTCGGCACTGAGCACTATTTTCACCATTATACAGCGAGCCCTCCTTTCATTGTCTTTCCACTTGAGGCCGCATGGGGCAGAACACAATGGAAGCCCCCAGCTTCACACTCGGGCTCCCCCAGCCTGTGAAGAATCATCACTCTGGACTGATTTATTTCTAACACTTTCTTCTCACCGCGTCTGTGCAGGGAAACACACATCACCAGGAACCACTTTCATGATTTTTTTGCGATCAGGATTATCTGGATTAGGGGTTGATTCATAAGGACTCCCTGCAGCTGTGAGGAACTGTCATCACAAGGTCAGTGTGGTGGGAACTATATTCTGTCAACACCACCACTCCTTATAGCTGACTACAAAACAATACAAAAGAAAAAAGTTGCAAATGTGAAATATATGAATGAACAGTTTATGGCAAAAAAGAAATGTACAGATTTCCCCATCAGCTGTTTAAAAAGATGTGTACACTTCAATGCTGTATTACTTAAACAAGAAATCTGTATTAGTAAATTTAAATTTATAAAAAATTTAGTGGTTTAGGAGGTGGGAGGAACCTGGGGAATAAGTGTAGCAACCCACACACAAAACCACAGAGGAACTTTTGGCACTTACTCTAAAACCAGTCATGCAACTTGAAGATTGTTGCACTGTTGATATTTTATTACATATAATGCTGTTACTTTCAAGGCTATTTAATTCCTAGACCCTAAGTACAATAAGTAACAGAGACAAAAAAAAGAAACTGTGGGCTGGAATGCAGAAAGGAGCAGCAGAATTCAATTTTTTGTTTTTGTTCCTTAAAACACAATTACCAAACTCTTACCTTTTTCCCCAAAGATACCCCTCCCCCCATCATAAGGGCATCACACAAAGACAGGAACACATTTGTAGCCTGTATGATGCAAAAAAAAAATCTATAGTGAAATAGGGGAACGTTTGTTTTGCGTGTGTGTGTGTGTGCGTAGTTTTGAAGCTTTTTTTTTTTTTTTAAGAGCAGTCCCTCTTGAACTGCCCAGTTCTGTGCAAAGCCTTATCTGTTATACTTCTGCCTGTCTTCCTCTTTAGTTTAGCACATTCACCAACACAGGAAAAGGAGGTAAAGCAGTGGAGGCTTTGACCTGCAGCTGTAACACAATACTTTCGCACAGCCCTGTCATCCCCTGACATAAATTTTACATCGCAGCTGGCATTTACACACTTAACATTACCATATGTATAGCCTACTCTGTGCTAATTATGCTAATCACCTGTCTAACACTCTGCTGTGAAAAACGGTTGTATTTAGCAGTCCACTGCCTACCAATACAGCTTACTGTGTGGCTGAAATGTACATTCAGATAGACCTGAGTGGCAAGATTTTTCCATGCTGCTGGCTTCATTCAGACCACAGAAAAATTTATTCAAGTCAACTGGTTTTGGTCCTTAACAAAAAAGTTATGAAAAAAAAATGAGTGTGTTCCTGCCCTAACATTCTAAGTCTGCTTGCAAGCAAAATGATAAATCAATTGGTGTGGGAAACAAAAAGGGGGAAAGATTTCTTTTGCCAGCCATGTGAAACTGTACCTTATTAAAAAAAAAAAAAAAAAAGAAAAAAAAGGAATAAAAAAGGTCATCCTATTTCCCCAAATCTCTAGATAGATGTTTAGGCCTGATCACAATTCTCTCGAGTTGCTAGCTTTTATCTACAGTTGATAGTCATAATAAACACATTTTAGTTTTATTTTGCTTCACGGTCTTAATAACTTGCACTAGAGTATCATATTTTCTATTATTTACCACTTAAACATAGAATCATAGAATAATTTGGGTTGGAAGGGACCTTTAAAGGTCATCTAGTCCAACCCCCCTGCAATGAGCAGGGACATCTTCAACTAGATCAGGTTGCTCAGACCCCCGTCCAACCTGACCTTGAATGTTTCCAGGCATTCTGGGCATCTATCACCTCTCTGGGCAACAGAGAGTTGGTTCCTAAAGTTTATTTTTCTTCTGGCTATCTTACTAAGGAGACTGCACTCAGATCTGCATTGGGATTACATTCCTGTAGCTATTTAAATATAATTTATCACATACAAATAACTTCCTATAACTCCTTTCCCCTCTGCACACATCCATGGAAGCTACAGGAACTCAGAGATTTGTCCAATAACCCAAATGTAAATCTGATTATTGCATCACCCTTGGCAATTGCCCTTTCAGGTCAGATTTGCGGAATCTCCTTTCAACTAGTTTTTAAGTGTTATGAAATTACATGTTCATATATAAAATGGAAAAATGTGCAAATAAACCTCCTATATTCACTACTGAATCAGAAGAAGATAAGCACACTGGAAGGTAATTAATTGTTAATACACACCAAAGGATATTTAACTAAAGACAAGAACAGCTCTGCAATGTTTATATCCAGAAGACCACAGAATCACAGAATCACTAGGTTGGAAAGGACCTTCAAGATCATCAAGTCCAACCATTAATCCAGCGCCACCATGTCCCCTAAACCATGTCTTGAAGCGCCACATCCACACGTTTTTTGAACACTTCCAGAGATGGCGACTCCACCACCTCCCTGGGCAGCCTGTTCCAATGCCTGACCACCCTCTCAGTGAAGAAATTTTTCCTAATATCCAATCCAAACCTCCCCTGGCGCAACTTGGGGCCATTTCCTCTCGTCCTATCGCTGGTTACTTGGGAGAAGAGACCAAAACCCTTGTCACCACAACCCCCTTTCAGGTAGTTGTAGAGAGTGATAAGGTCTCCTCTCAGCCTCCTCTTCTCCAGACTAAACAACCCCAGTTCCCTCAGACGCTCCTCATAAGACTTGTGCTCCAGACACCTCACCAGCTTTGTTGCCCTTCTCTGGACACGCTCCAGCACCTCAACATCCTTCTTGTAGTGAGGGGCCCAAAACTGAACACAGTATTCAAGTTGCGGCCTCACCAGTGCCGAGTACAGGGGCACGGTCACTGCCCTACTCCTGCTGGCCACACTATTCCTGATACAGGCCAGGATGCTGTTGGCCTTCTTGGCCACCTGGGCACACTGCTGGCTCATGTTCAGCCAGCTGTCAACCAGCACCCCCAGGTCCCTTTCCGCCAGGCTGCTCTCCAGCCACTCCTCCCCAAGCCTGTAGCGTTGCATGGGGTTGTGGTGGCCGAAGTGCAGGACCCTGCACTTGGCCTTATTAAACCTCATACAGTTGACCTCTGCCCATCGATCCAGCCTGTCCAGATCCCTCTGCAGAGCCCTCCTACCCTCCAGCAGATCAACACTCCCACCCAACTTGGTGTCATCTGCAAACTTACTGAGGGAGCACTCGATCCCCTCATCCAGATCATCAATAAAGATATTGAACAAGACCGGCCCCAGAACCGAGCCCTGGGGAACACCGCTTGTGACCGGCCGCCAGCCGGATTTAACGCCGTTCACCACAACTCTCTGGGCTCGGCCATCCAGCCAGTTCCTCACCCAGCGAAGAGTAAACCTGTCTAAGCCACGAGCCGCCAGTTTCTCCAGGAGAATGCTGTGGGAGATGCTGTCAAAGGCTTTACTAAAGTCCAGGTAGACAGCGTCCACAGTCTTTCCCTCATCCACTAGGCGGGTCACCTGGTCATAGAAGGAGATCAGGTTGGTCAAGCAGGACCTGCCTTTCATGAACCCATGCTGGCTGGGCCTGATCCCTTGGTTGTCCTGCACATGCCCTGTGAGCACTCTCAAGACCAACCGCTCCATAATCTTCCCCGGTACAGAGGTCAGGCTGACAGGCCTGTAGTTCCCAGGATCCTCCTTCCGGCCTTTCTTGTAGATGGGCATCACATTGGCAAGCCTCCAGTCATCTGGGACCTGCCCTGTTAACCAGGACTGCTGATAAACGATGGAGAGGGGCTTGGCAAGCTCCTCCGCCAGCTCTCTCAGTACTCTCGGGTGGATCCCATCAGGCCCCATAGACTTGTGGGTGTCCAGGTGGTTTAGCATGTCCTTGACTGCTTCCTCCTGGATTATGAGGAGTACATTGTGCTCTCCATCCCCGTCTTCCAGCTCAGGGGGCTGAATACCCTGCGGATACCTGGACTGGCTATTAAAGACTGAGGCAAAGAAGGCATTAAGTACCTCAGCCTTGTCCTCGTCCTTGGAGACAATGTTCCCCGCTATATCCAGTAGGGGATGGAGATTCTCCTTGCCTCCCTTTTTGTTGTTAATATATTTGTAAAAACATTTTTTATTATCCTTTACAACGGTGGCCAGACTGAGCTCTAGCTGGGCTTTTGCCTTTCTAATTTTGTCCCTGCTTGACCTAATGAGATCCTTGTACTCTTCGTGAGTTGCCTGCCCCTTCTTCCAGAGGTGATAAACTCTCCTCTTTTCCCTGAGTCCCAGCAAAATCCCCCTGTTCAGCCAGGCCAGTCGCCTTCCCCGCCAGCTCTTCTTACGGCACATGGGTCCGCCTGCTCCTGCGCCTTTAAGATTTCCTTCTTGAAGATGCAGTAACACACTCAGTCTTTCCATTACACAGCATGAGGTCAGGAAGAACCCTATGCCTCTGCCTTCCCTACTTTCCATCCTTTGTCCACTCTGCTTCCATGTGCGTGAGTACATGGTGAAGGTCTTTACTTTTCTCTAATATTTTACATATTACATGCCTGTTTCACTAAATTAAGCAGACTCAGCCAAGCCATATCTCAATTTCTAGCATCTGTTTCAGTTATCATTATCTGCCAGTTCAAAGCACTAATTTATTTTCACTCTTTCAGCTCCAAAATACTGTCTGTGCAGCCAAACACACAAATAACACTACAACTACTGTGCCTATTTCAGAGTGTGTGGGTTTTCCCCTTTTCTTTTCTTTTTTTAAAATAGATGGACCACCTTGATCTCATGGCACAGAACACTACATTGTAATACTTGACTGTGTAATACATCTGGCATTTTTGGGCAGGATTCCTGAGCTAGAGGCCAGAAGCCCTTAAGCAATGATTCTGGGGGGTGAAGGGAATCATACAAGTGCCTTAAAATATCAGTTTTTTCTTGCACATGAGCAATATACAGATATTTCAAATATACAACGAAGACTTGTATATTTGAAGCCGGAATGAAGTTCTGTACAATTCTCTAAAGGATCAGCATCTTTGTAGAAGGAGTCATGTTTTTCCTCATTCCCTTACCTCATATTTTGCTCAAGGACTGAAACAACTAAGTTTTCAAAAAAACAAGCAGAAGTTAAAGCCAAGACATTAATTCTGAAACAAAATTAAAATCTTCCCATACATGAAAAAATATATATGGCCAGCAGTTTCTATACAGGGCTTTTTATCTCAGAAAACTGCTATTTCTGGCCAATTAAGGTTGTTTACAGCAACTGAGGTGATGCTGAATAAAAATAACAGGAAAAAAGCGCAAGAAAATAGTATTTATGGTTATTAAACCTTCCTATTAAAGAAAAAAGTTTATACAGCTACGAATAAGATTTAAAAAAAAAAAATTCTGAATTCAAAGTTATTCCTTGTCATTCCATCCCACCTATTTTTAGTAAGACCCTACAATACACAATGGGTCAAAATTATTACAAGTCAACATCACTGGATGAACAACAAGGATGAACATCTGGCATTCATTGTTCATATTTAGCATACTGTAAACAGAAAAATAAATAGCAGAGATCATGCAAGACAGGAGCCAAACATTTTCCTGTTCTCCCTCTTGATTCATGGGCAGAGAAATAAAGTGGCTATTATAAGATACTATGCATTTTCAGTACACAGAAATCACAGAATCGTTTAGGTTGGAAGGGTCCTCGTGAGATCATCTAGTCCATCCCCCCTGCTCAAGCAGGGTCAGCTACAGTGGGTTGTCCAGAACTGTGTCCAGTCAGGTTTTTAATATCTCCAAGGATGGAGATTCCAAATCATACTCCATAGCACTGAGTTTTCTCTTGTGAGGCACCATCTCAGAAGTCTGCTCCCTCAGTAAAGCATTAACAGTAGAAACTCATAGTTTCTACTAGTAATAGCGGAAGTTGTGTATGTATATCTTTCTAAACTCTGACAGGAGACTACACTCCTTACTGTAGAACTGTCACTTAGCCATTAAGGAGTTTTACTGGCTTCTTCAGGTTTTCACAGATAGAATTACTAACAATCACAAATAGGGAAAGACTTCCTGCATAGTACAAAACTGGAGTGATTAGAGAAATGAAGCAAAGGCATATTGAAGATAAATAAGGAAGATAAAATATATACAACTGTAGGGTAGACACATGGGATAGACAAAGAATAATGAACTGCTCAGTAAAATTCTGCACTTTAGCTCCTACTGAACTCCAAAAAGAGCAGCTAGGACCATGTATAGCCACATCATCACCTTTGGAGAGAAAAAACACTGTGCAAAGGCTGGAAGACTGAACTTAATTCTATACACAGGAGAAAAAGCCTGACAAAGAACAGTACTGCAAGGCCTATAATCAAAACAGTATTTTAACCAATCGGAATATTCTTAAATAGCTAGCTGTGGGGCAGAAAACTTTGCAAGCAGAGTTTTATCTGACTGCTCATAGGTTGAAGTGCATAATTCACTGTTATGTTAACAAGTCATGCATAAAAATCCATGAGTATCAAGATGAGAACATATTCCATTAGACACCAAAAGGAAAGCAGTTGCAGACACGGTAAAATTAGCATCCCAGTGGACACAACTCCAACAGGTCATAGGGAGGTCAGCTTTGAAGGAGAAATCCAAATGAAATATAAACATGGCATTGTGGAAACCAGACAAATCTCCCATAGTTTTGTCCAGCCAGCACTAATCTAGGCATCTGCTGTGGAGCATAATCTAAACAAAGGAATCAGTCAGTTCATACACCTGGAAGCTGTCATATTTTGGAGCCTCCTAACAGTTATGCATAACTGAAACACTCACTTTTATGCAATATCCTTTAAATTTGTTGACCAGTCAAGAACATTGTGGGTATTACTACCTTTCTGAGGAGCCACCACAAATACTATTTAGTAACAGTTGTTGGACCATCTCTTCCCACAGAAAAGATAAATCATGAAAATAGATGGAGTCAGGGTGAGGAGTTTTTCTTAATGCATTCTCTGTTGAAATTAAGTTTGAGTGTCTACGGCTTTGAGAGTTCACTCTTGTCTGAACCCAGTGTCTGATGAGGAATAATGAGAAAGGAAGGCCCACTCTCTACAAAAGAGTCCACTTAACAAGTAATAGGAACTAGCAGACTTCAAATCACTCAATACTTCCACATGGCACCACAACTCCAGCAACAGCCTGCCCTACTGCTTACCTACATTCCCTCTGTTCCTGCTCAACAGCAGTGGCATAGGGAATAAGAAAGTAATGTGGCTTTCAACTGTTCTATTTCACTCCTGGATTTATGCATCAAAATCTCCAGGCTCTCTAGTACTACAAAAATGCCCATCTCAACCTGTTCATAACCAGCAACATCCCCAGGGTGCAGGAATTCACTCAAAGCTCAGGAGAGAAGAAGAAAGGAATGGTGCAACCAAGGCAGTGCCCTGTCTAAGCATACATGTTCCAACAGAAAAGGAAATAGACCCTTCCAAACAAGGATTTATAGAGCACATTCTGGCACAGACATTAGCCACAGCACAATAAGTTTAGAAATAATAATGAAGATTAATTTTCTGGAGCCTCAAGTAAATTAAACTCCTCTGAAGTTTGAAAGGCAAAAGGAACCATGTTCTTACAACTTAGGGGGAGTGCCAGTTCTACAGAACAAGATCCTCCTCTTGCCCTTCCCATAATATGTAGAGTGGGGGCAATTGTCATGTATTAGTCTGGTACAGTTTTGTACAAATGCTGGGTGAAGGCCTGGCTACACTAAAGTAATTCCAAGTTCTGCCACTGCTTTCAATGAGTTCAGGTTTCACCCTTTACCTTCTCAGTGACTGAAGAATAGTCACACTATTCTAGACTAAACTAGAGTTTCACTGCGTTAAAACTCTTAAAGATGAAAGAGGAATTTTAAATACTTAAGTTATTCTTTTGATGCATGAGCTTTTCAGCAATGAGCATCAACCCTGAGCAATGACGTGAATACCTGTCAAGACAGAATTTGACAGAGACCTATCAGTGATTTAGAATGTAATAGCTGCACTGAAATAATTGACAGGGGTTTGGTGGGTGGGGTGTGCTGCAGGGGAGACCTCTGTAGGAGATCATGGACTGCCCCGTGTTGTACACAGCAGGTTCCAACTGCAGGTCAATGGAGGTAACCCTTCCCCTTTATTCAGCACTGGTGAGGCCACACCTGGAGTCCTGTGTCCAGTTCTGGGCTCCCCCGTACAAGAGAGACATGGACATACTGGAGAGAGTTCAGCAAAGGGCCATGAAGATGATTAAGGGACTGACTGGAGCATCTCACATATGAGGAAAGGCTGAGAGAGCTGGGACTGTTTAGCCTGGAGAAGAGAAGGCTCAGGGAGAGATCTCATCAATGAATATAAATACCTGAAGGGAGGTTGCAAAGAAGACAGAGCCAGGCTCTTTTCAGTGGAGCCCAGTGACAGGACCAGAGGCAATGGGCACAAAGTGAAACACAGGAGGTTCCGTCTGAACATAAGAAAACCCTTTTTCACTGTGAGGGTGACTGAGCACTGGAACCAGTTGCCCAGAGAGTTTGTGGAATCTCCCTTCTTGGAGATATTCAAAAGCCATCTGGACATGGTCATGGGCAACCGGCTCTAGGTGGCCCTGCTTGAGCAGGGGGGGTTGGACCATATGACCTGCAGAGATGACTTCAGCAGTCTTTTTTTTTTTTTATTAAACCTTGAGACAAATGTTTCTCCCCCACAGTTGAAAGATGTCCAAAAAAACAGGACCACACATAGGCACCTACCCCTCTAGGCTGTGCTCCTCATGGCCTGTCATGGGCATATGTGCTCCCAAAATGGCGAAGGGAGGACCTCCTTGCAGCACAGCCTCCCGTCTCTGGCAGCGGGGCCAGAAAGACACTGCTGCCAGCAGCCCTCATGTCCAGAGAAAGGGGCTGGAGGGTGGACAAGCGATAGAGCTGGGAGCGACAAGGCCAGGCACTCACCCAGAGCACACAGCCCACTGTCCTGCAGCCCTCCATGGAGGGTGAAGTGGTATGTGCTGCCCAGAGCCACGTGCCCTGCTGCCCGCCCCTTCCCAAACTATATGCTCTCTCGTGTTCACCAGCCTCACAGACCCCCGCAAAATATCACAGCGCTGGGCACAGCCAGTGCTATGTAGGCTTCCCCTGACCGCCAGCACTGCTCCCAGTCAGCAGGCCCTCCTAAGCATGGAGAAGGTCAATTATATACATATGTATACACACATGCATGCATGCATGCACGTGCACACACACACACTCTTAAAGTCTCTGACACTCAAGCTCTTTTTATCCACCTCCTGAGGTGGAAGGGGCAATGTGGGGAAGAACAGCACCAGAAAAAAGGGGATATCAGACTTACCTTCCACCCACAGCTCC
Source organism: Phaethon aethereus (assembly GCF_964289735.1). Classification (NCBI taxonomy): domain Eukaryota; kingdom Metazoa; phylum Chordata; class Aves; order Phaethontiformes; family Phaethontidae; genus Phaethon; species Phaethon aethereus. The sequence goes on along the minus strand of NC_138581.1, from coordinate 37,423,762 downwards.
TCCATGTTGGTTTCAAGATTTGCTGCCCTTAATCCTACAGCGAAAGCCCCAAATATGAGAAGGCCAACAACCAAAAACTTTCCACAGTTTTTTTGAATGTAACAGCCCAGTTTAAATAATAGTCTCTGAAACTTTGCTCTCAGCCACAGTGGTGCTTTCCTTCCAGTAGCTTTCCCCTACAAGGCAAGGAAAGGTTAGTAGTTAAGAGGCTAGGACAGACACTGACACAGGCAAGGCACACTTATTCCAAGAGGACATATGGGGAAAGCCCCCCCTCCAAGCACTAACACAAGCAGAACAGTTATTTATACATAAATGCTCATATCTGTATCCCTTGGAGTAAGGACAATAATGCTGTCCTTCATGAAGGGCCTTCACCCCATTGCTCAGCTGAGCTGCTTGCAACCACCATTAAGTATTCCTGTAGGCCAAGATGCGTACCTGCTGGTAACCATCCTATTGTTAAACCACCACACAGGTTTGGGATTCCATCACTGCTTGAAATCCATATAAATGAAACTGTGTGTGTGCACCTGCTCCCTGCCTAAGCTGCCCATCACTGTCTTGCACTCAAGTCACGGATACCAGTTCAGGTTGCAACACACTCATTCATGCTGGCAAGATTCATGGCTCTAGGTGAGAAATAACTTATGTTGATGAATCTCAACAGGCCTGTCAAGAAAAAAAATAAGTCCCCTTCCCTGTTCTCATTAGACCTCTAAAGGGCTGATGGCAGGGAGGGTGCAGTGAGGGATGTTGATGGTGAAGGAAAACTACTTTGTAGGAATTTGTTGCTATTTCTCCCATTCCCAGCCCTTAGCACAACTTCGTAGTAAATGCATGATTCACATGGTAAGCAGTGCTGTAAGATCATAAAAAATTCATTTCCATAGAGTTTGGAGACACTGTGCGATCTTAATTAGGAAACAGAGCAGCCATCTGTAAATTACGACAATATTTGTGAACGGAAGAAGGCAGACACATGGATTTTTTTGCCTTTCCCCTTTTTACAAAGCCTAGACATCTGCTCCACGAAATGAAATACTCTTTGCAGAAAGGCATTGTCTCTCGAGGTTGTTTATTTTGAATATATTTTGGTTCGCAGACGTTAGCAGTTGGGACCGTTCCCCTTCCCGAGTCGGACTTCCAGCACGCTCCTGCACCTCCGACGTTTCCACGCTAACAATAAAGCCAGTGAGCCAGGGGAGACTCGGTACGACCGGCACAGAAGATTTACGGTACTAGTTTATTTACAACTTTTACTTTTCCTCCGAACGCTGGGGTAAACGTTACAAACTTTCTCTGCTATGAGAACTCCCCTCTGAGGGTAGGCGCGTTTTCGGCACTCGGTAGAGAATTTCGCAAAAGCACAACCTTTTGCCAAGAAAGCAGCCGCTCATTTTTTCCCCTTTTCCGGTTAGAAACCGGTGTTAATGAAGTTACGGAGTGCTATGAGGGAATAGAGAGAAGCAAAGGAAGCGGAGAGAGGAGAGGAAAAGCGAGAGCGGGCCACAAACTACCCGGGGGAGGCCGGGAGAGAGGTGAAACTGCCTCCGGGAAATTTAACTAGAGGAGCGCTCCGCAGCACAAACTCACACCAGGAAAAACATATACAAGAAGGGAAAGAGAGGACTCTCTCCCGTACTGAAGAGTCACAGACGTCCCTCTCTTTTTCCCAGCATTTTATTAGTGGTTGTTTCATTTCCATCTCCTCCTTCCACCCCCCACGAGAAAACACCTCCCCCATAATAATAGTACTACCATATATCTATAGCTCTGAAAAAGGTCTGAGAGACTGAATGCACCTTTGAAATCTGCTCCAAGGAGAAAGCCGCATCGCAGTAGCTGGGTCGCTGCAGATACTCCCGGTCGGGCGCCGCGGCGCGCTGGTTCCCTCCGGTCCTTCGCCGCCTCCCGCTATTGCTTCTCGCCGCCCGGCCGGAGTGGACGCCGCCCCCCGCACCGCTGTTCGTTTCCGGATCCAACACGCTAACGGCTGAGGCCATATTGCCGCCACTGCCAGCAGGATGAGGGAGTTGCCTTTGGTGCTGCTGCCGCCACTGCGGCGGGGCCCGGAGCCCAATAGTGACCCGCGGAGCGCGGCGGGGCCCGCGGGGGGCTGGCGGCGCTGCAGACTGCGGGCTGCTGCTGCTGCCGCCACCGCTGCGCGGCCCCTTCACGCGGGGCGTTGGGTGGTGGCTGCCGCCGCGGCCGCTCCTGTCGAGTCGCACCCCGCGCCTCCCATTGCCACATCGCGTGCGGTCCCCAAGGTGTTAGCGGCTGCTCCCCGCACCCAGGGAGGGTGGGTGGGCAGACGCGACCCCTGCCGCTGCGCTTTCCTCCACTCCCGTTGAAAACACTTCCTCTGGTCGCCGCTATCTCCGGAAAACCGCTGTCTGCGGCGGCGCTCAGCGGCGCCGGGGCGGCAGCGCGGGCTGCAGCTGCTGCTGCTGCGCTGTCTCGCCGCGCTGCACCATACTGCCTCAGCGTCCGGGTACTACCCGCGAGCCGCAGGGCCGGTGAAGCTCCGCGCTCTGCCCCGCGGCAGCGGGCAGGCAACTGCCTGACGCTCTTCCCCGGTGTATGTGCGCAGCAGAACCGAGCTAAAACACCCTCGGCTCAAGAGATGAGGTGAAGAAAAAAAAAAAAGGACTCTCCATTTAGATGAGGAGGAGTGAAAGGGGGGAAATGAGAGACAGAGAGAAAAAGAGCTGAAAGCCCGCCCCTGGAGCTGTCAGATGGCTTGGGTTTCTACGAGGTGGATTGGCTCGAGGAGGGTAGAAATTACTCAGCAAACATGACTATTATTAGCTGCTTAGCAACAGCTCACCAAAGTAGAGAGACCACCCAGGCAGGCAACCCTTGTGTGTGCATCACCAGCTTTAGGGGGAGCCTTAAAGAGATCCAGCCTTCTTTGCATGCAGTACTTCCATTAAGGAATGCCTTCCCTCCTTTCTGCTTAATTTTCTTTTCAAGATTTTTTTTCGTTCGGGATGCTTTTAGACAAATACATGCCCAGAACTTTGTCGCGATCCATATATAGATTTTTTTTTTCTTTTAAAAAAGAGAGGGGAAAACGGAAGAAAAGCAGCATTAAACGATTTCTAAAGCCCGTAAAAGAAGATCCTTTTAGGGGCACCTTGGCCTCAAGCTGCAACAAATACTAGGAGGTCCAAGGTGATTTCCCAGGCTTGCAGAAATAATGACAGGGTGGTGAATACTGCGGTAGGAAGTGTCAGATTTTTCTCACTCTGACTTTATTTTTTAACTAAAAAGGTGACTTAGTTCCTTGCAATAAAAACACCCTGTCCAGTTTGAAAAACAGTGGAAGATTATGGGATTTAAAGCCGCACAGTAGCTAGCCTGTTTCAACTTAGGGGTCATTCTTTAAAAGTGAAACCGGAGGACAGCCAATTTTAACATATTTTAGTGTAAAAATTAATGAAATGAAGCCTGCCTGGCCGCGCTAAACACTTCTTAAACTATAGAGAATTGTTTACTTTTTTTGGCACTGCTCCTCCCCGTCTCTTCATTGCGAATCAACCATTAATTGCTGCCGTTACAGCTGCGCGCGTTCCCGTCCAGCCTTGGAGTTGCGCGCATTGGCTCCCAGCGCGGCTCCCCGCGGAGGAGCCGCGGGAAGCGGGGACAGCACAGAGGACGCTCCACTCCGCGCTCCGTCGCGCCCGGCTCCAGGCAGACCTTCCGGCGCACTCGCGCGGAGGACAGAGGAAAACTCGCCCGCCGCGGCTCCGCGCCTGGCCCGGGATGGCTATTTGGGAGCTGCCTCCGAGCAGGCGAATTGCTGCGCGGCAGCGAAGGAGCGCGGCTTTAAGGCGCGCCCGATGTGTGTTCATTAAAAAAAAAAAAAGTCGAGGGGGAGACGGGACGAGACGGGATCGAACCCAACATGCGAGCGAGAGCCTGGAACAATTTCGTCGGACGGCGCGGAGGGGCGCTGTCCCCTCTCTTTCCGCGCCGCGGGCAGCATTGCCGGAGCTGCCGGGGAAGCCGCGGGACGTGCTCGGAGGAGGTCTCTCCCGGTACTGTGTCCCGTACCACACCGGGACCGCCAAGCCCGCGGGCACCGGGCATCTTTCCATTCAATCCGTCAAACGCCCGGGGCTGCGGCCGTGGGCAAAGCCTCCGAGCCTGGGGGCACTGTCAGTGCCATTCTCTCCAGGAGGGGCTGTTTTGCAGAGGTTGTGCACCGGCAGCGGGGCTCCACCGGCAGGGCTGCGAGCCACAAAACCCCAGCACTAGGAGCGGCGTACACACCTCACCACCAGAGAGGCTTTTTGTGAAATTACATAGTGGTGCATTGACAGGGTTTTCCAGGGTCACTGTCACCAGTAGGGGATCCTCTTTCCTTTCCTCACCCTTCCCCCACTTCCTTGTCTTTTGATTGCAACGGAAATCTGCATCTTTGAAGGCCAGGCCTTGTGCTCTTTACTGAGCTGTCTCCAGGAAAACTGCTAGGAGCAGCACACACCTGTACGTACACAAACATGAGAGAAAGAAACCTAAAGTGAGCAAGAGGCCAGTTTCAGTTGGAAACCTCTTATTCAAGTTTCAGCTTGGGAAAATACCTGTGCTTCTCATTAGGAACCAATGAGCTCCTGTTCCCATTCAACCTGACCAGGTGTATTTGGTTTGTGTGGCAAGGTTTGGGGGGGGGGAGGGGGGGGTGGCTTCTGTCAGAAGCTGCTAAAAGCTTCCCCTGTGTCCGATACAGCCAGTGCCAGCTGGCCCCAAAACGGAGACGTCACTGGCTAGGGTCAAGCCAATCAGCTACGGTGGTAGCGGCTCTGGGATAACGTATTTAAGAAGGGGAAAAAAACAGGCACGCAGCTATCCAGTCAGTCCATGACTCTGGGCTTCATCCATCATAGCAGTTTCTCAGGGCAGGGGAGATAGTATGTGGTGTTGGATTGTCATCTGGCACGGTCCATGTCCATGATCTGCAGGTCGAAGATGTCGATCTCGAGGGATTTGTTGGGTGCAAGCTGCTGAAGCCAGTTCTGGTTTCATCACTGCTGCACGTTGCTTGGTTTCAGTGAAGCTCATTCTTCATCAGTCTGGGTGATTCTTACTATAATACCATTGATATGGTAGATAGCAGCCATAGTAGTAATGTCATACTGAACAATTAACATAATACAATTCAAATCATTGACTGTTTTCACCCAAAATCAAGTCTCCTTGAGGTACACATCGGACTTCCCCATCCTTCCGCGTTACCCACCAAGTGCACCCAGGTCCCTGGGCAAAGGCAATCCCACGAACGGGTTTGCCTTTGCCTGAGGCAGGAGTAACCCAGACTGTCTTCCCCAGCATGTTTCTCACATGCACCACAGGGACTTTATCCCCTTCTACAGTACGTAGAAGTTTTGATTGGGCAGGGCCGGCTCTATTAGTAGATCCCCTAGTGTTGACTAACCAGGTGGCTTTGGCTAAATGTTTATCCCAATGTTTGAATGTCCCATCACCCATTGCTCTCAGTGTAGTCTTTAACGGTCCGTTGTATCGTTCAATTTTCCCGGAAGCTGGTGCATGATAGGGGATGTGATACACCCACTCAATGCCGTGCTCTTTGGCCCAGGTGTCTATGAGGTTGTTTCGGAAATGAGTCCCATTGTCCGATTCAATTCTTTCGGGGGTGCCATGTCGCCATAAGACTTGCTTTTCAAGGCCCAGGAGAGTGTTCCGGGCGGTGGCATGGGGCACAGGGTATGTTTCCAGCCATCCGGTGGTTGCTTCCACCATGGTAAGCACATAGCCCTTGCCTTGGCGAGTTTGTGGAAGTGTGATATAGTCAATCTGCCAGGCCTCCCCATATTTATATTTCAACCATCGTCCTTCATACCAGAGGGGCTTTAACCGCTTGGCTTGTTTGATCGCAGCACACGTTTCACATTCATGGATAACCTGTGCAATAGCATCCATGGTCAGGTCCACCCCTCGATCCCGAGCCCATCTATATGTTGCATCTCTTCCCTGATGGCCTGAGGTGTCATGGGCCCACCGAGCTATAAATAATTCACCCTTATGTTGCCAGTCCAGATCCACCTGAGCCACTTCAATCTTAGCAGCCTGATCCACCTGATGGTTGTTTTGATGTTCTTCGGTGGCCCGACTCTTGGGTACGTGAGCATCTACGTGACGTACTTTTATGACGAGATTCTCTAGTCGGGCAGCAATATCTTGCCACAATTCAGCAGCCCAGATGGGCTTGCCTCTGCGTTGCCAGTTGCTCTGCTTCCATTGCTGCAGCCACCCCCATAGAGCATTTGCTACCATCCATGAGTCAGTATAAAGATAGAGTACTGGCCATTTTTCTCGTTCAGCAATATCTAAAGCCAGCTGGATGGCTTTCACCTCTGCAAACTGACTTGATTCACCTTGTCCTTCAGCCACTTCTGCAACTCGTCGTATAGGGCTCCATACAGGAGCTTTCCACCTTCGATGTTTGCCTACAATACGACAGGACCCATCAGTAAACAGGGCATATTGCCTTTCATTCTCTGGCAGTTCATTATATGGTGGAGCCTCTTCAGCACGCGCCACCTCCTCTTCCGGTGATATTCCAAAATCTCTGCCTTCTGACCAGTCCATGATCACTTCCAAGATTCCCGGGCGATTAAGATGTCCAATTCGAGCCCGCTGTGTAATAAGCGCGACCCACTTACTCCACGTAGCATCAGTCGCATGATGTGTAGAGGGGACCCTCCCTTTGAACATCCAGCCCAGCACCGGCAGTCGGGGTGCCAGGAGGAGCTGTGCTTCAGTACCAACCACTCTGAGGCAGCTCGAACTCCTTCATATGCCGCCAATATCTCCTTTTCAGTTGGAGTATAGCGGGACTCAGATCCCCTATATCCTCGACTCCAAAACCCGAGAGGTCGACCTCGAGTCTCTCCTGGTGCCTTCTGCCAGAGACTCCAGGTAGGGCCATTCTCCCCGGCTGCCGTGTAGAGCACATTTTTAACATCTTGTCCTGCCCGGACTGGCCCGAGGGCTACGGCATGAACTATCTCCTGTTTGATTTGTTCGAAGGCTTGTCGTTGCTCAGGGCCCCATTTAAAATTGTTCTTCTTCCGGGTCACTTGATAAAGAGGGCTTACAATCAGACTGTAATTTGGAATATGCATTCTCCAGAAACCCACAACGCCCAAAAATGCTTGTGTTTCTTTTTTGCTAGTTGGTGGAGACATAGCTGTTATTTTGTTGATCACATCCGTTGGGATCTGTCGACGTCCATCTTGCCATTTTATTCCTAAAAACTGGATCTCTTGTGCAGGTCCCTTGACTTTACTTTGTTTTATAGCAAAACCAGCTTTCAGAAGGACTTGAATTATTTTCTTCCCTTTCTCGAACATGTCTTCTGCTGTGTTGCCCCAGATGATGATGTCATCAATGTATTGCAGATGCTCTGGAGCTTCACCCTGTTCCAGTGCAGTTTGTATCAGCCCATGGCAAATGGTAGGGCTGTGTTTCCACCCCTGGGGAAGTCGATTCCAGGTGTATTGGACACCCCTCCAGGTGAAAGCAAACTGTGGCCTGCACTCTGCCGCCAAAGGGATCGAGAAAAACGCGTTAGCAATATCAATGGTGGCGTACCACTTGGCTGCCTTTGACTCCAGTTCATATTGAAGTTCTAGCATGTCCGGCACGGCAGCGCTCAATGGCGGCGTGACTTCATTCAGGCCACGATAGTCTACTGTCAGTCTCCACTCTCCATTAGACTTTCGCACTGGCCATATGGGGCTGTTAAAGGGTGAGTGAGTCTTGCTGATCACTCCTTGGCTCTCCAGCCGACGAATCAGCTCATGGATGGGGATCAGGGAGTCTCTGTTGGTGCGATATTGCCGCCAGTGCACTGTTGTGGTAGCAATCGGCACCTGTTGTTCTTTGACCCTGAGCAACCCCACCACAGAAGGGTCCTCTGAGAGACCAGGCAAGGTGGACAGCTGTTTAATTTCTTCCGTCTCCAAGGCAGCTATACCAAAAGCCCACTGGTACCCTTTTGGGTCCTTGAAATACCCACTTCTTGTAAATAGGAATCAGAAGTCCCTTCAAGAGGATCAGAGGTGAGATCAGCTCTTCTATTCTTTCTGGGAAGCTGCCCACTGGAAAGTGGAGCAACGATTTTCCTCGAGGAACCTGAACCCCCTTTTGTAATTGTTTTTCCTTGCAGCTCGTGTACTCGTGCCTCTAGGGTCGAGGTAGGTTTTCCATCCCACCTCCTCATGTCCTCTCCGTAGTCACGCAATTGAAACCACAGGGTGGCTCGTGGTGTGTATCCTCTGTACTAACCGGGCCCGACCCTGCTTAGCTTCTGAGAGCAGACGAGATCGGGTGTTCTCAGGGCAGTATGGCCGTAGGCAGATGACAATCCAAGACCACATACCATCTCCCCTGCCCTGAGAGACTGCTATGATGGATGAAGCCCAGAGTCATGGACTGACTGAACTCCATAGACATTTTAAAGTGATGGCCCATGGACTAAGAAAGTGATATCTGTGTGTATATATTAAAAGACAGGAAGAGTAATAATGAATAATTGGAATGTATTGAAAAGTATAGGACCTGGGCATGACGTAAATGGTATGGAATAAGGGGTGGATACTGTCCTGGTTTCAGCCAGGATAGAGCTGGTTTTCTTCACAGAAGCTAGTGTGAGACTGAATTTCAGCCAGGATGGAGCTGGTTTTCTTCACAGAAGCTAGTGTGAGACTGTGTTTTGGATTTGGGATGAGGAACTGTTGATAATGTGCTGATGTTTTGGGTTGTTGCTGAGCAGTCAAGGACAGTCCAGCTTCTTGTGCTGGCCTGTCAGCAAGCAGGCTGGGGGTGCACGGGGAGCTGGGAGGGGACACAGCCGGGACAGCTGACCCAGACTGGCCAAAGAGATACTCCCTACCATCCGACGTCATGCCCAGTACATAAACTGGAGTTGGCCGGGGGGCGGAAATCGCTGCTCGGGGACGGGCTGTCGATCACGGGGTGGTGAGCAATTGCTGTATTGGGCCTCACTTGTTCTTGTACATTCCTTTGTCGGTATTATCATTATTGTTCCCTTCTTTCTTTCTGTCCTATTAAACCGTGTTTATCTCAACCCACGAGGTTTTTCCTAATTCTCTCCCCCGTCCCACTGCGGGAGGGGGAGTGAGCGAGCGGCTGCGTGGTGCTTAGTTGCCGGCTGGGGCTAAACCACGACAGTCCCTTTTGGCGCCCAACGTGGGGCCACTAAAAGGACTGTCGTGGTTTAGCCCCAGCCGGCAACTAAGCACCACGCAGCCGCTCGCTCACTCCCCCTCCCGCAGTGGGACGGGGGAGAGAATTAGGAAAAACCTCGTGGGTTGAGATAAACACGGTTTAATAGGACAGAAAGAAAGAAGGAAACAACAATGATCATACCAACAAAGGAATGTACAAGAACAAGTGATGCCCAATACAGCAATTGCTCACCACCCGGCCATCGACAGCCCGTCCCCGAGCAGCGATTTCCGCCCCCCGGCCAACTCCAGTTTATGTACTGGGCATGACGTCGGATGGTAGGGAGTATCTCTTTGGCCAGTCTGGGTCAGCTGTCCCGGCTGTGTCCCCTCCCAGCTCCCCGTGCACCCCCAGCCTGCTTGCTGGCAGGCCAGCACGAGAAGCTGGACTGTCCTTGATTGCTTAGCAACAACCCAAAACACCAGCACATTATCAACACTTTCTCATCCCAAATCCAAAACACAGTGTCACACTGGCTTCTGTGAAGAAAACCAGCTCTATCCTGGCTGAAACCAGGACACCTTGCAAGGTGTTCTCAACAATACCATATGATGTCATGCTCAGTATATAAAGCTGGGGCAAAGAAGAAGGAAGGGGTGGGGAGACGTTTGGAGTTATGGTGTCTGTCTTCCCAGGAAACCGTTATGTGTGATGGAGCCCTGCTTTCCTGGGGATGTCTGAATTCCTGCCTGCTGATGGGGAGTAGTGAATGAATTACTTTCTCTGCTTGTGTGCACAGCTTTTTCTTTACCTATTAAACGGTCTTTATCTCAACCCAAGAGTTTTCTCACTCTTACTCTTCCGATTCTCTCCCCCGTCCCACAGTGGGGGAGTGAGCGAGCGGCTGTGTGGTGTTTAGTTGCTGGCTGGTGTTAAACCATGACAGCAGCATTTGCAGCCAGAGAGAGGAGTGACAATATGTGAAAACAACTCTGCAGACACCAAGGTCAGTGAAGAAGGAGGGGGACAACGTGCTTCAGGTGCCGGAGCAGAGATTCCCCTGCAGCCCACAGTGAAGACCATGGTGAGGCAGGCTGTCACCCTGCAGCCCATGGAGCTCGACAGTGGAGCAGATATCCACCTGCAACCCATGGAGGACCCCATGCCAAAGCAGGTGGATGCCCGAAGGAGGCTGTGACCCCGTGGGCAGCCTGCGCTGGAGCAAGCTGGAGCAAGGACCTGTGGACCCATGGAGAGAGGAGTCCACGCTGGAGCAGGTTTGCTGGCACAGCTTGCGACTACATGGGGGACCCATGCTGAAGCAGTCTGTTCCTGAAGGACTGCACCCCATGGAAGGGACCCAGGCTGTTTGTGAAGAACTGCAGCCTGTGGGAAGGACTCATGTTGGAGAAGTTCGTGGAGAACTCTCTCCTGTGGGAGGGACACTACACTGGAGCAGGGGAAGAGTGTGAGTCCTTCCCTTGAGGAGGAAGGAGCAGCAGAAAACAGCGTGTGATGAACTGACCACAACCCCCATTCCCCATCCCGCTGTGCCACTCGGGGGGGAGGTGGTAGAGAATTCAGGAGCAAAGTTGAGCCCATGAAGAAGGGAGGGGGAAGGTGATTTAAGATTTGGTTTTGGTTCTCATTATCCTACTCTGATTTTCATTGGCAATAAATTAAACTAATTTCCCCAAGTTGAGTCTGTGTTACCTGTGATAACTGCTGAATAATCTCTCCCTGTCCTTATCTGGACCCATAAGCTTCTCGTTATATTTTCTCTCCCCTGTCCAGCTGAGGAGGGGGAGTGATAGAGCGTCTTTCACAGGATCACAGAATCACCAAGGTTGGAAAGGACCTTCAAGATCATCAAGTCCAACCATTAATCCAGCACCACCATGTTCCCTAAACCATGTCCCGAAGGGCAACGTCCACACGTTTTTTGAACATTTCCAGAGATGGTGACTCCACCACCTCCCTGGGCAGCCTGTTCCAATGCTTGACCACCCTCTCAGTGAAGAAATTTTTCCTAATATCCAATCTAAACCTCCCCTGGCGTAACTTAAGGCCATTTCCTCTTGTCCTATCGCTGGTTACTTGGGAGAAGAGACCAACACCCTCGTCGCCACAACCCCCTTTCAGGTAGTTGTAGAGAGCAATAAGGTCTCCCCTCAGTCTCCTTTTCTCTAGACTGAACAACCCCAGTTCCCTCAGCCGCTCCTCATAAGACTTGTGCTCCAGACCCCTCACCAGCTTCGTTGCCCTTTTTGGACACACTCAAGCACCTCAACATCCTTCCTGTAGTGAGGGGCCCAAAAGTGAACACAGGATTCGAGGTGCAGCCTCACCTGTGCCAAGTACAGGGGCACAATCACTTCCCTACTCCTGCTGGCCACACTATTCCTGATACAGGCCAGGATGCTGTTGGCCTTCTTGGCCACCTGGGCACCCTGCCGGCTCATGTTCAGCCGGCTGTCAACCAGCACCCCCAGGTCCCTTTCCGCCAGGCTGCTCTCCAGCCACTCCTCCCCAAGACTGTAGCGTTGCATGGGGTTGTTGTGGCCAAAGTGCAGGACCCTGCACTTGGCCTTATTAAACCTCATACAGTTGACCTCAGCCCATCGATCCAGCCTGTCCAGATCCCTCTGCAGAGCCCTCCTACCCTCCAGCAGATCAACACTCCCACCCAACTTGGTGTCATCTGCAAACTTACTGAGGGAGCACTTGATACCTTCATCCAGATCATCAATAAAGATATTGCACAAGACCAGCCCCAGAACCGAGCCCTGGGGAACACCGCTTGTGACCGGCCGCCAGCCGGATTTAACGCCGTTCACCACAACTCTCTGGGCTCGACCATCCAGCCAGTTCTTTACCCAGCGAAGAGTAAACCTGTCTAAGCCACGAGCCGCCAGTTTCTCCAGGAGAATGCTGTGGGAGACGCTGTCAAAGGCTTTACTAAAGTCCAGGTAGACAATGTCCAGTCTTTCCCTCATCCACTAGGCGGGTCACCTGGTCATAGAAGGAGATCAGGTTCATCAAGTAGGACCTGCCTTTCATGAACACGTGCGGGCTGGGCCTGATCCCTTGGGTGTCCTGCACATGCCCTGTGAGCACTCTCAAGACCAACCGCTCCATAATCTTCCCTGGTACAGAGGTCAGGCTGACAGGCCTGTAGTTCCCGGGATCCTCCTTCCGGCCTTTCTTGTAGATGGGCATCACATTGGCAAGCCTCCAGTCTTCTGGGACCTCCCCTGTTAACCAGGACTACTGATGAATGATGGAGAGTGGCTTGGCAAGCTCCTCCGCCAGCTCTCTCAGTACTCTCGGGGGGATCCCATCAGGCCCCATAGACTTGTGGGTGTCCAGGTGGCTTAACAGGTCCTTAACTGCTTCCACTTGCATTATGGGTGGGTTATTGTGCTCTCCATCCCCATCTTCCAGTTCAGGGGGCTGAATACCCTGCGGATACCTGGACTGGCTATTAAAGACTGAGGCAAAGAAGGCATTAAGTACCTCAACCTTGTCCTCGTCCTTGGAGACAATGTTCCCCACCATATCCAGTAGGGGATGGAGTTTCTCCTTGCCTCTCTTTTTGTTGTTAATATATTTGTAGAAGCATTTTTTATTATCCTTTACAACTGTGGCCAGACCGAGCTCTAGCTGGGCTTTTGCCTGTCTAGTTTTGTCCCTGCTTGACCTAATGAGATCCTTGTACTCTTCGTGAGTTGCCTGCCCCTTCTTCCAGAGGTGATAAACTCTCCTCTTTTCCCTGTGTCCCAGCAACATCTCCCTGTTCAGCCCCCTTTGGTGGGCACCTGGCATCTTGCCTAGGTCAAACCACCACAGTGGCAAGGCATCGGACATGGAAGACTGCTGTGTGCAGTTCTATATGACAAGTTGTAGAAACTGCTGAAGTTGTAGGGGAATCGAGCCAATCTGCAGAAGTGAATGCCATCCAGCTAGCTTTTGACATTGTTGAGCAAGAAAAATGGGCAATACTTTATCTGTATACTGACTCATGGATGGCAAACCCATCTGGGCTGCTGCACTGTAGCAAGATATTGCTGACCGGCCTGAGAATCTGGTTGTAAAAGTACGCCACGTTGATGCCCACGTACCCAAGAGTCAGGTCACTGAAGAACATCAAAAGTACATCAGATGTGTCAGGCTGCTAAGACTGAATTGGCTCAGGTGGATCTGGACTGGCAACATAAGGGTGAATTATTTATAGCTCAGTGGGCCCATGACACCTCAGGCCATCAGGGAAGAGATTCAACATACAGATGGTCTCATGATCAAGGTGTGGACTTGACCATGGACACTATTGCACAGGTTATCCATGAATCTGAAACATGCACTGTAGCTGAACAAGTCAAGCGGTTAAAGCCCCTCTGGTATGAAGGACGATGGTTGAAATATAAATATGGGGAGGCCTGGCAGATTGACCACATCACACTTCCACAAACTCACCAAGGCAAGCGCTATGTGCTTACCATGGTGGAAGCAACCACCGGATGGCTGGAAACATATCCTGTGCCCCATGCCACCGCCCGGAACACTATCCTGGGCCTTGAAAAGCAAGTCTTATGGCGACATGGCACCCCCGAAAGAATTGAGTCAGACAATGGGACTCATTTCCGAAACAACCTCATAGACACCTGGGCCAAAGAGCACGGCATTGAGTGGGTATATCACATCCCCTATCATGCACCAGCCTCTGGGAAAACTGAACAATACAAGGGACTGTTAAAGACTACCCTGAGAACAATGGGTGACGGGACATTCAAACATTGGGATAAACATTTAGCCAAAGCCACCTGGTTAGTCAACACTAGGGGATCTACTAATAGAGCCGGCCCTGCCCAGTCAAAACTTTTACGTACTGTAAAAGGGGATAAAGTCCCTGTAGTGAGCATAAAAAATATGCTGGGGAAGACAGTCTGGGTTATTCCTGCCTCAGGCAGAGACAAACCCACCTGTGGGATTGCTTTTGCTCAAGGACCTGGGTGCACTTGGTGGGTAATGCGGAAGGATGGGGAAGTCCGATGTGTACCTCAAGGAGATTTAATTTTGGGTGAGAATAGCCAAGAATTTGAACTGTATGATATTAATTCCTGTATAATACTGCATGGCATCTCTTCTATGGCTGCTATATTGCATATCAATGTTGTTACAGTAAGAATCACTCAGATTAATAAAGAATGAACTTTAATGAAACCGAATAACGAGCAGCTTTGATGGAACCAGAACTGGCTTCAGCATGCAACAATTCAACACCACACACCATCTCTCCTGACCTGAGAGACTGTTATGTCAGATGGAGCCCAAAGTTGCGGGAGAAGGATGGACTTCACAACTCTATGAGAGTTATATTCCGAAGCTGTTTATTGTCTTGTCTGACTCCAATATATATCATAATCTTTGTTTAGTCACTGCGCACACACTCATGATTGGTTACAGCTTGTTACACACATTATTGCAATTGGCTATATATAAAATATCACGTGCGGTCCACGCGCCTCTCACACAGTCAGGATTCGCTGCTTGCAGGTGTTCCTGTTTTCCTCGCTTCTTCTTAGTTGTTTTCCACAGCTCCTTCTCCTCAAGGCCGAGCCGTGCAGATCAACACCACAGCTCCTTCTCCTTATGGTCGAGCTGTGCAGGGTGATCCCAACACAAAGTCATGGACTAAATGAACTCAACGGACTTTTTAGAGGGATGGTCCATAGACTAAGGGAATGATATCTCTGTGTGTATATATCAAAAGACGGGAAAAGCGGTGGTGATTAATTGGAATGTATTGGGAAGTGTAGAACCTGGGCATGATGTAGATGGTATGGAATAAGGAGTGGATACTGTCCTGGTTTTGGCTGGAATAGAGTTAATTTTCTTCCTAGTATCTGGTATGGTGGTGTGTTTTGGATTCAGTATGAGAATAATGTTGATAACACACTGATGTTTTAGTTCTTGCTAAGTAGTGTTTATACTTTTCAGCTTCCCATGCTCTGCCAGTGAGGAGGTGCACAAGAAGCTGAGAGGGGGCATAGCCAGGACAGCTGATCCAAACTGGCCAAAGGGATATTCCAGACCATATAACATCATGCTAAGTATATAAACTGGGGGAGTTGGCCGGGGAGGGATGGTGACCATGGCTCAGGAACTGGCTCGGCATTGGTCAGCACGTGGTGAGGAATTGTATTGTGCATCACTTATTTTGTATATTTTTTATTATTATTATTATTATTATTATTATTATTATTATTATTATTATTATTTTCTCTTCCCTTGCTGTCCTGTTAAACTCTCTTTATCTCAACCCACAAGTTTTACCTTTTTTTTTCGATTCTCCTCCCCACCCCACCGGGAGGAGGGAGGAGGGAGTGAGCGAGCAGCTGCGTGGAGCCTAGTTGCCAGCTGGTGTTAAAGCATGACACAGGGTAAGTGGGGATAAGAAAGGAAGATTTTCTTGGAGAAGCTGGAGGTGGAAGATAGCTTATCTACATGTGGTACCTTGATGAAAGAGGGAGGGAGGGAGGAAGGAAGGAAGGAAAGAAAGAAAGCAAGCATTCATGTGATGTATTTAATTTTTAAGGAATTAAGAAAATTAAGAGGGTTTCAGTGATATAGCTCCATCTTGTATATTGCCTTAGCCTTAGTATGGGACATATACCTGGCTTCTGAGAATGGGGAGGGGAGAGGAATTGACAAAATGTCTGTTGTTTAAGCATAGTTTTAAAAGATTTTTGTTTTTAAGCCAAGCTTGAAATCTGCCAGCTTCTAACCAGGCAACAAGTTTTAGTTCCGGTTCAAGGGCTTTAATATAGTTTCAGCACCAGTTTCATAGTTGTATCTACATTTTTGTCAGGGCTATTAGAGTCACTGTGTGGCTGAATTATAATCTGACACTGTATCTCAAGAGGATTTAATATTTTTGAGAAATGTTAGGCCTGAGGAGGGAGGGGGAGGAAGAGGAATCCTTTAAAATCTATTTGCTTTCAAGAACCAGTAAATGTAAAATTTCTGGCTCACTGGATTCATTTCTTGGACTTTTCTGTTTTTATCCTTATTTCACACACACATACACATATGTGCTTGCACACCTTTTTTTTTTCTTTCTTCTGCCTTTGCTATAGTGTATAAAGCCCTTTTGAGACATGTAGGAGCGATGTGTATACTGAATTAGCAGTATGAAAGAAAGACACAATAAGCCTGCATTGCTTTGCTTCCTTTTAATTTCTCACACCTATATCTCTAATAAATTTGTTGCTCCTTCAGTGGGCCAAAGAGATCATGTCACTCAGCTTTTTTTTCTGCAAGGTCTGGTGGCAGAGATCACGAAAATGAATGTCCTACTTTCTTCCAAATGCATGAATTGAGTTATATCATTACACAGACTCAGTGTTGTCTGGATTTTCTAAAAACTTTTCAGCTTAACTTTCCTCCCTTTCTGCACATTAAAGTCCTGGAAGTGGCAAAGCACTTTTTTGGAAAAGAATCTGTTTTGAAGATGACACTGGTTTATAAAACTAAAGCCCTTTGTGGAATATGACAAGGTCTGCTAGAGCCAGGATGTCCTCCAGGTTTTGGAGCGAAAGGACTGCTGCTACTGCTGCTGTCCTTTGCAGCTCCCCGTGAACTTAGATTGCCCTCCCCTGAGAATCTGCTGCTGTGCTGGAGGAGCACAGAAACTTGTTGGCTCTGAATTTGCATTTCTCCGCAGCTCTCTGTAGAAGAAAATGCCTGTGCTCCTAGATTGGTGCTATAGATCCCTCATTTGCTCCTTTGTGCCATACAGAACAGCTTTCCATTAAAGGAGATCAGGGATTATTAGCCATATTATTTTGACAAGTTGGTTCGAGCAGTTCTCTTTCTTCCAGTGTTGAGGAGGGGGAGAGAGCAAGGAGTGAGCAGGGCTTGTTTCATGCTACTGGGTCCTTTCCCAAGTGCAGGCACTCTACAGAGGGGCTGCCCTGCAGAGTGGCTCCTTGCTGCACACCGCTACCACTGGACTGTAAAACCCATATGCAAGGTAGCAAGTAGGGCACTCAGTGGGTGGGGCATTTATTTAGAGGAATGGAGAGGTTTAGGTGGCAGATTCAAGTAGGTGCGCTACTCTGCAAAACACAGGGAAGTTGCTACCCTATGACCTTATTTAATGCCAAAGCCAATATAAGGCAGGTATGTGGAGCATAGGGCTGAAGCAGACCTTGCGTAATGAAAACGTGAGAGGCAAAAAATTGAAAGGATACACAAAACCAGCTTATTTTCCTGCAAGTTGGTTGTTATGGTTTAGCCCCAGCCGGCAACTAAGCACCACGCAGCCGCTTGCTTGCTCCCCCATGGTGGGACGGGGGAGAGAATCAGAAAAGTAAAAGCGAGAAAACTTGTGGGTTGAGATAAAGACAGTTTAATAGGTAAAGCAAAAGCTGCACATGCAAGCAAAGAAAACAAGGAATTCATTCACTACTCCCCATGGGCAGGCAGGTGTTCAGCCATCTCCAGGAAAGCAGGGCTCCATCGCGTGTAACGGTTACTTGGGAAGATAGAT
The DNA here is from genome assembly GCF_964289735.1 of Phaethon aethereus. Lineage (NCBI taxonomy): Eukaryota > Metazoa > Chordata > Aves > Phaethontiformes > Phaethontidae > Phaethon > Phaethon aethereus. The sequence continues at coordinate 37,405,992 of NC_138581.1, read as the reverse complement.
GCCATAACTCCAAACGTCCCCCCACCATTCCTTCTTCTTCTCCCCAGCTTTATATACTGAGCATGACATCATATGGTATGGAATATCCCTTTGGCCAGCCTGTGTCAGCTGTCCTGGCTGTGTCCCCTCCCAGCTTCCCATGCACTCCCAGCCTTCTTGTTGGCAGGCCAGCATGAAAAGCTGGACAGTCCTTGACTGCTTAGCAACAACTAAAAACATCAGCACGTTATCAACATTTTCTCATCCCAGATCCAAAACACAGTCTCACACTAGCTTCTGTGAAGAAAATTAACTCTATCCCAGCTGAAACCAGGACAGTATCCAACTCTTATTCCATACCATTTACGTTATGCTCAGGTACCACACTATCCGATACAACCTCATTAACCACCACTTCCCATCCTTTGATATAATACACAGATATTATTCCCTTAGTCTATGGACCACCCCTGTAAAATGTCTGTGAAATGTCCACAAATGTCTGTGAAATGTCCATTGAGTTCATTTAGTCCATGACTTTGGGCTCCATCTCTTATGGTGATCACTCAACACAGGAGAGATGGTGTGTTGCATGGAGTTACTGGGCACCAAAGCCAGCTCAGGTCAGGTCACTGCTGCACTTGCACTGCTTCTTGTAAGGCTTGTCCTCCATTCATTCAGGTGGTTCCTGCTATAGTAATTCCTATAACATGCAACTCAAATCATAGGTTACAACAATTTAAAGGTACTTCCATTACAGTCTCCACCCCTGGGCCCTTTGGACTGGACCATCAGGTTTAACATTGCCATGAACTCCTCCCCTTGCCCTTGCTCCAGCTTGGACTTATCCACAGTCTGCAGTCCCTTCCATGAGCCACAGTCTCTCCAGGGGCACATCTGCTGCGGCATAGACTTATCCAGAGTCACAGTCACTTCGAGGTATACCTGTTCCAAAATGGACTCCTCCATGGGCCACAATGACTTCAGAGATATACCTGCTCCAGCTTGGCCTTACCCACAGCCACAGTCCCTTCAGAAGTGGAACTGCTGCAGTGTGGCCTTACCCATGGTTCCAGTCCCTCCAGGAATGTACCTGCACTGTCAAGGGCTTATCCTTGGCCACACACTTTGAGGTGCTCCAGCATGACCTCATGCACAGCCACTGATGCTTCAAGGTGTACCTGATGCAACATGGATTTATCCACAGCCACAGACGCTTCGAGATGTACCTTCTCCAGCATGGACTGATCCTTATGCCACAATCCCATCAGAGGTATACCTGCTGCAGCACAGACATAAACATGGCCACAGATGCTTCGGGGTGTCCTGCTCCCACATGGACTCATCCACAGGTCACAGTCCCTTTGACTTGAGTTCACACTGGAGTTCCAGCCTGTCCAGTACAGCAGCACAGAAAAAGCAGCGATGCCCTGGACATCTGCCAGCCCAGGCGCATCGCCATTGCTGTTATCAAAATGTTCCCAGGCACTGTGGAGTAAGATGATCAGCAGTACAGCAGTACGGCAAGAAGCTGTGGTGGTGCATCCACCCATCCCACCGCCCCGCCTCGCCTTGTACCTGGGCCACTCTAAGTTTACTGACAATCCTTGGCCTCCGAACAAAGGGTTTGGTGGCTGAGAACCCGTCCACTGTTCCAAGCACTCTTGTGTAGCCAGGGAGGAGAATGGCACTGAGTGTATCAGGAACCGATCGCCTAAACAAGGTACAGAACAAGAACAGAACTAATCAATTATCTCCAGACAATCCTGGCAGCCTTACTGCTAAAACTTGAGAAACCACCTGCCTGGATTGTGGAAACTCACTGATGCCTAAAGTCAATCATCTCCCAGTCCTATAAAAAGTGGTCCCAAGTGAGACCTTTTGAGCTCTCCTGGACCACAGCGGGCTGCGACCAGCACCTCCCTCTGAGGGGGATGCCTCTCAGAGTCTGTGAAACTTCAAGATTGTGATCAGCTCAGAGGCTCCACTGTTCACCCGTTGAGCAATGCAAAGCATTCGATGTATTTGACCAAATTTGAGGGGGATATTTAATAGGTACTTTTGTACATATTTTCTCTACATCTCTTTATGTGTCTCTATCTCTACACCTATATGTGTGTGTGTGACTAAGGAATCTTAGTAAGTTTTAGGGTGATTATGCTGCTAAGTTTTATATGATTTGATACTGTGATTTAACTCAATAGCATTAGTGAATTTAATTGCTGTTGTTTTGTATTAGATTGTTGCCATCCTAAAGTTACACCAAGCAGAAAATATATCACCACACCAGAATCCCTGATACTCTATCCCTTTAGTCATAAAGCATTGACCAAGTCTGGGACTAGGAGTGGATTCAGCCACACCTAGACTCCTCTCTGAGAAGGAGTTAAGAAAGCAAGGGGGTCCGCTCTGAACCTTGTGACTCAACGGGAGGGCACTCCTTTACTTCCCTTACCTAACCTTAGTCATAAACCGTTGACCAAGTCTGTGACTAGGGGTGGATTTCGGTTCACTCTCAACCTCGTGACTCAACGGGAGGGTCTCCCCTACTTTCTCTCCTCAATATACACATTAACCTGATTCGATCCATGAGTAAATCATTCCAATTTAATTGTAATTTGGTTTCTCTGTATACCTTTTCCATGTTGAATAAGTAATAGAGTGGACCTTGCAATCAAATTCTGTGAAGTCGCGCTTTTTACAAATTTATATTAAAATCATTCGCTTTCTGATGTCTTCAGCGTTGATTCTTTAAGCGGCCTAAATTATTCATTCGCGACAGAAGCAGAAGCAAAAAGTAGCCATTAACGAGCACTAGACTCTAATATACAGTAAGGCAAGTAAGCCTCATGGCAAGCACAGGAGCCTGCCAATTAATAGCTAAAGAGCAATAACAGCTATAAATTCAATCTAGCACATTCCAATCAAATCTGTTGTTATCTCAAACCCTTCGAGCCCCATGTTGGGCACCAAAAAGCACTGTTGTGGATTAACCCCAGCCAGCGACTAAGTACCACACAGCCACTTGCTCACTCCCCCATGGTGGGACTGGGAAGAGAATCATAAGAGTAAAAGTGAGAAAACTCATGAGCTGAGATAAAGACAGTTTAATAGGTAAAGCAAAAGCTGCGCACACAAGCAAAGCAAAACAAGGAATTCATTCACTACTTCCCATTGGCAGGCAGGTGTTCAGCCCTCTCCAGGAAAGCAGGGCTCCATCACGCTGAAAGCAGGACAGTTTCCTTTTTCCTAGTTGGTGCAGACATAGCTGTTATTTTGTTGATCACATCCATTGGGGTCTGACAACATCCATCTTGCCATTTTATTCCTAAAATCTGTCTAAATCCTGTGCACGTCCCCTCACCTTACTTTGTTTTATGGCAAAACTGGATTTTAGAAGGGTTTGAATTATTTTCTTCCCTTTCTCGAAAACTACTTCTGATGTGTTGCCCCATATGATGATGTCGTCAATGTATTGCAGGTGCTCTGGAGCCTCACCCTGCTCCAGTGCAGTCTGGATCAGTCCATGGCAAATGGTAGGGCTGTGTTTCCACCCCTGGGGCAGTCGGTTCCACGTGTACTAGACACCCCTCCAAGTGAAAGCAAACTGTGGCCTGCACTCTGCCACCAAAGGGATTGAGAAAAATGCGTTAGTGATGGCAATTGTGGCATACCACTTGGCTGCCTTTGACTGCAAGTTCATATTGAAGTTCTAGCATGTCCAGCATGGCAGCATTCAGTGGCGGTGTGATTCCATTCTGGCCACTGTCAGTCTCCACTCTCCATTAGACTTTCGCACTGGCCATATGGGGCTGTTAAAGGGTGAGCAATTCTTTCTGATAACTCCTTGGCTCTCCAATCGACAAATCAGCTTATAGATGGGAATCAGGGAGTCTCTGTTGGTGCGATATTGCTGCCCGTGCACTGTTGTGGTAGCGTTTGGCACCTATTTTTCTTTGACCTTCAGCAACCCTGCAAGAGAAGGGTCCTCCAAGAGACTGGGCAAGGCAGGCAGCTGTTTAATTTCCTCCATCTCCAAAGCAGCTATGCTAAAAGCCCACTGATACCCTTTTGGCTCCTTGAAATTCACTCTCCTGAGTATGCCACGTGTCATGTGCACTGGTCTTCCTCTGGATCTGTGTTATTTGGGTCATTATAAGTCACCTCCAGCACGGCTAATTCCCACAGGTACTAGATACCTCTCTCGAATGGTGGTCCACTTGCCTGGGTAGACACATAACATCTTTCTTGAAGGGACAGCTTGCTTTCACACCTGACAGGAGTCTCCTCCAGAGACTGAAGACTTGTGTCCCTTTTCCAATTGCCTTGTCAAGGCCCCCTTCCCTAGAAAGGGATCCCAGCTGCTTGGCTTCCCTACCCTCTAATTCCAGGCTACTGGCCCCATTATCCCAGCATCGGAGCAGCCAGGTGACAATGTGCTCACCTGGACGACGGCTGAAATCCTTTCACATATCTCGCAGTTCACTCAGGGATAGAGATAGGGTGGTTACCGTCACTTGCCGAGGAGACCAGCTCCAGTGTATGTAAGTCTGCACCGAGGAAGGGAAAATCGGGAAAAAAGGCCAACAGAGAGCTCTTTTTGGGGCTTTTTGAATCTGGGAAAGCGGAACGCCTGTGCTGGCGGCCAGCAGCTTGTGGGCGGGCTGCTGACATGGCACGAGCGGAGCCGGCACCACCGGCGGCAGATCCAAACCAGGTGTAAACGCGCCTAACGGTCACTTGCCGAGACCACACCCCCCCTCATAAAAGAAGCCCCAAGGGAGCACAGTGACCAGGTCGCTGCGCACCAAGCGAACAAGTAGTGAGAGGGGATGTTGGGATCACTCTGCACGGCTCGACCTTAAGGAGAAGGAGCTGCAGCATTGAGAAGCTGGTAAACAGCTAGATATCTGCACGGCTCGGCCTTGAGAAGAGGGAGCTGTGGCACTGGGAAGCTGGTAAACAGCTGGACATCTGCAGGGCTCGGCCTTGAGGAGAAGGAGCTGTGGTAAACAGCTAAGAAGCAGCACTGTATAAGAAAAACAGGATGGAACCCGGACCACGTAGCAGTAACCGCAAGTAGGAGGAGTATGATAATGCAATCTTTAGAGCCAAGCCAATGATTGTAAGACAAGTATGCATAAGGTAGAACTTAGTGTATAAATATGTGTAAGGTTTTGCAATAAAGTTGAAGCTTGCTTTATCACTCATATTGAGTCGACTGCTTGCCTTCCCTCACTCGTCGCAAGGGTATATCCGGGGCGTCACACCCAAGGCGTTGCAGTTTGTGCAGCAGGAAGCGCGGGCAGGGTGCTAAGAGCTCTGCTAGTGCAAGAGGTAAGTTCAGTAAGTTCCCAGTTGGCAAGGAGCGAAGCAGTGGCCTTCTTGCTATAAGCACTTTCTCCGTTAGTGCGAGCAGGGCACGCGGGAGAGCTCAGCCATGGCCAGGCGGAAGGCAGTGATCTCCACACCTGCCAGAATGGATGTGGGAACCCAGACAGAACTCCCATGGAAACATGCAGCTGCCCAGGTCACAGACTGCAGGGAGTGCCAGAGCCTTGCACTGGCAACAAGTGGCAGTGATGAAAACTGCTGTGTCCGCTGTGAACAGGTGGATGGCCTGCTCGGCCTGGTGGCAGAGCTGCGCGAGGAGGTTGAAAGGCTGAGGAGCATTAGGGAGGCTGAACAGGAGATAGACTGGTGGAGCCAGGCTCTGCACTCCTTGAAACAGAATTGGGAGCACCCACCAGAAAGCACCCAGGATCAAGGGGCCTCTGTATCCTGCCCCTGTCAAGCCAAAGGCAGAAGCCTAAATGAAAAGAGTCAGTGGAGGCAAGTCCATGGTAGGGACAGCAGGCAAAACCCCCTCGTGCCCACCTTGCCCCCCCCAGGTGCCTCTGAGCAACAGGTACGAGGCTCTGGTTGAGAAAGAACAGCCAAATGAGGACGTGGATGACGGGCAAGCTACACCAGAGTTGTCTACACAGTCAGACAGGCCTACTGCCTGTATCACCACCACACACAAAAGGAAAAAAAGAAGGGTTGTAGTTGTAGGCGACTCTGCTCTGAGGGGAACAGAGGGTCCGATATGCCACGTAGACCCTCCTCACAGGGAGGTCTGCTGTCTCCCTGGAGCCCGGGTTAAGGACGTCACTAGGAAACTTCCTAGCTTAGTGAGGCCCACAGATTACTACCCACTACTGATTGTCCATGTGGGTGGAGAAGAAGCAGCAATTTGTAGTCCACGAACAATTAAGAGAGAGTTTAGGGCCTTGGGACGGTTAGTGAGAGAATCTGGGGCACAGGTTATTTTTTCTTCCGTCCTTCCAGTTGAAAGCAGTGACACTGGAAGGTACAGGAGGATCCAGTCCATCAACACATGGCTCCGTGGCTGGTGTTACCGCCACAATTTTGGGGGTTTTGATAATGGGATGGCATACACGGCACCAGGAATGCTGGCATCAAACGAGAGACACCTCTCAAAGGGAGAAGAGGGTCTTTGCCCAAGAGATAGCGGGGCTGATTGACAGGGCTTTAAACTAGATGCGAAGGGAGAGGGTGATAATAACATCAAGATTATCTGTGACAATCGATCGACTCCCTTCCTGAAATGCCTGTACACTGACGCACGCAGCATTGGGAATAAACAGGAAGAACTAGAGATCTGTGTGCGGTCACAGGGCCATATCATTGCAATCACAGAGACATGGTGGGATAGCTCGCATGACTGGAACGTTGTCATGGATGGCTACGTACTGTTTAGGAAAGATAGGCCAGGAAGGCGAGGAGGCGGTGTTGCTCTTTATGAACGTAAACAACTGGAATGTATTGAGCTCTGCCTGGGGGGGATGAAGTACCTGTTGAAAGTTTATGGGTAAGAATCAAGGGGCAGGCTAATATGGCCGATATTGTTGTGGGTGTTCACTATAGACCACCAGACTAGGAAGAAGTAGTAGATGAAGCCTTCTACGAACAACTAGAAGTAGCCTCAAAATCACATGCCCTGGTGCTTATGGGTGACTTGAATCACCCAGATATTTGTTGGAAAGGCCACAAAGCTAGGCACACACAATCCAGAAGGTTCCTGCAGTGCATTGATGACAACTTTCTGACGCAGGTGGTGGAGGAGCCAACGAGGAGAGGTGTGCTGCTGGACCATATATTAACAAACAAGGAGGACTGGTTGCGGACGTAAAGGTTGGGGGTAGCCTTGGCTGAAGTGGTCACGACATGGATAAGGATGAGGGGGAAGGCCAATGAGGCAGATATCTTGCTGGGAGTCTGTTACAGACCACCCAACCAGGACGAAGAGACAGATGAGACATTCTATAAGCAACTGGCAGAAGTCTCACAATCGCTGGCCCTTGTTCTTGTGGGGGACTTCAAGTTACCGGACAACTGTTGGAAGTATAACATGGCAGAGAGGAAACAATCTGGGAGGTTTCTGGAGTGTGTGGAGGATAACTTCCTGACACAGCTGGTGAGTGAGCCCACCAGGGGAGGTGCCTTGCTGGACCTGCTGTTTACAAACAGAGAAGGACTGGTGGGAGATGTGGTGGTCAGAGGCCGTCTTGGGCTTAGCGACCATGACATGATAGAATTCTCGGTTGTGAGGGAAGTAAGTAGAGGGGTCAGCAAAACTGCTACCATGGACTTCCGGAGGGCAGACTTTGGCCTGTTCAGGTCACGGGTTGAGGGAGTCCCTTGGGAGACAGTCCTGAAGGACAAAGGGGTCCAGGAAGGCTGGACAGTCTTCAAGAAGGAAATCTTAAAGGCGCAGGAGCAGATGGTCCCCATGTGCCATAAGAAGGGCTGGCGGGGAAGGCGACCGGCCTGGCTGAACAGGGAGATTTGCTGGGACTCAGGGAAAAGAGGAGAGTTTATCACCTCTGGAAGAAGGGGCAGGCAACTCACGAAGAGTACAAGGATCTCGTTAGGTCAAGCAGGGACAAAATTAGAAAGGCAAAAGCCCAGCTAGAGCTCAGTCTGGCCACAGTTGTAAAGGATAATAAAAAATGTTTTTACAAATATATTAACAACAAAAAGAGAGGCAAGGAGAATCTCCATCCCCTACTGGATATGGCGGGGAACATTGTCTCCAAGGACGAGGACAAGGCTGAGGTACTTAATGCCACCTTTGCCTCAGTCTTTAATAGCCAGCCCAGGTATCCACAGGGTATTCAGCCCCCTGAACTGGAAGATGGGGATGGATAGCACAATAAACTCCTCATAATCCAGTAGGAAACAGTTAAGGACCTGTTAAACCACCTGGACACCCACAAGTCTATGGGGCCTGATGGGATCCACCTGAGAGAGCTGGTGGAGGAGCTTGCCAAGCCACTCTCCATCATTTATCAGCAGTCCTGGTTAACAGGGGAGGTCCCAGACGACTGGAGGCTTGCCAATGTGACGCCCATCTACAAGAAAGGCTGGAAGGAGGATCCTGGGAACTACAGGCCTGTCAGTCTGACCTCTGTACCAGGGAAGATTATGCAGCGGTTGGTCTTGAGAGTGCTCACTGGGCATGTGCAGGACAACCAAGGGATCAGGCCCAGCCAGCATGGGTTCATGAAAGGCAGGTCCTGCTTGACCAACCTGATCTCCTTCTATGACCAGGTGACCCGCCTAGTGGATGAGGGAAAGGCTGTGGATGTTGTCTACCTGGACTTTAGTAAAGCCTTTAACAGCGTCTCCCACAGCATTCTCCTGGAGAAACTGGCGGCTCGTGGCTTAGACGGGTTTACTCTTCGCTGGGTGAGGAACTGGCTGGATGGCCGAGCCCAGAGAGTTGTGGTGAACGGCGTTAAATCCGGCTGGCGGCCGGTCACAAGCGGTGTTCCCCAGGGCTTACTTCTGGGGCCGGTCTTGTTCAATATCTTTATTGATGATCTGGATGAGGGAATTGAGTGCTCCCTCAGTAAGTTTCCAGGCGACACCAAAATGGCGGGAGTGTTGATCTGCCTGAGGATAGGAAGGCTCTGCAGAGGGATCTGGACAGGCTGGATCGATGGGCAGAGGTCAATTGTATGAGGTTTAATAAGGCCAAGTGCAGGGCCACAACAACCCCATGCAACGCTACAGGCTTGGGGAGGAGCGGCTGAAGAGCTGCCTGGCAGAAAAAGACCTGGGGGTGCTGGTTGACAGCCGGCTGAATATGAGCCGGCAGGGTGCCCAGGTGGCCAATAAGGCCAACAGCGTCCTGGCCTGTATCAGAAATAGTGTGGCCAGCAGGAGTAGGGAAGTGATTGTGCCCCTGTACTCGGCACTGGTGAGGCCGCACCTTGAATACTGTGTTCACTTTTGGGCCCCTCACTACAAGAAGGATGTTGAGGTGCTGGAGCGTGTCCAGAGAAGGGCAACGAAGCTGGTGAGACGTCTGGAGCACAAGCCTTACGAGGAGCGTCTGAGGGAACTGGGGTTGTTTAGTCTGGAGAAGAGGAGGCTGAGAGGAGACCTTATTGCTCTCTACAACTACCTGAAAGGGGGTTGTGGCGACAAGGGTGTTGGTCTCTTCTCCCGAGTAACCAGTGATAGGATGAGAGGAAATGGCCTCAAGTTACGCCAGGGGAGGTTTAGATTGGACAGCTGACGCAGGCTGACCAAAGACATATTCAATACCATATAACGTCATGCCCAGGATATAAAACTGGGACAAAGAAGAAGGAAGGGATGGAGGGATGTTCGGAGTTATGGCGTCTGTCTTCCCAAGAAACCATTACACGTGATGGAGCCCTGCTTCCCTGGAGATGGCTGAACACCTGCCTGCCCATGGGGCGTAGTGAATGAATTCCTTTTTTTGCTTTGCTTGCATACGCAGCTCTTGCTTTTCTTATTAAACTGTCTTGATCTCAAACCATGAGTTTCCTCACTGTTACTCTTCCGATTCTCTCCCCCGTCCCACCGTGGGGGAGTGAGTGAGCGGCTGCGTGGTGCTTAGTTGCCGGCTGGGGCTAAACCATGACAGTCCTTTTTGGCGCCCAACGTGGGGCTTGAGGCTTGAGATAATAACGGTTGCAGGTCACAATATCAGTTTATTTGATTTGCGTGATGCTCTCATCTTTGCTGTACATGTTAAGGATCGGTGTTGGTTTTTGCGGGCTGCTGTACTCTGCGATGATTAGCAATGTCTCGCCTGCGAGATTTGTTTTTAGAATACTGACCTTGAGCTTAATGTGGTATCATCTGAGCTCTGTACTAAAGCCGTTACTGTATTTTGGCTGCTCTCTTGTGGAGACGATTAGCAATTATACTTCTGTTGGGATCACCCTGCATGGCTCGACCTTAAGGAGAAGGAGCTGTGGCATTGAGAAGCTGGTAAACAGCTGGATATCTGCACGGCTCGGCCTTGAGGAGAAGGAGCTGTGGTAAACAACTAAGAGGAACCAAGGAAAACAGGAACACCTGCAAGCAACAATCCTGACTGTGTGAGGGTCGCGTGGACAGCGCGTGATATTTTGTATATAGCCAATTGCAATAACGTGTGTAACAAGTTGTAACCAATCATGAGTGTGTGCACAGTGACTAAGCAAAAATTATGATATATATTGGAGTCAGACAAGACAATAAAGGGCTTCGGAATATAACTCTCATAGAGTTGTGAAGTCCATCCTTCTCCCGCAACTGGTGACCCCGACGTGATACGATCTCTGGGATCTCATCGTTGAACACTGGTCGAGAGCAGAGGACGCCGCGGGAGAAGCCCGGTTGGAAGAATTGCAGTCAGCGGGACTGACGCAAGGAAAAAGAAAATGGAATACGTTGCAACGGAGAAGCACCCAGCGAGGTGAGGTGAGCAACCGGGGCGGCATGGGGCAGAACACATCGCATGAAGAAGGGGCGATAGTCAGACTCCTGCTGCATATGCTCTCTAAGAGAGGACTGAAATATGATGAATATACACTTAGAAGGCTCCTAATTTGGTGCCAAAAGAAAGGGTACCCCTCCGATCCGTCTGTGGCGTTTAAGGCAGAGACGTGGGAGGAGATAGGAAAAATGTTATGGGAGCATATTGAGAATGGAGATAAAACCGCCGCAGTTAGTGACGGCATGGGAATTGATCTTAATCACATTAAAAACCTTGAAAGCAGAGAGAAAAGCTGCAGCTGGTATGGAGGAGGCTGTTAAACCGCCTTCAACCAATCCCTTTTTATCCGAGTCAGAGGGTCCAGGACCTTCAGAGACTCCGACTGCACCTCCCGAGGGTGAACTGGCTGCATCAGATAAGTCAGAGAAACAGGTCTACAATGATATATGTGAGGGCAAGACGGGACAAAGCTGCCCAGAACAATGTACTCAGTGTTCCCCTGTGTGCTCGTGTGAAAGATTGATGGGGCGGGCTTCACCACCCCCGAAACCACCCAGACTTAACCGATTGAAAGCCGTAGATTTGAAGCCCTCAGCCGAGCCCCTGACACCTTTACGGCCCCTGTTGCCTGATAGCAGCGACAAAGGAGAAGAGCCTGTTGTAGAGACTATAGGGAGGCAAGAGCCTAGAATGAAAGGCGACCCTAGGGAGCGGTGGAAAGACGTTTTTTTAGGAGCGATGAAAGACGAGGAAACAGAGTTACCGATGGCATTTCCTGTTAGTGTACAGCCTCACGGGCCCAATCGCTGGGACCCATTTCATTGGGACTTGATTAAGGAAGTGCGGAAGGCAGTACAAAATTATGGTTTGCAATCACCTTTCACGCAAGCTCTATTAGATAACATAATCACGGGAATGGTTCTTACACCATGGGATTGTCGGCAGATGATAGATATGTTGTTGACACCAACCCAAAGGTTATTGTGGGCAGACTGATGGTATAAACTCTGTATGCAAGAAGCCCTGAGAAACCTGGAGCGTCAAGACGGCGATCCACTCCAGAACATTACTATGGAACAAATGACAGGCCAGGGACCGTTTGTGGATGTTAGCTTGCAAGCTCGGCTGCCTTTAGAAGCCTTGCAATTAGTTGGGCGACTAGCGTTGAATGCGTTGCAAACAGTCCCTGAGGAGGGAAAGAGGCAACCATCTTACACTCAAATTAGACAAGGGAGAGATGAACCATATATGTCTTTTGTTGATCGTCTGAGAGACGCTTTGAATAAGGTGTATACCAATGAAGACTCAAAACTAGCAGTGTTGTTGAATTTGGCAGTAGAAAATGCCAATGTAGATTGTAAAAGAATTTTGTTAGCTTTGCCAAAAGAAGCAACGTTAGTACAAATGGTAGAAGCCTGCAACAGAGTAGGCTCTGCCACACGTCAGGCAGAAACACTCGCAAGTGCCTTTGCAGCAGCAATTAAGCCATTTATAAATGGAAAAGGGGAGAAAAAATGTTTTAATTGTGGAAAAACAGGCCATTTTAGAGCTCAGCGCAAGGCCACAAGGAAAGGACCTAGGCAGATTGAGACAGGTCATAAATCCTTCCAACAAGGACCCTTTCAGCAAGGAATAGGCCCAGCAGGAGCACCATGTGGTCGATGTCAAAAATTTGGTCACCAAGCCTCCGAATGCTGTTCAAAGTATCATTGGGATGGTATGAAATTGGGAAACGGGCGACCGAGCGCAAAGGCACCCCGCGCGATGACACAAATGGGAAGCACCACCAGGCTGCTTGGCAAGCCTCAGCGCCCAAACCAGAGGGAGCGCCGGAATGGACGTGGAAACAACAGTAGAAGTTACCTTATGGGACACATCAGTTTATGATGTCCCAACTAATGCGAATGGACCATTAGGATATGGATTGAGTGCTTTGTTATTAGGACGATCTTCAGCAACAAAGCAGGGACTTTTTGTTCTCCCTGGAGTCATTGACGCTGATTATACGGGAACCATCAAAGTAATGTTGTGGACTCCATCTCCTCCTGTTGCGGTTCCTGCAGGCACACGTATTGCCCAATTGGTGCCTTTTACTGCTTCTGTACCTCAGGCAGCACAATCAGTGAGGGGGAATGGGGGGTTTGGCTCAACAGGAAGACCAGAAATCTTTCTAGCATTAGATATCAGCAGAAGAAAACCGACTTTGAAAATGAAGTTTAGGCATCCTGACCCCACCATGCAACCGTGACAATGGACCATCGATATGTTAGTAGATACAGGAGCTGATGTGACCATAATCAGTCAGTGAGAGTGGCCGCCAGGCTGGCTGGCTCAGTCTCCAGCTCACGGACTTGTAGGGGTCGGTGGGTTTTCTGCAACACAACAGAGCATAACAACCCTAACCTGTGAAAATCCAGAAGGGCTAGTGTGTTCAGTACAACCCTATGTAGCCGCATTATCATTACGTTTGCTTGGGCGGGATGTACTGAGTCAAATGAATGTATCACTCTCTAGCGATCCGCAGGGTTTTCGGTAGCGGCCATTGAAACGCGACCTGTGCTCAAACTGGAATGGAAAACCGATGATCCAGTGTGGGTAAATCAATGGCCGCTGACCGCAGAAAAGGTCGCCCACCTGGAAGATTTGGTAAAAGAACAGCTAGAAAAAGGCCATATTGTGCCAACCACTAGTCCTTGGAACACACCTGTTTTTGTGATTCCAAAGAAAAGTGGAAAATGGAGACTATTACATGACTTGCGAGAAGTCAATAAGGTATAGTGGACATGGGAGCCTTGCAACCAGGGCTACCATCTCCCTGTATGATACCGAAGTATTGGAAGCTTTTGATTATAGATCTCAAAGATTGCTTTTTTACAATCCCTCTGCATGAAGACGATGCCAAACATTTTGCATTCTCAGTCCCAAGTACAAACAAGGCGCAACCCATGCAAAGATATCATTGGACAGTATTGCCACAAGGCATGAAAAATTCGCCCACGATGTGTCAAATTTATGTAAATTGGGCTTTACAGCCAATCAGAAAAAGGTGGCCTCAATATCTCATCTAGCATTATATGGATGACATATTGTTGGCCGGTGATCAATTAAATCCGGAAGAAATGATCGGGGAGCTCGTTGAGCTTTTGAGGCAAAGTGGGCTGCAAGTGGCGCCGGAAAAGATACAAACTGAAGTGCCTTGGAGGTACTTGGGGTGGATGATCACTGAAACGTCGGTGACCCTCCAAAAGGTTGAATTCAGAATTCAGATTAAAACATTAAATGATGTACAAAAATTGGTAGGAGACGTTAACTGGATTCGACCTATTTGTGGGATCACAAACCAAGATATGGAGTCTTTGGTTCAGCTCTTGCAAGGGGATAGCAGGTTAAACTCTCCTCGGCAATTGACCAAGGAAGCCCGGGAAGCAGTAGCAAACATTTCTGAAAAGGTGACTCAAGCATTTAGTTCTAGGATAGACCCCTCGATAGGGATCACTTTGGCAGTAATCAATCACGAGCGACACCCCTATGCGCTTATAATACAGTGGATAACAAAGCTAGAATCAAAAGCAGACCCATTGAGAATTTTAGAGTGGGTCTTTTTGCCTCAGCAGCAGAGAAAAACCATCACCATGAAAGTAGAGTGTTTTGCAAATTTGATTATGAAAGGGAGCAACAGAATTATTGATATATCGGCAAAGGACCCAAAAACGATTTTAATACCATTACAACAAGAATATTTGACTTGGGCTTTGCAGCACTCTGTTCCCTTGCAAACTGCATTAGCAGGATTTGAAGGTGACATTGAGATTCATTATCCATCACACAAAATGTTTACCTTTTTTAAAAACCATGAAGTAGAAGAAAAATCAAAGTGTAGTCAATATCCAGTTCAAGGTGCTACAGTATTTACGGATTGTGGTGGGAAAACAGGCAAGGCAGCAATAGTATGGCGAGAGCATGGAGAATGGAAAGAACGAGTACTTGTCGTGCCAGGATCAGTTCAAAAGGTAGAACTACAGTCAGTAATTGAAGCCTTTAAATTATGGTCTGAAGAACCTGTGAATATAATTACTGATTCTTTATTTGTAGTTGGAGTTCTCCAAAGATTGGAAGGTTCAATCCTCAGACAGGTACAGCAGGAACAGCTATATCAACAATTTAGGAACAGCTATATCAACAATTTAGAACGCTTTGTTTTTTATTGCAGAAAAGACGACATCCTTATTATGTTATGCATATACGCAGCCATACCAACCTTCCAGGGGAATTGGTGGAAGGAAATGCAAGAGCTGATCGGCTGACTGCCGCAGTATGGGCTGGACCTGCTCCGGACCGTTTAGGTCAAGCACAAGCCTCTCATGCCTTTTTCCATCAATCTGCCAAAGTTTTAGCGAGACAATTTAATCTAAGTGCAGGTGACGCTAGAGCTATTATACAGACTTGTGCTGATTGTCAACAAATAGGCCCAGGAATCGCGATTACAGTTAGTCCCCGAGGATTGCATTCGCTACAACTATGGCAGATGGATGTGACACATGTCGCTGACTTTGGAAGATTTAAATATGTTCATGTTTCAATTGATTGCTATTCTGCAGTAGTTTGGGCCGCTGCACAAACAGGAGAAACTAGTAGGCATGTACAAAAGCATTTGCGAGCTGCATTCTCAGCCCATGGTATACCCCTACAAATTAAAACCGATAATGGTCCTTGTTATGTAGCCCAGTCAACCCAAAGATTTTTTGCTCCATGGGGAGTGATGCATGTTACTGGAATAGCGCATTCCCCAACTGGACAAGCTATTGTTGAACGAATGAATCATTCCCTGAAGTGTTTAATGCAAAAACAAAAAGGGGGAGAGGCTACCACACCACCCCAAGAACGTTTGAATAAAGCCTTATATGTGTTAAATTATTTGCGTCTAGCAGAAGGAGAAACATGTAAAAGGAATGACAGGAAGTCTGTTTGAGTTAACACAAAATGTGCAAGTAAAAGTTAAAAATTTGGAAAAGAATATGTGGGAAGGACCTTTTCAACTGCTAACCTGGGGACGAGGTTATGCTTGTGTCATTACAGATTCTGGAACTCGTTGGGTGCCCGCAAAATGGGTAAAACCATGGGTGGAACAGTCACCATCGTCATCGTCAGACACATCTTGACACTGTTAGGTGTCATCGCAACCTGGATGCCACCTCAGCCAAAAGAAAATGTATGGGTAACATTAGCAAACCAAACAGGACAAGACACCATCTGTCTGTCTCTTTCCTCCCCAGGCAATCCCTTTTCAATCTGCCAGAAGGGTTATGGTGGCTGTGTGGAGATCAATGGGCTGGGAAACAGCTGCCCGGGAACTGGTCAGGGGACTGTGCCATGGGCGTCCTAGTTCCTAATTTGAGAATTGTCATTAGACAAACATGGAATGATTTTAAGGCAAAGTGCTCTATGCCTACAAATTCTTTGGTAAGATATAATATTGGTTTTCATAGCTTTAAGGCAAAGTGCTCTATAACTACAAATCCTTTGGTAAGGTATAATATTGGTTTTCATAGCTTTATACCTTTAATTGCTAGGAGTAGTACAACTAGAATTGTTTGCCTTGTAATATTCTGCTATTAATTTAAGCATAGTTGATATGTGACTGCTGGATTATGGTAAAATGCTGTGTGAACAAAGCCTATGAACCAATAGACGGGGTGGCTGTGGTGCGTGCAGCACGTCTGGCCAGTGGGTGCATACGCCATAGGCTCCCTGTGTTGAGAGGTGGCAACCGAGGCGTGTTCCGACACTCACTGGCCACGTGTGTCGAAACTCGTTCCTTGGCAAATGTATAAATACCGGGATTTCCCAAAGAGCAGGGGGATCGGTGTACGGCAAGGCCATCGTTGCTTCCGTGGGGCCGCCCACGTAAAGCTGGCACCTACCGACTGCTGGGCTGAGTTCGCGGCACAGGACGATACAAGAATGTACAGATGGTCCATCTTCCTCACAGTCCTTAGGTTGCAAATGATCCATCAGGTTTTGTTTATAGATAAACAAAAAGGGGGAGATGTTGGGATCACCCTGCATGGCTCTACCTTAAGGAGAAGGAGCTGTGGCGTTGATCTGCATGGCTCGACCTTAAGGAGAAGGAGCTGTGGCATTGAGAAGCTGGTAAACAGCTGGATATCTGCACGACTCGGCCTTGAGTAGAAGGAGCTGTGGTAAACAACTAAGAAGAAGCGAGGAAAACAGGAACACCTGCAAGCAGCAATCCTGACTGTATGAGGGGCGCGTGGACAATGCGTGATATTTTGTATATAGACAATTGTAATAATGTGTGTAACAAGTTGTAACCAATCATGAGTGTGTGCGCAGTGACTAAGCGAAAATTATGATATATATTGGAGTCAGACAAGACAATAAACGGCTTCGGAATATAACTCTCATAGAGTTGTGAAGTCCATCCTTCTCCCGCATACTTCTGTCTCTGAAAGGCTTTTTATGGAGGAAATGCAGAATGGTACCTTTGCTACCCTCTATCATAACGTTTCCTCCTTCATCACAATAATTTTTCAGTATTTTGAACACCCTTGGGTAGTTAAAATACCTCTATTGCTACTTCTGGGGAACATTGTTTCGGTTTTGTCTAAGGTTGGCAAGCAATTTAAGAATATCACCCGGAGATCTACCCCAAGGCTGGATAGTTATGAATGGCAGGGTGTGTGGAACAGCATGGGCAAATGCCTAGGGCGTTGGGCACCTCCGGTGTTTTGGAACTTCACTCCCGAACAAGTGCAGAATCCTGAAAAATTAGCAGAATATTTGGAAGTATGCTGTCAGCCTGGCAGTTCCAAGGAGACACAAATCATTGCAACGTGCTGGGGCCTGGCCCATGCCTACCGAGCTCTATTTAACACTATGCAAAGGGGAGAGAGGCTCTCTTGATCTGATGACAATGTGACAGGCACTGTGACTGCTCCAACCCCCACCGGGGGCACTGTAGCTACTCAGACTGTGGCAGCTGAACCAGAGAACCAGCCCATCCCTGTATGGGGGACGTCAGCTTGTTTAGTAAGGGAGGAGGAAGATTCTTCTAAGAAGGAGCCAGAGGAAGAGAGTGAGGATGCAGAGTGCTCTGAAGCAGGGCCATCACAAGGATGGAAGAGGGAAGAGAGCGAGTCATCGCTTGAAGAGGAGGAAGAGGAAGAACTCATAAAAGAGACGGTAACTACCCGATCTCTATCACTGAGTGAATTGCGAGATATGCGAAAGGATTTCAGCCGTCGTCCAGGTGAGCACATTGTCACCTGGCTGCTCCGATGCTGGGATAATGGGGCCAGTAGCCTGGAATTAGAGGGTAGGGAAGCCAAGCAGCTGGGATCCCTTTCTAGGGAAGGGGGCATTGACAAAGCAATTGGAAAAGGTGCACGAGTCCTCAGCCTCTGGAGGCGACTCCTGTCGGGTGTGAAGGAAAGGTATCCCTTCAAGGAAGATGTTCTATGTCACCCAGGCAAGTGGACCACCATGGAGAAAGGTATCCAGTACCTGAGGGAGCTAGCGGTGCTGGAAGTGATTTATGGTGACTTGGACAATGGACAATCACCCAAAGAGCCAGATGAAGTCAATTGCACGCAACCTATGTGGCGGAAGTTTGTACGGAGTGCACCATCATCATATGCCAACTCATTAGCAGTAACGGCCTGGAAAGACGGAGAGAGACCAACGGTGGATGAATTGGCTGGCCAACTCCGGCAATACGAAGAAAGTCTCTTTTCCTCCCTACGGGCCTGCGTCTCTGCTATAGAGAAACTGTCCCGGGAGTTCCAGCAATTCAAAGAGGATATGCCCTACCCTCCACCCATACGGACCAGTGTCTCAGCCATTAGGAGTAAGCGCTCTTCTGCTCAAGAGAGAAGATACAGAGAATACACACCGCGAGCCACCCTGTGGTTTCAATTGCGTGACTACGGAGAGGACATGAGGAGGTGGGATGGAAAACCTACCTCGACCCTAGAGGCACGAGTACGCGAGCTGCAAGGGAAAACAATTACAAAAGGGGGTTCAGGTTCCTCCAGAAAAATCGTTGCTCCACTTTCCAGTGGGCAGTTTCCCAGAAAGAATAGAAGAGCTGATCTCACCTCTGGTCCTCTTGAAGGGACTTCTGATTCCTATTTACAAGAAGTGGGTAACGAGTACTATGAGCAGGACTAGAGGGGCCCTGCCTCCAGCCAGGCGGAGGAGAGGGACAACCGAGTTTATTGGACTGTGTGGATTAGATGGCCGGGCACATCAGACCCACAGGAATATAAGGCTTTAGTGGACACTGGTGCACAATGTACCATAATGCCATCAAGGCATATAGGGGCAGAACCCATCTGGTTTTCCAGAGTGACAGGGGGAGGGATCCCAACAGCTGACTATACTGGAGGCCGAAGTGAGCCTAACTGGGAATGAGTGGCAGAAGCACCCCCTTGTGACTGGCCCAGAGGCTCCGTGCATCCTGGGCATAGACTACCTCAGCAGAGGGTCTTTCAAGGACCCAAAAGGGTACCGGTGGGCTTTTGGTATAGCTGCCTTGGAGACGGAAGAAATTAAACAGCTGTCCACCTTGCCTGGTCTCTCAGAGGACCCTTCTGTTGTGGGGTTGCTGAGGGTCGAAGAACAACAGGTGCCGATCGCTACCACAACAGTGCACCGGCAGCAATATCGCACCAACAGAGACTCCCTGATCCCCATCCATGAGCTGATTCGTCGGCTGGAGAGCCAAGGAGTGATCAGCAAGACTCGCTCACCCTTTAACAGCCCCATATGGCCAGTGCGAAAGTCTAATGGAGAGTGGAGACTGACAGTAGACTATCGTGGCCTGAATGAAGTCACGCCGCCACTGAGCGCTGCCGTGCCGGACATGCTAGAACTTCAATATGAACTGGAGTCAAAGGCAGCCAAGTGGTACGCCACCATTGATATGGCTAACGCGTTTTTCTCAACCCCTTTGGTGGCAGAATGCAGGCCACAGTTTGCTTTCACTTGGAGTGGTGTCCAATACACCTGGAATCGACTGCCCCAGGGGTGGAAACACAGCCCTACCATTTGCCATGGGCTGATACAAACTGCGCTGGAACAGGGTGAAGCTCCAGAGCATCTGCAATACATTGATGACATCATCGTATGGGGCAACACATCAGAAGACATGTTCGAGAAAGGGAAGAAAATAATTCAAATCCTTCTGAAAGCTGGTTTTGCTATAAAACAAAGCAAGGTCAAAGGACCTGCACAAGAGATCCAGTTTTTAGGAATAAAATGGCAAGATGGACGTCGACAGATCCCAACGGATGTGATCAACAAAATAACAGCTATGTCTCCAGCAACTAGCAAAAAAGAAACACAAGCATTTTTGGGCGTTGTGAGTTTCTGGAGAATGCATATTCCAAATTACAGTCTGATTGTAAGCCCTCTTTATCAAGTGACCCGGAAGAAGAACGATTTTAAATGGGGCCCTGAGCAACGACAAGATGACAATCCAACACCACGTACCATCTCCCCTGCCCTGAGAGACTGCTATGATGGATGAAGCCCAGAGTCATGGACCGAATGAACTCCACAGACATTGTAAAGTGATGGCCCATGGACTAAGAGAATGGTGTCTGTGTGTGTATATATTAAAAGACAGGAAGAGTAATAATGAATAATTGGAATGTATTGAAAAGTGTAGGACCCAGGCATGATGTAAATGGTATGGAATAAGGGGTGGATACTGTCCTGGTTTCAGCCAGGATAGAGCTGGTTTTCTTCACAGAAGCTAGTGTGAGACTGTGTTTTGGATTTGGGATGAGAAACTGTTGATAATGTGCTGATGTTTTGGGTTGTTGCTGAGCAGTCAAGGACAGTCCAGCTTCTTGTGCTGGCCTGCTTGCAAGGAGGCTGGGGGTGCACGGGGAGCTGGGAGGGGACACAGCCGGGACAGCTGACCCAGGCTGGCCAAAGAGATATTCCCTACCATACGACGTCATGCCCAGTACATAAACTGGAGTTAGCCGAGGGGCAGAAATCGCTGCTCGGTGATGGGCTGTCGATGGCCGGGTGGTGAGCAATTGCTGTATTGGGCATCACTTGTTCTTGTACATTCCTTTGTTGGTATTATCATTGTTGTTTCCTTCTCTCTTTCTCTCCTATTAAACCGTGTTTATCTCAACCCACGAGGTTTTTCTTCTAATTCTCTCCCCCGTCCCACTGCGGGAGGGGGAGTGAGCAAGCGGCTGCGTGGTGCTTAGTTGCCGGCTGGGGCTAAACCACAACAGCAGAGGAAGTTCCACCTCAACATGAGGAAAAACTTCTTTACTGTGAGGGTGACGGAGCACTGGAACAGGCTGCCCAGAGAGGTTGTGGAGTCTCTTTCTCTGGAGACCTTCAAAACCCGACTGGACGCGTTCCTGTGCAACCTGCCCTAGGTGATCCTGCCTTGGCAGGGGGGTTGGACCAGATGATCTTCAGAGGTCCCTTCCAACCCCTACCATTCTGTGATTCTTTTATGAGTTCTTCCCCTTCATCCAAGGAAAAGGAGGAACCCTCCTGCTGAGTTTTTTTGGGGAGGGGGCAGTGGATAATTCTTCCTTTCCCTCCTCCTGTTCTCGTGATGGCCCTGTTTCAGAGTAGTGTGCCTCTTCACTGGTGGATCAGTATGCTTCTTCCTCCCACTCTCTCTTAGAAGATGCTTCTGCATCCATTACCATATGAGTTGACTTTTGTTTCCAAGATTTTTTTCTTGTGTATAGGCATGGGTTGCTTCTCTGGTTCATGGGCAACATCTGTTGCCGGGGTTTGAGTAGCCGCAGTGCCTGTTGCAGGGGTTTGAGTAGCCGTAGTGTGCCCACATCTGTACCAAGCACCAGTAGCAGATGGGGTGGTAGTTTTAAATAATCATTTAACTTTAAACAAGACATGAAACACATTCAGGAGTGGGAACAACAGGAACATGCCTGTTTGAACATCCCAAAGATATTCAAGATTCTCAAGAGCTATTGTAACTAGCCCAGAGGAGAAGGAGAAGGTGAAGGAAGGTGTGTGCCTCGTAGATTGGCTCTCTGAGTAGAAAAGGTAAGAAGTGTAATTATTAATAGTTTCCGAGAGATGGCTCCCAAACTAGAGAGATGATGGCAATGCTGAGTTCAAATACCAGATTAATTTCTCAAACAGTCATTTTATTATTATTATAAGCCAGTGTGACAAAATGCAGAACAATAATAACCTTGATCCAGCTCCCAGAGATGATAAACAGTATAACAGGGAACATATACAGCAAGTAAGGTGTTACATAACACAATGCTGAGAATAAGCACAACTTTGTGAGCAATTAAATCAACATTGTCACCAGTGATGGTCAAATTGATATAATGAATGCATATAACAAATTTGTTCTAACGTGCTCTTGTCCGATCTGTTATCTAAAGCAGTTGTGCCCCATGTTGGGCGCCAAAAAGGACTGTTGCGGTTTAACCCAGCAGGTAGCTAAAACAACCACAGAGCTGTTTGCTCACCCTCCCTCCCATCAGCAGGATGGGAAGAGAATTGGGCGAAAAAAAAGGTAGAACTCGTGGGTTGAGATAAAGACCGTTTACTAGGACAATGGTGAAAAAAAAGAAAAATAATAATGATAATTGTTGTGGTGTAGCCCCAGCCAGCAATTAAACACCACACAGCCGCTTGCTCACTCCTCCCTCCCCAGTGGGACGGGGGATAGAATCAGGAAAAACTCATGGGTTGAGATAAAAACAGTTTAATAGGACAGCAAGAGAGAAGGAAACAACAATGATGACAACAATAATAATAATACTGACAAAAGAATGTACAAGAAAAAGTGATGCCCAATACAGAAATTGCTCGCCACCCAGTGATCGATAGCCCGTCCCCGAACAGCGATTCCTGCCCCCGGCTAACTCCGGTTTATGTACTGGGCATGACGTTATATGGTAGGGAATATCTCTTTGGCCATTCTGGGTCAGCTGTCCCTGCTGTGCCCCCTCCCAGCTTCTTGTGCACGTCCTCATTGACAGAGCATGAGAATCTGAAAAGTCCTTGACTTAGTATAAGCACTACAACTACTTGGCCACAACTAAAACTTCAGTGTATGAGCAACATCGTTCTCATACCAACTCCAAAGCACAGCACTATACCAGGTATCAGGAAGAAAATTAACTCTATTCCAGCCAAAACCAGGACAGCTTGAGCTTTCAGTTTAAATTTCATGTATTTATAGTCACTATGAACTTTATAAAATCGAGACATTCACTGCCTAGGATGTTTGTTATTGTCCTGGTTTCAGCTGGGATAGAGTTAATTTTCTTCACAGAAGCTAGTGTGAGGCTGTGTTTTGGATTTGGGATGAGAAAATGTTGATAACGTGCTGATGTTTTGAGTTGTTGCTAAGTAGTCAAGGACAGTCCAGCTTCTTGTGCTGGCCTGCTAGCAAGAAGGCTGGGGGTGCACGGGAAGCTGGGAAGGGATACAGCCAGGACAGCTGACCCAGGCTGGCCAAAGAGATATTCCATAACATATGACGTCATGCCCAGGATATAAAACTGGGACAAAGAAGAAGGAAGGGATGGAGGGAAGTTCAGAGTTATAGCATCTGTCTTCCCAAGAAACCATTACGCGTGATGGAGCCCTGCTTCCCTGGAGATGGCTGAACACCTGCTTGCCAATGGGGAATAGTCAATGAATTCCCTGTTTTGCTTTGCTTGCGTGCACGGCTTTTGCTTTACTTATTAAACTGTCTTTATCTCAAACCATGAATTTCCTCACTTTTACTCCTCTCATTCTCTTCCCCGTCCCACTGTGGGGGAGTGAGTGAGCAGCTGCGTGGTGCTTAGTTGCCGGCTTGGGTTAAACCACGACAGTCCTTTTTGGCGCCCAACATGGGGCACGAAGGGTTTGAGATAACAACAGATTTGATTGGAGTATGCTAGATAGATAGAATTTATAGCTGCTGTTGCAGTTTAGCTACTAATTGTGAGGCTCCTGTGCTTGCCATGGATTTGCTTTCCTTATTGTATATTAGAGTCTAGTGCTCGTTAGTGGCTTTATGCTTTCGCTGCTTGCTGTACTACTTATCACCTTACACTGCTGTGCCTGGGAATGTTTTGATAGCAGCAATGGCAATGCACCTGGGCTGGCAGATGGCCAGGGCATTGCTGCTTTTTCTGTGCTGCTGTACTGGACAGGCTGGAACTGCACTATGAACTCGAGTCGAAGGGACTGTGACCTGTGGACAAGTCCATGTGGGAGCAGGAGACCCCAAAGCGTCTGTGGCCGTGGATAAGCCCATGACAGAGCAGGTATATCTCAAAGCATCTGTGGCCCTGGTTATGTCTGTGCCGCAGCAGGTATATCTCTGAAGTCACTGTGGCCCATGGAGGAGTCCATTATGGAACAGGTGCACCTAGAAGTGATTGTGACTGTTGATAAGTCTATGCCGCAGCAGATATACCCCTGGAGAGACTGTGGCTTATGGAAGGGACAGCAGACTGTGGATACATCCAAGCCGGAGCAGGGGCAAGGGGAGGAGTTCATTGCAATGTTAAATCCTATGCTCCAGTCCAAAGGGCTCAGGGGTGGAAATTGTAATGGAAATACCTTTAAACTGTTGTAACCCATGATTTGAGTTGCATGTTATAGGAACTACTGCAGCAAGAAGCACCTGAACTCAGGAGGACTACAAGGATATTGTGGGGTTATTCAGGGAGAAAATTAGAAGGGACAAAGCCCAACTAGAACTTAATTTGTCTACGGCGGTAAAAGACAATAAAAAAATGTTTAAATAAATGCATTAGGAAGGCTAAAGACAACTTCCATCCTTTATTGGATGCAAGGGGAAACAAAGTGACAAAGGCTGAAGCACTTAATGCCTTCTTTGCTTCAGTTTTTAATAATAAGACCAGTTGTGCTTGGGGAATCCAGACTCCAGATCTGGAAGACAGAGATAGGGAGTAAAACAAACTCCCCATAATCCAGGAGGAAGCAGTTAAGGACCTGCTATGCCACCTGGACACTCACAAGTCTATGGGGCCGGATGGGATCCACCCGAGAGTACTGAGGGAGCTGGTGGAGGAGCTTGCCAAGCCACTCTCCATCATTTATCAGCAGTGCTGGTTAACAGGGCAGGTCCCAGAAGACTGGAGGCTTGCCAATGTGACGCCCATCTCCATGAAGGGCCAGAAGGAGGATCCTGGGAACTACAGGCCTGTCAGTCTGACCTCGGTGCCAGGGAAGGTTATAGAGTGGTTCATCTTGAGGGCGCTCACAGGGCACACACAGGACAACCAGGTGATCAGGCCCAGCCTGCACGGGTTTATGAAAGGCAGGTCCTGCTTGACCAACCTGATCTCCTTCAATGACCAGGTGACCCACCTAGTGGATGAGGGAAAGGCTGTGGACATTGTCTACCTGGACTTGAGTAAAGCCTATGACAGCATCTCCCACAGCATTCTCCTGGAGAAACTGGCGGCCCATGGCTTAGACAGGTGTACTCTTCGCTGGGTAAAAAAACTGGCTGGACAGCTGGGCCCAAAGTGTTGTGGTGAATGGAGTTAAAACCAGTTGGCGGCCAGTCCCAAATGGTGTTCCCCAGGGATCAGTACTGGGGCTGGTCTTGTTTAATATCTTTATTGATGATCTGGATGAGGGGATCGAGCGCTCCCTCAGTAAGTTTGCAGACGACACCAAGTTGGGCGTGAGTGTTGATCTGCTGGAGGGTAGGAAGGCTCTGCAGAGGGATCTGGACAGGCTGGGTCGATGGGTCGAGGCGAATCGTATGAGGTTCAACAAGGCCAAGTGCCGGGTCCTGCACTTCAGTCATAACAACCCCATGCAACGCTACAGGCTTGGGGAGGAGTAGCTGGAAAGCTGCCTGGCAGAAAAGGACCTGGGGGCATTGGTTGACAGCTGGCTGAATATGAGCCAGCAGTGTGCCCAGGTGGCCAAGAAGGCCAACAGCGTCCTGGCCTGTATCAGAAATAGTGTGGCCAGCAGGAGTAGGGAAGTGATTGTGCCCCTGTACTCAGCACTGGTGAGGCTACACCTCGGTTTTGAGCCCCTCAGTACAAGAAAGACATTGAGGTGCTGGAGTGTCCAGAGAAGGGCAAGGAAGCTGGTGAAGGGTTTAGAGCACAAGTGTTATGAGGAGTGGCTCAGGGAACTGGGATTGTTTAGCCTGGAGAAAAAGAGGCTAAGGGGAGACCTTATCGCTCTCTACAGCTACGTGAAATGAGGTTGTAGCAACGTGGGTGTCAGTCTCTTCTTCCAAGTAGCAAGCGGTAGGACAAGAGGAAATGGTCTCAAGTTGCTCCAGGGGAGGTTTAGATTGGATATTAGGAAAAATGTCTTCACCGAAAGGGTTGTCAAGCATTGGAACAGGCTGCCCAGGGAAATGGTTGAGTCACCATCCCTGGAGGTATTTAAAAGATGTGTTGATGTGGTGCTTAGGTGTTGGGATCACCCTGCACGCTCGACCTTAAGGAGAAGGAGCTTGTCGTGGTGTAGCCCCAGCCGGCAACTAAGCACCACGCAGCCGCTCGCTCACTCCCCCTCCCACAGTAGGGGGAGGGGACGGAGCGAAGTGGGTACCGGCCAGGTTGGTACGGCCAGCGGTAAGACCAGAAGATCTGTCACACATCCCATGGACGTGGAGTCCGACTCCAATGTATCGCCAGCTGACGCTTTTGCTCTTTTGTATGGGAAATGATGGCTCGTTGACTGTCTCAGCGGCACTCCCTGGACGTTCAAGAGCAGGAACTTCAATATACCATATTTGTAAAACAGTGTTGTCAGTTTGTTCTATGTCGTTGTAATTATTGTCACAAATGTATCATTTCTTTTGCAGGGAATCAAAGAGTATATTTCAATAAGACGCTCTCCCCGCGGTGTATACAGTGTAACAGAGTTGGGGGGATACAGACTTTTGGGTAACTTGCAATCTGCCAGAAGTTTTTTGGGTGCTCGAAATAAGGCAACAACAACCTACCTTAAAAATGACTTTTTGCAACAACCAAGCAGACCCAAAAGAATGGAGTTGTCATATGCTAATACATATGGGAGCAGATGTAACCATTATTTCCAGCAGGGACTGGCCTGCAACCTGACCAACACATAATCCAGCCCATGGGTTGATTGGGGTCAGAGGCGTCTCTAATACCATGCAAAGTTCAGTACTCTTGCAATGTAAGAACCCAGATGTGTATACAGTAACAGTAAAACCATATGTAGCTCCGACCCCAATCAATTTGCTAGGGGGAGACGTTTTGTGACAAATGAGTTGTGTTCTAAGTATCACTCCTGAACATTTTGTGGAGCAGCCATTGAGGAGTGACTAACACTCAAACTGGAATGGAAAACCGATGATCCAGTGTGGGTAAATCAATGGTTGCTGACCGCAGAAAAGGTCGCCCACCTGGAAGATTTGGTAAAAGAACAGCTAGAAAAAGGCCATATTGTGCCAACCACTAGTCCTTGGAACACACCTGTTTTTGTGATTCCAAAGAAAAGTGGAAAATGGAGACTATTACATGACTTGCGAGAAGTCAATAAGGTATAGTGGACATGGGAGCCTTGCAACCAGGGCTACCATCTCCCTGTATGATACTGAAGTATTGGAAGCTTTTGATTATAGATCTCAAAGATTGCTTTTTTACAATCCCTCTGCATGAAGACGATGCCAAACATTTTGCATTCTCAGTCCTAAGTACAAACAAGGCACAACCCATGCAAAGATATCATTGGACAGTATTGCCACAAGGCATGAAAAATTCGCCCACGATGTGTCAAATTTATGTAAATTGGGCTTTACAGCCAATCAGAAAAAGGTGGCCTCAATATCTCATCTAGCATTATATGGATGACATATTGTTGGCCGGTGATCAATTAAATCCGGAAGAAATGATCGGGGAGCTCATTGAGCTTTTAAGACAAAGTGGGCTGCAAGTGGTGCCAGAAAAGATACAAGCTGAAGCGCCTTGGAGGTACTTGGGGTGGATGATCACTGAAACGTCGGTGACCCCCCAAAAGGTTGAATTCAGAATTCAGATTAAAACATTAAATGATGTACAAAAATTGGTAGGAGACGTTAATTGGATTCGACCTATTTGTGGGATCACAAACCAAGATATGGAGCCCTTGGTTCAGCTCTTGCGAGGGGATAGCAGGTTAAACTCTCCTCGGCAATTGACCAAGGAAGCCTGGGAAGCAGTAGCAAACATTTCTGAAAAGGTGACTCAAGCATTTAGTTCTAGGATAGACCCCTCGATAGGGATCACTTTGGCAGTAATCAATCACGAGCGACACCCCTATGCGCTTATAATACAGTGGATAACAAAGCTAGAATCAAAAGCAGACCCATTGAGAATTTTAGAGTGGGTCTTTTTGCCTCAGCAGCAGAGAAAAACCATCACCATGAAAGTAGAGTGTTTTGCAAATTTGATTATGAAAGGGTGCAACGGAATTATTGATATATCAGCAAAGGACCCGAAAATGATTTTAATACCATTACAACAAGAATATTTGACTTGGGCTTTGCAGCACCCTGTTCCCTTGCAAACTGCATTAGCAGGATTTGAAGGTGACATTGAGATTCATTATCCATCACACAAAATGTTTACCTTAAAAAAAAACAAAACAAAACAAAACAAAACAAAAAAAAACCACCACCATGAAGTAGAAGAAAAATCAAAGTGTTGTCAATATCCAGTTCAAGGTGCCACGGTATTAATGGATTGTGGTGGGAAAACAGGCAAGGCAGCAATAGTATGGCGAGAGCATGGAGAATGGAAAGAACGAGTACTTGTCGTGCCGGGATCAGTTCAAAAGGTAGAACTACAGTCAGTAATTGAAGCCTTTAAATTATGGTCTGAAGAACCTGTGAATATAATTACTGATTCTTTATTTGTAGTTGGAGTTCTCCAAAGATTGGAAGGTTCAATCCTCAGACAGGTACAGCAGGAACAGCTATATCAACAATTTAGAACGCTTTGTTTTTTATTGCAGAAAAGACGACATCCTTATTATGTTATGCATATACGCAGCCATACCAACCTTCCAGGGGAATTGGTGGAAGGAAATGCAAGAGCTGATCGGCTGACTGCCGCAGTATGGGCTGGACCTGCCCTGGACCTTTTAGGTCAAGCACAAGCCTCTCATGCCTTTTTCCATCAATCTGCCAAAGTTTTAGCGAGACAATTTAATCTAAGTGCAGGTGACGCTAGAGCTATTATACAGACTTGTGCTGATTGTCAACAAATAGGCCCAGGAATCGCGATTACAGTTAGTCCCCGAGGATTGCATTCGCTACAACTATGGCAGATGGATGTGACACATGTCGCTGACTTTGGAAGATTTAAATATGTTCATGTTTCAATTGATTGCTATTCTGCAGTAGTTTGGGCCGCTGCACAAACAGGAGAAACTAGTAGGCATGTACAAAAGCATTTGCGAGCTGCATTCTCAGCCCATGGTATACCCCTACAAATTAAAACCGATAATGGTCCTTGTTATGTAGCCCAGTCAACCCAAAGATTTTTTGCTCAATGGGGAGTGACGCATGTTACTGGAATAGCGCATTCCCCAACTGGACAAGCTATTGTTGAACGAATGAATCATTCCCTGAAGTGTTTAATGCAAAAACAAAAAGGGGGAGAGGCTACCACACCACCCCAAGAACGTTTGAATAAAGCCTTATATGTGTTAAATTATTTGCGTCTAGCAGAAGGAGAAACATGTAAAAGGAATGACAGGAAGTCTGTTTGAGTTAACACAAAATGTGCAAGTAAAAGTTAAAAATTTGGAAAAGAATATGTGGGAAGGACCTTTTCAACTGCTAACCTGGGGACGAGGTTATGCTTGTGTCATTACAGATTCTGGAACTCGTTGGGTGCCCGCAAAATGGGTAAAACCATGGGTGGAACAGTCACCATCATCATCGTCGGACACATCTTGACACTGTTAGGTGTCATTGCAATCTGGATGCCACCTCAGCCAAAAGAAAATGTATGGGTAACATTAGCAAACCAAACAGGACAAGACACCTTCTGTCTGTCTCTTTCCTCCCCAGGCAATCCCTTTTCAATCTGCCAGAAGGGTTATGGTGGCTGTGTGGAGATCAATGGGCTGGGAAACAGCTGCCCGGGAACTGGTCAGGGGACTGTACCATGGGCGTCCTAGTTCCTAATTTGCAAATAATTAATCACACTGAAATTAGCAGTATCATTAGACAAACATGGAAAGCTTTTAAGGCAAAGTGCTCTATAACTACAAATCCTTTGGTAAGATATAATATTGATTTTCATAGCTTTATACAAGCACTTTTTCCATCACTAGAAGTAGCTTCTATCGCTAGGAGTAGTACAGCTAGAATTGTTTGCCTTGTAACATTCTGCTATTGGCTTAAGCATAGTTGATATGTGACTGCTGGATTATGGTAAGATGCCGTGTGAACAAAGCCTACGAACCAATAGACGGGATGGCTGTGGCGCGTGCAGCACGTCTGGCCAGCGGGCGCATGCGCCATAGGCTCCCTGTGTTAAAAGGTGACAACCGAGGCGTGTTCCGACACTCGCTGGCCACGTGTGTCGAAACTCGTTCCTTGGCAAATGTATAAATACCGGGATTTCCCGAAGGGCAGTGGACAGGTGTACGGCAAGGCCACCGTTGCCTCCGTGGGGACGCCCACGTAAAGCTGGCACCTACCGACTGCTGGGCTGAGTTCGCGGCACAGGACGATACAAGAATGTACAGATGGTCCATCTTCCTCACAGTCCTTGGGTTGCGAATGATCCATCAGGTTTTGTTTATAGATAAACAAAAAGGGGGAGATGTTGGGATCACCCTGCACGGCTCGACCTTAAGGAGAAGGAGCTGTGGCATTGAGAAGCTGGTAAACAGCTGGATATCTGCACGGCTCGGCCTTGAGTAGAAGGAGCTGTGGTAAACAACTAAGAGGAAGCAAAGGAGCGCGTGGACACCTGCAGGCAGCGAATCCTGACTGTGTGAGAGGCGCATGGACAGCGTGTGATATTTTGTATCTAGCCAATTGCAATAATGTGTGTAACAAGTTGTAACCAATCATGAGTGTGTGTGTGCAGTGACTAAGCAAAAATTATGATATATATTGGAGTCAGACAAGGCAATAAACGGCTTCGGAATATAACTCTCATAGAGTTGTGAAGTCCATCCGTCTCCCGCACTTAGGAACATGGTTTAGTGGCTGATTTGTCAGTGTTAGCTTAATGGTTGGACTGAATGATCTTAAGGTTCTTTTCCAACCTAAGTCATTCTATGATTCTATAAATCGTTATTCAAATTCTTGCTCATGTTAATACTGTTTAGACAGACTGCAAAAAGCTGTAGTAGGAGAACTAAACTATTTTTTTTTTCACTATTTAAAAAAAAGTAAGAAAAGGATATTGCTTTGAGAGACCAAAAACTTGGTCATATTTGCGATGTGTGGAATATCTTACTGTCTTGATTTGCCATGTAGTTTTAACAGTACTGACTGAACTACTCAAGTCTTACAAAACATTTAAATTCTGGGTGCCTTGTGGAAGAACTTTATTCAGGTCTGGGTTCTTTCCCTTACACAAAAGAAAAAGCAAAAAACAGGTTAGTTTCCCTTGCTGGCCTTTGCAAGAAAAATCTGTGAAATGAGACATCTGTGAGTGTAACTGCATTAGAAGCCATTGCAGTAACTCAGCATGTTCTTGGACAATTTACTAACTCTTGCTGCATATGAAAGAAGTTGCTGACTGTCCCATAATTCAGGTAGTGACACTGTGCCTCAAAGTGGGGAGCTCAGGGACTGTAGTGGTGTAAATATGAGTTGTATTCTGTGGACTGAAGTCACCATTTGGGCAGGCTCTTATTTCAGATTTTTTTGTACTGGAACTTTAAAAAAAGTGATTTTCATGTTTAATTTTTCTTGTTAATATCCGTTATCTAACCACATTCAGCTGCTTCTCTTACTGTAAAAGAGGAAACAGAGTGGGGTTTTTTAAGTTTATAAATTAACTTTGAACTTCTGTGCAATGGATAAACTACACATTTTAAAAAATATTTGATATAAAACAGTGGCATACAAGGGAAATATGTTCACAAATTTTTGAATTTTAAAGATTCATTCTCTGAAAGGAACAATTAAGATGTCTCGTGATCAGTGGAGTACTACATTCCTGGAGGAGAGGAACTATACTTGATAAATCACTGTGCAAAAGGAGCAGCACAGGGGTATAGAAACATTTTCAAAAACAGAAGGTCTGACATTTATGGCAAAGTTAACAAGACAGTAAGAATACTGATCTTAATTTTTCCCTCAGTCCCATCCCATCACCAGAATGATGGCTGGTCACTTCTAGCTTCAAATTAACCCTGCCCCTCCCTCCTTCACCCATTCCAGCTAATTTTATATTAGTTTTTGAATTTGACACACAAGTTGCAAAAAAAAAATACAGGTTAATCTAATTTCAGTGATTCCTATGTTGACCAAAGTGCATAAAATCATTCAAAGAGTCCTTGGCAGCTGCTAATTGCAATGGCTATATCACCAAACAGCAAAGATAAAACCCAGATTGTTTGTACTAAGGAACTACCTTGAGTCACAGTAGCATATGTGCATGTGTAGTTTTTGTGCATGTGACATTTGTGTTTGTGTGTCTGTGTGTGTTTTTAAGTGTTCTTGGTCACAGTGAGCCTCTGGAAAACATAAATAACTGAGGCGTAACCATTTATGTTAGCTGATTATTTTAGCAGTCACATAATCCTTCCTTTGATATCTTGGGTCAATGAAATCTTAGCATCACCAGGGGTTAGTAGGAGAAATATTAAAAGCATTTCTCTGTGATGTTTCTGGCAGCAGAAATAGCAGTAAAAATTATTACCATGTTACAATAAAGGAATATTTGTGTATTCTTGATAGGCTCTTCTCCAAAACCTGTTGTAGTAGGTCTACAAATCTAGAGAGATCTCCCTTCTGGGTACTTGTCCTGGTTTCTTCTCCATGTTCCTGTTGCTCCTACTCCTGAATGTGTTTCAAATTTTGTTTAAATTTAAACAACTATTTAAGAATATCACCCAGAGATCTACCCTGAGTCTGGATAGTTATGAGTGGCAGGGTGTGTGGGATAGTATGGGCAAGTACCTAGGACAGTGGGCACCTCCAGTGCTTTGGGACTCCAGTCCTGAACAAGTGCAGAATCCTGAAAAACTAGTGAAGTATTTGGAAGAAGTATGCTGTCACCTTGGCAATTCCAGAGACACACAAATCACTGCAACGTGCTGGGGCCTGGCCCATGCCTACCTAGCCCTGTTCAACACTATTCAATACCCTCAAGGGGAAGAGAAGGTCCCTGGATTTGACAATAAAACGACAGGCTCTGTGCCTACTCCAAAGCCAACGACAGGCACAGTGGCTACTCCAGCCCCGTTGACAGGCGCTGCAGCCGAACCAGAGAACCAACCCCTCCTGGTATCAGTTGCCCCTGTACAAAAGAAGAAATCTTGGAAGCATAAGTCAGCTCGTTTAGTAAGGGATGAAGAAGCTGCTTCTAAGAGGGAGCAGGAGGAAGAAGTGGATGAGGCAGACTAAATCAGGGCCATCAGAGAACAGGAAGAGGAAGAATCATAAATGAGGCGATAACCACCCAATTCCTATCCCTGAGTGAGCTGCGAGATATGCAAACAGATTTCAGCAGTTGTCCAGGCAAGCACATTGTCACCTGGCTGCTCCGATGCTGGGATAATGGGGCCAGTAGCCTGGAATTAGAGGGTAGGGAAGCCAAGCAGCTGGGATCCCTTTCTAGGGAAGGGGGCATTGACAAAGTGATTGGAAAAGGGACACAAGCCGTCACCCTCTGGAGGCGACTCCTGTCAGGTGTGAAGGAAAGCTATCCCTTCAAGGAAGATGTTATGTGTCACCCAGGCAAGTGGACCACCATGGAGAGAGGTATCCAGTACCTGAGGGAATTAGCTGTGCTGGAGGTGGTTTATGATGATCTGAATGACTAGCAGTTATCCAAAGACCCAGATGAAGTCCAGTGCACATGATCCATGTGGCGGAAGATTGTACGGAGTGAACCATCGTTGTATGCCCATTCATTGGCAGTAATGACCTGGAAAGATGGAGAGGGACAACTGGTGGATGAATTGGCAGGCCAACTCCGGAAACACGAAGGAAGTCTCTCTTCCTCCCTCGTCTTGGCTGTGGAGAAAGTGGTCCAGCAACTCAAAGAGGATATGTCCTACCCCCCCCACCTGTAACCAAGGTGATGGGGAAATCAAACAATAATTAGAAAGTAGGTCAGTAATAAGTTGTAAAGATGTAACTATAGGAACAGGTTATGCACCAGCAATGCTGCTCAAGAGCCCATTTAACCCTTTCCATCTTGATTTAATTATCAAGGAATTAAGGTGTAACATTGTGATCATAGTACTATGTTTTGTTTTAATAATGAGTAGCTAGGAAGAAGGAACAACTTGGTCAGTTCTGCCTAGTCAATGGTTCGATGAAATGTAATTTTGCTGTCTTGAAACAAAAGACTGTAGAATGAATAATTACTTATTGGACCGACAGCCCGTGAAGGTCTAGTGTTGTCAAGTTTAAGTGAACTTTGCTTACTTATATCCATATTTTAAAGAAAGGTACAGCACTGAAGAAGCATCCAGGGTGTAGTGCGGCTGGTATGCAAGGAATCCATTCCACGGGAGTTCCCTAGGCCTCTAACTTTAGATGTTGCCACACCAGGGGAGCTTGGTGTGCTGACTCTAGGAGAAACTGTACGGAGGGTGGAGTGGAGTGGAGACACCGCGGCCAGGCTCTGTGAGACATAGAGAACTCGAAGGTACAATGGAGCCGATAAGCTGCATATTCACTACCCTGAGCCAACGGTCTGTCATGTTTTTGACAAAACGCTGTACTTGGAGTGAACTTTGTAGGAAAGGTAATTCCGGCAGGGGGAGATCGCGACCACCGACTCAGAGATCACCCACTCAAGAAACCCTCTGACTCAAAAGATCAAGGAAGTAATATCTTAAGAAATTGAACTGAGCATGTCTGATCATTTACATAATGAGTGAAGAATTTTTAACCAATCATTGTATAGAAACCTGATGAATATGTATTA
This sequence comes from Phaethon aethereus, assembly GCF_964289735.1. Taxonomy (NCBI): domain Eukaryota; kingdom Metazoa; phylum Chordata; class Aves; order Phaethontiformes; family Phaethontidae; genus Phaethon; species Phaethon aethereus. Next base: position 37,371,078 of record NC_138581.1, on the reverse strand, counting down.
ATTTTGTAATCATATGCCTATAAATGTTTGATTTTTTGAACTGATCGGGGAACACGATTTTGGGAGGAGCTATCCCCCGTGTTCCCAGCGCTGAAAATAAAGAATGCCTACCTTCTAACACTACATTGGTGTTACAAGGTTTATTCCCGATTTCGGTGACACACCTGTACGGACCAGTATCTCAGCTATTAGGATTAAATGTTCCTTTGCTCAGGAGAGAGGATACAGTGGGTATGCACCATGGGCCACCCTGTGGTTTTATGTGCATGACCATGGAGAGGACATGAGGAAGTGGGATGGAAAATCTACCGTGACCCTAGAGGCATGGATACATTGAGCTGCAAGACAAAACAATCACAAAAGGGTTTTTTTCCAGGAAAATTGCCACTCCAGTTTGTAGCAGGCAGCTCCCCAGACAGAGTAGAAGGGCTTACTCCTGATCTTAATGAAGGGACTTCTGATTCATATTTACAAGAAGTGAGTAGTGAATTCTATGACCAGGGCTAGAGGGGTCCTGCCACCATCCAGGTGGAGGAGAGTGCTAACTGAGTTTATTGGACTGCATGGATTAGACGGCCTGGTATGTCAGACACACAGGAGTATGAGGCCCTAGTGGACACTGGTGCACAGCGTACCCTAATGCCATCAAGCCATATAGGGGCAGAACCCATCTGTATTTCTGGAGTGACAGGGGGATCCCAACAGCTGACTGTACTGGAGGCTGAAGTGAGCCTAACTGGGAACAAGTGGCAGAAGCACCCCATTGTGACTGGCCCAGAGGCTCCGTGCATCCTGGGCATAGGCTACCTCAGGAGAGGGTATTTCAGGGACCCAAAAGGGTACCGGTGGGCTTTTGGTATAGTTATGTATTAGGTTTGTGTTGTAACCAAGGTGATGGGGGAATCAAACGATAATTAGAAAATAGGTTAGTAATAAGTTGTAAAAGATGTAACTATAGGAATAGGTTACGCACCAGTGTTATGCACCAGCAATGCTGCTCGAGAACCCACCTAACCCTTCCCATCTTGATTTAATTATCAAGGAGTTAAGTGTAACATTGTGATCATGGTACTATGTTTTATTTTAATAGTGAGCAGTCAGAAAGAAGGAACACCTTGGTCAGTTCTACGGTCTGGTGGGTAGGTAATTATTCATTCTATAGTCTTGTCTTAAAACAAAGGACTGTGGGGTGAATGATTGCATATTGGACCGACAGCCCGTGAAGGTCTATTTAATGTTGCCAAGCTTAAGTGAACTTTGTAGGAAAGGTAATTCCAGCAGGGGGAGATCGCGACCACCGACTCAGAGACCACCCACTCAAGAAACCCTCTGACGCAAAAGATTAAGGAAGTAAAATCTCAAGAAATTATAGTGAGCATGCGTAGTCATTTACATGTTAGGCAAAGAATTTTTAACCAATCATTGTATGGAAACCTGATGAATATGTATTAATCTTGTAATCATATGCCTATAAATGTTTGATCTTTGAACTGATTGAGTGAACACGATTTGGGAGGAGCTATCCCCCGTGTTCCCGGTGCCGTGAATAAAGAATGCCTGCCTTTTAACACTACATTGGTGTTACGAGGTTTATTCCCGATTTTGGTGACAGCGTGGCAAGGTTTTGGTAGTGGGGGCACTGCAGGGGTGGGTTCTGTGAGAAGCTGCTAGAAGCTTCCCCTAAGTCTGGTAGAACCAATATCAGCCAGCTCCAAGACAGACCTGCTGCTGGCGAAGGCCGAGCCAATCAGCGATGGTGGTAGTGCCTCTGTGATAACATATTTAAGAATGGGAAAAAATGGCACACAGGAATTGCAGCCGGAGAGAGGAGTGAGAATATGTGAGAGAAACAACTCTGCAGACACCAAGGTCAGTGAAGAAGGAGGGGGAGGAGGTGCTCCAGGTGCCAGAGCAGAGATTCCCCTGCAGCTGGTGGAGAAGACCATGGTGACACAGATTGTCCCCCTGCAGCCCATGGAGCTCCACAGTGGAGCAGATATCCACCTGCAGCCTGTAGAGGACCCCACACTGGAGCAGGTGGATGCCCGAAGGGGGCTATGACCCCATGGGCAGCCCGCGCTGGATCGGGCTCCTGGCAGGACCTGTGGACCCATGGAGAGAGGAGCCCATGTTGGAGCAGGTTTGCTGGCAGGACTTGTGACCCCGTGGGGGATCCACGCTGGAGCAGTCTGTTCCTGAAGGACTGCACCCCATTGGAAGGGACCCAGGCTGGAGCAGTTCATGAAGAACTGCAGCCTGTGGGAAGGACCCACGTTGGAGAAGTTTGTGGAGAACTGTTTCCTGTGGGAGGGACCCCATGCTGGAGCAGTGGAAGAGTGTGAGGAGTCTTCCCCATAAGGAGGAAGGAGCAGCAGAGACAACATGTGATGAACTGACTGCAATCTCCATTCCCCATCCCCCTGCTCTGCTCAGGGGGGAGGAAGTAGATAAAATCAGGAGTAAAGTTGAGCTGGGGAAGAAGGGAGAGGTGGGGGAAGGTATTTTAAGATTTGGTTTTAGTTCTCATTATCCTACTCTGATTTGATTGGTAATAAATTAAACTAATTTCCCCAAGTCGGGTGTGTTTTGCCCCTGATGGTAATAGCTGAATGATCTTTCCCTATCCTTATCTCAACCCATAGGTTTTTCATTATACTTTCTTCTCTGTCCAGCGGAGAAGGGGAGTGATAGAGCGGCTTTGGTGGGCACCTGGCATCCAGCCAGGGTCAACCCACCACAAGCTGCCTTGAAGACGGAGGAAATTAAACAGCTGTCCACCTTGCCTGGTCTCTCAGAGGACCCTTCTGTTGCAGGGTTGCTGAGGGTCGAAGAACAACAGGTGCCGATCGCTACCACAACAGTGCACTGGCAGCAATATCGCACCAACAGAGACTCCCTGATCCCCATCCATGAGCTGATTCGTCGGCTGGAGAGCCAAGGAGTGTTCAGCAAGACTCGCTCACCCTTTAACAGCCCCATATGGCCAGTGCGAAAGTCTAATGGAGAGTGGAGACTGACAGAGAAAAATGCATTGGCAATATCAGTTGTGGCATACCACTCGGCTTCTTTTGACTCCAGTTCATCTTGGAGTTCTAGCATGGTTGATACTGGAGTACTCAGCAGTGGTACTGAGGGTACACTCTGCTCCATCCTCCAGATCATTAATGATTGTTTAACAAGATTGGACCCAGTATTGACCCTGGGTTACACTGAAGGCTGACTCCTACAGGCCCACGGTACCCTTTTCAATCCTTGAAGTGCCTTCTTTTGAGATAGCCATTGCCAAGGATACACACGGAATGAGACTGGTCACAATAGGATGCTTTTGTGACTAGTTCCCTGTTAGACTCACCTCATCTTCCAACACAGACAACTGTTCTGTAACTCCAGAAGTCCAGATGTGTTTTTCCCCCTTGTATACTTACAGCATTAGGGTACAGTGTACACAGTTGTCCAGCAAAGCCTTATATTTCCTTGGGTCTGATGTGCCAGGCCATCAAATTCATACAGTCCTGTAAACCCAGTTTTGCCTTTTGTCTGCCTGGCCAGAGGCAGGACCCCCTATTCTTGATCATAGCATTCATTACCTGCTTCCTCTAAAGACAAACCTGAAGTCTCTTCAACATGGTACCAGGAGTGGGATTTAAAAAGAAAAGAACATACATCTATGGATCAGTATCAGAAGGAGGAGAGGAATTCTAAACCTTATACTGTGTCTAGTGAAATGCTTGAAGGCAACTGGAGCAGTAATCTTCCTGGAAGACCCTTTTTGGATGTGTTTTTCCCTGCAATTCATGTACACAGAATTCCAGTTCCGAGGTAGGTGCACCATCCCAATTGCTCGGGCTCTTGCCATAGTCCTGAAGATAAAACCAAAAGTTGGCACGGGTACTGCCGTAGTGCCGTACTACGGGTACCGTTCCCTTCCCTTTGAGCAGAAAAAGGCCAATTCCAAAGGAAACTCCAGATAGACTAGAGGCTGGCCTGCAGGAGCGAGCACGGAACAAAACTCTATGCATTCTCAAAGAATTGAAAGGACAGTATCTCCACAGGTGACATGGCATGCAGGGTGTCCTGGTTTTGGTTGGGAGAGAGTTAATTTTATTATTATTATTATTATTATTTTGCCTTCCCTTGCTGTCCTATTAAACTGTCTTTATCTCAACACATGAGTTTTACCTTTTTTCCCCCGATTCTCCTCCTCACCCGACTGGGCGGAGGGAGGAGTGAGTGAGCGGCTGCATGGTGCTTAGTTGCTGGCTGGTGTTAAACCACGACAGTCCTTTTGGGCACCCAACGTGAGGCTCGACAGGTTGAGTTAATGACAAACCTGACCACAGCATGTTAAGAACAAATTTGTTATAAGCATTCATTATATCAGTTTGACAGTCGCTGGTCACAATGTTGATTTATTTGCTCTCAAAGTTATTGTGCTTGTTCTCAGGGTTGTGTTATGTAACACCTTACTTGCAGTATATGTTCCCCATTGTGCTGTTTATCATCTCTGGGAAGTGGGTCAAGGTTATCATTTTGCTATACTTTGTAACACCGGCTTATAATATGATAAAATGGCGGGTTGTGAAACTAATCTGGTATTTGTACTCAGCATTGCCATCATCTCTGTAGTTCAGGAGCCATCTCTCAGAAACTATTAATAATTACACTTTTTACCTTTTCTACTCGGAGAGCCAATCTACGGGGGAGACACCTTCATCTTCCCCTTCTCCTCCAGAAATTCTAGACTATTGCTAACACATATCTTATGTAATTTTCCTATGCTAGATACTTACCAACAGAAATTTGTAGAAATTTTGATTTTCATTTTAATATTTAAGTAACTATAGGGAGACAGCACCACGTAAAGAACAAACTGCATCTGCATCTTTATGGCCTTCATTGCACTTCAGACACTTAAAAAGCATTTACCAGATTACAGAAATGTTGAATGTAACTCTCTAATTTGGGTGGGTTCTTGATAACTGGAAGTGCATAAGCAAAGAGTCTTGTTATAGCCCTGCCTGTTTTTAGAATGTGACCCTTTCCCCCCCAGCTGACATCCTGTTCCTCTACAATCTAATCCACATTGACCACAATTTCCTGGCAGGCACGGTTCTTGTCTATACAGAACAGGACTATTCATAAACAAATTTGTTTTCATGGTATCTGCCATTGTCCATATAAATAAAGTAAATGTCACAAATTCACGTTGAATATCAAGCACTGCCTACATGTTGAGACTTGAATGTGAGAGAATTAAGATTCCTGCTCAGTACTGATTACAAAATGATGATTTTGCTAAATTAGGTGCCTGAATTTTGATATCACAAATCAACTATAAAGGTATGTGAACACCCAAGGCAATCAGCCTGTCAGATGAATTATATCATTAGGCAAAAATCTGAGGTATGGTGTACTGGAAGAGATCTTCATATCAATCCTAACTGGCTATGTGTTAAACATACATGTACAAATAATGTAAGGTTATCTCAAGCTATTCAAACAGAATGAAAGATGGAGACTATCTTTGCAAATGACCAGTTTATAACCTGCAGCAATCTCTATTTTGTGAATATTACTTGCAATTTTGCATTTTCTCTGTTGCATTAATTTCAGTAACAAGCTAGATTGTGTATGACATTAAGCAGATTCTTACTGTCAAGGTTTCTCTTCTTACCTCATATTCCATCTTCAAAGACCTGACTACACTTAGCACAAAATCATTTAAATTATCAAATTGTTCTCACACGATACAGATCTGCACAATTTCATAATTCCATTATGGGTGCAGATTCTTTTCAAAAATTGTACTACTTGTCAAGTCAACATGCAACTTTGGTAAACAGGACTGCTTCTCACACAACAGCAACTTTGTTTAAGATGTGTTGTAAACAGAGTTAAGAATACAGAATGGAAAACAACTGCATGTGGAGCCTGGCCTTTTCTGGCTGTTCTGACTTACAGTTGCCTATTGTACAGGCCATTACAAAGCCCCTCTATGCTCTTCAGCTAGTGCCTACATGCATCTAACTCAGTGCTCCAGCAGCTGGGTTTAAAAACAAGATATTAAACAAAAGTTATTTCTTGTGTGAAGCATCCACAAATGAGGTTTAACAAGGCCAAGTGCCAGGTCCTGCAGTTGGGTCACAACAACCCCATGCAATGCTACAGGCTTGGGGAGGAGTGGCTGGAGAGCAGCCCAATGGAAAGGGACCTGGGGGTGCTGGTTGACAGCTGGCTGAACATGAGCCGGCAGTGTGCCCAGGTGGCCAAGAAGGCCAACAGCATCCTGGCCTGTATCAGCAATAGTGTGGCCAGCAGGAGTAGGGAAGTGATTGTGCCCCTGTACTTGGCACAGGTGAGGCCGCACCTCGAATCCTGTGTTCACTTTTGGGCCCCTCACTACAAGAAGGATGTTGAGGTGCTTGAGCCTGTCCAGAGAAGGGCAACGAAGCTGGTGAGGGGTCTAGAGCACAAGTCTTATGAGGAACGGCTGAGGGAACTGGGGTTGTTTAATCTGGAGAAGAGGAGGCTGAGGGGAGACCTTATCGCTCTCTACAACTACCTGAAAGGGGGTTGTGGTGAGGTGGGTGTTGATCCCTTCTCCCAGGTAACCAGCAAAAGGATGAGAGGAAATGGCCTCAAGTTGCACCAGGGGAGGTTTAGATTGGATATTAGGAAAAATTTCTTCACCGAGAGAGTGGTCAGGCATTGGAACAGGCTGCCCAGGGAGGTGGTGGAGTCGCCATCTCTGGAAGTATTCAAAAAACGTGTGGATGTGGCACTTCAGGACATGGTTTAGGGGGCATAGTGGCATTGGGTTAATGGTTGGACTTGATGATCTTGAAGGTCCTTTCCAACCTTAGTGATTCAGTGATTCTGTGATTCTGTGAAATCCTATGGTATGTCAAAGTTTACTGTTTAGTCAGCTATGCATATTCATTCTGTATGAGGTAAAATCAGGGTTTTAAATGAAAAAAAAAAATCACCTTTTCAGAACGATATCTCAGCCACTGCTTCAGCGAAGGACACAGCATTTATAGGCAAGTTCTTGTTATTTTTCATCTTCATTCACCATTAACTTGCCATAGAGATACATACCCATTTCCTGAAAGATTAAAACACACATTCATCCTATCACCACTTATGACCAGTTAGCTAGTTTTTGTTCCATTTACCTCTAGCACTCTGTTGTGGTTTAGCCTGAGCCAGCAACTAAGCACCATGCAGCCGCTTGCTCACTCCCCCCTCCCCCAGTGGAATGGGGGAGAGAATTGGGAAAAAAAAACACAGGTTGACATGAAACAGTTTAATAGGACAGCAAGAGAGAAGGAAACAACAATGATAACAACAATAATAATACCGACAAAGGAATGTACAAGAACAAGTGATGTCCAATACAGCAATTGCTCACCACCCGGTGACCGATAGCCTGTCCCCGAGCAGCGATTTCCGCCCCCCGGCTAACTCCAGTTTATGTACTGGGCATGACGTCGGATGGTAGGGAATATCTCTTTGGCCAGCCTGGGTCAGCTGTCCTGGCTGTGTTCCCTCCCAGCGTCCTGTGCACCCCCAGCCTTCTCGCTGGCAGGCCAGCACGAGAAGCTGGACTGTCCTTGACTGCTTAGCAACAACCCAAAACATCAGCACATTATCAACAGTTTCTCATCCCAAATCCAAAACACAGTCTCACACTAGCTTCTGTGAAGAAAACCAGCTCTATCCTGGCTGAAACCAGGACAGTATCCACCCCTTATTCCATACCATTTACATCATGCCTGGGTCCTACACTTTTCAATACATTCCAATTATTCATTATTACTCTTCCTGTCTTTTAATATATACACACACAGATGCCATTCTCTTAGTCCATGGGCCATCACTTTACAATGTCTGTGGAGTTCATTCAGTCCATGACTCTGGGCTTCATCCATCATAGCAGTCTCTCAGGGCAGGGGAGATGGTATGTGGTGTTGGATTGTTATCTGGCACGGTCCATGTCCGTGATCTGCAAGTTGAAGATGTCAATATCGAGGGAATTGTTGGGTGCAAGCTGCTGAAGCCAGTTCTGGTTCCATCACTGCTGCACGTTGCTTGGTTTCAGTGAAGCTCATTCTTCATCAGTCTGGGTGATTCTTACTGTAATACCACTGATATGGTAGATAGCAACCATAGTACTAAGTTCATACTGTATTGTGTAACAATTAACATAATACAATTCAAATCATTGACTATTTTCACCCAAAATCAAGTCTCCTTGAGGTACGCATCGGAGTTCCCCATCCTGCACCATTACCCACCAAGTGCACCCAGGTCCCTGGGCAAAGGCAATCCCACGAAGGGCTATAAATCAGATAGTCCAAGACATACACCCAGTAGTGGCTAACCCATACACTCTACTGACTTCCTTAAAAGAGGAACATAAATGGTTTACTGTACTAGATTTAAAGGATGCCTTCTTCTGCACACCTCTAGATATAGGCAGCCAAAACATATTTGCTTTTGAATGGGAGAGCTCCGCCACAAGTCGAAAGACCCAATTAACATGGACTGTACTTCCACAAGGATTCAAAAATAGCCCTATGATGTTTGGGAATCAATTGGCAACGGAATTAGAGATATGGAAGAAACAGAACCAAGGGGGAGGCACATTTTTGCAGTATGTGGATGATATTCTGATAGCGGCAGAAAGTAAAGAAAAATGTTTTGAAATTACTATCAGTTTACTAAATTTTCTGGGCCAAGGAGGATACAGAGTTTCCAGAGACAAGGCCCAGATAGGAAAAGAAACAGTGATTTATTTGGGATTTGAAATATCTCAAGGACAAAGACGATTAGGAAATGAAAGAAAAGAAGCTATTTGTCAAATTCCTGAACCTAGTAGCCTGAAGGAATTGCGAGCTTTTCTGGGAATGATTGGGTGGTGCCGACTTTGGATTTTGGATTATGGATTGTATGTAAAGCCACTATATGAGGCTTTAAAGGAATCCAAGGTTCGGTATCTGACTTGGACACCTGAATGTCAGAGATCATTTAAAGAACTGAAAAAGGCATTAATGATGGCACCTGCTCTGGGATTACCTGATGTGACCAAACCTTTTGAGTTGTTTGCACATGAAAGGCAACATCTGGCTCTTGGAGTGCTGACACAACAGCTAGGATCCTGGAAGCGACCAGTGGGGTACTTCTCTAAACAACTTGACAACGTGAGTAAAGGATGGCCAGGATGTTTACGTGCTGTGGCAGCAACAGTATTGCTGATCCAAGAAGCTCGAAAATTTACTATGGGTCAAAAGATGGTGGTGTATGCACCACATATGGTAATAGCTGTTCTAGAGCAAAAGGGGGGGGTCACTGGCTATCCCCCAGCAGAATGCTGAAGTATCAGGTTGTCCTACTGGAACAAGATGATGTGAAATTGAAAACCACACTGATTGTTAATCCAGCAATATTCTTATCAACAGAAAATCCAACAGGAAATTTAGAACATGATTGCCTGTTAACTATTGAACAAGTCTATTCCAGTAGACTGGACCTGAAAGACAAACCTTTGGAAAATCCTGATCTGGAATTATTTACAGATGGAAGCAGCTTTGTGCAAGAAGGAAAACGAAAGGCTGGATATGCTGTCGTCACCACCTCCAAGGGTGTTGGTGTCACACACCTCCAGTGTGTTTGCTTTTGAGAAGCATGTGTCCTTCTTAACTCCTGCTTTAATGAACAGTGCTGAAAATTTGTATGGATCAGATCTGATGAAACTTTTTTTTTTCCAGAACTGATGAATCTGATATGAAAGAATCTGCCTCATGTGAATTTATTTTTAATTTTACAATGAAAACATTTCACTTTACACCAAACTCATTTCATAAATGTTGTCCTTTCTCCTTTTCTGTAGAATTTAAAGAGGAAAAATGACATATTAGTGTTTTCAAGATATTTTTCATGTTCCATGCCCTTTTTTAGTGAGTTCTGTTTATTAGGTCTTAAGCATGCTTGTTTGAATCAATGCCATATTTATAACCAATATTGATATAGAGACATAACTATCTGCTTTTAAACACTTAGATATTGATATTTGTCAAGGACTGACTTGCTAAACAAAGGAAGTAATAACAGGAACTACAATGACAGTCTTATCACAGAACCTGGTAGAACTTGTTAACAACTGTTGAAATCATCAATTAAGAAGAAAGCATGGGTAAATGAATGAAGTTCATCTAAAAGACAAAAGAAGAAGATAAGATCCCAGAAGAAGTAGAGGACCACCAGAGACAGATCATTGATAACATAAACTACTGACGCAAACCTTTTGAACTACTCCGCCTCACTTCATATATATGTTTTGTATTGCATACTTATATGAATATGTATGCTTTTGTGTAATAAATATTTGCCTGCTCGCCAAAACGGTGTGCAAGTTAGGAGGAGCGATCCCCCTTGCACCCAGCACCGTAATAAACATACCTGCTTTATAACTCTTTTGAGTTGTGAAGTTTGTTTCCACACGTCAGTATCACAAAAGTATACAGAAGAATAGTGCTCAGTCTGACAGCAGTAGCAATGGTGTCAATGCTTCTTGCTTATTTCAAGATAATCTGGGTTTTTTTCAAATATGGAGCATCTGGGGTGTTCTTAAATCTCATGTTGGTAGAAATTGAAGACAATGTAGAATTGAGCCTAAAAAGTACCTCAATATAGCATAAAATTTTCCACTGTGAAGCAGTGGTTTCCTGAGAATGAAGAGGACTGTCGTGGTTTAGCCCCAGCCGGCAACTAAGCACCACGCAGCCGCATGCTCACTCCCCCTCCCACAGTGGGACGGGGGAGAGAATTAGGAAAAAAACCTCGTGGGTTGAGATAAACACGGTTTAATAGGACAGAAAGAGAGAAGGAAACAACAATAATAAAACCAACAAAGGAATGTACAAGAACAAGTGATGCCCAATACAGCAACTGCTCACCACCCAGTGATCAACAGCCCGTCCCTGAGCAGCAATTCCCGCCCCCCGGCTAACTCCAGTTTATGTACTGGGCATGACGTCGGATGGTAGGGAATATCTCTTTGGCCAGTCCGGGTCAGCTGTCCCAGCTGTGTCCCCTCCCAGCTTCCCGTGCATCCCCAGCCTCCTTGCTAGCAGGCCAGCACAAGAAGCTGGACTGTCCTTGACTGCTTAGCAACAACCCAAAACACCAGCACATTATCAACAGTTCCTCATCCCAAATCCAAAACACAGTCCCACGCTAGCTTCTGTGAAGAAAACCAGCTCTATCCTGGCTGAAACCAGGACAGTATCCACCCCTTATTCCACACCATTTGCGTCATGCTCGGGTCCTATACTTTTCAATACATTCCAATTATTCATTATTACTCTTCCTGTCTTTTAATATATACACACACAGATACCATTCTCTTAGTCCATGGGCCATCACTTTAAAATGCCTGTGGAGTTCAGTCACTCCATGACTCCGGGCTTCATCCATCATAGCAGTCTCTCAGGGCAGGGGAGATGGTATGTGGTGTTGGATTGTCATCTGGCACGGTCCATGTCTGTGATCTGCAGGTTGAAGATGTCAATCTCGAGGGAAATGTTGGGCGCAAGCTACTGAAGCCCGTTCTGGTCCCATCACTGCTGCATGTTGCTTGGTTTCAGTGAAGCTCATTCTTCATCAGTCTGGGTGATTCTTACTGTAATGCCATTGATATGGTAGATAGCAACCATAGTACTAAGTTCATACTGTATTGTGTAACAATTAACATAATACAATTCAAATCATTGACTATTTTCACCCAAAATCAAGTCTCCTTGAGGTACGCATCGGAGTTCCCCATCCTGCACCATTACCCACCAAGTGCACCCAGGTCCCTGGGCAAATGCAATCCCACGAATGGGTTTGCCTTTGCCTGAGGCAGGAGTAACCCAGACTGTCTTCCCCAGCATATTTCTCACGTGCACCACAGGGACTTTATCCCCTTCTACAGTACGTAAAAGTTTTGATTGGGCAGGGCCGGCTCTATTAGTAGATCCCCTAGTGTTGACTAACCAGGTGGCTTTGGCTAAATGTTTATCCCAATGTTTGAATGTCCCGTCACCCATTGCTCTCAGTGTAGTCTTTAACGGTCCCTTGTATTGTTCAATTTTTCCGGAAGCTGGTGCATGATAGGAGATGTGATACACCCACTCAATGCCGTGCTCTTTGGCCCAGGCGTCTATGAGGTTGTTTCGGAAATGAGTCCCATTGTCTGACTCAATTCTTTTGGGGGTGCCATGTCGCCATAAGACTTGCTTTTCAAGGCCCAGGAGAGTGTTCCGGGCGGTGGCATGGGACACAGGATATGTTTCCAGCCATCCGGTGGTTGCTTCCACCATGGCAAGCACATAGCGCTTGCCTTGGCGAGTTTGTGGAAGTGTGATATAGTCAATCTGCCAGGCCTCCCCATATTTATATTTCAACCATCGTCCTTCATACCAGAGGGGCTTTAACCGCTTGGCTTGTTTGATCGCAGCACACGTCTCACATTCATGGATAACCTGTGCAATAGCGTCCGTGGCCAGGTCCACCCCTCGATCGCAAGCCCATCTATATGTTGCCTCTCTTCCCTGATGGCCTGAGGTATCATGGGCCCACTGAGCTATGAATAATTCACCCTTATGTTGCCAGTCCAGATCCACCTGAGCCACTTCAATCTTAGCAGCCTGATCCACCTGAAGGCTGTTTTGATGTTCTTCGGTGGCCTGACTCTTGGGTACGTGAGCATCTACGTGACGTACTTTTATGACTAGATTCTCTAGTCGGGCAGCAATATCTTGCCACAATTCAGCAGCCCAGATGGGCTTGCCTCTGCGTTGCCAGTTGCTCTGCTTCCATTGCTGTAGCCACCCCCACAGAGCATTTGCCACCATCCATGAGTCAGCACAGAGACAGAGTATTGGCCATTTTTCTCGTTCAGCAATATCTAAAGCCAGCTGGATGGCTTTCACCTCTGCAAACTGACTTGATTCACCTTGTCCTTCAGCAGCTTCTGCAACTCGTCGTATAGGGCTCCATACAGCAGCTTTCCACCTTCGATGTTTGCCTACAATACGACAGGACCCATCAGTAAACAGGGCATATTGCCCTTCGTTCTCTGGCAGTTTATTATATGGTGGAGCCTCTTCAGCACGCGCCACCTCCTCTTCTGGTGATATTCCAACCTCTCGCGGCTGAAACCAGGACATTCCCCAGTTCAGAATCCCTGTGGGCTTACTGTCCGATAATGGACCTCATTTTATTTCAGAAATAATCCAAGGAGTGTTGAGATTCCTGCAATTGAAATGGGGTCTACATACCCCTTGGAAAACACAGTTTAGTGGGAAGATAGAAAGAATGAATCAAAACCTTAAAACACAAATTTCCAAAGCATGTCAAGAAACCCAGCTTAAATGGGTAGATATCCTATCAATTGCCCTGATGAGTATTAGGCTCACTCCATGAGTGAGAGAAGGAATAAGCCCCTTTGAAATATTATATGGAAAACTATATCCCATCAATGAGGTGGGTATCTGGAGTGATCAGATACACATTAAAGGTGAAGGAATTTCACATTAAAGGTGAAGGAATTTTCAAACATTATTTGTTATCTCTCTCGTGGGTATTATCCTCTTTATACAGGTATCTCAATCAGCGGGCTCCGCTTCCTTTGGACTCTTCAGTACATCACGCCTGGAGATTGGGTTTACATCTGGACCTGGAAGGATGAACCACTAAAAGAAATGTAGAAGGGATCAGCTCCTGGATCCACTACATGAGAGTGAAGGGAGCTCCACCAGAGGAACAGTGGCCATCTGTACCAAAAGGAGCGCTAAAGCTAAGAATTTCTAAAAACTCTATGGGCTAATGAACTGTTTATAGTTATAATATGGTTTATGGTAACACTGATCTTTTCAAACTAAATCACAATGACAATAAGAATATTAATGAAGATACTCTTGCTTTTACTGCTAATCAGACACGCTATACCATATGTGATCAGAGTTGATGGAAACACAGGAACAATGGGAAAGCCAATACAAAACCTTTCACTAACAATCACTGGTAATCGTATAATGACAAAACCAAATAGGTACCTTATTTCTGTTACACCAGCCACGTGATAGAATCTCTATTGAATGTAATGTGACAAACTGTCTAAAGGGACACGCCTCTGTAGTCATCAAAATGATGAATCAAACTCAATCAAAGGAAAGGGAAAGCTGCTTTTCACACCCCTACTGTAACATTAGCTTCTTCAACAACACACCTCTGGCAGTAGTATGCTTATGGGTAGGTACAGGGAAAGATAATGGAAACGGACTATCCTTAAAGATCATGCTAACACCCCTAAACCTCATACTGCTACTTATACAACCACACAAAGTATATGCCCATTGATCTCTGAAATTGGATCATATGGAATCAGATATGTAGGATGACAGCAAGTGATGTTTAACCCATCATGGTCCCTCAAATGAGTAGAACTATTAATGCAAATTAATCTCTCTGCAGTTAAACTAACCAGTTCATCATTCCTAAGTACATCTTATACAGGGTGGTTAGCATGGTTACATGAGCCTTACCCTTCAAAACGAGCAGAGAGAGATGTTACTGGTACCTTAGGGACAGGATTGGGAGTCTTAAACAGCATAAATGCTGAAATACTTGCAAACAAACTTAGTACGGCCACACATGATCTAAACAAACTAGAACATCTGTTATGGTCCTCCCTATCAGCTTTAGGAACTCATCAGTGGCTTTTATCTAAAATATTACCTCAATGGGAAAGAGTTACTGAAAAGGATCAACAATTAATCCTAGATGCACTTGGTGTAGCTCAAAGTAATATTTCTCTAGCTCTTAGTGGCATCCAAGCTCAACTGTGGGTGCAATCTACAATAGCAGCAATTGTAAGAGAAGGAGAAGATGGCACCTTACCCACTGAAACTTGAAAAATAATCTGGGAAAACACAGCCAAATTTGCAAGAAAATTCCAATACTTGTGTTTGTAACTATTAACATTATAGGATGTGAGTTTAACTGTGCAGCTTCTATTATGTCTTATCAGCTGTTACAATTCAATTATACTTTAGTTAAAAATCTGTTGCCTACTCCCATTGGGATGAATCTCACTCTGGTAAAAGAAAAACACTTTTACAACATAAGGATCTACGCCAGTTGCTGGGATGTACCTGAGATGATGGACAAAGGACTTGAATCACAGTTCACCATGAGGCAGAAGAGAGACATCATGTTTTAGACCGAATGAAGAAAGATGGAGAACATAGATGGTGGGAAACCCTCCTCTGATGTCATGCGACATCCCATTGTGATCTTATTGCCACTAACATGTTTACGTATATTGCTTATAATCATATTGTACTTTAAGGTTTGGCTCATAATGAAGCAAATAGCTCTAATGCAAGGTAGACATGCTCACCACAGAGGAAAGTAAACTCCTCAGACCTAAAACCTTTCCTATAAAGGATAGAAAAATTTCCAGCAAGACATATGGCAATGAGAAGAAACCATAGAGCAATTTTGGAAAATTCTGAAGACTCCCAAGGATAGGGACTTTAAAATGAAAAGATCTAAGTGAGACTTAGAGAAATAAACAATATTTCAAATAAGTCTCAAAGAGGGGAATCTGTTGAAGGCATGCAAGGAATGAAGCTGGGGGTATTGTTTAGTCTTTGTGAGCAGTTAACAAGGTGCAACCTTGAGGGAAGGAACAAGATAATCACAAAAGGAACACAACTACTGAACCTTGAGTGAACTATCCTAATTAACATATAATTAACATATAATTGGCATAATAGAAACTTGCCCCTGGGCGAGGAAAGCCCCCTCCTCACAAAAGCCCCTTCCTCACTGAGCATGCCTAGGAAGAAAGAAGGACGCTGTGACTTTAAGTGGAGACAAGGCTTGCGAGAACCAATGGGAACAAGGGTAATGGAGCCAACTTTTAAAAAATACTGATAACTGTTGCTCGAAGTGTATAAATATTTTCTGTGTGTTAACTGAGGCATGCTAGCTTTGTGGGCCTACCACCTAGCACCCAGCTCTGCGCAGATTTGGAATAAAAGCAAGTATCTCGGCTCTGTGTGGTTTTTTGTCTCTCTGCACACAGGGTGGAAGAACCCATATTTGGCTCAACAAAGGAACTGTTTCTACTGAGCAAAACCAGGGGGGAAATTAAAAAAGTCACTACTGTGCACTGGAAAATGCTGGCTGAAAGACAACACAAACAAGGCCCAAAACAGAATTAAAACTATTTGACCTTTGAATATTATATAGAAGAGTTCCAAGTTTCCAAAAAAAATAAATTTCTGCAGCATTTCTCTGGGAGAAGGTAGTCCCCCCAAAAACCATAAAATGTCTTTTCATTTACATTTTTACAAGACCTTCCAAATACGAACCAAATTCCTTCTCATTCATTTCATAACTTCCATAAAAAAAGAAAGGGGAAAAATCCACCCTAGAGTTTGTTACCTAATAATTCCCTTCAGACAGAATTTCCTCATTAACTGCCAATAAGAAAGCACTGCTACTAATCCAGGAGACAGGATTTATATGGCCAGGCCATCTCTGCACCTATATTCTGAAGCAATCATACAAATCCCCAAATGAATCTTGTATCATAAGTTCTCTGCAAAGATAATTTGCAATGAAAGCTGTTTTCTGCAAGCTGTAATTAAAACAAAAAACTTTGTAAAAAAAAATCCCTCCATCCTCAAAGTCCAGAAAATTATTATCTTGAAAATTAAGGAAAACACTATTTATCTAACATTTTTAGACAGACTTTGTCACCATTTTCCTTGAACAATATTCTGATATTGAAGATGCTGTTTTCATCTCCACTGTTGCTTCTTTTAAATTAAACCAGGATGATGTTGTTTTGTTTTGTCATTGTCGTCATCCCCCCCGAGACGAAAATGTACTCATATTAAGTAGCATATGAATTTGATAAAAATATTGACACAAACAGCTGTTAACTAGTACGCTGTGATACACTGCAGAGGTTCTAACACAGAGACCTAGTCTGCAGTTTGATTAATACACAGAAAAAAATAACCTGCAGCTGACAAAAAAAAAGCTTTTAACTGGTTAACAAAATAAAACCCATCTATTCCAGAAGCTGATAGAATTTCAGAAGTGCCCAGTGAAGCAGACTGTTCTGATTAAATTTATTTAGGTTAGTGTGTTTCTGACTTTCCTCTTGTTGAAAAATCAGCTCCCCTTTGAAAGTTTTTGAAAGATAACTGGTCTTCATTATATTTAAAATCAAAAGAAACACCTGTCTGTAGCATATGCTCTTCTAGCTACGAACTATAACTCTACCAAGTGTGTCCCCATTGTGTGCAAGTTTTCTCAGTGGCTTCTGAGAATACTCTTAACTGTGCTTGGCAAACCAGCATTAAAAAACCCACAGGAATTATACTGAATTTTTAATCACAGAAGAGAAATTCCTACCAAATTTGCTTTCTTCAAAAAGTCTTATTTCAAAAAGTACCGATCGTGACAACTTTATCAACATTTGATTTGTGATACGCTTAAAAATACTGATTTTGAGACATTTAGGAGCTTTTGTATGACTTGCTTCATTTCATACCAGCAGAACATAAAAGTAATATTGAGAACAATTTATTTAATAAAAACTGCACTTGCATATAGTTCCCAGTTATTTTCCTCATTGTAACATAAAAATAAAAGACTTCTTATTTTTCGAAGCAGTTCATCTATGTCACAAATTGTTCTAAGGTCATTTTCATGTGTAGCTTTGATTTATTCTACTTTATGCATATGAAAACATTGCTGGACAAAGAACATGCTTCCCAAAGAACAGCAAAAATTATGTCTGCACACAACAACTCGATCTCCATCAACTTTTAATACTCCCTTGAAATGCAAGGACAAAAATAACGGTAATGAACTACCAAAGTACAATAGGTAAGCAACAAATGTTATCCCACAAGACAGCTGCAATTTAAGATGGGCTTCTGGAGGCTTCAAAAAGAAGTTTTTGTGCATGTTTTTAATTTTAAATTATAATTTCATCAGATATGTGCAACACTATTGTATTCACAAATCAACAAAACTTGGGAAACCTATTTTAACTAAGCAAAATATTTGTCAAATGGGGGGGGGAAGAAACAGTACATATAGACAGTGTGACTGAGTGCACCTTCAGCAAGTTTGCAGATGACACAAAGCTGAGTGGTGCAGCTGACACACCTGAGGGACAGGATGCCATCCAGAGGGACCTAGAAAAGCTCAAGGAATGGGCCTGTGTGAACCCCATGAGGTTCAACAAGGCCAAGTGCAGGGTCCTGCACCTGGGTCAGGGCAACCTCCGGTATCAGTACAGGCTGGGGGATGAAAGGATTGAGAGCAGCCCTGCCGAGAAGGACTTGGAGGTACTGGTGGATGAAAATCTGGACATGAGCTGGCGAGGTGCACTCGCGGCCCAGAAGGCCAACAGTATCCTGGGCTGCATCAAAAGAAGCGTGGCCAGCAAGTTGATTCTCTGCCTCTATTCTGCTCTTGTGAGACCCCACCTGAGTACTGTGTCCAGCTCTGGAACCCTCAGCACAGGAAAGACACGGACCTGTTGGAGCGGGTCCAGAGGAGTAATGACTGCTTCTGAACATCTGAAATGCAACTCAGTCTGCACTACAGGCAAAGTATATTTAGTATGGCCAGGCTCTTGAGAAGCAAAGGCATGTACCCACTCCATCATCTCTTTCCAGCTAGTGAACTCAGGCCTTAGAAGTTTCTTTTCACATACGTATATGTTACTAAAACAGATGTGAAGTTTCCATTATAAACTTCAAAACTAAAGTGTTTATAATTTAACTATGAAAATTCCCTCCAGCAAGAAACTTGTCATTTAAGTTCTGTCTAGGAGCGATTTAAAATAATTTTTTCATTATTATTGTTATTCCCAAGAAAATGTCCAAGGCAGTTTACTGATTTAAGACATGTATAACAAAACAACTACTTTTTAGAAATGAAAACTTAACAATTTATCACTCTAGGATTAGTCTAATGACTTCTGGAATACTATGAAATTAGGACAGCTATAGCAAGAAACATTGAATAGCTATGGCTACTTTATGGAGTACTGTTTTCCACTGGTAAATTTTACCTTTCATAGTGTTATAAATGATTGAGTCCCAAACAGGATTCCAATTCAAATTTACAATTTATTAAGCGAATAGAGGCAAGCAAACAGCGCTGGGTGCGCCGGGAGTCTCTGCTCCACCAAGACGCACGCGGTACAGTTCCTGTTCCTGGTTTATATCCTGTCCGTTAATACATATTAATGAACAGGCGTGTCTTCTTCAGCGCATGCCCTCTTCTCCTGCTAGAGTCTTCTCGAATCTTCCTCGGCGTGCCCCCAGGATGACCCCAAACCTTATGCATGCACTTTCTTTACACAATACTATGCGGTCAGTGGTCAAACTGGTTTGAGCTGATATACCAGCAAAGTAGTTTAACTTTCTCCTGTAAAATACCCCTTTTTATGGTGCAGGAGAAATCCATGAAAGTACAGAAGATTACACTTCATCACACGAATCAGATAAACATATTTCACATCACTATAACTTCCTAAGAATTTACTTCCTTAATCTTTTGAGTCGGAGGGTTTCTTGGGTCGGTGGTCTCTGAGCCGGTGGTTGCGATCTCCCCCTGCTGGAATTACCTTTCCCTCTAAGTTCATTTAAACTTGGCAACACTAAATAGACCTTTACGGGCCGTTGGCACAATAAGTAATTATTCATTCCAAAGTCTTTGTTTTAAGACAAGAAAATTACAAATTACACTTCTACATCATTGTTTAAACCCTTGATACTTAAATCAAGATGGAAAGGATTGAGTGGACTTCTGGGCAGCATTGTTGGTGCATGGCATGTTTCTATAGTTACAACTTGCTAGAAATTCACAAACCTATTTTCTAACCCTATTTTATTTTAATTCCCTACCACCTTGGTTACACTGGCACAGTGTCTTAAAATCACACACTATTGTCTGATGATAGTTTTCTACTGAACACCAAATAAAAAGTTATGGGCTATCATATGCATGCAACCAAGTGGTTCTGTCTCACAAGCCACGTAAAGATCAAACTCTATTCTCAGGAGAGTCACATAATCAGATTCAAGAGGAATTGAGTAAATATATCTGAATATTTAAAAATTTAGGGTCAAGTTTGCTTTTCTTCTATGTATTTTTTTCCAGACGCTATTTTACTTCATTCTTTCTGGTATGGAAAATATTGCCAAACTACACTCAAAGCTGGAAAACATTTCAAAGCATGATGTATCATACTACTACATGCAACAGTTCTGTACAAAAGCATTAAGCATTACTAAGGTTCTCCCTGTACTCCTGCAGAGGCACTGTATTCCCTTATCTGCAAGGAAAGAAGTTATCTACAGCCTCCTTTTTTAGCTGATTTTAGAATGCTGAGTTTGGCCTTTAAAAGGAGTCACCTTTATCAGCTGGAAGATAGTTGATGCTTGTCCTGGTTTCAGCTGGGATAGAGTTAATTTTCTTCCTAGTAGCTGGTATAGTGCTGTGTTTTGGATTTGGGATGAGAAAATGTTGATAACGTGCTGATGTTTTCAGTTGTTGCTAAGCAGTCAAGGACCGTCCAGCTTTTCATGCTGGCCTGCCAGTGATAAGGCAGGGGTACACGGGAAGCTGGGAGGGGACACAGCCAGGACAGCTGACCCAGGCTGGCCAATGGGACATTCCATACCATACGGCATCATACTCAGTATATAAACTGGGGGGTTGGCCACGGAGGGCCGCTGCTCAGGAAGGGGCTGGGAACTGGTGCACAGATCACTCATGCACACATGTAGCTTCTAACAAAATATTAAGAAAGAAATAGCATTTTCTTCCTACTATCCTGATGATGCACATACAACACATTTAATTGAATACTAGACTATAAGTATTGTACCTAAACAAGTTAGTAGGAGTTTCCACCTGTATTTTAAATGAGTGCAAGATCGTCTGAAAAACAGAACTGTCTAGCTAATAATAATATTCAAAAACACACTGTGGGAGAGTGTAAGGGATTTCCAACTGTAAGGGATCACCCGGCTAGACCGGTTTCGGAGCACAAAGGGAAGATGCAGGGAGTTGTGAATTGACTCAGCTTCGTCTCACCTTGACAGATCCTTATCTATGCAGAAGATGACTTGGGGGGAGATGCAAAAAACGGCTCAGCCCGGGGTTGCCTGAACACTGCACCATGGTAAGAACCGAGGCCTGAGTGGTGCCTTCAGTAATCCCTTAACAAACAAATGCCCTGAGCACCATTCCACCACTTTTCAGTTACTTGGTGTGCTGATGGGCCATCACACCACCAGAGATAAATATATAATATACTGATTGGTTAAAGACTCCTTGCCTATCATGTAAATGACTACGCATGCTCACTATAATTTCTAAGATTTTCACTTCCCTGATCTTTTGAGTCGGAGGGTTTCTTGGGTCTGTGGTCTCTGAGTCGGTGGTCGCGATCGCCCCTTGCCAGAATTACCTTTCCCTCTAAGTTTGTGAGGAATGAGTGATTCGTGTAAAGAAAATCTAGTGAATATATGCTTGAAGCAAATGTCATTTATATTGAAATAAAAGAATGTATGTAGGGCATGACCATAAACAGGGGAGTGGTGTTAAATAGAAGAAACCATAATCTTTATGTAACTTCCTGATATGTATAGCTTATGTAACTTCTTGATATGTGTAGCTTATGTAGCTTCCTGATATGTGTATGTTAGCTCCTGATATACTAGTGCAAACCAGTGTTGTAGATAACCGCAGAAATGTCGAGAAGATGTATAACCAAATAAGGGAGCATTATATAAGTAGAATAACAGAGCGCATGCGCAAACAGAAAGGTCATGTAGAGTGCACTGACGAAGAGGAGCATCTTCCTCCCAACGACCACCAGACGACCACCTAAAAAAGGATGAAGCATGCGCAGACCGGGGAAGTGGTGACGCACTTAGAGAAGGAGTCATCTTCCAAGAAAAAGGCGGAGAAAAGCAAGAAACGAAGCCTAGAAAAGTATAAAGGAAGGAATTGTAAGAAGCGAAGGTGTGCGTCTTGGTGGAGCAGAGACTCCCGGCGCACCCAGCGCTGTTTGCTTGCCCCTATTCGCTTAATAAATTTTAAATTTGAATTGGAATCCTGTTTGGGACTAAATCATTTATAACAATTGGGGGCTCGTCCGGGATGGTCTTGGTTCCTGAATTCTGACTTGATCTAGGAGGGGCGCCCCACCATTTGGTGGCTCCTCATCGGGTCGGGTCGGGACTAATGCCATCCTGAACCTGAATAGAGGCAAGCAAAGAATTTGATTTTTTTACGAGCTCCCTTGCCGGCTGCTGCAGTTTATTTTGCCCGTAATTCTGCGCGCGAAGATCCGAATGAAGACGACGGAGTCGTAAGTATTTAAGGTGTATATCGCTCAGTTGGGTGGGATTCGGTTGCCTGTGTGTGTAAGGGTGTGACTGAGACGGAACCTAGTTCCGAAGCGATCCCTATGGGATTCGTGGGTGGGTGATAGGTCCTAAACCCCCTGCAAGACACTCTTATTGGTAACCAAGGGCTGTAGGAATTGCCACAGTAAAAATTCCTAGGTGAGTCAGATGAAATCGAGAACCCAGGACCAGAAGAAAGGGAGCGAATTACTAAAAATACCTCCGGAGAGTCCATTAGGAATAATGTTAAAACATTGGAATAATAAGGGCCCTAGAAAAGGGAAGACAAAAGAGAAATTAGTTAAATATTGTATGGTAAAATGGCCAAAGAACCCCTTGAGATCCCACGTTTTTTGGCCTGTATTTGGGTCATTTGAGGATTGGGTTTGTCAGGCACTAAACCTGTATGTAAATTCTAAGGAACCGTTTTGCCAAGAGGAGAGCGAGTATGCTAGTTTATGGATAAAGGCCCATGTGGGCATTTTTAATCTTAGAACAGGAGTAGGGGAAAATAAGACCGTAGGGGAGCAATACATGAAAAAGGAAAAGAAGGATTGGGACCCCCTAGATCACTTACCTCCCCCGTATAATCCAGCTACCCGTCAAATACCGTCACCCAATTTGACGACTTCCCCTATGGCCCCAGGGTCGAATTCAACTCTAAGGGAAGGATCCCAAACTGAGCACCGAGAGCGTCTTTGTATCCTTTACGGGAAGTACCTCTGGGTGGAGATAGAGGATTGGCAAGACAGAGGGTTGGAAGAATTACTAAGAGAAGCTCAAAAGGTTTATGTCAGGAGGGACGAAGAAAAACAAAAAGCAAAGGCAAGAATTTTTGTAGCAGCAGTAAGGGAAAGTCAGAGGAGTAAGACTCAGCTGGGAGAGAAAAAAGATAAGAGACCAGAACAGCCACCCCGGGGACAATCTCATCCAGACAGACCCACAATTCCCATCTGTTACTATTGTAACAAAAAGGGACATGTTCAGAAAAACTGCCGTAAACGGGAACGGGATGAGAAAATGTTCAAAGAGGATTAGGGGTGTCAGGGGCTATATCTTCTGGGGACCTCAACATCAACAAAGCCCTTGATAAAACTATTAGTAGGTCCCTGTCCTGGTTTCAGCCAGGGTAGAGTTAATTTTCTTCATAGAAGCTAGCGTGAGGCTATGTTTTGGATTTGGGATGAGAAAATGTTGATAAGGTGCTGATGTTTTGAGTTGTTGCTAAGTACTCAAGGACAGTCCAGCTTCTCATGCTGGCCTGCAGCGAGCAGGCTGGGGGTGCATGGGAAGCTGGGAGGGGACACAGCTGGGACAGCTGACCCAGGCTGGCCAAAGAGATATTCCATACCATATAACGTCATGCTCAGTATATAAAGCTGGGACAAAGAAGAAGGAAGGGGTGGAGGGACGTTCGGAGTTATGGCGTCTGTCTTCCCAAGAAACCATTACGCGTGACGGAGCCCTGCTTCCCTGGAGATGGCTGAACACCTGCCTGCCCATGGGGAGTGGTGAACAAATTCCTTGTTTTGCTTTGCTTGCGTGCGCGGCTTTTGCTTTACTTATTAAACTGTCTTTATCTCAAACCATGAGTTTTCTCACTTTTACTCTTCCGATTCTCTCCCCCGTGCCACCATGGGGGAGTGAGCGAGCGGCTGCGTGGTGCTTAGTTGCTGGCTGGGGCTAAACCACGACAGTCCCCAAAAAGAATTTTTATTTTTAGTAGATACTGGAGCTGAAAAGTCAACGATTCAGAAACTCCCAAAAGGGGTAGGAAAAGGAAAAGCCCAGATGTCAGTAATAGGTGCAAAAGGAGAACCCTTCAAAGTCCCCATCTTAGAAGAAGTAGAGATTGGGACAGAGACAAAAATTTGTTTAAATGTTTTACTTTTATTACCAGAAGCAGAATATAACCTATTAGGGAGGGACTTGATTTGAAAACTAAACCTAACTATTCAGAGCCAAGAAGATCAGAGCTTTATGCCCTATGTAGGACCCTGGAATTATTAAAAGGAAGAAGAGGGACCATATTCACGGATTCCAAATATGCTTATGGAGTAGTCCATACTTTTGGAAAAATTTGGGAGGAAAGAGGCCTGATTAACACTCAAGGAAAGAACTTAATACATCAGGAGTTGATAGTAAAAATTTTAAAAGTGTTAAGAGAACCAAAGGAAATAGCCGTGGTGCATGTGAGGGGACACCAAAAGGGATTAGATTATCGAATTAGAGGAAATAATTTAGCGGATAAGGAGGCTCAGGAAGCAGCCTTGAGGATTGAAACTGTTAAAATTAATCATACACAAACAAGGGAGGACACTAGTGGAAGAGGACAAGAGGAAAAGGAGAAAAAGTTTACCCTGGAGGAACAAGCAAAATTAGAGAAAATAGGAGCTAGAGTGGAACAAGGGAAATGGACATTACCTGATGGGCGAGAGATGTTGCCAAAAGCTTACACTAGGCAAATATTAGAACGCTTACACGCGCAAACACATTGGGGTACAAAAGCGTTAAGTGATCATTTCCTTAAACAGTTTGGCTGTATTGGAATTTTTGAAATAGCAAGGCAAATTACATAAGGGTGTTTAACTTGTCAAAGGGTAAATAAGGCCGTGTTTCGACAAGTGGCCATGGGAGGAAGAAAACTAGCTTATAGACCGTTTGAAAGGATTCAAGTTGATTTTACCGAATTGCCGAGAATAGGAAGATTGAAATATTTGTTAGTTATAGTAGACCATTTAACACGATGGGTCGAAGCCTATCCTGTAGCAAGAGTGACAGCTCAGCCGGTGATAAAAATTTTATTAGAACATCTAATCCCCAGGTATGGGATAATACAATATATTGATTCTGATCAAGGCACTCCTAAAATTATAAAATCCTTGTGCCAATCATTAGGTATTAAATGGGAATATCATACCCCATGGCATCCTCAAAGTTCGGGAGTAGTAGAAAGAATAAACCAAACAATAAAGCAACAGCTAGCGAAGCTAATGGTTGAAACACAGATGCCATGGACTAAATGTTTACCGCTAGCCCTTCTTAACATAAGGACCAAACCGCACAGTGAGACTGGATTATCGCCATATGAGGTTTTATACGGCATGCCCTATCTCCAAGGGATGCCCATTGGAAACAATGTAGTGGAAGATTATAATATTCGGAAATATATTATCGTTTTAGGAGAAAGGTTGAAAGAACTAAGAGATATAGGAATAATGGCACAAACCCTACCTTTGGGGTTTGCAATTCATCAATTCAAACCAGGGGATAAGGTACTGATCAAAACTTGGAAGGAAGAAACTTTAGTTCCTTCATGGGAAGGACCCTTTGTTGTATTGTTAACTACAGATACTGCCATCCGGACCGCGGAAAAGGGGTGGACACACGCGACTCGAGTAAAAGGACCCATGAAAGACTGGAAAGTTATTTTACAACCTGGAACCACAAAAATAACATTAAAAAGGGAATGAACGTATGAGAAATGATCACGAATTAAAGACTATAGCATTAAGCAATTATCGGGCAGGACTAAGTTTATGTCCACTATGTAAACCATGTTGTATGATTATTGAGGGTTAGGTGTAACCTGTGTAACAAATATATCATTTCCCACAGAGGCTAACAGGGATGTTTTCAAATTCAAAGCTGAAGTTTCCTCTGCATTCGGTGTGGACAGACTACTCCTATAGGAGATTTCTGGTGGGTAAGATTTATTACTGTCATCGAAATAAAGAAGTCCGCTTGAGAAGGGGGAGAGGGCAAGACCGGGTAGGGATTCTCAGTCGCGACCAAGTAAGGCCAGTCAAGGACGAGCACCCCTTGTAGCTGATGCCTCCGACCATGACATCCCTTACCGGACCTCTCCTGATTTTACTCGGACTCACCAACCTGGTGACAGGTAATCAAAATTGCACCGAGTGCATAAGAACCGCCCGGCACGGACGAGTAAGTAATAAAACATTAATGTACCACACCTATTATGAGTGCAAAGGGAAACAGAACGGGAGTTGTATATACAATGGAACACAATATAAGAAATGCTCGGTGGAAAATGATACTGTTTGTTATGAACCAAAGGAACTTCCTTATCAATAGTGGGTAGAAATGAAAACAAATTCGGAAGTAGGAAGATTAATTGGAATAAGTAAGGTTATAGCCAATTTGAGCACATCAGTATCGGTAATTTTTGATGCATGCGATATTATAGATGATGATCTGGATATTAATTGTGGGAGTTTAGAGTGGAGACGGTACTATAGTAATCAACCAAAATATATTTGCCCAGGTGGAGGTGGACGTCAATGTCAGATAAATCCTGATTATGTACCTAGTCAAACGGTGAGATATCAGTCAGCACACCTATGTGGAAGAAGGGGATGGTCTTGTGTATGTTAGGATACTGCAAGCTGGGGATATGACAGCCAATGTGGGGATTTACAAGCTTCAATCACAAGGGTACAAACAGACAGTAATTGTAGAGCCCGTACCTGTAATTTAGTAAATTTAACCCTTATAAATTTAGAAATTTGGAAACAGAAAAAAAAAACAACCCAAAATTGGACTTATGATATATGGACCTGGAGAAGACCCAGGTGTAGTTATTAATATTGAAATGAAAGAAAAGAAAAGAGAATCAGTGCAGCATAGACTGTTATTTAAGTCATTTTATCATGAAATGAAAACAGGAACGAAATATAAAATTCCCACAGTGGCTAAAAATCTATTTGTAAATCTTGCTGAGAACATTGCTAAGTCACTAAATGTAACTAATTGTTATGTATGTGGTGGAACTAATCAAGGAGAGAATTGGCCCTGGGAGGCCCAAGAGAGCAACATATCAGACCCTAATGTTTGGAATATATCAACTAAGGTCAGGAAACAACAATGGATATTACAAACTAGCATAATAGGAAGAAACTGTTGGCAAAATGACGGCGGGAGTAAACCAGTCAGATATTTAGTATGTGAAGGGGGATATAACTGGAATAGTACTTACCAAAAGTGGGATAAATGGGGCACTGCCCAAGAAATAAGTAAAAATCATGCGAATTGGACCAACGGAACCACTATTGATAATGGGTGGTCAAGTCCAGAAGGGCAATATTGGATCTGTGGAAAATTTGCATATACCCGATTACCAAAAAATTGGACCAGAGCATGCGTGTTCGGAACTATACAGCCAAGCTTTTTCTTATTACCTATAAACCGAGGGGAACACCTAGAAGTACCAGTATATACAGACGCATTAAAAACTCACAACTGAAGGGAAAAAAGAGAAATACAAATAGGAAAGTGGAAAGATAATGAGTGGCCACCTGAAAGAATAATAGCATATTATGACCCAGCGACACGGGCAGAAGATGGGTCCTGGGGATATAGGACCCCCATTTATATGTTGAATAGAATAATTAGGTTACAAGCTGTAGTGGAAATAATTGTAAATAAAACGGGTGATGCTTTAGGGTTGATGGCTAAAAAAAATACTAAAATGCGTACAGCCCTATATCAAAATAGGCTCGCACTAGACTATTTACTAGCACAGGAAGGAGGAGTCTGTGGAAAATTTAATCTCACAAATTGTTGTTTAGAGATAGATGATGAAGGAAAAGCTATCAATGAATTAGTAAGAGAAATGAAGAAGATAGCCCATGTACCAGTCCAAACATGGAATGGAATAAATGTCCAAAGACTATGGACAACGTGGGAAAATTTATTTTCAGAGAACTGGGTAACGAAAATCATTGTCGTTTTGTTAGGATTGTTTGGAGGTATGTTAATAATACCATGTCTAATTCCTTGTCTTTCACAAGCTGTAGCTTCTGCGATTAATGGAATGAAATTTACAGCCACTCCAATAGAACCAACACAGAGTGAAAGAAAACATGTTTTACTGTTGGTAAAACATATAGAGGAACCCGAGTTAATACCCATCAAACAAACTTTAAATAAATTTTACACGAATCACAGTGGTGAAAAAGAAAACGGGGGATTCCGCTGCTCAGGAAGGGGCTGGGAACTGGTGCACAGATCACTCATGCACACATGTAGCTTCTAACAAAATATTAAGAAAGAAATAGCATTTTCTTCCTACTATCCTGATGATGCACATACAACACATTTAATTGAATACTAGACTATAAGTATTGTACCTAAACAAGTTAGTAGGAGTTTCCACCTGTATTTTAAATGAGTGCAAGATCGTCTGAAAAACAGAACTGTCTAGCTAATAATAATATTCAAAAACACACTGTGGGAGAGTGTAAGGGATTTCCAACTGTAAGGGATCACCCGGCTAGACCGGTTTCGGAGCACAAAGGGAAGATGCAGGGAGTTGTGAATTGACTCAGCTTTGTCTCACCTTGACAGATCCTTATCTATGCAGAAGATGACTTGGGGGGAGATGCAAAAAACGGCTCAGCCCGGGGTTGCCTGAACACTGCACCATGGTAAGAACCGAGGCCTGAGTGGTGCCTTCAGTAATCCCTTAACAAACAAATGCCCTGAGCACCATTCCACCACTTTTCAGTTACTTGGTGTGCTGATGGGCCATCACACCACCAGAGATAAATATATAATATACTGATTGGTTAAAGACTCCTTGCCTATCATGTAAATGACTACGCATGCTCACTATAATTTCTAAGATTTTCACTTCCCTGATCTTTTGAGTCGGAGGGTTTCTTGGGTCTGTGGTCTCTGAGTCGGTGGTCGCGATCGCCCCTTGCCAGAATTACCTTTCCCTCTAAGTTTGTGAGGAATGAGTGATTCGTGTAAAGAAAATCTAGTGAATATATGCTTGAAGCAAATGTCATTTATATTGAAATAAAAGAATGTATGTAGGGCATGACCATAAACAGGGGAGTGGTGTTATGTTGGGAACACCCTGCACAGCTCGACCTTAAGGAGAAGGAGCTGTGGTAAACAACTAAGAAGAAGCGAGGAAAACAGGAACACCTGCAAGCAGCGAATCCTGACTGTGTGAGAGGCGCATGGACAGCGTGTGATATTTTGTATATAGCCAATTGCAATAATGTGTGTAACAAGCTGTAACCAATCATGAGTGTGTGCGCAGTGACTAAACAAAGATTATGATATATATTGGAGTCAGACAAGACAATAAACGGCTTCGGAATATAACTCTCATAGAGTTGTGAAGTCCATCCTTCTCCCGCAACTGGTGACCCCGACGTGATACGATCTCTGGGATCTCATCGGTGAACACCGGTCGAGCGCAGAGGACGCCGCGGGAGAAGCCCGGTTGGAAGAATTGCAGTCAGCGGGACTGACGCAAGGAAAAAGAAAAAGGAATACGTTGCAACGGAGAAGCACCCAGCGAGGTGAGGTGAGCAACCGGGGCGGCATGGGGCAGAACACATTGCATGAAGAAGGGGTGATAGTCAGACTCCTGCTGCACATGCTCTCTAAGAGAGGACTGAAATATGATGAATATACACTTAGAAGGCTTCTAATTTGGTGCCAAAAGAAAGGGTACCCCTCCGATCCGTCTGTGGCGTTTAAGGCAGAGACGTGGGAGGAGATAGGAAAAATGTTATGGGAGCATATTGAGAAAACCGCCGCAGAGTTAGTGACAGCGTGGAAGTTGATATTAACCACATTAAAAGCCTTAAAGGCAGAGAGAAAAGCTGCAGCTGATATGGAGGAGGCTGTTAAACCGCCTTCAACCAATCCCTTCTTAACCGAGTCAGAGGGTCCAGGACCTTCAGCGACTCCAACTGCACCGCCTGAGGTGCCAGATGCACCGGGTGAACTGGACGCATTAGATAGGTCAGAGAAACAGATCTACGATGATATATGTGAGGGCAAGACGGGACAAAGCTGCCCAGAACAATGTACTCAATGTTCCCCTGTGCGCCCGTGTGAAAGATCAATGGGGCGGGCTTCACCACCCCCGAAACCACCCAGACTTAACCGATTGAAAGCCATAGTTTTGAAGCCCTCAGCCGAGCCCCTGCCACCTTTACGGCCCCCGTTGGCTGATAGCAGCGATGAAGAAGAAGAGCCTGTTGTAGAGACTATAGGGAGGCAAGAGCCTAGGATGAAAGGCGACCCTAGGGAGCGGTGGAAAGACGTTTTTTTAGGAGCGATGAAAGACGAGGAAACAGAGTTACCGATGGCATTTCCCGTTAGTGTACAGCCTCACGGGCCCAATCGCTGGGACCCATTTCATTGGGACTTGATTAAGAAAGTGCGGAAGGCAGTACAAAATTATGGCTTGCAATCACCTTTCACGCAAGCTCTATTAGATAACATAATCACGGGAATGGTTCTTACACCATGGGATTGTCGGCAGATGATAGATATGTTGCTGACACCAACCCAAAGGTTATTGTGGGCAGACTGATGGTATAAACTCTGTATGCAAGAAGCCCTGAGAAACCTGGAGCGTCAAGACGGCGATCCACTCCAGAACATTACTATGGAACAAATGACAGGCCAGGGACCGTTTGTGGATGTTAGCTTGCAAGCTCAGCTGCCCTTAGAAGCCTTGCAATTAGTTGGGCGACTAGCGTTGAATGCGTTGCGAACAGTCCCTGAGGAGGGAAAGAGGCAACCATCTTACACTCAAATTAGACAAGGGAGAGATGAACCATATATGTCTTTTGTTGATCGTCTGAGAGATGCTTTGAATAAGGTGTATACCAATGAAGACGCAAAACTAGCAGTGTTGTTGAATTTGGCAGTAGAAAATGCCAATGTAGATTGTAAAAGCATTTTGTTAGCTTTGCCAAAAGAAGCAATGTTAGTACAAATGGTAGAAGCCTGCAACAGAGTAGGCTCTGCCACACGTCAGGCAGAGACACTCGCAAGGGCCTTTGCAGCAGCAATTAAGCCATTTATAAACGGAAAAGGGGAGAAAAAATGTTTTAATTGTGGAAAAACAGGCCATTTTAGGGCTCAGTGCAAGGCCACAAGGAAAGGACCTAGGCAGATTGAGACAGGTCATAAATCCTTCCAACAAGGACCCTTTCAGCAAGGAATAGGCCCAGCAGGAGCACCATGTGGTCGATGTCAAAAATTTGGTCACCAAGCCTCAGAATGTTGTTCAAAGTATCATTGGGATGGTATGAAATTGGGAAACGGGCGACTGAGCGCAAAGGCACCCCACATGACGACACAAATGGGGAAGCACCACCAGGCTGCTTGGCAAGCCTCAGCGCCCAAACAAGAGGGAGCGCCGGAATGGACGTGGAAACAACAGTAGAAGTTACCTTATGGGACATGTCGGTTTATGATGTCCCGACTAACGTGAATGGACCATTAGGATATGGATTGAGTGCTTTGTTATTAGGACGATCTTCAGCAACAAAGTAGGGACTTTGTTCTCCCTGGAGTCATTGATGAAAAAGGCCATATTGTGCCAACCACTAGTCCTTGGAACACACCTGTTTTTGTGATTCCAAAGAAAAGTGGAAAATGGAGACTATTACATGACTTGCGAGAAGTCAATAAGGTATAGTGGACATGGGAGCCTTGCAACCAGGGCTACCATCTCCCTGTATGATACCGAAGTATTGGAAGCTTTTGATTATAGATCTCAAAGATTGCTTTTTTACAATCCCTCCGCATGAAGACGATGCCAAACATTTTGCATTCTCAGTCCCGAGTACAAACAAGGCGCAACCCATGCAAAGATATCATTGGACAGTATTGCCACAAGGCATGAAAAATGCGCCCACGATGTGTCAAATTTATGTAAATTGGGCTTTACAGCCAATCAGAAAAAGGTGGCCTCAATATCTCATCTATCATTATATGGATGACATATTGTTGGCCGGTGATCAATTAAATCCGGAAGAAATGATCGGGGAGCTCGTTGAGCTTTTGAGGCAAAGTGGGCTGCAAGTGGCGCCAGAAAAGATACAAGCTGAAGCGCCTTGGAGGTACTTGGGGTGGATGATCACTGAAACGTCGGTGACCCCCCAAAAGGTTGAATTCAGAATTCAGATTAAAACATTAAATGATGTACAAAAATTGGTAGGAGACGTTAATTGGATTCGACCTATTTGTGGGATCACAAACCAAGATATGGAGCCCTTGGTTCAGCTCTTGCGAGGGGATAGCAGGTTAAACTCTCCTCGGCAATTGACCAAGGAAGCCCGGGAAGCAGTAGCAAACATTTCTGAAAAGGTGACTCAAGCATTTAGTTCGAGGGTAGACCCCTCAATAGGGATCACTTTGGCAGTAATCAATCATGAGCGACATCCCTATGCGCTTATAATACAGTGGATAACAAAGCTAGAATCAAAAGCGGACCCATTGAGAATTTTAGGGTGGGTCTTTTTGCCTCAGCAGCAGAGAAAAACCATCACCACGAAAGCAGAGTGTTCTGCAAATTTGATTATGAAAGGGCGCAACAGAATTATTGATATATCAGCAAAGGACCCGAAAACGATTTTAATACCATTACAACAAGAATATTTGACTTGGGCTTTGCAGCACTCTGTTCCCTTGCAAACTGCATTAGCAGGATTTGAAGGTGACATTCAGATTAATTATCCATCACACAAAATGTTTACCTTTTTTAAAAACCATGAAGTAGAAGAAAAATCAAAGTGTTGTCAATATCCAGTTCAAGGTGCTGCAGTATTAATGGATGGTGGTGGGAAAACAGGCAAGGCAGCAATACTATGGCGAGAGCATGGAGAATGGAAAGAACGGGTACTTGTCGTGCCAGGATCAGTTCAAAAGGTAGAACTACAGTCAGTAATTGAAGCCTTTAAATTATGGCCTGAAGAACCTGTGAATATAATTGCTGATTCTTTATATGCAGTTGGAGTACTCCAAAGATTGGAAGGTTCAATCCTCAGACAGGTACAGCAGGAACAGCTATATCAACAATTTAGAACGCTTTGTTTTTTATTGCAGAAAAGACGACATCCTTATTATGTTATGCATATACGCAGCCATACCAACCTTCCAGGGGAATTGGTGGAAGGAAATGCAAGAGCTGATCGGCTGACTGCCACAGTATGGGCTGGACCTGCCCTGGACCGTTTAGGTCAAGCACAAGCCTTTTTCCATCAATCTGCCAAAGTTTTAGCGAGACAATTTAATCTAAGTGCAGGTGACGCTAGAGCTATTATACAGACTTGTGCTGATTGTCAACAAATAGGCCCAGGAATCGCGATTACAGTTAGTCCCCGAGGATTGCATTCGCTACAACTATGGCAGATGGATGTGACACATGTCGCTGACTTTGGAAGATTTAAATATGTTCATGTTTCAATTGATTGCTATTCTGCAGTAGTTTGGGCCGCTGCACAAACAGGAGAAACTAGTAGGCATGTACAAAAGCATTTGCGAGCTGCATTCTCAGCCCATGGTATACCCCTACAAATTAAAACCGATAATGGTCCTTGTTATGTAGCCCAGTCAACCCAACCATTTTTTGCTCAATGGGGAGTGACGCATGTTACTGGAATACCGCATTCCCTAACTGGACAAGCTATTGTTGAACGAATGAATCATTCCCTGAAGTGTTTATTGCAAAAACAAAAAGGGGGAGAGGCTACCACACCACCGCAAGAACGTTTGAATAAAGCCTTATATGTGTTAAATTATTTGCGTCTAGCAGAAGGAGAAACAGTACTTCCCATAATAAAACATGTCAAAGGAATGACAGGAAGTCTGTTTGAGTTAACACAAAATGTGCAAGTAAAAGTTAAAAATTTGGAAAAGAATATGTGGGAAGGACCTTTTCAACTGCTAACCTGGGGACGAGGTTATGCTTGTGTCATTACAGATTCTGGAACTCGTTGGGTGCCCGCAAAATGGGTAAAACCATGGGTGGAACAGTCACCATCGTCATCGTCAGACACATCTTGACATTGTCAGGTGTCGTCGCAACCTGGATGCCACCTCAGCCAAAAGAAAATGTATGGGTAACATTAGCAAATCAAACAGGACAAGACACCTTCTGTCTGTCTCTTTCCTCCCCAGGCAATCCCTTTTCAATCTGCCAGAAGGGTTATGGTGGCTGTGTGGAGATCAATGGGCTGGGAAATAGCTGCCCGGGAACTGGTCAGGGGACTGTGCCATGGGCATCCTAGTTCCTAATTTGAGAATTATCATTAGACAAACATGGAATGATTTTAAGGCAAAGTGCTCTATGCCTACAAATTCTTTGGTAAGATATAATATTGGTTTTCATAGCTTTAAGGCAAAGTGCTCTATAACTACAAATCCTTTGGTAAGGTATAATATTGGTTTTCATAGCTTTATAGCTTTAATTGCTAGGAGTAGTACAACTAGAATTGTTTGCCTTGTAATATTCTGCTATTAATTTAAGCATAGTTGATATGTGACTGCTGGAATATGGTAAGATGCTGTGTGAACAAAGCCTACGAACCAATAGACGGGGTGGCTGTGGCGCGTGCAGCTCGTCTGGCCAACGGGCACATACGCCATAGGCTCCCTGTGTTGAGAGGTGGCAACCGAGGCGTGTTCCGACACTCACTGGCCACGTGTGTCAAAACTCATTCCTTGGCAAATGTATAAATACCGGGATTTCCCGAAGAGCAGGGGGATCGGTGTATGGCAAGGCCATCGTTGCCTCCATGGGGCCGCCCACGTAAAGCTGGCACCTACCGACTGCTGGGCTGAGTTCGCGGCACAGGACGATACAAGAATGTACAGATGGTCCATCTTCCTCACAGTCCTTAGGTTGCAAATAATCCATCAGGTTTTCACAGAATCACAGAATCACAGAATCACTAGGTTGGAAAGGACCTTTAAGATCATCAAGTCCAACCATTAATCCAGAACCACCATGTCCCCTAAACCATGTCCTGAAGCGCCACATCCACACGTTTTTTGAACACTTCCAGGGATGGCGACTCCACCACCTCCCTGGGCAGCCTGTTCCAATGCCTGACCACCCTCTCAGTGAAGAAATTTTTCCTAATATCCAATCTAAACCTCCCCTGGCGCAACTTCAGGCCATTTCCTCTTGTCCTATCACTAGTTACTTGGGAGAAGAGACCAACACCCTCGTCGCCACAACCCCCTTTCAGGTAGTTGTAGAGAGCGATAAGGTCTCCCCTCAGCCTCCTCTTCTCCAGACTAAACAACCCCAGTTCCCTCAGCCGCTCCTCATAAGACTTGTGCTCCAGACCCCTCACCAGCTTCGTTGCCCTTCTCTGGACACGCTCCAGCACCTCAACATCCTTCTTGTAGTGAGGGGCCCAAAACTGAACACAGTATTCAAGGTGCGGCCTCACCAGTGCCGAGTACAGGGGCACAATCACTTCCCTACTCCTGCTGGCCACACTATTCCTGATACAGGCCAGGACGCTGTTGGCCTTCTTGGCCACCTGGGCACACTGCCGGCTCATATTCAGCCGGCTGTCAACCAGCACCCCCAGGTCACTTTCCGCCGGGGTGCTCTCCAGCCACTCCTCCCCAAGCCTGTAGCATTGCATGGGGTTGTTGTGGCCAAAGTGCAGGACCCTGCACTTGGCCTTATTAAACCTCATACAGTTGGCCTCTGCCCATCGATCCAGCCTGTCCAGATCCCTCTGCAGAGCCCTCCTACCCTCCAGCAGATCAACACTCCCACCCAACTTGGTGTCATCTGCAAACTTACTGAGGGAGCACTCAATTCCCTCATCCAGATCATCTATAAAGATATTGAACAAGACTGGTCCCAGAACCGAGCCCTGGGGAACACCACTCGTGACCGGCCGCCAGCCGGATTTAACGCCATTCACCACAACTCTCTGGGCTCGGCCATCCAGCCAGTTCCTCACCCAGCGAAGAGTAAACCCGTCTAAGCCTCGAGCCGCCAGTTTCTCCAGGAGAATGCTGTGGGAGACGCTGTCAAAGGCTTTACTAAAGTCCAGGTAGACAACGTCCACAGCCTTTCCCTCATCCACTAGGCGGGTCACCTGGTCATAGAAGGAGATCAGGTTGGTCAAGCAGGACCTGCCTTTCATGAACCCATGCTGGCTGGGCCTGATCCTTTGGCTGTTCTGCAGATGCCCTGTGAGCACTCTCAAAACCAACCGCTCCATAATCTTCCCTGGAACAGAGGTCAGGCTGACAGGCCTGTAGTTCCCAGGATCCTCCTTCCGGCCTTTCTTGTAGACGGGCGTCACATTGGCAAGCCTCCAGTCTTCTGGGACCTCCCCTGTTAACCAGGACTGCTGATAAACGATGGAGAGGGGCTTGGCAAGCTCCTCCGCCAGCTCTCTCAGTACTCTCGGGTGGATCCCATCAGGCCCCATAGACTTGTGGGTGTCCAGGTGGCTTAGCATGTCCTTGACTGCTTCCTCCTGGATTATGAGGAGTACATTGTGCTCTCCATCCCTGTCTTCCAGCTCAGGGGGCTGAATATCCTGTGGATACCTGGAGTGGCTATTAAAGACTGAGGCGAAGAAGGCATTAAGTACCTCAGCCTTGTCCTCGTCCTTGGAGACAATGTTCCCCGCTATATCCAGTAGGGGATGGAGATTCTCCTTGCCTCTCTTTTTGTTGTTAATATATTTGTAAAAACATTTTTTATTATCCTTTACGACTGTGGCCAGACTGAGCTCTAGCTGGGCTTTTGCCTTTCTAATTTTGTCCCTGCTTGACCTAACGAGATCTTTGTACTCTTCATGAGTTGCCTTCCCCTTCTTCCAGAGGTGATAAACTCTCCTCTTTTCCCTGAGTCCCAGCAAAATCTCCCTGTTCAGCCAGGCCGGTCGCCTTCCCCGCCAGCTCTTCTTACAGCACATGGGGACCGCCTGCTCCTGCGCCTTTAAGATTTCCTTCTTGAAGACTGTCCAGCCTTCCTGGACCCCTTTGTCCTTCAGGACTGTCTCCCAAGGGACTCTCTCAACCAGTGACCTGAACAGGCCAAAGTCTGCCCTCCGGAAGTCCATGATAGCAGTTTTGCTGAGTCGTCTCCTTACTTCACTCACAACTGAGAATTCTATCATGTCATGGTCGCTAAGCCCAAGATGGCCTCCGACCACCACATCTCTCACCAGTCCTTCTCTGTTTGTAAACAGCAGGTCCAGCAAGGCACCTCCCCTGGTGGGCTCACTCACCAGCTGCATCAGGAAGTTATCCTCCACACACTCCAGGAACCTCCTAGACTGTTTCCTCTCTGCCGTGTTATACTTCCAGCAGATGTCCGGTAGGTTGAAGTCCCCCACAAGAACAAGGGCCAGCGAATGCGAGACCTCCGCCAGTCGCTTATAGAATGTCTCATCCGTCTCTTCATCCTGGTTGGGTGGCCTGTAACAGACTCCCAGCAGGATGTCTGCCTCATTGGCCTTCCCCCTCATCCTTACCCACAAGCACTCTACTTGGTCTTCACAATCTTCGATTTCTATGCAATCAAAACACTCCCTAACATACAGAGCCACCCCACCACCTCTCCTTCCCTGCCTATCCCTTCGGAAGAGCTTATAGCCATCCATTGCAGCACTCCAGTCATGAGAAGCATCCCACCATGTTTCTGTGATGGCAACTACGTCATAGCTGTCGCGCTGCACAATGGCTTCCAGCTCCTCCTGTTTGGTGCCCATGCTGCGTGCATTGGTGTAGATGCACCTGAG
Organism: Phaethon aethereus; assembly: GCF_964289735.1. Taxonomy (NCBI): domain Eukaryota; kingdom Metazoa; phylum Chordata; class Aves; order Phaethontiformes; family Phaethontidae; genus Phaethon; species Phaethon aethereus. The sequence goes on along the minus strand of NC_138581.1, from coordinate 37,333,001 downwards.
CTGGGCTATCCATTTCAACTCTGGCACGTTGAACCTACCCCTAGGTTCAACTCTAGTGAGCCCGGTTTTAGCCCCTCCCCCCTCCAATTCTAATTTAAAGCCCTCTCAATGAGGCCTGCCAGCTCATGAGCAAGAATCCTTCTTCCCCTCGGCGTCAGTTGCACTCCATCATTTGCGAGGAGACCTGGTGCCGTGTAAACCGCCCCGTGGTCAAAAAACCCAAAATTCTGACGACGGCACCAGCCCCTGAGCCATGTGTTGATCAGGTGTGCTTTCCTGTTCCTTTCAGCGTTCTTCCCCGTCACTGAAGGGATTGACGAAAACACTACCTGTGCTCCCGCTCCATTGACCAGTCGCCCCAGTGCTCTCAAGTCCTTTTTGACTGCCTTCGGGCTTCTTAACGCAACCTCATCGTTGCCAACCTGCATGACCAACAGCGGGTAGTAATCAGTGGGCCGAACCAGACCAGGGAGTTTTCTGGTGATGTCTTTCACCCAGGCCCCAGGGAGGCAGCAGACTTCCCTGTGAGTTGGGTCTGGTCGACATATTGGGCCCTCTGTACCCCTTAGGAGGGAGTCACCTACAACAATCACCCTCCTCTTTTTCTTAACTAAGGACGTCTTGATGCGTGGGGTTTTGTTTATAGATAAACAAAAAGGGGGAGATGTTGGGATCAGTCTGCACAGCTCGACCTTAAGGAGAAGGAGCTGTGGTAAACAACTAAGAAGAAGCGAGGAAAACAGGAACACCTGCAAGCAGCAATCCTGACTGTGTGAGGGGCGCGTGGACAGCACGTGATATTTTGTATATAGACAATTGTAATAATGTGTGTAACAAGTTGTAACCAATCATGAGTGTGTGTGCAGTGACTAAACAAAGATTATGATATATATTGGAGTCAGACAAGACAATAAACGGCTTCAGAATATAACTCTCCATCCTTCTCCCGCAGTATTAAATAGAAGAAACCATAATCTTTATGTAACTTCCTGATATGTATAGCTTATGTAACCTCTTGATATGTGTAGCTTATGTAGCTTCCTGATATGTGTATGTTAGCTCCTGATATACTAGTGCAAACCAGTGTTGTAGATAACCGCAGAAATGTCGAGAAGATGTATAGCCAAATAAGGTAGCATTATATAAGTAGAATAACAGAGCGCATGCGCAAACAGAAAGGTCATGTAGAGTGCACTGACGAAGAGGAGCATCTTCCTCCCAACGACCACCAGACGACCACCTAAAAAAGGATGAAGCATGCGCAGACCGGGGAAGTGGTGACGCACTTAGAGAAGGAGTCATCTTCCAAGAAAAAGGCGGAGAAAAGCGAGAAACGAAGCCTAGAAAAATATAAAGGAAGGAATTGTAAGAAGCGAAGGTGTGCGTCTTGGTGGAGCGGAGACTCCCGGCGCACCCAGCACTGTTTGCTTGCCTCTATTTGTTTAATAAATTGTAAACTTAAATTGGAATCCTGTTTGGGACTAAATCATTTATCACAAGTTCATTTAAACTTGGCAACACTAAATAAACCTTTACGGGCTGTTGGCACAATAAGTATTTATTCATCCCAAAGTCTTTGTTTTAAGACAAGAAAATTACACTTCTACATCATTGTTTCAGATATCATTGACCAAGTTCCTTATTCATTATTCGTTAGAGAACAGAACATACTACTCCTGATCTTAGTCTAATATATACACAATCAATCACATTTTACAAATTAATCAAATCCTTGATATTTAAATCAAGATGGAAAGGGTTGAGTGGACTCCTGAGAAGCATTGCTGGTGCATGACACATTTCTATAGCTACAACTTACTACAAATTCACAAACCTATTTTCTAACCCTATTTTATTATTCTTTAATTCCCTGCCACCTTGGTCGCAATTCTGTCTAAAGGCATCCAGATTGAGTATAATTTAACTTGGGGTGACCCCCAAACTCAAAAACTAAAAACAAAACAGCCAAACAAAAAACCACCTGCAAAATGCCTGATAGACCCTCATCCATCTCGCCTTTCTTCTGATTCAAAGAAATTCAAACTTAATAACATCAAAGTGTTATTAAGCAGACATCTTTATTACAGCGCCAGATGCATGGGGGATATCTCCTCCTAACAAGTGTGCCTCGTGTTACCAGCATCTGAATTATATAGAGTACATACATTCATATTCATTCCAATTGTTAGCATATTCGTGACATTTCCGAGAAATGTTTAACATACTCAAACGTCCCTGACGCATGCGCTGTTAAATGAGTCGGTGGTCCTCTGGTGGTCTCTGGTGGGTTTTTGCAGTACTTGGTCCCCTTAACTTGTCTGTCCTCCAGAGGAACTCTTTTCTTATCTACTTGCTTAGCTTGTATTTTAACATTGTACTGGTTCTTATCAGTTCCTGCCAGTTACTTGGTTAAGATAAAAGAAGTTCTCCACAGTAGTTTATCTTACACAATCCTCGCATACAAAAGGAAATTTACAAAACTCACATTTGATTGATTTTACATGTTAAAACCTTCTTCCTTGTCTCAGACCTTTGTTTCACTTCATTCACAAATAAAAGCTAGGAAATACACTGCTAGATGGTTCTTCTATCTTCTCACAGTGTATTTCAAGAGTTTGCCCCAGATCCTGATGTGCGGAAACAAACTTCACAACTCAAAAGGGTTATAAAGCAGGTATGTTTATTATGGCGCCGGGTGCAAGGGGGATCGCTCCTCCTAACTTGCACACCATTTTGGTGAGCAGGCAAATATTTATTACACAAAAGCATACATATTCATATGATTACGCAATACAAAACATACATATGCATAAGTGAGGCGGAGTAGTTCAAAAGGTTTGCGTCAGTAGTTTGTTATCAATGATCTGTCTCTGGTGGTGGTCTACTTCTTCAGGGGTCTTATCTTCCTCTTTTGTCTTTTAGATGAACTTTAGCCATTTACACATGCTCTCTTCTTAATTGATGATTTCAACAGTTGTTAACAAGTTCTACCAGGTTCTGTGACAAGACTATCATTGTAGTCCCTGTTAGCAAGTCAGTCCTTGCTAAGTGTTTAAAAGCAGATAGTTATGTCTCTATATCAATTCCCCCCTTTTCTTTCCCCTAAGCAAATTCTTTTGCTTTAAAAAGTGGTTCGTTATGTTTCATCATTATTTTTAGAGCCCATATTTGTCCAATAAGTTCCTTTAGTTTACACCAAAGGATAAGATTTACTATTGTTAATGTTGTCATAACTATTAGTAATACTAATATAGGATGGGTCATTATGTTTAAGATTTTAGTAGCTGACGGGGAATAACCCCTAAACACATCCCACCAATTGCGTTCTCCGTCTGACTTCACTCGTTCCACTATTTGGTGTATTTCCTCCGCATCATGATGGACAGTAATCAAAGTCTTTCGTCCACCCTCTTGGACTTGTTTTAACAACCTTTTTAAATTTTCATGATGCAGTAGTTTTCTTATTAGAGTGAGATTCATTCTAATAGGGGTGGGCTGTATATCCTGAACGAACTCATAATTAAATTGTAGCAACTGATGAATAGTAACAGGAGTCGTATAGTTAAAATCACATCCTGTAAGATTAACAAAGTTACAAATACAAATATTTGAATGGTTGCTTGTGTCCACCACTTGATCATCTGCTTGTACAAAATCACACTGAGTTCTCAAACACACACATCCCATACCCCTGTAAATTATGATGGTTCTTAGGGTCTCATTGGGATGCACCTCAAAGTGACAAACATTTTGTTCAGTGTCAAGACAGATATCTTGCCCTTTAATGGTGTTTCCTTCACAAATAAATCCTCGCTGGTCTCGTACGACACAGGCCTCGACATCAATAGTTTGCCACTTATTCCTATTTTTCATAGCCCATACTCTATGTTCTAGGGGATAAAGTACAGTTCCATGGTAAATCAATCCTAGTGCAACAATTGGGTATATGTTATATACTAGAGCTTTATATATTGTTAGTACAAAAGCTGTAGCTGTATTGTTAGTAGGGTCAAAGGTAAAATTAACCAAATGCCACCACGATTGGAATCTCCTTTCAAATTCCGTTGCATTATTCCAAATCACCTTTCGGATTTCTTTTGGTAGGATTCCGTCCTCACCTTCTCTGATGATTGCAGCTGCTACTGCCTGTATCCATAATTGAGCTTGGATACAACTAAGTGCTATGGAAACATTATTCTGAGCCGCGTCTAATGCATTTATAATTAGTTCACTATCCTTTTCATTAAGTTCTTCCCACTGTGGTAATACATTTGCTGTACGCCACTGACCATTTACTAAAGTTAGGAGGGAAGATCTTAAAGGGTTCTGTATTTTGTTCAAATCATTGGTCGCCGTGGCGAGTTTGTTCCTTATTATCTCAGCATCTATACTATTTAAAACTCCCAATCCTGCTCCCATTGTACCAAACACATCTCTCCTTTTTCTCATTCGGGAAGAAAGGGTCCTTTTATGTAACCATGATGTCCACCCTGTATGTAAGAGCCTTATAAATGACGAACAAGCTGGTTGAATGGTGGAAATACCATTCTGTATTAATAATTCCACTCGCTTAAGAGACCATATTGGATTAGACATTACCTGTTGCTGGCCGACATATTTAATTACATATAGTCCTCTGAGATACACATATGGTCCCATTTGTTTAGGCTCTGTGGGACTTGGGTCAGTGGCCTCAGTGGCCTGAGTCAAAGTAGTGTATGCAGGGGGAGGGGTGGTTTCTTTTGGTGTCTGTAACCAAAATTTAAAAGTTAGAACTTGGGCCCCCTTTTGAGTTGACCCCAGACATACAATGGACACCGTTTGAGTTATATTAAAGGAATATCAACAAACCTCCTTTTCTCCACATACCGTGCTGCCTGTTATACTGTGGGAATTATTGCTCCGGACAGTAATCTGGATCTGGAGAGGAGGCGGGTTATTTACATTAAGGAGTCTACAACCTATCTGAACCTCCTTTCCTTTCTCAGTCGTCCAGGTATGGGCCGAATCTACTTTTTTCCATCCAGTTGGTCACAAAGTTATGTTATTATTATATTTTATCACAGTTGCCAAATTCAACCCTTTTAGACCATTTCCCAAGCTTCCCGTATATCCAAAATAAGCATCTGTCCAAGGCCAATCCCAAGCACTTATTAAGTTACAGTTTAGCAGAGTCATAAAAATCCATATCATCGCTTTTGAATGCGAAGCTTCAATGGTCCCATAGGTGTCGATTCCCATCGTGGCTTAGGGGCTTTCTTCACTCTGGTGTGATGCACCCACAAGGCCTGTTCTTTAATCTTGATCGCTGTATGGGATGTCAGCAGCACCTGGAAGGGGCCTTCCCACTTCGGTTCTAGAGGTGGATCTGTAAAGGACTGATCCATAGTGGTTACCACATACCCTGTTTTGTGGACGTCTTGTCGAACAAAGCTACTTCCGTCTGTGTACCAGGAGTCTTCAGCATCTTCCAGCGGCTCCTCTTTTAGGTCGGGTCAGCTGGAATACACTGCTTAAAGTGTTTCCAAGCAGTCATGGGATACTGGTTCTCCCGTGGTTCCACTGAGGAAAGTTGCAAGAGTCCATAGTTATATATCCATAGGCGACACCATCCCATCATCCCTAAAAACATACGGAGTTCTTTAGCCGTCTGTGGTCGAGGAGTTTGGCAGATGGCCTTCTTTCTTGCTGTTCCTAGGGTCCTCTGGCCAGCAGTTATCTCGTATCCGAGGTAAGTTTCCTGCCGCTGAGCCATTTGGACTTTCTGTGGAGAGACTCGATAGCCATTAAGTCCAAGGAAATTTAGCAGATTGACTGTCCATATTATACATAGTTCTTTTGTTTTAGTGGCTATCAATAGATCATCTACATATTGTAATATTATTCCATCCCCATGTGGTCGCTCCCACTGCTCCAAGTCCTTGGCTAGTTGGTTTCCAAAAAGAGTGGGGCTATTTTTAAACCCCTGTGGTAACACAGTCCATGTTAGTTGTGTCTTTCTCCCAGAGTCGGGGTTTTCCCACTCAAATGCAAACAGCAACTGTCTCTCTGGACTCAAAGGTAGGCAAAAGAAGGCGTCTTTCAGGTCCAATACAGTAAACCAGGCTAATTCAGGTGTCAATTTAGTTAATAATGTATATGGGTTTGCTACGACAGGATCAGTTCGCGCGGGCAGGGTGTGCAGGGAAGGCGTGCGGGCGGGGTACAGTACAAGTGGCCATCGTCCTCCCAGAGGAGGCTCAGCCATGGTCGCCACTCGGCTGAAAACCGGGGCCAGAAAGACTGTGGCGACACAGACGGAGCTCCCGTTCAGGCACGCAGCTGTCCAAGTATCCGGCTGCAGAGAGTGCCTGAGCCTGTCGGTTGTACCAGAGACCGACGGGGACGCTACCTGTGTGCGGTGCGACCAGGTCAGCGACCTGCTCAGCCTGGTGGCAGAGCTGAAAGAGGAAGTGGAGAGGCTGAGGAGCATTAGGGAGTGTGAGAGGGAGATAGATTGGTGGAGCCACACCCTGGCGGCCCTGAGGCAGGGGCAGCTGGTGGAGGCTCCACAAGCAGCAGGAGATCCCCTGTCCTCTTGCTGCCGGGCAGAAGGAGAGGACCTAAGAGACGAGGGGAAATGGAAGCAGGTCCCTCCTCGGAGAGGTCGGCGAATTCCCTCCCGGCCTCCCTCACCGTCCCAGCTGCCCTTACACAACAGGTATGGGGCTCTGGAATGTGAGGGACAGGAACATGAGGACCCTGACGAAGGTCCGTCCGAGGGGGTGTCTAGGGTGAGTCAACGAGCCCCACGCATCAAGACGTCCTTAGTTAAGAAAAAGAGGAGGGTGATTGTTGTAGGTGACTCCCTCCTAAGGGGTACAGAGGGCCCAATATGTCGACCAGGCCCAACTCACAGGGAAGTCTGCTGCCTCCCCGAGGCCTGGGTGAGAGATGTCACCAGGAAACTCCCTGGTCTGGTTCGGCCCACTGATTACTACCCGCTGTTGGTCATGCAGGTTGGCAACGATGAGGTTGCGCTAAGAAGCCCAAAGGCAGTCAAAAAGGACTTGAGAGCACTGGGGCGACTGGTCAATGGAGCGGGAGCGCAGGTAGTGTTTTCGTCAATCCCTTCAGTGACGGGGAAGAACGCTGAAAGGAACAGGAAAGCACACCTGATCAACACGTGGCTCAGGGGCTGGTGCCGTCGTCAGAATTTTGGGTTTTTTGACCACGGGGCGGTTTACACGGCACCAGGCCTCCTCGCAGCTGATGGAGTGCAACTGACTCCAAGGGGCAAAAGGATTCTTGCTCATGAGCTGGCAGGCCTCATTGAGAGGGCTTTAAACTAGATTTGGAGGGGGGAGGGGCTAAAACCGGGCTCACTAGAGTTGAACCTAGGGGTAGGTTCAACGTGCCAGAGTTGAAATGGATAGCCCAGCTCAGGTGCATCTACACCAATGCACGCAGCATGGGCACCAAACAGGAGGAGCTGGAAGCCATTGTGCAGCGCGACAGCTATGACGTAGTTGCCATCACAGAAACATGGTGGGATGCTTCTCATGACTGGAGTGCTGCAATGGATGGCTATAAGCTCTTCCGAAGGGATAGGCAGGGAAGGAGAGGTGGTGGGGTGGCTCTGTATGTTAGGGAGTGTTTTGATTGCATAGAAATCGAAGATTGTGAAGACCAAGTAGAGTGCTTGTGGGTAAGGATGAGGGGGAAGGCCAATGAGGCAGACATCCTGCTGGGAGTCTGTTACAGGCCCCCCCAACCAGGATGAAGAGACGGATGAGACATTCTATAAGCGACTGGCAGAGGTCTCGCATTCGCTGGCCCTTGTTCTTGTGGGGGACTTCAACCTACCGGACATCTGCTGGAAGTATAACACGGCAGAGAGGAAACAGTCGAGGAGGTTCCTGGAGTGTGTGGAGGATAACTTCCTGATGCAGCTGGTGAGTGAGCCCACCAGGGGAGGTGCCTTGCTGGACCTGCTGTTTACAAACAGAGAAGGACTGGTGAGAGATGTGGTGGTCGGAGGCCGTCTTGGGCTTAGCGATCACGACATGATAGAATTCTCAGTTGTGAGGGAAGTAAGGAGAGGGGTCAGCAAAACTGCTATCATGGACTTCCGGAGGGCAAACTTTGGCCTGTTCAGGTCACTGGTTGAGAGAGTCCCTTGGGAGACAGTCCTGAAGGACAAAGGGGTCCAGGAAGGCTGGACAGTCTTCAAGAAGGAAATCTTAAAGGCGCAGGAGCCGGCGGTCCCCATGTGCCATAAGAAGAGCTGGCGGGGAAGGCGACCGGCCTGGCTGAACAGGGAGATTTTGCTGGGACTCAGGGAAAAGAGGAGAGTTTATCACCTCTGGAAGAAGGGGCAGGCAACTCGCAAAGAGTACAAGTATCTCGTTAGGTCAAGCAGGGACAAAATTTTAAAGGCAAAAGCCCAGCTAGAGCTCAGTCTGGCCACAGTCATAAAGGATAATAAAAAATGTTTTTACAAATATATTAACAACAAAAAGAGAGGCAAGGAGAATCTCCATCCCCTACTGGATATGTCAGGGAACATTGTCTCCAAGGACGAGGACAAGGCTGAGGTACTTAATGCCTTCTTTGCCTCAGTCTTTAATAGCCAGTCCAGGTATCCGCAGGGTATTCAGCCCCCTGAGCTGGAAGACGGGGATGGAGAGCACAATGTACTCCTCATAATCCAGGAGGAAGCAGTCAAGGACATGCTAAACCACGTGGACACCCACAAGTCTATGGGGCCTGATGGGATCCACCCGAGAGTACTGAGAGAGCTGGCGGAGGAGCTTGCCAAGCCCCTCTCCATCATTTATCAGCAGTCCTGGTTAACAGGGGAGGTCCCAGATGACTGGAGGCTTGCCAATGTGACGCCCGTCTACACGAAAGGCCGGAAGGAGGATCCTGGGAACTACAGGCCTGTCAGCCTGACCTCTGTACCAGGGAAGATTATGGAGCGGTTGGTCTTGAGAGTGCTCACAGGGCATCTGCAGGACAACCAAAGGATCAGGCCCGGCCAGCATGGGTTCATGAAAGGCAGGTCCTGCTTGACCAACCTGATCTCCTTCTATGACCAGGTGACCCGCCTAGTGGATGAGGGAAAGGCTGTGGATGTTGTTCTGCCTGGACTTCAGTAAAGCCTTTGACAGCGTCTCCCACAGCACTCTCCTGGAGAAACTGGCGGCTCGTGGCTTAGACGGGTTTACTCTTCGCTGGGTGAGGAACTGGCTGGATGGCCGAGCCCAGAGAGTTGTGGTGAACGGCGTTAAATCCGGCTGGCGGCCAGTCACAAGCGGTGTTCCCCAGGGCTCGGTTCTGGGGCTGGTCTTATTCAATATCTTTATTGACGATCTGGATGAGGGAATTGAGTGCTCCCTCAGTAAGTTTGCAGATGACACCAAGTTGGGTGGGAGTGTTGATCTGCTGGAGGGTAGGAGGGCTCTGCAGAGGGATCTGGACAGGCTGGATCGATGGGCCGAGGCCAACTGTATGAGGTTTAATAAGGCCAAGTGCAGGGTCCTGCACTTTGGCCACAACAACCCCATGCAATGCTACAGGCTTGGGGAGGAGTGGCTGGAGACCTGCCCGGCGGAAAGGGACCTGGGGGTGCTGGTTGACAGCCGGCTGAATATGAGCCGGCAGTGTGCCCAGGTGGCCAAGAAGGCCAACAGCATCCTGGCCTGTATCAGGAATAGTGTGGCCAGCAGGAGTAGGGAAGTGATTGTGCCCCTGTACTCGGCACTGGTGAGGCCACACCTTGAATACTGTGTTCACTTTTGGGCCCCTCACTACAAGAAGGATGCTGAGGTGCTGGAGCATGTCCAGAGAAGGGCAACGAAGCTGGTGAGGGGGCTGGAGCACAAGTCTTATGAGGAGCGGCTGAGGGAACTGGGGTTGTTTAGTCTGGAGGAGGCTGAGAGGAGACCTTATCGCTCTCTACAACTACCTGAAAGGGGGTTGTGGCGACGAGGGTGTTGGTCTCTTCTCCCAAGTAACTAGTGATAGGACGAGAGGAAATGGCCTCAAGTTGCGCCAGGGGAGGTTTAGATTGGATATTAGGAAAAATTTCTTCACTGAGAGGGTGGTCAGGCATTGGAACAGGCTGCCCAGGGAGGTGGTGGAGTCGCCATCTCTGGAAGTGTTCAAAAAACGTGTGGATGTGGCGCTTCAGGACATGGTTTAGGGGACATGGTGGTGCTGGATTAATGGTTGGACTTGATGATCTTAAAGGTCCTTTCCAACCTAGTGATTCTGTGATTCTGTGATGCAGAAAAAGGGTAAATATTTGGACTGATTCTAAATATGCATTTGGTGTGATCCATGCTCATGGAGCCCTCTGGAAAGAAAGAGGATTGCTGTCAGCCCACGGAACATCAATAAAGTATAAAGAAGAAATTCTCCAACTCCTGGAAGACGTGCAGAGACCAGAGGAGGTGGTAGTAATGCATTGTAAAGCTCATCAATTTGGTCAGACGGCTGTAAATATAGGTAATCAATTAGCAGTCAAAGCTGCAAAAGAGGCTGCAGAACGGGGTATCCTTGTGAGAGGAGGGGTTAAGGGAACCTTAGCAGTTAATTAGTAGATAAGGTTTGAAATCTTGTTAGCTATTGCGTAAAGTAACTAAAGCAGGAGATCTGTAGTTCCTTACAAAGACAGTTCCTGATAAACTGACAGGAGTGAGAAGACTTGTGGCTCCTCACAAGGACGATCCCTGATAAGAACCAGGAGAGTGCCTCAAGAACCAGCTGAAACTGACCTTGTGGTTTGGACGAAAACCAAAGAGCAATTGAGTCTGCGTAAGAACAAGGGGTTACTAGTGGTGACGAAGAGGAGCCACCGACCTTCATCCTCACGACCCTCAGCGACCACCACCAGAAGGCACTGCGCAAGCGCAGATGGGAGGAGTTCATGGAAATAACGTCTTGGAACTCATTTCAATATGAAGTGGGGACAGATCATGCATATGTATAGGCATATTGCGAAACTTTATGTATATGCAACACTTTGCTGTATATATTTGAAGTAAGTGCCGCGTTGGGGTGCACACGGTTTTTGGTGGGACTACCCCCCCGTGCTGCCCAGCGCTGAATAAACATACCTACTTTACAATCTTACAGATTGTGGAGTCTGTTTTCCGCACATCAGTTTTGGCGAGCCAGGCAGGAGACTCTCTGCTTAACCGCGGGACCAGCTGTGGAGCGGACGCCCCTGGGCGCGCCTCGAGCACTTTCCTCGGAGGGGACTCCGCTGCCAGCCGCTCACCGTGGGAGCAGACAACAACCTCCTGAAGCCACGGAAGAAAACGGTATGTTTTATGAGGGGAGCCTGTAAGTCGTACGCGTGGCCGGGGCAGCTGGTAAATCGCGCAGAGACGTCTGGCGTGCAGCAGAGTCCCCGTATGGGAGGAGGGTACCCCATAGGAGGAGGGTACCCTGTATGGGAATAAGGGGATTTGCTGACCGATAGGGCGGCCGCTAGCGATCTTGAGGGTAGATCAAGCAAATCTGAGGTCACCGCTGCATCCCAGTGTCGGGAGCCAGGATGGACCTGCTAATGACTGGTATATAAGAAGCAGGAGAAGGGTAAGCAGACATCCTCGCAATTGCGGTAGGGTTATTATTTTATATATTTGCAGCTGCTGGATGGGTGCTACCTGGAGTGATGAATGTATAAATTAAGTACCCAGGAGTTTTATGTTAAAAGTCTTTGTCTTTATGTGTGTAATATATAGAAAGATTGTGAATACCTTTATATGTTAATGAAGAAGCGGGGCAAAGGGAATTACTCCTTCGGTGGTTTGGGATGTTTTATAAGCCCCAGTGTTGGTGGACAAATAGGAGTAATTCCCTGTTCTGTGTGTGGAAAGGAAAATCTAACCCTGGAAATTTGGGTAGTGTGGGAAAAGAACTGGAAAGAAACCATAAAGAAGTGTAAGGAACGGCTTGTGTGGAAACTTATTGAAAAGTATATTAGAAACTAAAGTAATAGAAGAGGTTTGCAAAAATGGGTAACACTCAAAAGGGAGTTTTAAAGAAAAGCCCCCTAGGCTGTGTGCTTGCTCATTGGAAAAACATTGTTGGGATTGGGGGAACAGAAAGTAAAAAAACCCTTATTAAATATTGTAATCAGTGGTGGCCGTTGTATAAGTTAGAGAATGATGCTAAGTGGCCACTTAATGGATCTATAGACTATAATACCCTTTTACAATTGATGTTGTTTTTAAGGAGAGAAGGGAAATGGGATGAAGTTTCATATGCAGACATGTTTTTCACCCTCCGAAACCATCCGGAGTGGCAAAGGGACTGTGGAATGGTGCCACCACAGGACCCCATGGTACTCGCACTTGAGTGGGAAAATAATAAAGAACTTAGAGGTAAATTAAAGCGATGTTGCTCGGCGTGCAGCATTGGACAAAGATGCATTAAAGTAAACAAAACCCACCAGGCACCGGAACCAGATTTAACTGACCTATTTAAGCCTCCCCCTCGATCTCAGGAACGGGATGTGGACTCGGACGAAACCTCCACCCCCCCAGATAGCCCCGTATCTTCCCGCACTAGGGGGAAGTCTGCTCCAGTGGCCTTACAGGCACCTCTCCGAGAGGCGGTAGGACCCGAAGGTGGGACAATGCTAATCAGAGTGCCTTTTTCTATTGCTGACTTACAAGGATGGGAAGGGGCTGCGAAGGATTACAGAGCTGATCCAGTGAGAGTAATGAGGCATTTTCAATTTATTGTGAAACAACACAACCCTGACTGGAAAGATATACAGTTATTATTAGAATATATGACTGAGACAGAAAAACAGCTGATTTTAAAAACGGAAGGGAATTTAGCTGAAGATCATTATAAGAGTATAGGAGGGGACGTCTGTCGTGGTTTAGCCCCAGCCGGCAGCTAAGCACCACGCAGCCGCTCGCTCACTCTCCCTCCCACAGCGGGACGGGGGAGAGAATTAGGAAAAACCTCGTGGGTTGAGATAAACACGGTTTAATAGGACAGAAAGAAAGAAGGGAACAATAATGATAATACCAACAAAGGAATGTATAAGAACAAGTGATGCCCAATACAGAAATTGCTCACCACCCCGTGATCGACAGCCCGTCCCCGAGCAGCGATTTCCGCCCCCCCGGCCAACTCCAGTTTATGTACTGGGCATGACGTCGTATGGTAGGGAATATCTCTTTGGCCAGTCTGGGTCAGCTGTCCCGGCTGTGTCCCCTCCCAGCTCCCCGTGCACCCCCAGCCTGCTCGCTGGCAGGCCAGCACGAGAAGCTGGACTGTCCTTGACGGCTCAGCAACAACCCAAAACATCAGCACATTATCAACAGTTCCTCATCCCAAATCCAAAACACAGTCTCACACTAGCTTCTGTGAGGAAAACCAGCTCTATCCTGGCTGAAACCAGGACAGTATCCACCCCTTATTCCATACCATTTACGTCATGCCCAGGTCCTATACTTTTCAATACATTCCAATTATTCATTATTACTCTTCCTGTCCTTTAATATATACACACAGATATCACTCTCTTAGTCCATGGGCCATCACTTAAAATGTCTATGGAGTTCAGTCAGTCCATGACTCTGGGCTTCATCCATCATAGCAGTCTCTCAGGGCAGGGGAGATGGTATGTGGTGTTGGATTGTCATCTGGCACGGTCCATGTCCATGATCTGCAGGTCGAAGGTGTCGATCTCGAGGGATTTGTTGGGCGCAAGCTGCTGAAGCCAGTTCTGGTTTCATCACTGCTGCACGTTGCTTGGTTTCAGTGAAGCTCATTCTTCATCAGTCTGGGTGATTCTTACTATAATACCATTGATATGGTAGATAGCAGCCATAGTAGTAATGTCATTCTGAACAATTAACATAATACAATTCAAATCATTGACTGTTTTCACCCAAAATCAAGTCTCCTTGAGGTACACATCGGACTTCCCCATCCTTCCGCATTACCCACCAAGTGCACCCAGGTCCCTGGGCAAAGGCAATCCCACGAATGGGTTTGCCTTTTCCTAATGCAGGAGTAACCCAGACTGTCTTCCCCAGCATGTTTCTCACATGCACCACAGGGACTTTATCCCCTTCTACAGTACGTAGAAGTTTTGATTGGGCAGGGCCGGCTCTATTAGTAGATCCCCTAGTGTTGACTAACCAGGTGGCTTTGGCTAAATGTTTATCCCAATTTTTGAATGTCCCATCACCCATTGCTCTCAGTGTAGTCTTTAACAGTCCGTTGTATCGTTCAATTTTTCCGGAAGCTGGTGCATGATAGGGGATATGATACACCCACTCAATGCCGTGCTCTTTGGCCCAGGTGTCTATGAGGTTGTTTCGGAAATGAGTCCCATTGTCTGACTCAATTCTTTCGGGGGTGCCATGTCGCCATAAGACTTGCTTTTCAAGGCCCAGGAGAGTGTTCCGGGCGGTGGCATGGGGCACAGGGTATGTTTCCAGCCATCCGGTGGTTGCTTCCACCATGGTAAGCACATAGCGCTTGCCTTGGCGAGTTTGTGGAAGTGTGATATAGTCAATCTGCCAGGCCTCCCCATATTTATATTTCAACCATCGTCCTTCATACCAGAGAGGCTTTAACCGCTTGGCTTGTTTGATCGCAGCACACGTTTCACATTCATGGATAACCTGTGCAATAGCATCCATGGTCAGGTCCACCCCTCGATCCCGAGCCCATCTATATGTTGCATCTCTTCCCTGATGGCCTGAGGTGTCATGGGCCCACCGAGCTATAAATAATTCACCCTTATGTTGCCAGTCCAGATCCACCTGAGCCACTTCAATCTTAGCAGCCTGATCCACCTGATGGTTGTTTTGATGTTCTTCGGTGGCCCGACTCTTGGGTACGTGAGCATCTACGTGACGTACTTTTATGACGAGATTCTCTAGTCGGGCAGCAATATCTTGCCACAATTCAGCAGCCCAGATGGGCTTGCCTCTGCGTTGCCAGTTGCTCTGCTTCCATTGCTGCAGCCACCCCCATAGAGCATTTGCTACCATCCATGAGTCAGTATAAAGATAGAGTACTGGCCATTTTTCTCGTTCAGCAATATCTAAAGCCAGCTGGATGGCTTTCACCTCCGCAAACTGACTTGATTCACCTTGTCCTTCAGCCACTTCTGCAACTCGTCGTATAGGGCTCCATACAGCAGCTTTCCACCTTCGATGTTTGCCTACAATACGACAGGACCCATCAGTAAACAGGGCATATTGCCTTTCGTTCTCTGGCAGTTCATTATATGGTGGAGCCTCTTCAGCACGCGCCACCTCCTCTTCCGGTGATATTCCAAAATCTTTGCCTTCTGGCCAGTCCATGATCACTTCCAAGATTCTCGGGCGTTTAAGGTTTCCTATTCGAGCCTGCTGTGTAATAAGCGCGACCCACTTACTCCACGTAGCATCAGTCACATGATGTGTAGAGGGGACCCTCCCTTTGAACATCCAGCCCAGCACCGGCAGTCGGGGTGCCAGGAGGAGCTGTGCTTCAGTACCAACCACTTCTGAGGCAGCTCGAACTCCTTCATATGCCGCCAATATCTCCTTTTCAGTTGGAGTATAGCGGGACTCAGATCCCCTATATCCTCGACTCCAAAACCCTAGAGGTCGACCTCGAGTCTCTCCTGGTGCCTTCTGCCAGAGACTCCAGGTAGGGCCATTCTCCCCGGCTGCCGTGTAGAGCACATTTTTAACATCTTGTCCTGCCCGTACTGGCCCGAGGGCTACGGCATGAACTATCTCCTGTTTGATTTGTTCGAAGGCTTGTCGTTGCTCAGGGCCCCATTTAAAATCATTCTTCTTCCGGGTCACTTGATAAAGAGGGCTTACAATCAGACTGTAATTTGGAATATGCATTCTCCAGAAACCCACAACACCCAGAAATGCTTGTGTTTCTTTTTTGCTAGTTGGTGGAGACATAGCTGTTATTTTGTTGATCACATCCGTTGGGATCTGTCGACGTCCATCTTGCCATTTTATTCCTAAAAACTGGATCTCTTGTGCAGGTCCCTTGACTTTACTTTGCTTTATAGCAAAACCAGCTTTCAGAAGGACTTGAATTATTTTCTTCCCTTTCTCGAAAACTTCTTCTGCTGTGTTGCCCCATTCGATGATGTCGTCAATGTATTGCAGATGCTCTGGAGCTTCACCCTGTTCCAGTGCAGTTTGTATCAGCCCATGGCAAATGGTAGGGCTGTGTTTCCACCCCTGGGGAAGTCGATTCCAGGTGTATTGGACACCCCTCCAAGTGAAAGCAAACTGTGGCCTGCACTCCGCCGCCAAAGGGATCGAGAAAAACGCGTTAGCAATATCAATGGTGGCGTACCACTTGGCTGCCTTTGACTCCAGTTCATATTGAAGTTCTAGCATGTCCGGCACGGCAGCGCTCAGTGGCAGCGTGACTTCATTCAGGCCACGATAGTCTACTGTCAGTCTCCACTCTCCATTAGACTTTCGCACTGGCCATATGGGGCTGTTAAAGGGTGAGCGAGTCTTGCTGATCACTCCTTGGCTCTCCAGCCGACGAATCAGCTCATGGATGGGGATCAGGGAGTCTCTGTTGGTGCGATACTGCCGCCGGTGCACTGTTGTGGTAGCAATCGGCACCTGTTGTTCTTCGACCCTGAGCAACCCCACCACAGAAGGGTCCTCTGAGAGACCAGGCAAGGTGGACAGCTGTTTAATTTCTTCCGTCTCCAAGGCAGCTATACCAAAAGCCCACCGGTACCCTTTTGGGTCCTTGAAATACCCTCTCCTGAGGTAGTCTATGCCCAGGATGCACGGAGCCTCTGGGCCAGTCACAATGGGGTGCTTCTGCCACTCATTCCCAGTTAGGCTCACTTCGGCCTCCAGCACAGTCAGCTGTTGGGATCCCCCTGTCACTCCGGAAATACAGATGGGTTCTGCCCCTATATGGCTTGATGGCATCAGGGTACATTGTGCACCGGTGTCCACTAAAGCCTTATATTCCTGTGGGTCTGATGTGCCAGGCCATCTAATCCACACAGTCCAATAAACTCGGTTGTCCCTCTCCTCCGCCTGGCTGGAGGCAGGGCCCCTCTAGTCCTGGTCATAGTACTCGTTACCCACTTCTTGTAAATAGGAATCAGGAGTCCCTTCAAGAAGATCAGAGGTGAGATCAGCTCTTCTATTCTTTCTGGGAAGCTGCCCACTGGAAAGTGGAGCAACGATTTTCCTCGAGGAACCTGAACCCCCTTTTGTAATTGTCTTTCCTTGCAGCTCGCGTACTCGTGCCTCTAGGGTCGAGGTAGGTTTTCCATCCCACCTCCTCATGTCCTCTCCGTAGTCACGCAATTGAAACCACAGGGTGGCTCGCGGTGTGTATCCTCTATATCTTCTCTCTTGAACAGAAGAGCGCTTACTCCTAATGGCTGAGACGCTGGTCCGTATGGGTGGAGGGTAGGGCATATCCTCTTTGAATTGCCAGAACTCCCGGGACAGTTTCTCTACAGCAGAGACGCAGGCCCGTAGGGAGGAAGAGAGACTTTCTTCGTATTGCCGGAGTTGGCCAGCCAATTCATCCACCGTTGGTCTCTCTCCGTCTTTCCAGGCCATTACTGCTAATGAGTTGGCATATGATGATGGTGCGCTCCGTACAAACTTCCGCCACATAGGTCGCGTGCAATTGACTTCATCTGGATCTTTGGATGATTGTCCATTGTCCAAGTCACCATAAATCACTTCCAGCACAGTTAGCTCCCTCAGGTACTGGATACCTTTCTCCATGGTGGTCCACTTGCCTGGGTGACGTAGAACATCTTCCTTGAAGGGATACCTTTCCTTCACACCCGACAGGAGTCGTCTCCAGAGGCTGAGGACTCGTGCACCTTTTCCAATTGCTTTGTCAATGCCCCCTTCCCTAGAAAGGGATCCCAGCTGCTTGGCTTCCCTACCCTCTAATTCCAGGCTACTGGCCCCATTATCCCAGCATCGGAGCAGCCAGGTGACAATGTGCTCACCTGGACGACGGCTGAAATCCTTTCGCATATCTCGCAATTCACTCAGGGATAGAGATCGGGTAGTTACCGTCTCTTTTATGAGTTCTTCCTCTTCCTCCTCTTCAAGCGATGACTCGCTCTCTTCCCTCTTCCGTGCTTGTGATGGCCCTGCATCAGAGCACTCTGCCTCCTCACTCTCTTCCTCTGGCTCCTTCTTAGCAGAATCTTCCTCCTCCCTTACTAAACGAGCTGACTTCCGCTTCCAAGATTTCTTCTTTTGTACAGGGGCAACTGGTACAGGGATGGGCTGGTTCTCTGGTTCAGCTGCAACAGTCTGAGTAGCTACAGTGCCTGTTGCAGGGGTTGGAGTAGTGGCAGTGCCTGTTGTGGGGGTTGGAGTAGTCACAGTGCCTGCCACATTGCCATCAGACCCAGAGAGCCCCTCTCCCCTTTGCATAGTGTTAAATAGGGTTTGGTAGGCATGGGCCAGGCCCCAGCACATTGCAATGATTTGTGTCTCCTTGGAACTGCCAGGCCGACAGCATACTTCCAAATATTCTGCTAGTTTATCAGGATTCTGCACTTGTTCGGGAGTGAAGTTCCAAAACACCGGAGGTGCCCACCGCCCCAGGCATTTGCCCATGCTGTTCCACACACCCTGCCATTCATAACTATCCAGCCTTGGGGCAGATCTCCGGGTGATATTCTTAAATTGCTTGCCAACCTTAGACAAAACCGAAACAATGTTCCCCAGAAGTAGCAATAGAGGTATTTTAACCAGCCAAGGGTGTTCAAAATACTGAAAAATTATTGTGATGAAGGAGGAAATGTTATGAGAGAGGGTAGCAAAGGTACCATTCTGCATTTCCTCCATAAAAAACCTTTCAGAGGCAGAAGTATAATTGCTAATTGTCTCCACAAGACAGTAGCCAAAATACAGTAACGGCTTTAGTACAGAGCTCCGATGATACCACATTAAGCTCAAGGTCAGTGTTCTAAAAACAAATCTCCCAGGTGAGACATTACTAATCATTGCAGAGTACAGCAGCCCGCAGAAACCAACACCGATCCTTAACATGTACAGCAAACACGAGAGCATCATGCAAACCAAATAAACTGATATTGTGACCTGCAACCGTTATTATCTCAAGCCTCGAGCCCCATGTTGGGCGCCAAAAAGGACTGTTGTGGTTTAGCCCCAGCCGGCAACTAAGCACCACGCAGCCGCTCACTCACTCCCCCTCCTGCAGTGGGACGGGGGAGAGAATTAGGAAGAAAAAAAAAAACTCATGGGTTGAGATAAACACGGTTTAATAGGACAGAAAGAAAGAAGGAAACAATAATGATACTACCAATAAAGGAATGTACAAGAAGAACTGGGCTGCTGTACTCTGCAATGATTAGTAATGTCTCGCCTGTGAGTTTTGTTTTTCACAGAATCACACAGAATCACAGAATCACTAGGTTGGAAAGGACCTTCAAGATCATCAAGTCCAACCATTAATCCAGTGCCACCATGTCCCCTAAACCATGTCCTGAAGCGCCACATCCACACGTTTTTTGAACACTTCCAGAGATGGCGACCCCACCACCTCCCTGGGCAGCCTGTTCCAATGCCTGACAACTCTCTCGGTGAAGAAATTTTTCCTAATATCCAATCTAAACCTCCCCTGGCGCAACCTGAGGCCATAACTTGCGACCCCTGGTTTACAATACCAGTGCTCTGGTATTGTATTGGTATTTTAGAGCACTGACCTTGAGCTTAATGTGGTATCATCGGAGCTCTGTACTAAAGCCGTTACTGTATTTTGGCTACTGTCTTGTGGAGACGATTAGCAATTATACTTCTGCCTCTGAAAGGTTTTTTATGGAGGAAATGCAGAATGGTACCTTTGCTACCCTCTCTCATAACATTTCCTCCTTCATCACAATAATTTTTCAGTATTTTGAACACCCTTGGCTGGTTAAAATACCTCTATTGCTACTTCTGGGGAACATTGTTTCGGTTTTGTCTAAGGTTGGCAAGCAATTTAAGAATATCACCCGGAGATCTGCCCCAAGGCTGGATAGTTATGAATGGCAGGGTGTGTGGAACAGCATGGGCAAATGCCTGGGGCGGTGGGCACCTCCGGTGTTTTGGAACTTCACTCCCGAACAAGTGCAGAATCCTGATAAACTAGCAGAATATTTGGAAGTATGCTGTCGGCCTGGCAGTTCCAAGGAGACACAAATCATTGCAATGTGCTGGGGCCTGGCCCATGCCTACCGAGCTCTGTTTAACACTATGCAAAGGGGAGAGAGGCTCTCTGGACCTGATGGCAATGTGGCAGGCACTGTGACTACTCCAACCCCCACAACAGGCACTGCCACTACTCCAACCCCTGCAACAGGCACTGTAGCTACTCAGACTGTTGCAGCTGAACCAGAGAACCAGCCCATCCCTGTACCAGTTGCCCCTGTACAAAAGAAGAAATCTTGGAAGCGGAAGTCAGCTCGTTTAGTAAGGGAGGAGGAAGATTCTGCTAAGAAGGAGCCAGAGGAAGAGAGTGAGGAGGCAGAGTGCTCTGATGCAGGGCCATCACAAGCACGGAAGAGGGAAGAGAGCGAGTCATCGCTTGAAGAGGAGGAAGAGGAAGAACTCATAAAAGAGACGGTAACTACCCGATCTCTATCCCTGAGTGAATTGCGAGATATGCGAAAGGATTTCAGCCGTCGTCCAGGTGAGCACATTGTCACCTGGCTGCTCCGATGCTGGGATAATGGGGCCAGTAGCCTGGAATTAGAGGGTAGGGAAGCCAAGCAGCTGGGATCCCTTTCTAGGGAAGGGGGCATTGACAAAGCAATTGGAAAAGGTGCACGAGTCCTCAGCCTCTGGAGACGACTCCTGTCGGGTGTGAAGGAAAGGTATCCCTTCAAGGAAGATGTTCTACGTCACCCAGGCAAGTGGACCACCATGGAGAAAGGTATCCAGTACCTGAGGGAGCTAACTGTGCTGGAAGTGATTTATGGTGACTTGGACAATGGACAATCATCCAAAGATCCAGATGAAGTCAATTGCACGCGACCTATGTGGCGGAAGTTTGTACGGAGCGCACCATCATCATATGCCAACTCATTAGCAGTAATGGCCTGGAAAGACGGAGAGAGACCAACGGTGGATGAATTGGCTGGCCAACTCCGGCAATACGAAGAAAGTCTCTCTTCCTCCCTACGGGCCTGCGTCTCTGCTGTAGAGAAACTGTCCCGGGAGTTCTGGCAATTCAAAGAGGATATGCCCTACCCTCCACCCATACGGACCAGCGTCTCAGCCATTAGGAGTAAGCGCTCTTCTGTTCAAGAGAGAAGATATAGAGGATACACACCGCGAGCCACCCTGTGGTTTCAATTGCGTGACTACGGAGAGGACATGAGGAGGTGGGATGGAAAACCTACCTCGACCCTAGAGGCACGAGTACGCGAGCTGCAAGGAAAGACAATTACAAAAGGGGGTTCAGGTTCCTCGAGGAAAATCGTTGCTCCACTTTCCAGTGGGCAGCTTCCCAGAAAGAATAGAAGAGCTGATCTCACCTCTGATCTTCTTGAAGGGACTCCTGATTCCTATTTACAAGAAGTGGGTAACGAGTACTATGACCAGGACTAGAGGGGCCCTGCCTCCAGCCAGGCGGAGGAGAGGGACAACCGAGTTTATTGGACTGTGTGGATTAGATGGCCTGGCACATCAGACCCACAGGAATATAAGGCTTTAGTGGACACCGGTGCACAATGTACCCTGATGCCATCAAGCCATATAGGGGCAGAACCCATCTGTATTTCCGGAGTGACAGGGGGATCCCAACAGCTGACTGTGCTGGAGGCCGAAGTGAGCCTAACTGGGAATGAGTGGCAGAAGCACCCCATTGTGACTGGCCCAGAGGCTCCGTGCATCCTGGGCATAGACTACCTCAGGAGAGGGTATTTCAAGGACCCAAAAGGGTACCGGTGGGCTTTTGGTATAGCTGCCTTGGAGACGGAAGAAATTAAACAGCTGTCCACCTTGCCTGGTCTCTCAGAGGACCCTTCTGTGGTGGGGTTGCTCAGGGTCGAAGAACAACAGGTGCCGATCGCTACCACAACAGTGCACCGGCGGCAGTATCGCACCAACAGAGACTCCCTGATCCCCATCCATGAGCTGATTCGTCGGCTGGAGAGCCAAGGAGTGATCAGCAAGACTCGCTCACCCTTTAACAGCCCCATATGGCCAGTGCGAAAGTCTAATGGAGAGTGGAGACTGACAGTAGACTATCGTGGCCTGAATGAAGTCACGCTGCCACTGAGCGCTGCCGTGCCGGACATGCTAGAACTTCAATATGAACTGGAGTCAAAGGCAGCCAAGTGGTACGCCACCATTGATATTGCTAACGCGTTTTTCTCGATCCCTTTGGCGGCGGAGTGCAGGCCACAGTTTGCTTTCACTTGGAGGGGTGTCCAATACACCTGGAATCGACTTCCCCAGGGGTGGAAACACAGCCCTACCATTTGCCATGGGCTGATACAAACTGCACTGGAACAGGGTGAAGCTCCAGAGCATCTGCAATACATTGACGACATCATCGAATGGGGCAACACAGCAGAAGAAGTTTTCGAGAAAGGGAAGAAAATAATTCAAGTCCTTCTGAAAGCTGGTTTTGCTATAAAACAAAGTAAAGTCAAAGGACCTGCACAAGAGATCCAGTTTTTAGGAATAAAATGGCAAGATGGACGTCGACAGATCCCAACGGATGTGATCAACAAAATAACAGCTATGTCTCCACCAACTAGCAAAAAAGAAACACAAGCATTTCTGGGCGTTGTGGATTTCTGGAGAATGCATATTCCACATTACAGTCTGATTGTAAGCCCTCTTTATCAAGTGACCCGGAAGAAGAACGATTTTAAATGGGGCCCTGAGCAACGACAAGCCTTCGAACAAATCAAACAGGAGGTAGTTCATGCCGTAGCCCTCGGGCCAGTCCGGGCAGGACAAGATGTTAAAAATGTGCTGTACACGGCAGCCGGGGAGAATGGCCCTACCTGGAGTCTCTGGCAGAAGGCACCAGGAGAGACTCGAGGTCGACCTCTAGGGTTTTGGAGTCGAGGATATAGGGGATCTGAGTCCCGCTATACTCCAACTGAAAAAGAGATATTGGCGGCATACGAAGGAGTCCGAGCTGCCTCAGAAGTGGTTGGTACTGAAGCACAGCTCCTCCTGGCACCCCGACTGCCGGTGCTGGGCTGGATGTTCAAAGGGAGGGTCCCCTCTACACATCATGTGACTGATGCTACGTGGAGTAAGTGGGTCGCGCTTATTACACAGCAGGCTCGAATAGGAAACCTTAAACGCCCGAGAATCTTGGAAGTGATCATGGACTGGCCAGAAGGCAAAGATTTTGGAATATCACCAGAAGAGGAGGTGGCGCGTGCTGAAGAGGCTCCACCATATAATGAACTGCCAGAGAACGAAAGGCAATATGCCCTGTTTACTGATGGGTCCTGTCGTATTGTAGGCAAACATCGAAGGTGGAAAGCTGCTGTATGGAGCCCTATACGACGAGTCGCAGAAGCTGCTGAAGGACAAGGTGAATCAAGTCAGTTTGCAGAGGTGAAAGCCATCCAGTTGGCTTTAGATATTGCTGAACGAGAAAAATGGCCAATACTCTATCTTTATACTGACTCATGGATGGTGGCAAATGCTCTATGGGGGTGGCTACAGCAATGGAAGCAGAGCAACTGGCAGCGCAGAGGCAAGCCCATCTGGGCTGCTGAATTGTGGCAAGATATTGCTGCCCGACTAGAGAATCTAGTCATAAAAGTACGCCACGTAGATGCTCACGTACCCAAGAGTCGGGCCACTGGAAGAACATCAAAACAACCATCAGGTGGATCAGGCTGCTAAGATTGAAGTGGCTCAGGTGGATCTGGACTGGCAACATAAGGGTGAATTATTTATAGCTCGGTGGGCCCATGACACCTCAGGCCATCAGGGAAGAGATGCAACATACAGATAGGCTCGGGATCGAGGGGTGGACCTGACCATGGATGCTATTGCACAGGTTATCCATGAATGTGAGACGTGTGCTGCGATCAAACAAGCCAAACGGTTAAAGCCCCTCTGGTATGAAGGACGATGGTTGAAATATAAATATGGGGAGGCCTGGCAGATTGACTATATCACACTTCCACAAACTCGCCAAGGCAAGCGCTATGTGCTTACCATGGTGGAAGCAACCACCGGATGGCTGGAAACATACCCTGTGCCCCATGCCACCGCCCGGAACACTCTCCTGGGCCTTGAAAAGCAAGTCTTATGGCGACATGGCACCCCCGAAAGAATTGAGTCAGACAATGGGACTCATTTCCGAAACAACCTCATAGACACCTGGGCCAAAGAGCACGGCATTGAGTGGGTGTATCACATTCCCTATCATGCACCAGCTTCCGGGAAAATTGAACGATACAACGGACTGTTAAAGACTACACTGAGAGCAATGGGTGACGGGACATTCAAACATTGGGATAAACATTTAGCCAAAGCCACCTGGTTAGTCAACACTAGGGGATCTACTAATAGAGCTGGCCCTGCCCAATCAAAACTTTTACATACTGTAGAAGGGGATAAAGTCCCTGTGGTGCATGTGAGAAATATGCTGGGGACGTTAGTCTGGGTTACTCCTGCCTCAGGCAAAGGCAAACCCGTTCGTGGGATTGCCTTTGCCCAGGGACCTGGGTGCACTTGGTGGGTAATGCGGAAGGATGGGGAAGTCCCATGTGTACCTCAAGGAGACTTGATTTTGGGTGAAAATAGTCAATGATTTGAATTGTATTATGTTAATTGTTACACAATACAGTATGACATTACTACTATGGCTGCTATCTACCATATCAATGGTATTACAGTAAGAATCTCCCAGACTGATGAAGAATGAGCTTCACTGAAACCAAGCAACGTGCAGCAGTGATGGAACCGGAACTGGTTTCAGCAGCTTGCGCCCAACAATTCCCTCGAGACCGACATCTTCGACCTGCAGATCATGGACATGGACCGTGCCAGATGACAATCCAACACCACATACCATCTCCCCTGCCCTGAGAGACTGCTATGATGGATGAAGCCCAGAGTCATGGACTGACTGAACTCCACAGACATTTTAAAGTGATGGCCCATGGACTAAGAAAGTGATATCTGTGTGTTTATATTAAAAGACAGGAAGAGTAATAATGAATAATTGGAATGTATTGAAAAGTATAGGACCCGGGCATGATGTAAATGGTATGGAATAAGGGGTGGATACTGTCCTGGTTTCAGCCAGGATAGAGCTGGTTTTCTTCACAGAAGCTAGTGTGAGACTGTGTTTTGGATTTGGGATGAGAAACTGTTGATAATGTGCTGATGTTTTGGGTTGTTGCTGAGCAGTCAAGGACAGTCCAGCTTCTTGTGCTGGCCTGCCAGCGAGCAGGCTAGGGGTGCACGGGAAGCTGGGAGGGGACACAGCCGGGACAGCTGACCCAGACTGGCCAAAGAGATTTTCCGTACCATACGACGTCATGCCCAGTACATAAACTGGAGTTGGCCGGGAGGCAGAAATCGCTGCTCGGGGATGGGCTGTCGATCACTGGGTGGTGAGCAATCGCTGTATTGGGCATCACTTGTTCTTGTACATTCCTTGGTTGGTATTATCATTATTGTTTCATTCTTTCTTTCTGTCCTATTAAACCATTTTTATCTCAATCCACGAGTCTTGGTTTTTTTTTTCCTAATTATCTCCCCCGTCCCACTGCGGGAGGGGGAGTGAGTGAGCGGCTGCGTGGTGCTTAGTTGCTGGCTGGGGCTAAACCACGACACCCCTCCCTCCCCTTTCTTCGCTTACAATTGAGAATTCTATCATGTCGTGGTCGCTAAGCCCAAGACAGCCTCCGACCACCACATCTCTCACCAGTCCTTCTCTGTTTGTAAACAGCAGGTCCAGTAAGGCACCTCCCCTGGTGGGCTCACTCACCAGCTGTGTCAGGAAGTTATCCTCCACACACTCCAGGAACCTCCCAGATTGTTTCCTCTCTGCTGTGTTATACTTCCAGCAGATGTCCGGTAGGTTGAAGTCCCCCACAAGAATAAGGGCCAGTGAATGCGAAACTTCTGCCAGTCGCTTACAGAATGTCTCATCTGTCTCTTCGTCCTGCTTGGGTGGTCTATAACAGACTCCCAGCACGATATCTGCCTTGTTGGCCTTCCCCCTCATCCTTACCCATAAGCACTCTACTTGGTCTTTGCAATCATTAATTTCTATAGAATCAAAACACTCCCTAACATACAGAGCCACCCCACCGCCTCTCCTTCCCTGCCTATCCCTTCGGAAGAGCTTATAGCCATCCATTGCAGCACTCCAGTCATGAGAAGCATCCCACCATGTTTCTGTGATGGCAACTACATCATAGCTGTTCCGCTGCACAACGGCTTCCAGCTCCTCCTGTTTGGTGCCCATGCTGCATGCATTGGTGTAGATGCACTTAAGCTGGGCTATTGATTTCAACTCTGGCACGCCACCCCTAGGCTCATCTCTAGTGAGCCTGGTTTTATCCCCTTCCCCCTCCAAATCTAGTTTAAAGCCCTCTCAATGAGGCCTGCCAGCTCATGAGCAAGAATCCTTTTGCCCCTTGGAGTCAGTTGCACTCCATCTGCTGTGGCGAGGCCCGGTGCCGTGTAAACCGCCCCGTGGTCAAAAACCCCAAAATTCTGACGACGGCACCAGCCCCTGAGCCATGTGTTGATCAGGTGTGCTTTCCTGTTCCTTTCA
Source organism: Phaethon aethereus (assembly GCF_964289735.1). Lineage (NCBI taxonomy): Eukaryota > Metazoa > Chordata > Aves > Phaethontiformes > Phaethontidae > Phaethon > Phaethon aethereus. Next base: position 37,306,223 of record NC_138581.1, on the reverse strand, counting down.
GCGTTCTTCCCTGTCACTGAAGGGATTGATGAAAACACTACCTGTGCTCCCGCTCCATCGACCATTTGCCCCAGTGCTCTGAAGTCCTTTTTGACTGCCTTTGGACTTCTTAGTGCAACCTCATCATTGCCAACCTGCATGACCAACAGTGGGTAGTAATCAGTGGGCCGAACCAGACCAGGGAGTTTCCTGGTGACGTCTCTCACCCAGGCTCTGGGGAGGCAGCAGACTTCCCTGTGAGTTGGGTCTGGTTGACATATTGGGCCCTCTGTACCCCTCAGAAGGGAGTTGCCTACCACAATTACCCTCCTTTTTTTCTTAACAGAGGATGTCTTGATGCGTGGGGCTGGCTGACTCACCCTAGGCACCCCCTTGGATGGAACTTTGTCAGGGTCCTCATGTTCCTGTCCCTCACGTTCCAGAGCCCCATACCTGTTGTGTAAGGGCAGCTGGGACGGTGAAGGAGGCCGGGAGGGGATTCGCTGGCCTCTCCGAGCAGGGACCTGCTTCCATTTCCCCTCATCTCTTCGCTCCCCTTCTTCTGCCCGGCAGCAAGAGGGCAGGGGATCCCCTGCTGCTTGTGGAGCCTCCACCAGCTGCCCCTGCTTCAGGGATGGCAGGGTGCAGCTCCACCAATCTCTCTCTCTCTCACATGCTTCTTTGGATGCAGCCCAGGATGCAGTTGGCTTTCTAGGTTGCAAGCACACATTGCCAACTCATGTCCAGCTTTTCATCCACCAGTACCCCGAAGTCCTTCTCAGCAGGTCTGCTTTCAATCCCTTCATCCCCCAACCTGTACTGATACCAGCGGTTGCCCCGACCCAGGTGCAGGACCCTGCACTTGGCCTTGTTGAACCTCATGAGGTTCACGCAGGCCCATTCTTTAAGCTTGTCCAGGTCCCTCTGCATGGCATCCTGTCCCTCAGGCATGTCAACCAAACCACTCAGCTTGGTGTCATCTGCAAACTTGCTGACAGTGCACTTGATCCCACTGTCTATGTCATTGATGAAGATTAAAGAGTACTGGTCCCAATAAGGATCCCTGAGGGACACCACTCGTCACCGATCTCCATCTGGACATTGAACCATTGACCACTACCCTCTAGATGTGACCATCCAACCAATTCCTCATCCACCCAACAGTCCACCCATCAAATCCATATCTCTCCAGCTTAGAGAGTAGGATGTTGTGGTGGACTGTGTCAAAGGCCTTAGAGAAGGTGCAGAAAATAATAGTGTAGCATTATTTATCTGTATCACAATACCAAGTAGAGAAACCAAAGAAATTGTAAGTAAGTTGCTCAATACAAAGAAATGTGCAAACATGTAATGTAAACATGCAACCTAAGCAGAGCAGATAGTCAGAGGGTGAGAGAGGAAACAGAGACACTAGGCAATAACTAACTGTGACTTTTCAAGGCCACGTTTCCAAGGCATACAATGAAAATTAAGGGAAGTTATAGAAAATATGTTAGAAACCTAATTATTGGCCCTGGTCCTTGCAACCCAAAGGAATTTTTGCATGTGTATTTGGTGTATAAAATGCTACTGTTTGTGGGGTAGAAAAAAAGGATAATGAATGAAGGTGTCATACAGAGTTTTCATTGCAGGCTCACAATGAAGCAACTATATCATATTCCTTTTCTCTATAGCTATTTAGCAAAGTTCCTTTCTGATAGAAATATTACTATTATATGAGAAATTCCCTTTGGATTTGCACTTGGTGAGTTTTTTTTCTTTGTGTCACAGACATACCTGGAGTACAACTTAGATCAGGTCAGAACAGAAGCAGTTTATTACTATAGCTATAGGAGAGAACACAGAGCAGCAGAGTGACAGCCTCTGCTGATATGAACTCTGCCCAAATGGGGCAGTTACAGAGTTTATATACCTTTAAGTTATACAACTCATTCTTCGCCATTGTCAGATATGCAGGAATATAGTAAATTGCAACAAAGAGCAAGTAACATGTGGATTACATCATACAGGGAGGTTCCAAACCATCAGATAAGGAAGCTATAGACTGTACCTCTTTTGTAATTGTCGTGGTTTAACCCCAGCCAGCAACTAAGCACCATACAGCCACTCGCTCGCTCCCCCACAGTGGGACAGGGGAGAGAATCAAAAGAGTAAAAGTGTGCTCAGAAGAGCAAAAGGCAGGTGTTCAGCCATCTCCAGGGAAGCAGGGCTCCATCACACATAATCGTTTCTTGGGAAGACAGACGCCATAACTCCGAACGTCCCTCCACCCCTTCCTTCTTCTTCACCCCAAATTTATATACTGAGCATGACGTCATATGGTATGGAATATCTCTTTGGCCAGCCTGGGTCAGCTGCCCTGGCTGTGTCCCCTCCCAGCTTCCTGTGCACCCCCAGCCTTCTCACTCGCAAGCCAGCATGAAAAGCCAGACAGTCCTTGACTGCTTAGCAACAACTGAAAACACCGGTATGTTATCAACATTTTCTCATCCCAGATCCAAAACATAGCCTCACACTAGCTTCTATGAAGAAAATTAACTCTATCCCAGCTGAAACCAGGACAGTATCCACCCCTTATTCCATACCATTTACGTCATGCTCAGGTACCACACTATCCAATAAATCCTCATTAACCACCACCATCCTTCCCATCCTTTGATATAATAGAGAGATATTATTCCCTCAGTCTGTGGACCACCCCTGTAAAATGTCTGTGAAATGTCCACAAATATCCATGAAATGCCCATTGAGTTGATTTAGTCCATGACTTTGGGCTCCATCTCTTATGGTGGTCACTCAACACAGGAGAGGTGGTGTGTTGCGTGGAGTTACTGGGCAACAAAGCCAGCTCAGGTCAGGTCACTGCTGCACTTGCACTGCTTCTTGTAAGGCTTGTCCTCCATTGGTTCAGGCGGTTCCTGCTATAGTAGTTCCTATAACATGCAACTCAAATCATGGGTTACAACAATTTAAAGGTATTTCCATTACAGTCTCCACCCCTGGGCCTTTTGGACTGGACCATAGGGTTTAACATTGCAATGAACTCCTCCCCTTGCCCCTGCTCTGGCTTCGACTTATCCACAGACTGCAGTCCCTTCCATGAGCCACAGTCTCTCCAGGGGCATATCTGCTGTGGCATAGACTTATCCACAGTCACAGTCACTTTGAGGTGCACCTGTTCCAAAATGGCCTCCTCCATGGGCCACAATGACTTCAGAGATATACCTGTTCCAAAATGGCCTCCTCCATGGGCCACAATGACTTCAGAGATATACCTGCTCCAGCGTGGCCTTACCCACAGCCACAGTCCCTTCAGAAGTAAAACTGCTCCAGCGTGGACTTACCCATAGTGCCAGTCCCTCCAGGAATGTACCTGCACTGTCGAGGGCTTATCCATGGCCACATACTTTGAGGTGCTCCAGCATGACCTCATGCACAACCACTGATGCTTCAAGGTGTACCTGCTGCAATGTGGATTTATCCACAGCCACAGATGCTTCGAGATGTCACAGTCGCTGACAGGCCAGCATGAAAAGCCAGACAGTCCTTGACTGCTTATCAACAACCCAAAACATCAGTACGTTATCAACATTTTCTCATTCCAAATCCAAAACATAGCCTCACACTAGCTTCTGTGAAGAAAAATATCTCTATCCCAGTTGAAACCAGGACCCAAAGCAATTCAGTCCCTGGTTAATTAAATCAAATCAAATCGTGCTGAGTCGGTGAGTCTGTTAGGTCATGCCGACTATTTCTTAATTAGTGAGGTCTGCAAAGACCTATGAAGTGTTAACAATGGTACTTCTACACTTCATAGATCTTTTCATTATGCAGAAAAGGTCTGAGCTGGTTTGCCAAGTTCAGGCCTTTACATGTTGAATGAGAAGTGATTCAGTCAAGAAGACATATGTCCTTTTCCATTCTCCTTTCACTTTCCTGGGGAGTGGTAAATCTGTGTTATGCTAATTTAGTGAAAGACCACTTTTAGCTTGTCCTCCAAGTCTCTGTCCTATGGATCTAATTCAGAAAGAGACATATACTATCTATAGAGCCATAAGGCAGTAGGTATGATGTATCAGCCTCCACATGGATAGTCATCAGACTGCCATGTAGAGGGGCTTGTATCCAAACTGTGCAAATTCAGAAGGATTACTAGGACTTCTGGATCAAACTACTGCCTCTTCTGGAAAGAGCACGTTTTTCCCTTACCCTGATTTGTTCATAGGGAGTAACCATTTAGAGAAAACACTGGAAGGTAAATATCCCCAGTGGCTTTCTCATTCAAAGGCAGCAATTCTTTAGATAGAGGCATGTGGATGAGAAGACAAGAAGACACACTTGCTTCCTCCCATTGTGCTGAGCTCCTCTGAAAGCTAACAGCTATGACAGACTGTTGCAAGTGATTGAATGAGCAGAAATTAATGTTTCCTCTTGTTAGCTGAGTCACATTAACTGACTGTACTCCCTAGTTCCTTGCCCGTGGCAACTGCAAAATAAATGGTGGTGATTCGAGACAGCCATCATGGCTTCACCAAGGGCAGGTCCTGCCTGACCAACCTAGTGGCCTTCTGTGATGGAGTGACCACATCAGTGGACAAGGGAAGAGCTACGGATGTCGTCTATCTGGACTTCTGTAAGGCCTTTGACACGGTCCCCCACAATATCCTTCTCCCTAAATTGGAGAGATATGGATTTGATGGGTGGGCTGGTGGGTGGATGAGGAACTGGTTGGATGGTAGCATCCAGAGGGTAGTGGTCAGTGGTTCAATGTCCAGATGGAGATCGGTGATGAGTGGTGTCCCTCAGGGATCCTTATTGGGACCCGTACTCTTTAATATCTTCATCAATGACATAGACACTGGGATTGAGTGCACCCTCAGCAAGTTTGAAGATGACACCAAGCTGAGTGGTGTGGTTGACATGCCTGAGGGACAGGATGCCATCCAGAGGGACCTGGACAAGCTCGAGGAAAGGGCCCATGTGAACTTCATGAGGTTCAACAAGGCCAAGTGCAGGGTCCTGTACCTGGGTTGAGGCAACCCTTGGTATCAGTACAGGCTGGGGGATGAAGGGATCGAAAGCAGACCTGCTGAGAAGGACTTGGGGGTACTGGGGGATGAAAAGCTGGACATGAGCTGGCAATGTGCGCTCGTAGCCCAGAAGGCCAACTGCATCCTGGGCTGCATCCAAAGAAGCGTGGCCAACAGGGCGAGGGAGGTGATTCTGCCCCTCTACTACACTCTGGTGAGACCCCACCTGGAATCCTGCGTCCAGCTCTGGAGCCCTCATCACAGGAAAGACATGGACCTGTTGGAGAGGGTCCAGAGGAGGCCACAAAAATGATCAGAGGGATGGAACACCTCTCCTATGAGGACAGGCTGAGAGATTTGGGGTTGTTCAGCTTGGAGAAGAGAAGGCTCCAGGGAGACCTTATTGCAGCCTTTCACTACTTAAAGGGGGCTTATAAGAAAGATGGGGACAGACATTTTAGCAGGGCCTGTAGTGATAGGACAAGGGGTAATGGTTTAAAACCAAAAGAGGGCAGATTTAGACTAGATATAAGGAAGACATTTTTCACAATGAGTGTGGTGAAACACTGGCACAGGTTGCCCAGAGAGGTGGTAGATGCCTCATCCCTGGAAACATTCAAGGTCAGGTTGGATGGGGCTCTGAGCAACCTGATCCAGTTGAAGATGTCCCTGCTCACTGCAGGGGGATTGAGCTAGCTGACCTTTAAAGGTCCCTTCCAACCCCAAGATTCTATGTTTCTATGATTTTTATTATTATTTCAGAAACTATAGGGTTTAGCTTTGTTTTCCTGTTTATTAAAATATTGGTTTATTGGTCCTACCAGAGATCAGGGACCATTCCATTAAACACTATAAAAAGCAGTCTTTGCTGCAATATGCTACTATGAAACCAGATGGGATGATCATAGAATGGGAGGAAGCGCCCCCCCCCCCCCGGCCCGCCCGGAATCCTCTTTGACTGACATCTAATTTTTCTCACCATTAATGGTAATGTCGAGGCAAGCAGCTCCGGTGCCGCCACGATCCGCAGCGGAGCGCTCTAGCGCGTTATATAGGGGGGTTTCCCGAGCCGGGGAAACCTCCGGGGGCGCCGAGAGAGCCCGCAGCTCGCGCGACAGCGGCTGATGAGACCTGGGCGGGGCCAGGAGCAACGGCAGCCAAGCCCTCCCTCCCTGTATAAAACAAGCCCCTAGAGGGCGCTAGCGACCACAAGCGTCACGACCAGGGTGGGCAAACAGGATGTGGCCCATCAGCAAGGGTGCGACAGTTTGCGCAGGAAGGGTGCTGAAGCTCTGCCAGCTCGACCAGGGAGCAACGGTATCCACCCAGCAGAAAGCCATGGCCTCTCTAAGCTCTGCACCCACCACAACTGACGTAGTTTCCCAAACAGAGCTCCGATGGGAACATGCTGCCGCCTAGGTGTCAGGCTGCAGGATGTGCCCTACTCTTATGCCAGTACCGGGCAGCAGTAGTTAGCGTACCTGTGGGAGGTGCGCCCAGGTAGAGGAACTCCTCTGCTTAGTGACAGAGCTCTGGGAGGCGGTGAGTAGGTTGAGGAGTATCAGGGAGTCTGAGAGAGATAATTACTGGAATTGCACCCTACCTCCCCTGGGACAGGCCTGTCAGGCAGAGACAGGGCACATGACACAGAAGATTCCCAATCCTCTCTCTCCACCTGGCTGAACACAGTGAATTAAGGGATAGGGGGCAATGGCGACAAGTTCCTGCCTGATGCAGCAGGCGTGTCTCCTCTGTGACTACCCCACCTTCCCAGGTGCCCTTGCATAATAGGTATGAGGCTCTACAAGTGGAACCGAACAATGATGAAGACGATGATTCATCTAGGTTGGAGGTGTCACTAAGGTTAAGTCGGCCTATGCCCTGTGTCAAAACCACTTCCATAAAGGAAAAAAAGATGGGTCATTGTCATAGGAGACCCGCTACTGAGGGGAACAGAAGGCCCAATATGCAGACCAGACTCACTTCTTCGGGAAGTCTGCTGCCTCCCTGGGGCCTGGGTTAAGGATGTGAGTGAGCCAACTAGGTAAAGTGCCCCACTGGACCTGTTGTTTGTGAACAGAGAAGGACTTGTGGGTGATGTGATGGTTGGAGGCTGTCTTGGGCATAGTGATCACAAAATGATAGTTTTCGATTCTTGGAGAAGGAGAGGGGTCAGCAGAACTGCTACCTTGGACTTCTGGAGGGCAGACTTTGGTCTGTTTAGGAGACTGGTTGTCAGAGTCCCTTGGGAGGCAGTCCTGAAGGGCAAAGGAGTACAGGAAGGCTAGACAATCTTCAAGAAGGAAATCTTAAAGGTGCAGGAGCAGGCTGTCCCCATGTGCCGAAAGACAAGCCATCGGGGAAGAAGACCAGCCCGGCTGAACAGAGAGCTTTGGGTGGAACTCAAGCAAAAAATGACAGTTTATGACCTTTGGAAGAAAGGACAGGCAACTCAGGAGGACTACAAGGATGTCGTGAGGTTATGCAGGGAGAAAATTAGAAGGGCCAAAGCCCAACTAGAACGTAATTTGACTACTGCAGTAAAAGACAATAAAAAATATTTCTATAAATACATCAGCAAAAAAAGGAGGGCTAAGGTGAATCTCCATCCTTTATTGGATGCGGGGAGAAACATTGTCACCAAGGATGAGGAAAAGGCTGAGGTACTTAATGTTGTCTTTGCCTCAGTCTTTAACAGTAAGACCAGTTGTTCTCTGGGTACCTAGCCCCCTGAGCTGCAAGACAGGGATGGGGAGCAGAATGAAGCCCCCATAATCCAAGGGGAAATGGTTAGTGACCTGCTACACCACTCAGACACTCACAAGTTGATGGGGCTGGATGAGATCCACCCAAGGGTACTGAGGGAGCAGGCAGAAGTGCTCACCAAGCCACTTTCGATCATTTATCAGCAGTCCTGGCTAACCGAGGAGGTCCCAGTTGACTGCAGGTTAGCAAATGTGATGCCCATCTACAAGAAGGGCCAGAAGGAGGATCCAGGGAACTACAGGACTATCAGTCTGACCTTGGTGCCGGGGAAGGTTATGGAGCAGATCATCCTGAGTACCATCACGTGGCATGTACAGGACAACCATGGGATCAGGCCCAGCCAGCATGGGTTTATGAAAGGCAGGTCCTGCTTGACTAACCTGATCTCCTTCTATGACCAGGTGATCCACCTAGTGGATGAGGGAAAGGCTGTGGATGTTGTCTACCTCGACTTTAGTAAAGCCTTTGACACCATTTCCCACAGCATTCTTCTGGAGAAACTGGATGCTCGTGGCTTGGATAGGTGTACTCTTTGCTGGGTAAAGAACTGGCTGGATGGCTGGGGCCAGAGAGTTGTGGTGAATGGAGTTAAATCCAGTTGGCAGCCAGTCACAAGTGGTGTTCCCCAGGGCTCAGTTTTGGGGCCAGTTCTGTTTAATATCTTTATCAATGATCTGGACCAGGGGATCAAGTGCCCTCAGTAAGTTTGTAGATGACACCAAGTTGGGTGGGAGTGTTGATCTGCTGGAGGGTAGGAGGGCTCTGCAGAGGGATCTGGGCAGGCTGGATCGATGGGCCGAGGCCAATTATAATTGTTCAACAAGGCTACGTGCCGGGTCCTGCACTTGGGTCACAACAACCCCATGCAATGCTACAGGCTTGGGGAAGTGGCTGGAGAGCTGCCTGACAGAAAAGGACCTGAGGGTATTGGTCCACAGCCAGCTGAATATGAGCTGGCAGTGTGCCCAGGTGGCCAAGAAGGCTGACAGCATCCTGGCCTGTATCGGAAATAGTGTGGCCAGCAGGAGTAGGGAAGTGATCATCCCTTTGTACTCAGCACTGGTGAGACTGCTCCTTGAATACTGTGTTCGGTTTTGGGCCCCTCACTACAAGACAGACATTGTGGTGCTGGAGCGCATCCAAAGGGCAACGAAGTTGGTGAAGGGTCTAGAGCACAAGTCTTATGAGGAGTGGCTGAGGGAACTGGGGTTGTTTAGTCTGGAGAAAAGGAAGCTCAGGGGAGACTTTATCATTCTCTACAACTACCTGAAAGGAGGTTGTAGCGAGGTGGGTATTGCTCTCCCAAGTAACAAGCAATAGGACAAGAGGAAATAGCCTCAAGTTGTGCCAGGGGAGGTTTAGATTGGATATTAGGAAAATTGTCTTCACCAAAAGGGTTGTCAAGCATTGGACCAGGCTTCCCAAGGAAGTGCTTGAGTCACCATCCCTGGAGGTGTTTAAAAGACATGTAGACGGGGTGCTTAAGGCCATGGTTTAGTGGTGGACTTGGCAGTGCTAGGTTAACGGTTGGACTTGATGATCTTAAAGGTCATTTCCATCCTAAATGATTCTATGATTCTATGATGAACTCTGAAAGAGCTACTGAACTGTGACTATGCCAAAGCCAACAGTGCTACTGAAGACATAAAAAACAAATGCCAAGGAAGAGTTGCACATGCTATGGAGAAAACATGATATAGTCACACAAAAGCATGTTTAACATGAGACTCACCCCGTCCACCTCTAGTACAGCACCTGCTACTCATTTATTTATCGTGTGTCATCAGGAGCACAGGCAGCAATTAGTGTTTCCCAACCAGCTGTGCCTTGCACATGAGCTGTACATGTGCATTGGTACACAAATCTAGCTCCACCAAGCACTTGCTTCCTTAAAACAAAGCATAATGAGCAGCAATAAAGTGTGAAATATGTTTATCTGATTCGTGTGATGAAGCGTAATCTTCTGTACTTTCATGGATTTCTCCTGCACCATAAAAAGGGGTATTTTACAGGAGAAAGTTAAACTACTTTGCTGGTATATCAGCTCAAACCAGTTTGACCACTGACCGCATAGTATTGTGTAAAGAAAGTGCATGCATAAGGTTTGGGGTCATCCTGGGGGCACGCCGAGGAAGATTCGAGAAGACTCTAGCAGGAGAAGAGGGCATGCGCTGAAGAAGACATGCCTGTTCATTAATATGTATTAGAAGACACGCCTATTCATGAATATGTATTGGCGAACAGGATCACGCTGAGGAAGAGTCGAGAAGATTCTAGAAGGAGAAGAGGGCATGCGCCGAAGAAGACACGCCTATTCATGAATATGTATTAACGGACGGGATATAAACCAGGAACAGGAACTGAACCGCGTGCGTCTTGGTGGAGCAGAGACTCCTGGCGCACCCAGCGCTGTTTGCTTGCCTCTATTCGCTTAATAAATTGTAAATTTGAATTGGAATCCTGTTTGGGACTAAATCATTTATAACAAAAGGAAGCGAGGTATATCAAGATACTTTTGGCTATCGACAGGCAGTCCAAAGTGAATGAGGATTCCTTTTGGAATCAAAATGACAATGGAGTTATATCAGTTCCACCAGAAAAGAACTCAGACTTGGGTCATAGTTTGAAGTGTTCTATGCCTGAGATGTGACAACAGAGTAATAGAACTTGCAGCAGATCAAAACTGCACCCTAATCTGCCTGCAGGAAACAGAAAAGTAAATAAGAAATTCAGTAAAAATGAAGCAAAACTGCAATTTATTAGTGTTCAAGCATGTTGAATCCATAAAGAAATTCCAGTATTGGTGTTTTGAGGATACTTGTTTTTAGGCATCTCTTAAAGCGTTAAAAAACAAAGGATAATAATGAACACAACAAAAATATCAACTGATAAATTCTAGCAGCTGAGAAGTCTACTCTTCTGTCCCTCAGTAAAGGACAAAGATGCCATACTTGTCCTCTAATTCTAGGGGCTGCTTTCTTTCATTTCTACTTCTGTCTGATAGACAGAAATTCTCTTAAACCTCTTTGGACAGTTGCTTCACCTTTTTGCCGCAGGGAGTCTTCAGTGCTGCCCTATGGCACCCATGAAGAGATCCTTGTTTTCATGTCTACAGAAGAGAACGAGATCTAAAGGAAAAGGAGGTGGTGAATATAAAACCTAGAACACAGAGTATCTCATTTCAAAGCAAAATGTTTCAGTTTTCCCAGAGAGAGTAGGAATTCATTGAATCAGAGTGAGGCTTTCATTTTCAGTAAGTAGAGAGCTTACTGAGATGAAATCCAAGACAAATCAAAAGATTAATCTTGAATCTTTGTCCTGGTTTCAGCCAGGATAGAGCTGGTTTTCTTCACAGAAGCTAGCGTGAGGCTATGTTTTGGATTTGGGATGAGAAAATGTTGATAACGTGCTAATGTTTTGGGTTGTCGCTAAGTAGTCAAGGACAGTCCAGCTTCTCGTCATGGCCTGCTAGCAAGAAGGCTGGGGGTGCACGGGAAGCTGGGAGGGGACACAGCCGGGACAGCTGACCCAGACTGGCCAAAGAGATATTCCCTACCATATGACGTCATGCCCAGTACATAAACTGGAGTTAGCCAGGGGGCGGAAATCGCTGCTCGGGGACGGGCTATGGATCACCGGGTGGTGAGCAATTGCTGTATTGGGCATCACTTGTTCTTGTACATTCCTTTGTCGGTATTATTATTGTTGTCATCATTGTTGTTTCCTTCTCTCTTGCTGTCCTATTAAACTGGTTTTATCTCAGCCCACAAGTTTTTTTCCCGATTCTCTCTCCTGTCCCACTGGGGGAGGGGGGAGTGAGCGAGTGGCTGCGTGGTGCTTACTTGCTGGCTGGGGCTAAACCACGACAATCTTAAAGCAGAACTCAAGACCAAAATGAGCAATAATATAAATTTAAATGAAAAGTGATGGCGCTTTTTTTTTCCCCAGTGTGAAAAAAACAATAATATCTACTTATGAAATAATGATGTTTTCCTCCCTTCTTATTTACTGTGGGTTTTTTTTTTAGATTCTAGGCTATTTCAACTACAGAAAAATCTCCTTTTTAGAGGGTAAATTATATAGAAATATAGAATCATAGAATTATACAATTGTTTGGGGTGGAAGGGAACTTTAAATGTCATAACCTCAACTCTCTCAGCCTTTCTTCATAGGAGAGGTGTTCCATCCCTGATCATTTTTGTGGCCCTCCTCTGGACCCTCTCCAACAGGTCCATGTCTTTCCTGTGCTGAGGGCTCCAGAGCTGGATGCAGGACTCCAGGTGGGGTCTCACCAGAGTGGAGTAGAGGGGCAGAATCACCTCCCTCGCCCTGTTGGCCATGCTTCTTTGGATGCAGCCCAGGATGCAGTTGGCCTTCTGGGCTACGAGCGCACATTGCCAGCTCATGTCCAGCTTTTCATCCCCCAGTACCTCCAAGTCCTTCTTGGCAGGGCTGCTCTCAATCCCTTCATCCCCCAGCCTGTACTGATACTGGGGTTGCCCCGACCCAGGTGCAGGACCCTGCACTTGGCCTTGTTGAACCTCATGAAGTTCACATGGGCCCTTTCCTCGAGCTTGTCCAGGTCCCTCTGGATGGCATCCTGTCCCTCAGGCGTGTCAACCACACCACTCAGCTTGGTGTCGCCTTCAAACTTGCTGAGGGTGCACTCGATCCCACTGTCTATGTCATTGATGAAGTTATTAAAGAGTACGGGTCCCAATACAGACCCCTGAGGGACACCACTCATCACCGATCTCCATCTGGACATTGAACCATTGACCACTACCCTCTGGATGCTACCATCCACCCAATTCCTCATCCACCCAACAGTCCACCCATCAAATCCATATCTCTCCAATTTAGGAAGAAGGATGTTGGGGGGGACAATGTCAAAGGCCTTACAGAAGTCCAGATAGACGACATCCGTAGCTCTTCCCTTGTCCACTGATGTGGTCACTCCATCATAGAAGGCCACTAGGTTGGTCAGGCAGGACCTGCCCTTGGTGAAGCCATGCTGGCTGTCTCAAATCACCTCTCTGTGCTCCATGTTCCTTGGCATAGCTTCTAGGTGGATCTGCTCCATGATCTTCCCAGGCACAGAGGTGAGGCTGACAGGTCAGTACTTCCCAGGGTCCTCCTTGCTACCCTTTTTAAAAATGGGTGCAATGTTTCCCTTTTTCCAGTCTCCAGGGACTTCACCTGACTGCCAGGACTTTTCAAATATCATGGAGAATGGCCTGGCAAGTACATCAACCGATCCCCTCAGGACTCTGGATTGCATCTTGTCAGGTCCCATAGACTTGTGCATGTTCAGATTCCTCAGTTGGTCTTGAACCTGATCTTCTCTTACAGTGGGAGGGACTTTGCTCCTCCAGTCCCTTTCTTGCAGTCCGTCCACTCGAAAGGTGTGGGAAGAGGGATTGCCAATGAAGACTGAGGCAAAGAAGCCATTGAGTACCTCAGCCTTCTCCTCATCCATTGTTGCCAGTTTGCCAGTTTTGCTCATTAAGGGGGGTACGCTTTCTTTGACCTTCCTTTTCTGGCTGACATACCTGTAGAAGTCCTTCTTATTCTTCTTTGCATCCCTTGCCAAGTTCAGCTCCAGCCACGCCTTGGCCATCCTGACCCCATCTCTACACAACTTCGGTAGCGTCCCTGTACTCTTCCCTGGATACCTGTCCCTGCTTCCACCGCCTGTGCATTTCCTTCTTGCCCTTTTGTTTGACCAGCAGGTCTCGACTCAGCCATGCCGGTCTCTTGCCTTCCTTTCCTGATTTCTTCCACCTGGGGATCAAGAGCTCTTGCGCTGTGTGGAAAGCATCCTTAAAGATCTGCCAGCTCTGTCAGCTCTGTTTTGCTCCCTTGTTCCCGAGGGCAGTTCCTTATGTCATCACCCCAAAGTACACAGAGTCAAGCCTTAAATGCCTAGAAATAAAAATTTTCTACTCAGTTCAGGAAAAACAGACTGTTTTCCATATTTTCAAACTCTAAAATGATTAAAAAAAAAAAGTTTTGTCCCTTTAAACATGCATATTCCCCCACATCTTACCGTCTAATCTCTGCATCGCTAGATCCTTTAATATTTTCTCGAGGAATAGTTCATGGTCGTCCACGTTTTTTTGGTCGTCATCTTTCTGAGATGGAGTCACTATCAGATCCAGAATATCTTCTGCTCCTTCTGCGTTTCACTTCACTTCCATTAAAGCTGATCTGTAATTTCAGATTAAGTAATCAAAAGCTATGGGACTAAAACATTTTATTAATGTGTTACCTAGCCTGTCAAAAATGGGGAGGGGGGAGGCATGCCACGTTTGAAAACCACCCAACCAAAAAATACAAGCCAAAACAACAGCAATGAAAAAATCAACAAACAACAACAACAAAAAATCAAAGTTAGTTGGTCAAAACCCAGAGCTACCTGTTTTGCACAGTTTCTCATCCTTGGGAGCATATATATTTCTTCAAGGTCTTTTTGTCTTTCCTCCTATTCATTGCCACTGGAGGTGACCCGCCTAGTGGATGAGGGAAAGACTGTGGATGTTGTCTACCTGGACTTCAGTAAAGCCTTTGACAGCGTCTCCCACAGCATTCTCCTGGAGAAACTGGTGGCTCGTGGCTTAGACAGGTTTACTCTTCGCTGGGTAATGAACTGGCTGGATGGCCGAGCCCAGAGAGTTGTGGTGAACGGCGTTAAATCCGGCTGGCGGCCGGTCACAAGCGGTGTTCCCCAGGGCTCGGTTCTGGGGCCGGTCTTGTTCAATATCTTTATTGATGATCTGGATGAGGGAATCGAGTGCTCCCTCAGTAAGTTTGCAGATGACACCAAGTTGGGTGGGAGTGTTGATCTGCTGGAGGGTAGGAGGGCTCTGCAGAGGGATCTGGACAGGCTGGATCGATGGGCAGAGGTCAACTGTATGAGGTTTAATAAGGCCAAGTGCCGGGTCCTGCACTTTGGCCACAACAACCCCATGCAATGCTACAGGCTTGGGGAGGAGTGGCTGGAGAGCAGCCCGGCGGAAAGGGACCTGGGGGTGCTGGTTGACAGCCAGCTGAATATGAGCCGGCAGTGTGCCCAGGTGGCCAAGAAGGCCAACAGCATCCTGGTCTGTATCAGAAATAGTGTGGCCAGCAGGAGTAGGGAAGTGATCGTGCCCCTGTACTCGGCACTGGTGAGGCCGCAGCTTGAATCCTGTGTTCACTTTTGGGCCCCTCACTACAGGAAGGATGCTGAGGTGCTTGAGCGTGTCCAGAGAAGGGCAACGAAGCTGGTGAGGGGTCTGGAGCACAAGTCTGATGAGGAGCAGCTGAGGGAACTGGGGGTGTTTAGTCTGGAGAAGAGGAGGCTGAGGGGAGACCTTATCGCTCTCTACAACTACCTGAAAGGGGGTTGTGGCGACGAGGGTGTTGGTCTCTTCTCCCAAGTAACCAGCGATAGGACAAGAGGAAATGGCCTCAGGTTGCGCCAGGGGTGGTTTAGATTGGATATTAGGAAAAATTTCTTCACCGAGCGGGTGGTCAAGCATTGGAACGGGCTGCCCAGGGAGGTGGTGGAGTCACCATCTCTGGAAGTGTTCAAAAAACGTGTGGATGTGGCGCTTCAGGACATGGTTTAGGGGACACAGTGGCGCTGGATTAATGGTTGGACTTGATGATCTTGAAGGTCCTTTCCAACCTTAGTGATTCTGTGATTCTGATTCTGTGATCTACTGTTATCTACCCTGCTTCTTTTCTACAGTGATAAGCAGGAAATGGAGACTCTTGTGCATGACTGCATAGAAACCATTGAGACCGTGTATGCAAGCAGGCGTGACTTGAAGGAGGAGCCGCTGGAGGAAGCTGAACACACTTGGTACACCGACGGGAGTAGTTTTGTAAAGGATGGAGCTCGAATGGCGGGGTATGCTGTGACCACCACAGACCAAGTAGTGGAAGCAAAGTCACTCCCTAAGGGTACATCTGCACAAAGAGCCTAATTAATTGCTTTAGTAGGAGCATTAGAGCTTGCTGAAGGACAGCGAGTGAATATTTGGACAAATTCAAAATATGCCTTTGGTGTAGTTCATGCCCATGGTGCTATTTGGAATGAACAGGGACTTTTGACGGCCCAAGGAAAACATAATAAGCATGCTGACATGATCCTAAGGCTTTCGGATGCAGTACAATCACCTTTGGTGGTTGCAATTATGCATTGCAAGGGGCACCAAAAGGGTAATACTGCTCGGGAAGTGGGGAATAAATCGGCAGATTATGAGGCAAAAAGAGCTGCAGAACAAGGTGAGGTATTAAGTTTGGTTCCTGAAAGAGCTTTGCCACTACCAGACTTGGTCAATTATGATGATGTTATAAATGATTTAGTCCCAAACAGGATTCCAATTCAAATTTACAATTTATTAAGCGAATAGAGGCAAGCAAACAGCGCTGGGTGCGCCGGGAGTCTCTGCTCCACCAAGACGCACGCGGTTCAGTTCCTGTTCCTGGTTTATATCCTGTCCGTTAATACATATTCATGAATAGGCATGTCTTCTTCGGCGCATGCCCTCTTCTCCTTCTAGAATCTTCTCGACTCTTCCTCAGCGTGATCCTGTTCGCCAATACATATTCATGAATAGGCGTGTCTTCTAATACATATTAATGAACAGGCGTGCCTTCTTCAGCGCATGCCCTCTTCTCCTGCTAGAGTCTTCTCGAATCTTCCTCGGCGTGCCCCCAGGATGACCCCAAACCTTATGCATGCACTTTCTTTACACAATACTATGTGGTCAGTGGTCAAACTGGTTTGAGCTGATATACCAGCAAAATAGTTTAACTTTCTCCTGTAAAATACCCCTTTTTATGGTGCAGGAGAAATCCATGAAAGTACAGAAGATTACACTTCATCACACGAATCAGATAAACATATTTCACAATCCCCCATCTTTTTCTTTATAGTATTGATTCGTGTTTTCATTTCCAATTGAGTATAACCGAGTAGATTAATCTAGTAACAATCCCCCACATATCCTCAATACAACTATCCCCATTTTAGTAAGCCGATCACCACCCATAAAATCTCCCCAAAATCCTCCTAGATTGATTCCATTCCAAGTTTGTCTCTCAGGAGGCCATTCGTTCTCCCTAATTTATGGGTAACAGGGAAAAACTAGGTTTTATTGTTGATTACAGTTATGCGCTGTACAACTAGAAAAGGTCCTCACTTTTTCCATTTTTCTGGGGTAAACCCCAGCTGGACTTGTTCCAATATTGACTACAGTTATGTGCCATAGTCAGAGTCCAAGGAACTCACCCCCAAGTAGAACTAGAAGAGGTCCGGTCAGGGCCATAGTGATCGGCGGTCACAGCCCGAAGGGGTTGCAGCCCTTGGCAGACCCTTTTTAAGCCGCAACACCAGTTCCCCTCCGGTCTTGCCCTCTTCTTTCCTTTAAGGGGGTGCTTTCTTAGTACCCAAATTAATTGAGCACTGCTTGTGAAGGCCAGAGCTTTGCTAGATCTGTGGTTTGTCCAGACCTGAGCAGTTGCCCGAGCCTGGCAATCCTCTTTATTTGCAAGGCTTTATGGCTACAGAAAACTGCCAGTTAGCCTGCAACACTAATCTTACAAATACACACCACCTTCTACACAAAGGACAAATTCTAGTTCCAGCTCCTTTTTCCTGTTCTTCTTTTGCCAACAACTCCTTCCGATTATACTCGTTTGGAGTACCCATTGTTGTTTCCTATTACCCTTTCCCATTGTTTTCCAAACTTGGGGATTACTTACATTCCTCTCCATAGCTTCCCATGGCCATCGTTCACCTTGATTTGTTCCACCACAAACGTAACAATTAGTTATATTCAATGGCTTTACAAATAGATTTTTAGCAACTGTGGGAATTTCATGTTTCACTCCTGTTTCATTACAGGAGTAGCCGCAATAAAATTCCCACAGCAATTTAGTCAGATGTGACCTTCCACTCCTTCACTGGACCTTTCACTCGCGACACATGTGTCCATCCTTTTTCAGCAGTTCTCACAGCTGTTTCTGTAGTTAATAAAACAAGGAAAGGTCCTTCCCAGAGTGGAGATAAGTTTCCTTCTTTCCATGTTTTTATCAGAATTTTATCTCCTGGTTCTAATTGATGAATTGCAAATCCTAAAGGTGGTGTTTGGGCCACCATCCCAATCTCTCTTAATTCTTTTAATCTTTTTCCAATGGTAATTATATATTGTTGGATACTATGATCCTCAATTACATTGTTCCCCAGAGGCATTCCTTGAAAATAAGGCATGCCATATAACATTTCATATGGCGATAATCCAGTCTCACTGTATGGTTTCGTTCTTATGTTTGGAAGTGCCAGTGGTAAACATTTCGTCCAGGGCATTTTTGTCTCAATCATTAATTTAGCCAATTGTTGTTTTATTGTTTGATTCATTCTTTCTACCTTCCCCGAGCTTTGTGGGTGCCACGGAGTGTGGTATTCCCACTGTATACCTAATGATTGACATAATAGTTTTATTATTTTAGAAGTAAAATGTGTGCCCTGGTCAGAATCAATGTACTGGATTATCCCATATCTAGGTATCAAATGTTCCAATAAAATTTTTACCACCATCTGTGCCGTAGCTCGTGCTACAGGGTACGCTTCTACCCACTGTGTTAAATGATCTACTATTACCAATAAATATTTTATCCTCCCTACCTTAGGCAATTCAGTGAAATCGACTTGTACTTTCTCAAAAGGTCTGTAAGCTGTTTTTCTCCCTCCCGTGGCTGCTTGTCGAAACACTGTCTTATTTACCTTTTGACAGGTTAAGCAACCTTGTGTAATTTGCTTTGCTATTTCAAAAATTCCAATACCACCAAATTGTTTAAGAAAATGATCACTTAACGCTTTTGTACCCCAATGTGTTTGCGCATGCAAACGTTCTAATATTCGCCTGGTGTAGGCTTTTGGCAGCATTTCTCGCCCATCGGGCAGTGTCCATTTTCCTTGTTCTAATTTAGCTCCTATTTTCTCCAATTTTGTTTGTTCTTCTGGCGTAAACTTCTTCTCTCTTTCCTCTCGTTCTTCTTTGCTGGTGTCCTCCTTTGTTTGTATTACATTAATTTTGGCAACTTTAGTCCTCAAGGCTGCTTCCTGGGCCTCTTTATCTGCTAAGTTATTTCCTCTAGTTCGGTAATCTAATCCCTTTTGGTGTCCCCTCACATGTACCACTGCTATCTCCTTTGGTTCTCTTAACGCCTTCAAAATCTTTACTATTAATTCTTGATGTATTAAATTCCTCCCTTGAGTATTAATCAAACCTCTTTCTTCCCAAATTTTTCCAAAGGTGTGGACCACCCCGTATGCGTATTTAGAATCTGTAAATATAGTCCCACTTCTTCCTTTTAATAATTCCAGGGCCCTACATAGGGCATACAGCTCACAAGCCTGAGCTGACCATGATGGACTCAGAGGTCCTGATTCCACACGTTCCAAGTCCTTATTAATTACTGCATAACCCGATTTTCTCTTCCCTTCTACCACTCGGGAGGAGCCATCTATAAACAGCGCTTCTCCATTTTTCAATTCAGCATCTCTTAAATCTGGTCTCACCTTTGTCTGGGTCTCAATTACCTCTAAACAGTTATGTTGTAATACCTCTGATGGTTCTCCAAACAAAAATTGTGCTGGACTCTGAGCAGAAGTCACCCTCAGTTCTAAGTCAGGGGAGTCTATTAGTATTGCTTCATACTTTAGGATTCGGCTGTCCGTTAACCATTTTTCCGCTTTTTGTTGTAAAACATTTCTGACATTGTGTGGGGTATACACTTTTAAAGGAGCACTAAAGGTAATCTTCCTAACTTCCTCTATTAATAATGCTGTAGCAACCAAAGCTTGGAGACAAGCAGGCCATCCTCTGCTTACTGGATCAAGTAACTTAGAATAATACCCCACGGGTTTTTTGATTCCTGCCCAGTCTTGAGTAAGAACTCCATATGCTGTCTGGCTTGATGTATTCACAAAGAGATAGAAAGGTTTTTCTAGATCTGGGAGGCTCAATACAGGTGCTTGTATTAATGCCTTTTTTACTTCCTCAAATCTCTGATCATCTTCAATAAACCATTTAAGTTGGTTATTAGTTAATTTTTCATATAAGAATTTTACTTTATCACTATAATTTTCAAGCCATGGTCTACAATATCCTAATAATCCCAGTATTTGCCTAATTTCCGTTTTAGTTTGTGGGGGTCTTAAGGACAGAATCCCAGATACCCTATCAGGATCTAACTTCTTCCTTCCCTTACTCAGCCAATGTCCTAAGTATTTTACTTCTTCTTCTACAAAGTGTAGCTTTGATCGGGACACCTTTAATCCCTTTTCCCCTAGAAAATTTAACAATTTAATGGTGGCTTTTCAGATCCCCTCTTCAGTTTCTCCTGCTACTAATAAATCGTCCACATACTGCAATAATTTTACCTCCTTAGGTATTGTGAAATCTTGTAGAATTTTTTCTAAAGTTTGTCCAAATAGATTTGGTGACTCTGTAAACCCTTGTGGTAACACAGTCCATCTTAATTGTTGTTTTCGTCCTGTTTCGGGGTCCTCCCACTCAAAGGCAAAATAATCTCTGGATCCCTCATCCAGAGGACAGGCCCAAAAAGCATCTTTCCAATCTATTACACTATACCAAGTATGTTTGGGAGATATATGACTCAATAAAGTATAAGGATTTGCCACCGCAGGGAATTTAGTGATTGTTCGCTGATTTACAGCTCTTAAGTCCTGCACCATCCTGTATGACCCATCCGGTTTCTTTACAGGAAGAATGGGCGTGTTATGAGGTGACATACATGGTTCTAGGGTTCCTTTTTCCAGAAGTCTGTCAACTACAGGTTTTAATCCTTTTCGACCCTCCATAGGTATAGGGTATTGCTTGATTCTAATTGGGCGGTGCGGATCTACTATTTGAACCCTTATGGGGTCCATTTTTATCTTTCCAGTTTCCCCTTCCTTATACCACACTGAGGGGTTAATAGCTTCTTCATCCTCTTGTGTTAAAGTGTATAATTTAATCTGCAATTTGTCCCCTTGACTCTGAATGCTCAAGTTTAACTTCAAAATCAAATCCCTTCCTAATAAATTGTATTCCGCTTCAGGGAGCAAAAGTAAATCATTAAGACAAATTTTCTTTTCTGTTTCTACTTCTACATCTTTCAATATATTTACTTTAAAAGGCTCTCCTTTTGCTCCTACTACTGACACGTAACTCTTCCCTTTTTCTATTCCTTTTGGAAGTTTTTGAATGGTTGACTTTTCGGCCCCTGTATCCACTAAAAATAAAACTTCCTCTTTAAGGGGACCAATTAATAATTTTATCAAGGGCTCTGTTGATGTTGAAGTCCCCAGAAGATAGAGCCCCTGACACCCCTAGTCTTCTTTGAACATCTTCTCATCTTGTTCCCGCTTATGGCAGTTCTTCTGAACATGTCCCCTCTTGTTACAGTAGTAACAGACGGGAATTGTAAATCTTTCTCGATAAGGCTGTCCCCGGGGTGTCTGCTCTATTCTTTTTTCCCTTTTCTCTCCAGATGGAGTCTTATTTTTCTGACTTTCCCTTACTGCTGCTACAAAAATTTTTGCTTCTGCTTTTTGTTTTTCTTCGTCCCTCCTAACATAGACTTTCTGGGCTTCTCTAAGTAACTCCTCTAATCCTCTTTCTTGCCAATCTTCCAATTTTTCTAATTTCCTTCTTATATCCCCCCAGGATTTAGCTACAAATTGTGTTCTAAGGAGTGCGGTCCCAGCCACTGTATTCGGATCAATTCCAGAATACATTTGTAGGTTTTTCCTCAACCTCTCCAACCATTCTGTTGGAGATTCGTCTTTCCCTTGTTCATTAAATGCTTTAGTAATGTTTTGCCCTCGGGGAACCGCTTCCCTTATTCCCTGTATGATTAACGTTCTCAAATCCCTCATATTTTGTCTTCCTTGGGGTTGTTGATGATCCCAGTGGGGATCCACATTTGGCCATTTCTGTTCTCCCGGGGGTCCTGCCTGATTCTGTCTTTCCCAAATTCTCATTCCAGCTTGTCTAATCATTCCCCTTTCCTCAACAGTGAATAGGATCCCTAAAATGGACTGTATTTCTTCCCAGGTATAAGTATTGGGGCCTAGGAATTGGTCCAATTTTTCAGCTACTCCGAGGGGATCATCTAATAGGGTCCCCATTTCTTTCTTGAAATTTCTTACGTCTGTGGTATTTAATGGGACTGCCACAAACCTGATGCCTCCCTGATTGCCTCCGAGGGGTACTTCTCGTAAGGGATATAGAGAAGCTCCCTCAGATACAGCAGTCCTACTTCTCGTACATGCAGCCGGAGGTCGATCTAATTCCGGTGCTGTTGGTGGTGGAGATACTACGGCCACCGGAGGGGGAGCCGCCACCAGAGATGGATTATTAGAATATGGAGGCGGTAGGTTATCCAGTGGCTCCCATTTATCATCTTTTTCCTTTTCACTTTTCCCCTCTTCTTCTTCCTCAAACTTTTCATATGTTTCTAATGTAAGTATTGAGGCTGGAAAAGAACGTAAAGTTCTGTCCCATAATCCTGCATAATCACTTTCCTCCTGACTAAAAGGTTCCTTTGAATTAACATATATATTTAAGGCCTGGCAGACCCAGTCTTCAAAAGATCCAAAAACAGGCCAAAAGACATGGGGTCTCAAAGGTTCTTTTGGCCATTCTGCCATACAATATTGAACTAATTTTAATTTACTTTTTCCTTTTCTGGGGCCCCTATCATTCCAATTTTCAATCATTATTCCTAATGGACTCTCCGGAAGTATTTCTAGTAATTCGCTCCCTTTCTTCTGGTCCTGGATTCTCGATTTCGTCTGACCCATCTAGGAATTTTTACTGTGGCAATTCCTACAGCCCTTGGCGACCAGTAAGAGTGTCTTGCAGGGGATTTAGGACCTATGACCCACCCACGAATCCTCTAAGAATCGCTTCGGTCCTTCACCGGTGTCGTGGTTTAGCCCCAGCCGGCAACTAAGCACCACGCAGCCGCTCGCTCACTCCCCCTCCCACAGTGGGACAGGGGAGAGAATTAGGAAAAACCTCGTGGGTTGAGATAAACACGGTTTAATAGGACAGAAAGAAAGAAGGGAACAATAATGATAATACCAACAAAGGAATGTACAAGAACAAGTGAGGCCCAATACAGAAATTGCTCACCACCCCGTGATCGACAGCCCGTCCCCAAGCAGCGATTTCCGCCCCCCGGCCAACTCCAGTTTATGTACTGGGCATGACGTCGGATGGTAGGGAATATCTCTTTGGCCAGTCTGGGTCAGCTGTCCCGGCTGTGTCCCCTCCCAGCTCCCCGTGCACCCCCAGCCTGCTTGCTGGCAGGCCAGCACAAGAAGCTGGACTGTCCTTGACTGCTCAGCAACAACCCAAAACATCAGCACATTATCAACAGTTCCTCATCCCAAATCCAAAACACAGTCTCACACTAGCTTCTGTGAAGAAAACCAGCTCCATCCTGGCTGAAACCAGGACAACCGGCCAAGTCCCTCGCGGGAGATTGGAACCGCGGTTAGAAGATCTCCACAATCGCTTCGGAACTAGGTTCCGTCTCAGTCACACTCTTACACACACAGGCAACCGAATCCCACCCAACCGAACGGTATACACCTTAAATACTCACGACTCCATCGTCTTCGTTCGGATCTTCGCGCGCAGAATTACGGGCAAAATAAACTGCTGCAGACGGCAAGGGAGCTCATAAAAAATCAAATTCTTTGCTTGCCCCTATTCAGGTTCAGGATGGCGTTAGTCCCGACCCGACCCGACCCGAAGCCACCAAAAGGTGGGGCGCCCCTCCTAGATCAAGTCAGAATTCAGGAACCAAGACCATCCCGGATGAGCCCCCAATTGTTATAAATGATTTAGTCCCAAACAGGATTCCAATTCAAATTTACAATTTATTAAGTGAATAGAGGCAAGCAAACAGCGCTGGGTGCGCCGGGAGTCTCTGCTCCACCAAGACGCACGCGGTTCAGTTCCTGTTCCTGGTTTATATCCTGTCCGTTAATACATATTCATGAATAGGCGTGTCTTCTTCGGCGCATGCCCTCTTCTCCTTCTAGAATCTTCTCGACTCTTCCTCAGCGTGATCCTGTTCGCCAATACATATTCATGAATAGGCGTGTCTTCTAATACATATTAATGAACAGGCGTGTCTTCTTCAGCGCATGCCCTCTTCTCCTGCTAGAGTCTTCTCGAATCTTCCTCGGCGTGCCCCCAGGATGACCCCAAACCTTATGCATGCACTTTCTTTACACAATACTATGCGGTCAGTGTCAAACTGGTTTGAGCTGATATACCAGCAAAGTAGTTTAACTTTCTCCTGTAAAATACCCCTTTTTATGGTGCAGGAGAAATCCATGAAAGTACAGAAGATTACGCTTCATCACACGAATCAGATAGATAAACATATTTCACAATGAGAAGGTTCTTAGATTAATTAAAGATTTGGAAGCAGAAGTTAAATCATCAGGTTGGGCAAAATTAAAAGGTAACAGAATAATAGTTCCCTTTAGAATATTATGGAAACTGGTAAAAGCAGAACACGACAAGACTCATTGGGGAATTGAAGCATTGTATAATTCCCTTATGAAACAGATAATAGCCAGGAATTTGTTTTAAACTGTAAAAACCATGGTTAATAAATGTGAAATATGCTTAAAGAATAATAACTAAAAAAAAAATCGTGTAAAATCTGGAAGTATTGATAAAGGGAAAGTTCCAGGTCAAAATTGACAAATAGATTTTTCTGAACTCCCAAGAAAAGGGGAGTTTCGGTGTTTGTTAGTATTAACAGATACCTTTTCGGGCTGGCCAGAAGCTTTCCCTTGTAGGACTAATAAGGCTAGGGAAGTGACACAAGTACTTTTAAATGAAATTATTCCTAGGTTCGGAGTACCAGCTGTGATGTCCTCAGATAAGGGTACTCTTTTTTGTGCGCAAATAGTGCAACAAGTTAGTAAAATTTAAGGAACAAACTGGCAACTACACAACCCATATCGGCCACAGGCAAGTGGACAAGCTGAGAAAATGAATCACTTAATTAAACAACAGCTAACTAAAATCAGTCAAGAAGCAAATCTACATTGGTACCAAGCGCTCCCACTAGCCCTATTACGAATCAGGGTAAAACCGAGAATTAAAGAGAATATAAATCCATTTGAAATTTTGTTTGAGCAGCCGTACCAATCCCAATACCAAGGGGAAGATCTCACCCAGTTAGGCGAAAATAATCTACAGAAATACGTAATAATATAAGGAAATTCTAAACAAGACATTACCTCTAATAGGAGTTCCAGTTCGAGTTAACATCTCTCTATTTAATAACCCCCACTACGGAGTAGGTCATGATAAGAATAACTTTAGATGATACCTCTTGGGGATTTGAAGAAGTTTGGAACAAATTAACAAATTAACCAAACTGCTTATTTGTTTTATGTACTTGTTGTATGATTCGATGGTCAAGAATGCGGATGATTATATTACATGAAAAAAGAATAAGATCAAACATGAAGTCGCAATAGGGAGGTATTTTAATCAATGGACAAATGATAATGGTATGTTATGAGGAATTGCAAAAGAATTCGCAAAGATAATAGAAAAGGGGGGAATTGATATAGAGACATAACTATCTGCTTTTAAACCACTTAGATACTGTCTTTTGTTTATTCTGTCGTGGTTTAGCCCCAGCCGACAACTAAGCACCACGCAGCCGCTCGCTCACTCCCCCTCCCGCAGTGGGACGGGGAAGAGAATTGGGAAAAAAAAACTCGTGGGTTCAGATAAACACGGTTTAATAGGACAGAAAGAAAGAAGGGAACAGCAATGATAATACCAACAAAGGAATGTACAAGAACAAGTGAGGCCCAATACAGCAATTGCTCACCACCCCGTGATCGACAGCCCGTCCCCGAGCAGCGATTTCTGCCCCCCGGCCAGCTCCAGTTTATGTACTGGGCATGACGTCGTATGGTAGGGAATATCTCTTTGGCCAGTCTGGGTCAGCTGTCCCGGCTGTGTCCCCTCCCAGCTCCCCGTGCACCCCCAGCCTGCTCGCTGGCAGGGCAGCACGAGAAGCTGGACTGTCCTTGACTGCTCAGCAACAACCCAAAACATCAGCACATTATCAACAGTTCCTCATCCCAAAACACAGTCTCACACTGGCTTCTGTGAAGAAAACCAGCTCTATCCTGGCTGAAACCAGGACACTCACTTACCAAGGCTGGCGCTTGTGATGTCTGTTAAGGGTTAAGTTTATCAGGGACTGGTATTTGTCAAGAACAGACTTGCTAAACAAAGAAAGTGATAACAGGAACTGCAAGGTTAGTCTTATCATGGAACCGGCTAGAGCTTGTTAAAAACTGTTGAAATCAACAAGTAAGAAGAGAGCATGTGTAAATGATTAAAGTTCATCTAAAGGACAGAAGAGGAAGAGGAAGATAAGACCCCTGAAGAAGTAAACGACCACCAGAGACAGATCTGAGCCTGCGCATTGATAACAAACTGCTGACGCAAGCCTTTTGAACTACTCTGCCTCACTTATGCATACGTATGTTTTGTATTGCGTAATCATATGAATATGTATGCTTTTGTGTAATAAATATTTGCCTGCTCGCCGAAATGGTGTACAAGTTAGGTGGAGCGATCCCCCTTGCACCCGGCGCCGTAATAAACATACCTGCTTTATTACTCTTTTGAGTTGTGAAGTTTGTTTCCGCACGTCAATAGGACAAGGGGCAATGGTTTTAAACTAAAAGAGGGTAGATTTAGACTAGACATAAGGAAGAAATTTTTCACAATGAGGGTGGTGAAACACTGGCACAGGTTGCCCAGAGAGCTGGTAGGTTCCCCATCCCTGGAAACATTTAAGGTCAGGTTGGACAGGGCTCTGAGCAACCTGATCTAGCTGAAGATGTCCCTGCTCATTGCAGGGGTGTCAGACTAGATGACCTTTAAAGGTCCCTTCCAACCCAAACTATTCTATGATAAGACAGGTTTTTATAATAACATACCTTACAACTTATTTGATAATTTGCCACAAAGAAAATAATTTCTGCACCAAATTCTCCATACAGTTCCCTAATTTTGGTCTTGGCCCTCATATCTGTCTATCTAGAAAGATTAAAAAATCCCATCTTTTCTTCTAAGAGAATTGGAAGCAATTTTGACAGTACAACTGCTAATTTCTGAAGAATCACAGCATCAGTGATTCGTATTCATAAAGATTTTTCTTATTTTGCTTGTTATCATTAGAGATTCCATTAATCAGTTTATATTGTTGACCTATGCTTATCTAAATTTTAGAACTTTGGAAGGATCTTTTCATCTTCCAATCTACAAGCAGTTTAATATCCAAAGGAAATCATTTTTCTTGAGGGGAAGTGTCTGTTTTTCAAAGTATGCTTTCCAAGTACAAGAATAACTACTTCTTTCAAAGTATCCATTAAGCTTTCTTCAGATTGCTTCTGAAATATCAACTAATTAGAATTTAAATATCAGCTATATTCTCTGCAATGGTGTGAGAATGCACACAAACGTCTCCGTGTTCAGATAAAAAAAAAACATAGGTGAGCTGCATAGCAAACTTCAGTATTTAAGCAGCAGCACATTATTCTTGTGATTAATACTTAATACCAAGTCTGAAATTAAGCCACTGTTAAGCCTTATTAAATGAATGAGATAAAATTATACCTCTTTATATCCCCATTATTTTTCCAAATTGCAAGTTTGAATGAGATTTTCCTACTTAGAAGGTCATTCTCACTACTTTATCTCAATACACAATAAGGATTTCACTTGTTAACTGTCTCAGTGTTGCCATCCACCAATATGGAGTTATTATATATATCCAGACAGAAAATATTATAAGATAAAGCATGACTAGGTATGACAAAAAATAGCAAATGTTAAGTTACCCAAGCCTTAAGTTACATACTGATCCAATAAGAGTGATTTTTGTGCTGAAAGATGCCCTAATACTGGCTGTAAAAGTGGGATAAATAACAGATGAATATAATTCTGAAGTGTAACGAGTGCATTCTTTTAAGAAATATTTGGATTTTGTTGGTTTGTTATTAACTGACTATAACCACTAACCTATTCTCTCATAGAGCTATCCCTTTGTCAGTCATTTTCTCTTAGTAAAAGGAAACAGGAAATCTATAAAATTTATAACCAGGGCAAAAACCAGGATCTTCTTAGTAACAAACTACTTTATCAGAAATTATGCTAAGTACTTGAGCTGCTGCTGTAACATCCTTCTAAAATTTTTAAAACCACAAAGAGACATTACATGCATCAATTTGGGACATTTTACAAATTATATTTTAGTTCACTTTTTAACAGTTTTGTGGAGTTTTGCTATGAGTTCCTATATTGGGTTTAAGTGGCAAGGTTTTGGTAGCAGGGGGGCTGCAGGGGTGGCTTCTGTGAGAAGATGCCAGAAGCTGCCCCCATGTCAGACAGAGCCAGTACTAAGCCAGCTCAAAGACGGACCCACCGCTGGCCAAAGGTGAGCCAATCAGAAGAGCTGGTGGCACCTCTGTGATAACATATTTAAGTAAGGGTAAAAAAAGGCTGAGCAGCAGCTATGAGAGAGGGGAGTGAGAAAAACCGGAGACAAACAAACAACTCTGCAGACACCAAGGTCAGTGAAGAAGGAGAGGGAGGAGGTGCTCCAGGCACCAGAGCAGAGATTCCCCTGCAGCCTGTGGTAAAGAGCATGGTGATGCAAGTTGTCCCCCTGCAGCCCATGGCGGTTAATGGCGGAGCGGATATCCACCCTGCAGCCCATGGAGGACCCCACGACAGAGTAAGTGGATGTGCCCTGTAGGAAGCTGGAGCCTGTGGTGAGCCCATCCTGGCCTGTGGAGAGGAGCCCACGCCAGAGCAGGTTTTCTTGCAGGACCTGTGACTGCGTGGGGGTCCCATGCTGGAGCAGTCCGTTGTTGAAGGACTGTACTCTGTGAACAGTCCCCAAGTTCTAGAAGTTCATGAAGGACTGTGTCCCATGGGAGGGACCCCATGGTGGAGCAGGGGAAGAGTGTGAGGAGGAAGGAGTGGCATAGAGAAACTGTTATGAACTCACCACAACCCCCATACCCAATCCCCCCCTGCACCACTCAGAGAGGAGGAGTTGAGCCTGGGAAGAAGGGAGGGGTGGGGGGAAGGTGTTTTTAGATTTGTTGTTATTTGTCATTATCTTACTCTGTTTAATTGGCAATAAATTAAATTAATTTCCCCAAGTCAAGTCTCTTTTGCCCATATAATCATGGAGTAGTCTGTCCTTATCTCGACCCACAAGCTTTTCATTGTATTTCTCTCCCTGATCTGTTGAGGAGCAGAAGTGACAGAGAGGCTTGGTGGGCACCTGGCGCCTAGCCAAGGTCAACCTACCACACACCAATATTGCTGAGTTACAACTGCCTTTCTCTTTTCATCATAACCAGGAACAGTGATTTAATCAATCAACCGAAAAATCGGGTCATTTGTTTTTTCAAAAAGTGATGAACAACCTCAAGCAAAGTACCTGAGAAAGGATGAGGTGATCATGGGACTTATCGACAAATCTTTTTAAAGATGCAAAGTATGAAGCCTCTCCTATTGTTCTTGCCAGAGACCACAAAACCAAATAAGCTTGAAACAAAGAGGAGGTTCTGAATTAGCTTATGTCCAAAAGAAAGAATTCTTTATAATGTTGGTGAATTGCATTGGGCATAACTTTCGGGGGGGACTATGACAGTAGAAGTCAGGAGAAATGCTGAAAGAAAAGCGCAGCCCTAGCAGGGACCGAGAGGAGACTGAGGAGGAGGTACAACTGTAAAGGGAGTGCAGCCAGAGGAGCAACCCACACCAGAGCAATTGAGTAGGAACCACAACATGCTGATCCCAATCTCCTGCACCACCTGTCGCCTCATCGAAGGGACGGAGTGTAACGTGCAGTGAGGGGACTGGAGACCAGGAAGAGGAGAGGGGAGGTGTCTAGAGGGGTTCCAATGTGTTTTTCTATGTGTGTGTATGTTTACTTGGTTTTATTCTCAGTACCAAAAACCTCAATGATTAGAGGTTTATGTTAATGTTCAATAAAGTAAACTGATTGAAATTCCCCGAACTGAAAGGTTTTTTTTGCCTACAACAGTAAATCAGTTTCAATAAAAATCGGCCTACAATATTCACCTTCAAATAGTGAACCTGCATGAAGACCATGTTTGATAACAGATGCTCTAGATTCAGTCAGTTCTGTGCTCCCTTTGTTGGGCCTAAAATGATAGCAGACTAATTAGGTCTTGGATAAGTGAGTAAAGAAATAGCTCATATAGTACATGCTCTCATAGTTGAAAACACTATCAATGGCATAGTACCTTCAGACACTTGCCAGCAGTTCTGTCTTTTTCTTTACCCTAAGTAAAATAACTTGCCTTAAAGAAAAAGAAGTAAGGAGTTGCTCACTTTTAATGCAATTTTGTATATAGCTGACCAGACAGCTAGGGTAAAACTGAAAGCCATTATTGAGCTGGTGTACTCACGTGGCTGCCAGCATGGCATGATGTTGCATGCCATTCCACAGTGCACAGACACATAATGAACAAAGAGAAACAAAAAAACCCCACATTTTAGACAGAAGGGAAAGGGAAGTCACTACGTTCAACTAGGTATTTCCCTTCTTATACCTGAACACTGGCTTAACAAAACACAGAATCACTAAGGTTGGAAAAGACCTTTAAGATCATCAAGTCCAACCATCAACCCAACAATGCCCTTGGCCACCTGGGCACACTGCTGGCTCATGTTCAGCCAGCTGACAACCAGCACCCCCAGGTCCTTTTCCTCTAGGCAGCTTTCCAGACACTCTTCCCCAAGCCTGTAGCGCTGCATGGGGTTGTTGTGACTGAAGTGCAGGACCCTGCTCCATAATCTTCCCTGGTACCGAGGTCAGGCTAACAGGCCTGCAGTTCCCCGGATCCTCCTTCTGGCCCTTCATGGAGATGGGCGTCACATTGGCAAGCCTCCAGTCTTCTGGGACCTCCCCTGTTAACCAGGACTGCTGATAAATGATGGAGAGTGGCTTGGCAAGCTCTTCCGCCAGCTCCCTCAGTACTCTTGGGTGGATCCCATCAGGCCCCATAGACCTGTGGGTGTCCAGGTGGCATAGCAGGTCACTAACTGCTTCCTTCTGGATTATGGGGAGTTTATTCTGTTCTCCATCCCTGTCTCCCAGCTCAGGGGGCTGAATACCCTGAGGATAACTGGTCTGGCTATGGAAGACTGAGGCAAAGGCGGCATTAAGTACCTCAGCATTTTCCTATTTGCAGTAGTTCTGGACTCTCCATTTATATCCATTTTAAGCAACGTGCTATTCTCCTAAAAATAAAACAGAGATTTTAACAGAAAGAGGATCTCAGAAATGAGATTTTTTATCATCCAGAAACCATAATCAGTACTTCTCTATTCAGTTTTGTTTTACACTCTACAGAGTGTCTCATAACAAAACTATCACTGACATCTGCTTTTTAAAATTATTTTGGCCCCCTTTTTAATAACAAATACTGTAACTATACTCTTGATATTCTTAAATATGTTAAAAACATATTGTTAAGTAGTACTGTACAAAAAAATGAAGTATCTTTCCACTCTATTTTTTAATCCTTTTAGTCTATTTGATCCCTTATAACCCCTTTCCTTTGAGGCCATCTATATCCATTAGCACATCCACAGTAACTTCTCCTGTATTCAGATGTATATTTTTTCCATTCACAATAATATCAGTAAATATACATTTTAAAAAAAAAAAGGCATCTAACAGTTCCTACCTCAGGCATAACCATGGACTAGACCTGACCTACTGGGTACTGCAATGTTTCCCTGTGGTGGATTGACTTTGCCTGGCTGCCAAGTGCCCACCAAGCTGCTCTATCACTCCCCCTCCTCAACAAGGACAGGGGAGAAAAATATGATGAAAAAACTTGTGGGTCAAGATAAGGATGGAGAGATCACTCATCAATTACCGTCATGGGAAAAATAGACTCAACTTGGGGAAATTAATTTAATTTATTGCCAATCAAAATTGGAATAGGATGAGAAATAAGAACTAATCTAAAAACTCCTTCCCCCCCACTGCTCCCTTCTTCTCAGGCTCAACTTCACTCCTGAATGATCTACCTCCTCCCCCCTGAGCAGCACAGGTGGATGAGGAATGGAGGTTGCAGTCAGTTCATAACGTTGTCTCTGCTGCTCCTTCCTCCTCACTCACTCCACCCCTGCTCCAGCATGGGGTCCCACCCACAGGATACAGTCCTTCACAACATTCTCCAACATGGGTCCTTCCCACAGGCTGCAGTTCTTCAAGAACTGCTCCAGCATGGGTCCCCAATAGGGCCACAAGTCCTGCCAGAAAACTCGCTCTGGCGTGAGCTCCTCTCCACGGGATGCAGGTCCTGCCAGGAGCCTGTTCCGGCGTGGGCTCTTCTCCATAGGCTGCAGATTCATTAGGGCATATCCACCTGCTCCAGCATGGGGTCCTCCATGTGCTGCAGGGTGGATATCTGTTCCACCATGGACCTCCATGGGCTGCAGGAGGACAACCTGTGTCACCATGGTCTTCTCCACGGGCTGCAGGGAATCTCTGCTCCGGAGCTTGGAGCACCTCCTCCACCTCCTGCTTCACTGACCTTGGTGTCTGCTGGACTGTTTCACATTTTTCTTACTCCTCTCACAGCTGCTGTGCAGTGTTTTTTACCCTTTCTTCACCATGTTATCACAGAGGCAGCACCAGTGTCACTGATTGGCTGGCCACCTCTGCAGCCCCTCCCACTACCAAAATGCTGTGAGATTTTTGGTTAATGTATTTATAACAAAGTAAACAGTATACTAGTGTTCAATAAATATACCATAAGATTCTTAGAAGTATCTTAAGAATAACCAATATTTAGATTTCTATGGATTTTTTTTTTTAATTATTTTTTGAAATAGACTACTTTTCCCTGACTTTTCTCCCCTCACAGCTATTCCAAAATCTTCAGTTCGGTGCCTTTACAGATACAACTTTCCACCACTAGCCATTACAATCTTTAACATGGAAAGATAAGGTTGATATTACAGCAATTATATGCAAGTGGATCCCAGAACACTTTGAATTCTGCTTTGAATATCATCTACACTATCTCTGTGTAGCTATTTCACAAAATGCAAAGGTCACACCTGTTTCCAGTCCACCTTTCCTTCATTGTCAGCCTCACCTTTGCTCTGAACAGTAGCTAGTGACTCTCTAGCAAATAGATTTCAGAAAAAAAATCTACATAGCTTTGTAATATTTAAAGTCAATGAGACTCAAATAAGAAAGAAAAGTTATTATGCAAGTGTCCAGCAGAAAAAAGTTCATTATAGGAAACTGTAAGACACATTAATGGTTTAGTAACATTTCACAAATGAGACTGCCTTTACAGAGTGCTATTACCAGTTTGCAAACTTTTAAAGATGCTACTTGCTCCCATCCTGAGGCTTGAGAGGTCACAGACAGAGAAGCAAAGATGCAACAAGCAAGGGAAGGAAAGTACCACCTCCTTTTCAGTACTTTATTAAATCAAACCTATATAAAATAGGTTTAAAACAAATAAACAACAGAAAACCCCCATCAAGGTTAACCATCATTCAATTGTCTTAAAATAAGAGGGGAAGCTTCGTGCAAAACTCCCCCCCAAAAAAAATCTATCGTAATGCAAAATTTAAGCCTACTTTGTTTCTGTTCAGGGATTGTGAAGGAGCGGCTTAAGTAATGCTCCCATCTCTACTACCCTGCTTAGTCTCAAATCAACCTGCTGCTTCACTCCCATCCTAATTAATTCTCATTAAATTCTCATAGTTTTGCTAAACAGGATTTTATTTGCCAGTCATTGACAAAAAACTTCTATTATGGAGACACTATTACTAAAGTTTCTTTAGTCTTAAATGTCCATTTCCAGTTCTCCTTATAATTGTGGTCTACTTAGGATTCTTCGTTAGGAGTTTTGTACAGCATTGCTTTTACAGATAAGTAGATACACTTCATCCAGCATTTTAAAAACATTTTGTATTAAAAAATACAAATAACATAGCAAAAATGAAACAAAAAATGAAAATACTATATTAGACGTAACACTGACATTTTTCACTGAAGAAAAACCTACATAAAAACCTCAATAATGTCACTTGTTATATTTAATTGTCTTTCTGAAATATATTTATGGAATCAATTCAAACTTTCAAAATAGCAAAAACAAATGTTATTTCCTACTTTAGCACTGTATCTAGAAAATGAGACAATAAATACAGTGAGGTTTCAGCACACAGAGTTAAAGATACTCATGAAAATTCCTTATGTAGAAATTATAGTTCCTGCACCATCAGGAATCAAGGTTACTGGAAACATAGCACAGAAAAAAAAATGGCATTAAAACATTTGGCTACCATGGACTTTTAGCCAAGAAACAAACATTTAACTGTTCCTGCTCTTTTAATTCCTAGTTTTTATCCCCCAGTTCAGAAATATTTCCAGTAATCTTCTAGAAGGATTCAACATTTTTTGTTAAAAAGCAGAAACACTAGAAGTAGTTGTCGTGGTTTAACCCCAGCCAGCAACTAAGCCCCACACAGCCGCTCACTCACTCCCCCACGGTGGGATGGGGTAGAGAATGGGAAGAGTAACAGTGAGAAAACTCATGGTTTGAGATAAAGACAGTTTAATAGGTAAAGCAAAAGCCACGCACACAAGCAAAGCAGAACAAGGAATTCATTCACTGCTTCCCATGGGCAGGCAGGTGTTCAGCCATCTCCAGGGAAGCAGGGCTCCATCATGTGCAATGGTTTCTTGGGAAGACAGACGCCATCACTCCGAGCGTCCCTCCACCCCTTCCTTCTTCCCTCTCCCAGCTTTATATACTGAGCATGATGTCATATGGTATGGAATATCTCTTTGGCCAGCCTGGGTCAGCTGTCCTGGCTGTGTCCCCTCCCAGCTCCCCGTGCACCCCCAGCCTTCTTGCTGGCAGGCCAGCACGAGAAGCTGGACTGTCCTTGACTATTTAGCAACAGCTCAAAACATCAGCACGTTATCAATATTTTCTCATCCCAAATCTAAAACACAGCCTCACACTAGCTTCTGTGAAGAAAATTTACTCTATCCTGTCTGAAACCAGGACAGTAGTATAAATAAAAGAGAGTTTTACAGATAGGTTAGAAATTAGTCTCATTACCTAGACACATATGGGTTTAAAAAACAGCAAACCTCCCTGCCCCGCCCCAGTATCACTTGCCAAAGCAATGCATGCTCTAAGGACAGGGAATGATGAAGGGATGTCCCCATGCAAAGCTAAAAAAGTGTTAAGAGCTGGAGAGCAAAACAAAGGCTCTTCTCAAAACACAGCTTATAAAATTAATTTACTTAATTTCAAAACATGACTGTGTGTACTGGGTTTGCGTGGCAAGGTTTTAGTAGTGGGGGGGCTACAGGGGTGACTTCCGTGAGAATATGCCAGAACCTGCCCGCATGTCCGACAGAGCCAGTGTCAGCCAGCTCCAAGAAAGAGCCGCCACTGGCCAAAGCTGAGCCAATCAGCTATGGTGGTAGCACTTCTGTGATAACATATTTAAGAGGGGGAACAAAACCCGCTGCGCAAAAGCAGCCAGAAGAGAGGAGTGAGAATATGTGAGAGAAACAACTATGCAGACACCAAGGTCAGTGAAGAAGGAGGGGGAGGAGGTGCTCTAGGCACCGAAGCAGAGATTCCCCTGCAGCCCAGGGCGAAGACCATGGTGAAGCAGGCTGTCCCCCTGCAGCCCATGGAGCTCCACAGTGGAGCAGATATCCACCACCAGCCCATGGAGGACCTCACGCCAGAGCAGGTGGATGCACCCAAAGGAGGCTGTGACCCCAGGACAGTATCCACTCCTTATTCCATACCATTTACGTCATGCCTAGGTCCTACACTTTTCAATACATTCCAATTATTCATTATTACTCTTTGTCCTGGTTTCAGCCAGGATAGAGCTGGTTTTGCTCACAGAAGTTAGTGTGAGGCTATGTTTTGATTTGGGATGATAAAATGTTGATAACATGCTGATGTTTTGAGTCATTGCTGAGCAGTCAAAGACAGTCCAGCTTCTCGTGCTGGCCTGCTAGCAAGAAGGCTGGGGGTGCATGGGAAGCTGGGAGGGGACGCAGCCAGGACAGCTGACCCAGGCTGGCCAAAGAGATATTCCCTACCATATAACGTCATGCCCAGAACATAAACTGGAGTTAGCTGGAGGGGTAGGAATCGCTGCTCTGGGACAGGCTATGGATCACCGGGTGGTGAGCAATTGCTGTATTGGGCATCACTTGTTCTTGTACATTCCTTTGCCGGTATTATTATTGTTGTTATCATTGTTGTTTCCTTCTCTCTTGCTGTCCTATTAAACTGTTTTTATCTCAACCCATGAGTTTTTTCCCAATTCTCTCCCCCGTCCCACTGAGGGAGGGGGGAGTGAGCGAGCGGCTGCATGGTGCTTAGTTGCCAGCTGGGGCTAAACCACGACACTCTTCCTGTCTTTTAATATATACACACAGATACCATTCTCTTAGTCCATGGGCCATCACTTTACAATTTCTGTGGAGTTCATTCGGTCCATGACTCTGGGCTTCATCCATCATAGCAGTCTCTCAGGGCAGGGGACATGGTGTGTGGTGTTGGATTGTTACCTGGCACGGTCCATGTCCATGGTCTGCAGGTCGAAGATGTCGACCTCGAGGAAGTTGCTGGGCGCAAGCTGCTGAAACCAGTTCTGGTTCCATCACCGCTGCACATTGCTCGGTTTCAGTGAAGCTCATTCTTCATCAGTCTGGGTGATTCTTACTGTAATACCATTGATATGGTAGATAGCAACCATAGTAGTAATGTCATACTGTATTGTGTAGCAATTAACATAATACAATTCAAATCATTGACTATTTTCACCCAAAATCAAATCTTCTTGAAGTACACATTGGACTTCCCCATCCTTCCGCGTTACCCAAGTGCACCCAGGTCCCTGGGCAAAGGCAATCCCACGAATGGGTTTGCCTTTGCCTGAGGCAGGAGTAACCCAGACTGTCTTCCCCGGCATATTTCTCACGTGCACCATGGGGACTTTATTCCCTTCTACATGTCGTGGTTTAGCCCCAGCCGGCAACTAAGCACCACGCAGCCGCTCACTCACTCCCCCTCCCGCAGTGGGATGGGGGAGAGAATTAGGAAAAAAAACCCTCATGGGTTGAGATAAACACAGTTTAATAGGACAGAAAGAGAGAAGGAAACAACAATGATAATACCAACAAAGGAATGTACAAGAACAAGTGATGCCCAATACAGCGATTGCTCACCACCCAGTGATCGATAGCCCGTCCCCAAGCAGCAATTTCCACCCCCCGGCCAACTCCAGTTTATGTACTGGGCATGACGTCGTATGGTAGGGAGTATCTCTTTGGCCAGTCTGGGTCAGCTGTCCCGGCTGTGTCCCCTCCCAGCTCCCCGTGCACCCCCAGCCTGCTCGCTAGCAGGGCAGCACGAGAAGCTGGACTGTCCTTGACTGCTTAGCAACTACCCAAAACATCAGCACATCATTATCAACAGTTTCTCATCCCAAATCCAAAACATAGCCTCACACTAGCTTCTGTGAAGAAAACCAGCTCTATCCTGGCTGAAACCAGGACACCTATCCCTTCTGAAGGGCTTAGCTGTCCTCCTGCTCAATGGCTTCCAGCTCCTCCTCTTTGCTGCCCGTGCTGCGTGCATTGGTGTAGATGCACCTGAGCTGGGCTATCGATTTCGCCCCCAACATCAGCATGCTGCCCCTAGGCTCATCTCTAGTGAGCCTGGTTTTATCCCCTTCCCCCTTCGAATCTAGTTTAAAGCCCTCTCGATGCGCCCCGCCAACTCATAAGCAAGAATCCTTTTCCCCCTTGTAGATAGTTGAACTCCATTTGCTGCCAGGAGGCCCGGTGCCATGTAAACCGCCCCATGGTCAAAAAACCTAAAATTCTGCCAACGGCACCAGCCTCTGAGGCACGTGTTAATCATGTGTGTTTCCCTGTTCCTTTCAGTGTTCCTCCCTGCCACTGAAGGGATTGATGAAAACACTACCTGTGCTCCCGCTCCATCAACCAGTCGCCCCAGCGCTCTCAAGTCCCTTTTAATCGCTTTTAGACTTCTTTGCGCAACCTCGTCGCTGCCAACCTGCATAACCAACAGCACGTAATAATCAGTGGGCTGAACCAGACCAGGGAGTTTCCTAGTAACATCTCTCACCCGGGCCCCAGGGAGGCAGCAGACTTCCCTGTGGGTTGTGCCTGGTCAGCATATTGGGCCCCCTGTTCCCCTCAGAAGGGAGTCACCTATGACAGTTACCCTCCTTTTTTTCTTAACAGAGGTAGTTGTAATGCATGGGGCTGGCTGACTCACCCTAGGCAACCCCCTGGATGGACTTTCATCAAAGTCCTCATTTGCCTGGCCCTCAGGTTCCAGACCCCCATATCTGTTGTGTAAGGGCAGCTGGGACGGTGAGGGAGGCCGGGAGGGGATTCGCCTGCCACCCTGAGCAGGGACCTGTTTCCATTCTCCCTTGTCTCTTAGGTCCTCTCCTTCTGCCCAGCAGCAAGAGAGCAGGGGATCCCCTGCTGCTTGTGGAGCCTCCACCGGCTGCCTCTGCCTCAGGGATGGCCGGGTGTGGCTCCACCAATCTATCTCCCTCTCACAGTCTCTGATACTCCTCAGCCTCTCCACTTCCTCTTTCAGCTCTGCCACCAGGCTGAGCAGGTCTTTCACCTGGTCACACCACACTGGTCTCCAAGCAATGGCTCCTTTGGAAAAACTCCACCCCAATTTTATTGCTGAGCATAATGTTATATTGCATGGAATATCCCTTTGATCAATTTGGGTCAGCTGTCCTGACTGTGTTCCTTCCACACCTCTTGCCCACCCCCAGCCTACTTCCTGGGGGAGCAGAGTGAGAAACAGAGAAGGGCTTGACACTGCAAGCACTGTTCAGCAATATCTAAAACGTTGTTGTGTTATCAACACTGTTTTGGTCACAAATCTAAAATACAGCACCATAAGAGCTGCTGTGAAGAAAATGAACTCCATCCCAACCAGACTCAGTACAAATTGCCGGTGTCAGAAACCAATAATCTTTTCTCACAAATCTATGGAATACGGGCAACACAGGCCACAGCACTGCAGGGATTCTTCAATCCACATCACCCACACTTCTCATGAGCTAATTCCAGTGATCAGATTCCTTTTATATCTTGTTCTGCTTTGCAGAAAGCATTCTTCCTTTTTTGTGTCTGTGTAATGGCTTCTTATTACAGTTTTGCCAAGAGTGCTAAGCCATTTTTTACCTTTTAAGCACTATATTTAGGACCTGGGGGTGGGCAAGAGGCTGGTAGGAGACACAGTTGAGACAGGTGACCTGAACTGACCAAAGGAATATTCTGTGCCATATAACTTCATGCTCAGCAATTAAAACTGAGCGGGGGAGGGTAGTCTTTCCAAAGTAGCCATTGCTTGGAGACCAGCTGGGCATTGGTCTGCTTGTGAGAGGTGATGGTGAGTAACTGCCTTTACATCACTTGGGGTTTTTTTTTCTTTTGTTTTTCTTTCTCTTATTAAACTGTTTTTATCTTGACCCATGAGTTTTTCTTGCTTTTGCTCTTCTGATTCTCTCCCCCATCCTGCTGGTGAGGGAGTGAGCAAGTGGTTGGTGGGTGCTTAGTTGCTGGACGGGGTCAACCCATCACAGTCCTTTGTGGTGTCCAACCTGGGGCTCAGAGGAGCTTGAAGGGATTTGAGATAATGATAGATTTGATCAGAATGTACTAGACTGAATTTACAGTTGTTATACCTGCTTAGCTGTTACTTGGCAGGTTGTTACTTCCTGTTGCTCGTCACGATGTTGACTTGTTTGTTCTTGATATCGTTTTATTTGTTCCTGCACCTGTTCCATGGCATGCTCCCTCTCTTCTGCCATCCCGGTACTCTGAGAACCATCCCGTGGAGACAATTAACAATTACACCTTGCCTATAGCAGAGACACAACTTCCAGCATGGTGTTGAGGCCTGACTTACGCCTACCAAGCCTCTGTCCAGCACTCTCAAAGAGGTGAGAGGGTCTCTGGATGTGTGGACATACAAATGGACACTGTGACCATGCCAGAGACCCAACTCTTGACTATAATATTTGCTCCTATAGTCAAGAAGAAACAATGGAAGCAGAGGTCAACCCGGTTAGTAAGAGAGGAAGAAGCTCCTCCTGAGGGGGAGCAGGAGGAAGAATAAGAAGAGGCAGCCTGTTCTGCAGCAGAGCAGCCACAAGAACAGGAGAGGGAAGAGACAGAAATAATAAGAGTCGGAAACCACTCAGTCCCTGTCCCTGAGCAAGCTGAGAGATATGCAGAAAGATTACAGCCATCATCCAGGTAAGCAAAAAAAGAAACCTGGTTGCTCTGATGCTGGGATACTGGGGCCCACAATCAGGAATTAGAAGGTAAAGAGACCCAGCAGCTGGATTCTCCAGCAAGGGACTGGGGAATCAACAAAGGAAGTGGAAGAGGGGCAGCAATCCACAACTTCTGGAGGCCGTTCCTGTTGAGTGTGAAGGCAAGGTATCCCCTCAAGGAAGATCTTGTAAACTACTGATGTGAGCAACCATAAACACAACCTGGTTAGAAAGGGAAAATTACTGAACAGAAGAAATTGCCTGCCAGCCTGGGAACTGCGAGCCTAGGAACTAGGCCTGTGAACCAGAAGCATCCTTGAAAAGTGCAGCTGACATCTTTGAAGTACACCTGGATACCTAGAAACCAGAGACATCCTGAGATACCATTGATAAGTTCTAAATCAAGCAACTGTAATGGCAACTTATAATCTGAAAAGGTGGAAAACAGCCTGGAAAAATAAAAAATGGTCTGACAGAACAGAAAACATCATCATCTATTGGCTGTTCCAGGTGAAAAATAGAAATTAACCCCATCTATTGGCTGCTCGAAGTGGTGGTGTCCCATGTCCTCTTATGTCTCTATGATATAAAAAGGACTCAATTTTTATCCAAAATGGAACCTCTCTCTCTGAGAACTTCCCGTGCTGCTTTCCTAAAAAGGACGAATTCCTCATGAACTTTCTATGAGATCTTTGACTCTCACCAGGAGCATCTGGCTGACTCCAAACTCCGTGACACGGATCATCTTTGAAGTCAGACTCTGTCTGTTATCTTATCGGTTCCCCTTTGGGCCCACTTTTTGGGTTGGTTCAGTTTGTCCTCCCACCTTTGGAATGGTTGGGTCTGCCTCTGGGGTCGGTTTGTCTTCCCCTCTGGGATGGTTTGGCCCCTTCTGAAATCAGATTCACTTGATATGGGTATTATATATCCATATAAGTAAGTAAGTAATCTATCATAACTATATCTGCTGTTATAGTGTTGATAAGCTGCTTCACTAATAAGTTTGTAGTAACCTGTAATAGTATATACCTACTTGGTTGTTGCTATATGATTGGTTGCTGCCATTATTAACTGCTGCAGTACTATTGATTGATACTATATTATTGTTGATTGATTTGTAATAGCTTGCAATTTTTAATAGCTTGATATATAGATATATATTCACTTTGATTAATCATAGGTATACTTGCTAATGGTGGTTTGTGTGGTATTTGTGGTAATCTGTAATAAAGTAGAGAAATTTAGAGGATAAAAGCCTCTGTGTCCTTGTGTATTACAGAATCCTATAAACTGATGGTTGTGATCTCTACCCTCCCACAGGCCAGGTAACCCTTTAGGTCGTGACAACTGCCAAGGCAAGTGGACCACCACTGAGGAAGGTATCCAGTATCTGAGGGACTTAGCAGTGGTGGAGGTGGTCTACAACAACCTGGAGAACAACCAGGCCTCCAAAGATCTGGATGAAGTCCAGCGCACATGGTCCATGTGTTGGAAGTTTGTATGGAACACATCAATGTTGTACACCAGCACCCCGGTGATAATGGACTGCACAGACATTTAGGCACTGACTGTGGATAAACTGTCCAACAAGCTTCGATGATTCAAAGAGAATCTCTCTTCCTCTTTGACCCTATGGACCTGCATCTTGGCTGTGGATAAACTGTCCCAACAACTTGAAGAAAACCTTTTCCTCCTCGCCCCTACCAGCTGGCATCTCAGCTATCAAGAGTGCTGTACCGAGTCAACCTTACTCTGTTCAAGGGACTGTGGGCACACATCGTGCACTACCCTGTGGTTCTATCTGTGTGACCATAAGGATAGGAGGAAGTGGGACTGTGCTTATGTCAAACCTAGAAGCTCATGTATGTGAATTGCAAGGAGAAACAGCAGCCAAAAAGGGTCGGTCCATCTGGGAAGATTACTGCTCCAGTTGCTGTTGAGCATATCCCCAGACACAGTAGAAGGGCTGATCTTCCTTCTCATCCTGATGAAGGGAAACATACCCTGTAACTGATATCATTGCCTGAAACACCAATCCAGGCCTTGAAAAACAAGTTATATGGTGGCACATCACCCCAGAAAGAATTGAATCAGACAATAGGACACATTTCTGAAAAAAGCTCATAGACACCTGGGCCAAGAAACATGGCACTGATTGGCTGTATCAAATCTCCTATCACACACCAGCCTCCAGGAAGATTGGACAATATAGTGGACTGTTAAAGACTATACTGAGTGACAGGTGCTGGGACATTCAAGCACTGGGATGCAGATTTAGCAGAAGCCAATTGGCTGGTTAATACTAGAGGATCTGCTAACTGACCTGGTCCTGCCCCTATATACTGTGGAAGGAGATAAGGTCCCCATAGTGCAAGTAGGGAACTGGCTGGGAAAGGCAGTGTGGGTTACTCCTTCCTCAGGAAAAGGAAACCCATTTGTGGGATTACTTTCACACAAGGATGTAGGTACACTTGGTGGATAACGCAGAAGGATGAGGAAATCCGATGTGTACCTCAAGGGGATTTAACCTTGGGGGAAAATAACCCATGATTTGAGGTGTATGATGCCACAGTTGTATGATGCCACAGTTCTAAGCCACAGCAGGAGCCACCTGAACTAATGGAACCAGGCAAGTGCAGCAGAAATCCAGCTGAGCTGGTTTTGGTGACCAGTACTCCAACATAACACGTCATCTCTCTTAACCCAGATATTCACTGTAACAGATGGAGCCCAAGTCATGGACAAAATGAACTGAATGGACATTCAAATGGGGATGGCCCATAGACTAAGGGGATGATATCTGTGTATGTATCAAAGGAATGGCAAAGGGGTGATGGTTGATGAGGATGGATTGATTACTGTAGGACCTGGGCATGACGTAAATGGTATGGAATAAGGGGTGGAGATGGTACTGGGTCTATCTGGGATGGAGTTAATTTTCTTCATAGCAGCCTGTATGGTGCCGTGTTTTAGACTGATGATGAAAACAGTATTGATAACACACCAATGTTTTAACTATTGCGGGTAGTGCTTGCACAGTGTCAAGGCCTTCTCTGTTTCTCACTCCACAGCCCCAGGAAGTAGGCTAGGGGTGGGCAACGGTTTGGGAGGGGACACAGCCAGTACAGCTGACCTGAACTGACCACAGGTATATCCTATGCTGTGGTGGGTTAACCTTGTCCAGCAGCCAGATGCCCATCTAGCTGCTCACTTACTGTCCCTGCTCAGCAGGACAGGGGGAGAAAATAAGATAGAAAAGCTTGTGGGTTGAAATAAAGACAGGGAGATCACTTACCAATTACTGTCACGGACAAAACAGACTCAACTTGGGGAGAATTAATTTAATTTATTGCCAATTAAAATAGAGTAGGATGGTGAGAAACAAAGATAAAATTAAAACACCTTCCCCCCACCCCTTTTTCACAGGCTCAACTTCACTCCTTCATTCCCAAGTCCTCTACCTCCTCCCTTCAGAGCAGCACTAAGGGGGATGGGGAATGGGGGGTTATGGTCAGTTCATAACAGTTCCTCTCTGACACTCCTTCCTCCTCACACTTTTCCCCTGCTCCAGAGTGGGTGCTCTCCATGGGCTGCAGTCCTTCAGGAAAAAAAATCTGCTACAGCATGGTCTCTTCCACACACTGCAGTTCCTTCAGGAAATATCTGCTGCAGCGTGGGCTCTCCACAGGCTGCAGTTCCTTCAGGAAATATCTAACTGCTCCACCGTGAC
Source organism: Phaethon aethereus (assembly GCF_964289735.1). Classification (NCBI taxonomy): domain Eukaryota; kingdom Metazoa; phylum Chordata; class Aves; order Phaethontiformes; family Phaethontidae; genus Phaethon; species Phaethon aethereus. Next base: position 37,262,181 of record NC_138581.1, on the reverse strand, counting down.
CTCTTCCATGGGCTGCAGTGTGCATATCTGCTCCTGCACCACGAATCACCTCATCCTCCTAAAGACTTAGCTTCATAACACAGGAGGTTTAATTTATATCTAATTGACAGCAAACTATAGAATTTTGATTGCCAAATGATTCAATTGAGAGGCGATGTATCGTCATCTTAACTGTCATGCCCTGGCCCAAAATATATCTTCTAAAAAAGTGGCAAACCCTTCATTTATCCATTCTTCAGTCCAATGACGAGCACCAGTGACCAATCCAAAACAAGCATGAGCAATTTCATGGCACAGACATGCTCCATAGAGACGGCTCCCTCCAGGTAATACGTTTCATGACAGGAAGATTGTGTGGGCTGCACAATATGTGGGCTGAGCCAACAAGGAGAGGCGTGCTGCTGGACCTTGTATTAACAAACAAGGAAGGACTGGTTGGGGACGTAAAGGTTGGGGGTAGCCTTGGCTGAAGTGATCACGACATGGTGGAGTTCAGTATCGTACGAGGAAGAAGCAGGGCGATAAGTAAGATTGCGACCCTGGACTTCAGGAGGGCTAACTTTGTCCTCTTCAAAGACCTACTTGGAGGTATCCTGTGGGCTAGGAGTCTAGAAGGTAGGGGAGCCCAAGAGAGTTGGTTAATAGTCCAGCACCACTTCCTCAAAGCTCAAGATCGGTGCATTCCTTTAAGTAAGAAATCAAGTAGAGGAGGCAGGAGACTCCCATGGATGAGCAAGGAACTGTTGGAAAAACTTGTATGGAAGAAAGGAGTTTACAATAGGTGGAAAAAGGGACTGGTCGCTTGGGAGGACTATAGGAATGTTGTCAGGATATGCAGGGATGCAACAAGGAAGGCCAAGGCCCTCTTGGAACTAAATCTGGCGAAGGAAGTAAAAGACAACAAGAAGGGCTTCTTCAAGTATATCAGTGGTAAAAGGAAGACTAGGGAAAATGTGGGACCTTTGGTGAATGAAGTGGGAGCCCTGGTGACAGAGGAGGCAGAGAAGGCAGAGTTCCTGAATGCCTTTTTCACTTCAGTCTTTACTGCTAAAACTACTCCTCAGGAATCCCCAGACCCTGGAGGTAAGCAAAAAAGCCTGGAGGGAGGAAGACTCTCCACTGGTCGATGAGGTTTGGGTTAGAGATCATTTGGCTGAACTGAACGCTCACAAATCCATGGGCCCTGATGGGATGCACCCGCGAGTGCTGAGGGAGCTGGCTGATGTTGTTGCAACACCTCTCTCCATCATTTCTGAAAAATCATGGAGAACAGGAGAGGTGCCTGAGGACTGGAGGAAAGCCAATGTCACCCCAGTCTTCAAAAAGGGCAAGACGGAAGACCTGGGAAATTATAGACCGGTCAGCCTCACCTCCATCCCTGGGGAGGTGATGGAACAGCTCCCTCTGGAGGTCATCTCTAGGCACATGGATGAAAAGAAAGTTCTCCGGAGTAGCCAGCATGGATTCACCATGGGGAGATCGTGCTTGACCAACCTGATAGCCTTCTATGATGGAGTGACTAGCTGGGTAGATGAAAGGAGAGCAGTGGATGTGGTTTACCTTGACTTCAGTAAGGCTTTTGACACTGTCTCCCATAACATCCTCATAGTGAAGCTCAGGAAGTATGGGTTGGACAAGTGGACTGTGAGATGGATCGAGAACTGGCTAAGCAACAGAGCTCAGAGGGTTGTGGTCAGCGGCGCAGAGTCCAGCTGGAGGCCTGTAGCTAGTGGTGTTCCCCAGGGATCAGTACTGGGTCCAGTTTTGTTCAACATCTTCATCAATGACCTCGATGAAGGGTTGGAATGTACCCTCAGCAAGTTTGCTGATGATACAAAACTGGGAGGAGTGGCTGATACACCGGGAGTCTGTGCTGCCATTCAACGGGATCTGGACCGACTGGAGAGTTGGGCGGAGGGGAACCTCATGAAATTTAACAAGGACAAGTGTAGAGTTCTGCACCTGAGGAGGAAAAACCCCATGCACCAGTACAGGTTAGGGGTTGACCTGCTGGAAAGCAGCTCCATGGAGAAGGACCTTGGAGCCCTGGTAGACAGTAAGTTATCTATGGGACAGCAATGTGCCCTGGTGGCCAAGAGGGCCAATGGTATCCTGGGGTGCATTAAGAAGAGTGTGACCAGCAGGTCGAGAGAGATTATCATCCCTCTCTACTCTGCGCTGGTGAGGCCTCATCTGGAGTATTGTGTCCAGTTCTGGGCTCCCCAGTTCAAGAGAGACAGGGAACTTTTGGAGAGAGTCCAACGGAGGGCTACGAGGATGATTAAGGGACTGGAACATCTCTCGTATGAGGAAAGGCTGAGAGACCTGGGGCTGTTTAGTCTGGAGAAGAGAAGGCCGAGAGGGGACCTTATAAATGTCTATAAATATCTGCAGGGTGGCTGCCAGGAGGATGGAGCCAGTCTCTTTTCAGTAGTGCCCAGTGATAGGATGAGGGGCAATGGGCATAAACTGCAGCAGAGGAAGTTCCACCTCAACATGAGGAAAAACTTCTTTACTGTGAGGGTGACGGAGCGCTGGAACAGGCTGCCCAGAGAGGTTGTGGAGTCTCCTTCTCTGGAGACCTTCAAAACCTGACTGGACGCTTTCCTGTGCAACCTGCCCTAGGTGATCCTGCCTTGGCAGGGGGGTTGGACCAGATGATCTTCAGAGGTCCCTTCCAACCCCTACCATTCTGTGATTCTGTGATTTTCCTCCTTTTTGGAAGATTTTTTTTTTTTAAGTAAAATGTTGCACACAAATGCAGATTCTATTTCACACACAGTCACATTTATTGTGCTTGTAGAAAAATAAGATTAATTATATCAGATCCAGTGATACATGAGCTTCAGTGTGCATAGAAATTACTTTATTCCATCATACAAGACATCCAGCTATTATTGTTGAATCACATAGCAAAGGACAGTTTAACTGGAAATAGCTAACATACCTAAAAACTGTGTTAATGTAACATTAAGTATCATCCACTAATAAAATTTTATTCTGTTGAATCTTTTATCAATTTAGCTTTCCATACATCTCCAAAAAGGTATTAGTCATCATAAGGACAAAACAAATGTTTTCTTGATGCCCAGTTCACTACTACAGAATACATTTTCCTGTTCCTTTTAAAGATGTCAAATAAAAGCAAGCAACATTGTATGCTATAAACATCTATTGCCTCCAACATTTCTTCTGAAGTTTTTCAACAGTGACCCAATTACTTGTGTTCTGTGAATTCAGCAAATAAAACTTGAAAATTGGGAGGAACTTTTGCAGTTGTTAAACTGAGAATGCCAAGTTCTGTATCTGGCAAAATGCTAAAGGCAATACAGATTATATTAGCATGCATTTTTTCCAAGTCCAAAAGGACAGAGGTGGTTTCCTGCCTTGCTGCTAGAACGCAGCAAGTAAATTACCATGGATCCAAAGGTACAAATTTTGAGGGTTTTTTTTAATCATGAAGGATTAAAATAAAATTGAAAAAAAATCAATTGCTCCCCATATTTTCTTCTGAGAACAGTTCTGTCCATACACTATAACCGCTCTTTTTGTCAGGTCACTCCTTCATATTTGTGTATGATTATCAACTGATATATCGGGTATGTGTGGCAAGATTTTGGTAGTAAGGGACTACAGGGGTGGCTTCTGTGAGAAGCTGCTAGAAGCTTCCCCGATGCCAGCTGGCTCCAAGATGGACCCGCTGCTAGCCAAGGCCAAGCCAATCAGTGACAGTCGTAGCGCCTCTGTGATGACATATTTAAGAAAGCGAAAAAAACTGCACAAAAGCAATTGCAGCTAGAGAGAGGAGTGAGAAAATGTAAGAGAAACAACTCTGCAGACACCAAGGTCAGTGAAGCAGGAGGGGAGAGGAGGTGCTCCAGGAGCCGGAGCAGAGATTCCTTGTCAGCCCATGGTGAAGACCATGGTGAAGCAGGTTATCCCCCTGCAGCCCATGGAGGACCCCATGACAGAGCAGGTGGATGTGCCAGAAGGAGCCTGTGACCCCATGTGAAGCCCATGCTGGAGCAGGCTCCTGGCAGGATTTCTGGACCTGTGGAGAGAGAGGAGCCCACGCCGGAGCAGTCTGTTCCTGAAGGACTGCACCCTGTGGAAAGAATACATGCTGGAGCAGTTTGTGAAGAACTGGAGACTGTGGAAAGGACTCAGGTAGGAGAAGTTCGTGGAGGACCGTGTCCCGTGGGAGGGACCCCACGCTGGAGCAGGGGAAGAGTGTGAGGGGTCCTCCCCCTGAGGAGGAAGGAGCGGCAGAAACAACGTGTGATGAACTGACCACAACCCCCATTCCCTGTCCCCCCGAGCCGCCACTTGGGGGGAGGTGGTAGAAAATCGGGAGTGAAGTTGAGCCCGGGAAGAAGGGAGGGGTGAGGGGAAAGTGTTTTTAAGATTCGGTATTATTTCTCATTACCCTAATATGATTTGACTGGTAATAAATGATTATTTCCCCAAGTCAAGTCTGTTTTCCCCATGACGGTAAATGCTGAGTGACCTCTCCCTGTCCTTACCTCAACCCACGAAACTTTTGTTATATTTTCTCTCCCCTGTACAGCTCAGGAGGGGGAGTGATAGAGTGGCTTTGGTGGGCACCTGGCATCCATCCAGGGTCAACCCTCCACAACCACTCAAAAAAAAAAAAAAAATTTCCAAAATTTCCACCAAGACCAAATATACTCAGGTTTCCAGTTAAAATCCAGCTAGTGAATCATAGAATCAGAGAATCATAGAACAGTTTGGGTTGGAAGGGACCTTTAAAGGTCAGCTAGTCCAACCCCCCTGCAATAAGCAGGGACATCCTCAACTAGATCGGGTTGCTCAGAGCCCCGTCCAACCTGACCTCAAATGTTTCCAGGGATGGGGAATCTACCAGCTCTCTGGGCAACCTGTGCCAGTGTTTCACCACCCTCATTGTGAAAAATTTCTTCCTTATATCGAGTCTAAATCTACCCTATTTTAGTTTAAAACCATTACCCCTTGTCCTATTGCAACAGGCCCTGCAAAAAAGGCTACAATAAGGTCTCCCCGGAGCCTTCTCTTCTCCAGGCTGAACAACCCCAACTCTCTCAGCCTGTCCACATAGGAGAGATGTTCCATCCCTCTGATCATTTCTGTGGCCCTCCTCTGGACCTGCACCAACAGGTCCATGTCTCTCCTGCGCTGAGGGCTCCACAGCTGGAGGCAGTACTCCAGGTGGGGTCTCATGAGAGTGGAGGAGAGGGGCAGAATCACCTCCCTCAACCTGCTGGCCACGCTTCTTTTGATGCAGCCCAGGATACAGTTGGCCTTCTGGGCTGCAAGCACACATTGCCAGCTCATGTCCGGCTTTTCATCCACCAGCACCCCCAAGTCCTTCTCGGCAGGGCTGCTCTCAATCCCTTCATCCCCCAGCCTGTACTGATAACTGGGGTTGCCCCGACCCAGGTGCAGGACCCTGGGTCCTCATGAAGATTCACACAGGCCCATTCCTCAAGCTTGTCCAGGTCCTTGTGGATGGCATCCGATCCCTCAGGCAGGTTAACTGCACCACTCAGCTTGGTGTCATCTGCAAACTTGCTGAGGGTGCACTCGATCCCACTGTCTATGGCATTGATGAAGATATTAAACAGTACTGGTCCCAATACGGACCCCTGAGGGACACCACTTGTCACCAATCTCCATCTGGGCATTGAGCCATTGACCATTACCCTCTGGATGTGACCATCGAACCAATTCCTTATCCACCGAACAATCCAACCATCAAATCCATCTCTCTCCAATTTAGAGAGAAGGATGTTGTGGGGGACCATGTCAAAGGCCTTACAGAAGTCCAGATAGATGACAAAGGTAGCTCTTCCCTTGTCCACTGACGTGGTCACTCCATCATAGAAGGCCACTAGGTTGGTCAGGCAGGACTTGTCCTTGGTGAAGCCATGCTGGCTGTCTCAAATCACCTCCCTGGCCTCCATGTGCCTTAGCATAGCTTCTAGGAGGATCTGCTAAGTCCAGATAGATGATATCCATAGCTCTCCCCTTGTCCACTGATGTAGTCGATGTCAGAGACAAATGAAAGATTCTAGGTGGGCAGGTCAGTAGGAGACAACACAATTAAAAAAGATTGATGAACTCAGATTTAGTGGTCAAGAAGATGAAGTAGTTGTACTTAAGCAGTAAACCATGAAGACGGAGTTGTTCTTTCACTTTTGAAAAATGTAACTGTCATGAGATCTGCAGAATCCTCAGTAACTAGGGGGAGATCACGACCACCGACTTTGAGGGACTATGCAAATTACCCCCCCACTCTTTCTAGGATCATAGGCGATAATTTAAATATGTGTAACCAATAATAAGCAATGTGGTAATTACTAGCCAATGAATGTAAATTTGGGAGGGTTCTCTATTGTTTTTGCTAATTGTGTAACGGGATAAATATGTGGTGATTCCTTTTTGTGGTTTGCTAGCTTTGTGGAATAACACCTAGCACCCATATCTGCACAAACATGCTTTAAATAAAATTCCTGTACTCTGTGTGTATATAGTGTTGCACACCAGGTATACAATCCCACTTTGGGGACAACATAGTCGGTCCATCATAGAAGGCCACTACGTTGGTCAGGCAGGACTTGTCCTTGGTGAAGCCATGCTGGCTGTCACGAATCACTTCCCTGTCCTCCATGTGACTTAGCATAGCTTCTAGGAGGATCTGTTCCATGATCTTCCCAGGCACAGAGGTCAGGCTGACAGGTCAGCAGTTCCCAGGGACCTCCTTTCTCCTGTTTTTAAAAATGGGTACAATGTTTCCCTTTTTCCAGTCTCCAGGGACTTCACCTGACTGCCAGGACTTTTCAAATATCATGGAGAGTGGCTTGGCAGCTACATCAGCCACTTCCCTCAGGACTCTGGGATGGATCTCGTCAGGTCCCATAGACTTGTGTATGTTAAGGTTCCTCAGGTGGTCCCAAACCCGATCTTCCCTTACAGTGGGAGGGACTTTGCTCCCCCAGTCCCCGTCTTGCAGTCCATCCACTCAAGAGGTGTGGGAAGAGAGATTTCCATTGAAGACTGAGGCAAAGTCACTGAATACCTCAGCCTTCTCTTCATCCCTTGTTACCAGCCTGCCAGTCTTGCTCATCAAGGAGGGGTATGCTTTCTTTGACCTTCCTTTTCTGGCTGACATACCTGTAGAAGCCCTTCTTATTATCCTTTGCATCCCTTGCCAAGTTCAGCTTCAGCCACACCTTGGCCTTCCTAACCCCATCCCTACACAATCCGGCAGCGTCCCTGTACTCTTCCCAGGATACCTGTCCCTGCTTCCTCTGCCTGTGCATTTCCTTCTTGCCCTTTAGTTTCACCAGCAGGTCTTGACTCAGCCATGCCAGTCTCTTGCCTTCCTTTCCTTATTTCTTATACCTGGCAATCGAGAGTTCTTGCCCTCAATGTAAAGCGTCCTTAAAGATCTGCCATCTCTGTTCTGTTCCCTTGTCCCCGAGGGCAGTTTCCCAGGGGGTCCCTGTTGGGATCACCCTGCATGGCTCGACCTTAAGGAGAAGGAGCTGTGGCGTTGATCTGCACGGCTCGACCTTAAGGAGAAGGAGCTGTGGCACTGAGAAGCTGGTAAACAGCTGGATATCTGCATGGCTCGGCCTTGAGGAGAAGGAGCTGTGATAAACAACTAAGAAGAAGTGAGGAAAACAGGAACACCTGCAAGCAGCGAATCCTGACTGTGTGAGGGGCGCGTGGACAGCGCGTGATATTTTGTACATAGCCAATTGCAATAATGTGTGTAACAAGCTGTAACCAATCATGAGTGTGTGCGCAGTGACTAAGCGAAAATTATGATATATATTGGAGTCAGACAAGACAATAAATGGCTTCGGAATATAACTCTCATAGAGTTGTGAAGTCCATCCTTCTCCCGCAGGTCCCACTGACTAACTCCTTGAAGAGCCGGAAGTTTGCTTTCCTAAAATTCAGGGTCCTGTCTATTACCTGGCACAGGAAGTTATCCTCCATGCATTCCACAAGTCTCCTGGATTGCCTACAGATCACCGTGCCACTCTTCTAGCAGATGTCGGGGTGGTTGAAGTTCCCCAGCAGTACGAGAGCCTGCGAGCGCAATGCTTCCTGTAGCTGGAGTAAGAAGGCTTCATCAGTAGACTCCTCTTGATCGGGCAGCCTGTAGTAGACACCAACCACAAGGTTCCCTTTGTTGCCTCGGTCTCTGATTCTTTCCCATAAGCTTTCAAGCTGCTCGTGGCTGTTCTTCAGAGACAGCTCTTCACACTCGATCCATTTCTTAATGTAGGGGGCAACGCCTCTGCCCTTCCTTCCTCCTTAGTGGATAATAGTCTGAGGGCTGTACCAGGCTAGGAAGTTTCCTAGTGATGTCCATAACCTGGGCCCCGGGGAGGCAGCAGACTCCCCTAAGAGGAGGGTCTGTCCAGCATATTGGACCCTCTGTTCCCCTCAGAAGGGAGTCGCCTACAACTAGAACTCATCTTTTCTTCCTCATGGGGGTGGTCATGTTGCAGGGGGGTAGGCCTTTCTGACCTTGGCAACACCTCCGGTGTAGCTGGACCATCTTCCACATCATCCATGGACTGTCCTTCCACATCCAGAGCCTCATACCTGTTGTACAGAGGCACCTGGGGAGGCGAGGTGGGCAAGGAGGGGGTTCGCCTGCCGCCCCGAGCATGGACTTGCCTCCATACGCTCCTTTCCTTTAAGCTACTGCCTTCAGCCTGGCAGGGGAGGATACAGGACCCCCTTGATCTTGGCTTTTTTCTGGTGGCTGTTCCTGCTTCTGTCTCAGGGAGGGCAGGGCATGATTCCTCAAGTCCATCTCTTTCTCTGACTCCCTGATGCTCCTTAACCTTTCTACCTCCTCTTGTAGCTCTGCCACCAGGCTGAGCAGATCATCCACCTGGTCACACCTCACACAGCTGTTCTCGCTACTGCCATCAGTTACCAGTGAGAGGCTCTGGCACCCTCTGCAGCCTGAGACCTGGATGGCTGCATGTTTCCGTGGGAGCTCTGTCTGGGTTGCCACTTCCATTCTGGTGAGTGCAGAGGACTTGGCTTTCTGCTGGGTGGATACCATAGCTAAGCTCTTTCTGAGACGGTGATGACCACCAACTGAACTCACCCCTTGAGCTGGTAGGGTGACTACGCCCTCCCTGCGTACCTTTCTGTGCAAACTGCCGCACAAACTGCTGTGCCACGCCCTGGCTGACGCGCCATGCTCTGTTTGCCCGCTCTGTTGGCAGCACTCATGGACTCTAGCTCTCCCTAGGCTGCTTTTTATAGGCATGGGTGTGGGCCGCCGTTGCTCTGGCAATGCCCAGGCCTCGTCAGCGTCTCCCACGAGAGCTTCCAGCTTCTGGCAGGTCTCTCCGCTGCCCTGGTGTTCCCTGCCTCAGGAAAACCCCTGTGTGCCAAGATTTGCCGCTCCACTGTGGGTTGGGCTGACTCCGGAGCAGCTCCCCTTGGCAACTAACAGCTAGTTTCCATTACACCACGTTTTAATGTCCCGCCATTGCTCTGGCAACCTGGTCTACCTGCTCATTGTTTCAATGTTCTTCAGTGACATGGCTCTTGGGCATGTGAGCATTTACGTGACGTACCTTCACAACAAGGTTCTGAACTCAGGCAGCAATGAAACAATGCAGCAGCCCAGATGAGTTTACCCCTGCACTGCCAATTGATCTCCTTTCACTGCTGTAGCCACCCCCATAGGGCAGTTGCCACCATCTATGAGTCAGCACAGAGACAGAGTACTGGCCACTTTTCTCATTTGGCAATCTCTAGAGCCAGCTGGATGGCTTTCACCTCTGCAGACTGACTCGATTCACCTTGTCCTTCGGCAGCTTCTGCGACTCGTTGTATAGGACTCCATACAGCAGCTTTCCACTTTCAATGTTTGCCTACAATACGACAGGACCCATCAGTGAACAGGGCATATTGCTTTTCATTTTCTGGTAGTTTATTATACGGTGGAGCCTCTTCAGCATGCGTCAACTCCTCTTCTGGCAAAATCCTGAAATCTTTGCCTTCTGGCCAGTGAAACAAGGATCTAAAACAATTATAAGGTTTCAGCATGTGTCACTAATCAACTGTAAGTTTTGCAAACTTCTTAATATATGGAAGGTTACTGATTACATGATTAGTTTGACTTCAGTATAGAATTCTTTAGCCTAATAACTATGTGATTATGTTTAACGGCCTACTCTCACAGTCCTTAGGCTGTATTTGCCTCAATGCTAACATTGTAACCAGGTGTAAACGGTTAATCAGGAGGAAAGCAGGCCTCATGAAAATTAAAACAAAGAAGAGTTAAGAGCAAGGACTGAGAGATTAAAGAGAACAGAGAAGATATCTTAACCTTGAGCGTAGGGACAGACTGGCAGGAATGCTCTAACAAGGATGATAAGAAGGAACCGCTTGGCTGGACAACAGAAGGGGCAAACATCCGAGGAGAAGAAACTATCCTCAGGAGACCCGTGACCGTAAAAGGGAAAAAGGAGTAGGGGGCTAACTCCCCAAAGGAACACCGACGACCACCCGAGACCCCCGCGCATGCGTAGCATAGTTTTGCAATGCCAGCATTATGTAAATGTAGTAGATAGGCAGGGAGGCGGAGATTTCTTGGAAAATGTGTGAATATTCATGTCTTTAAGGTATATAAAGGGTGAACTTTTGTTTCAGCGCACGCATGTTAGGAGGAGATATCCCCCATGCGTCCAACGCTGCAATAAAGATGTCTGCTTAATAACACTTTGATGTTATTGAGTTTAAATTTTTTAAGTTTGGATTTCTTTGAATCATCAGTCCATGATCACTTCCAAGATTCCTGGGCGATTGGGGTTTCCTATTCGAGCCCGCTGTGTGATAAGTGCGACCCACTTACTCCACGTAGCATCAGTTGCATGATGTGTAGAGGGGACCCTCCCTTTGAACATCCAGCCCAGCACCGGCAGTCGGGGTGCCAGGAGGAGCTGTGCTTCACTACCAACCACTTCTGAGGCAGCTCGAACTCCTTCATATGCTGCCAAAATCTCTTTTTCAGTTGGAGTATAGTGAGCCTCGGATCCTCTGTATCCCCGACTCCAAAACCCTAAGGGTTGACCTCGGGTCTCCCCTGGTGCTTTCTGACAGAGGCTCCAGGGAGGGCCATTCTCCCCGGCTGTGGTGTAGAGCACATTTTTAACATCTTGTCCTGCCCGGACTGGCCCGAGGGCTACGGCATGAACTATCTCCTGTTTAATTTGCTCGAAGGCTTGTCGTTGCTCAGGGCCCCATTTAAAATCATTCTTCTTCAATTCAAGGGTCACTTGATAAAGAGGGCTTACAATCAGACTGTAATTTGGAATATGCATTCTCCAAAAACCCACAACACCCAAGAAAGCTTGTGTTTCCATTTTGCTAGTTGGTGGAGACATAGCTGTTATTTTGTTGATCACATCCGTTGGGATCTGACGACACCCATCTTGCCATTTTATTCCTAAAAAATGGATCTCCCATGCAGGTCCCTTGACCTTACCTCGTTTGATGGCAAAACCGTCTTTCAAAAGGATTTGGATTATTTTCTTCCCTTTCTCAAAAACTTCTTCTGCTGTGTTGCCCCAGATGATGATGTCATCAATGTATTGCAGGTGCTCTGGGGCTTCACCCTGTTCCAGTGCAGTCTGGATCAGTCCATGGCAAATGGTAGGACTGTCCTTCCATCCCTGGGGCAGTCGATTCCAGGTGTACTGGACACCCCTCCACGTGAAAGCAAACTGTGGCCTGCACTCTGCCGCCAAAGGGATTGAGAAAAACGCGTTAGCGATATCAGCTGTGGCGTACCACTTGGCTGCCTTTGACTCCAGTTCGTATTAGAGCTCTAGCATGTCCAGTACGGCAGCGCTCAATGGCAGCATGACTTCGTTCAGGCCACAGTATTCCTCTATTAGCCTCCACCCACCATCACACTTTCGCACTGGCCATATGGGACTATTAAAGGCTGAACAAATCTTGCTGATCACTCCTTGGCTCTCCAGTCGACAAATCAGTTTATGGATGGGAACCATGTTGTTGGAGGGACAACATATCCAGCATATATATAGTATATTATAATTTTTTCTGTTTCTCACATTTGTTTTGATTTCTGCTCCCCCCCCCACTTTTCCTTTCTGCTCGTGCTGCTTTTTATTCAGTCTTCTGTGAAATTCTTTTTTCCCCATATGTAATGGTGAGTGCTATCACAGAAACTTTGACTTCCTCCTTGCTTCTCCACCTATGATCTATATAGACACTTCACCTAAATAGATAACTTGTAGAAAAAAATGGAGGCCTGCAGTGGCCAGGGACAGGAAAAGAGGAGGGAAAGGGACTGTCCTATTTGACAGCAAATTCCTAGTGTGGCATCAAATCATGCCCTGTGGCTGTGCTAAAAGTTCCTCTTCTAGCCACAGCTGTGCTCCCTCTCCTACTTTCTCTGATCTGTGAGTTCAGGTGCTCATATAATCACTCCCTCATGTATTTTGGTTAGAATGAACCGGTTTAAAATACATTAAATGGTTATATTAACAAAGCTCTATGCATTTTGATTGAAAAATTCTTGGGTTTTTTTTCTTGTTTCAGTATATAACCTGTACATAAAGAACTCAAGGAATGTGTTTTGAAGTCCTTTTTAGTGAAAGAACAGGTAGTGATTTTAATCACAGTTCATATGTACTGCATAACTAAACTTTAATATTTTGAATGATCTCTCATTTGCTTTATCATTGGAGGCTAATCCTGTGTCATTAAAGCATTTTTAATGGCTTTTTAAAATACGTTAATAGCAAAAGGAGAATCAGATGTAACATTGGTCCGTTGCTTGACGAGGTCACAAATAGAGACGTAGACAAAGCGGAGACGTTTAATGCCTTCTTCGCCTCTGTCTTCAGCACTGATGATGGGCCCTGGGACCCCCGGAGCCCTGTGTTGGAACACTGTGACTGAAGGGATGATAAACTCCCAGCCAACCCTGAACTTGTTTGAGACTTGCTGCTCCACCTGAATGCACATAAATCTATGGGGCCCGATGGGATTCATCCCAGGGTACTGAAAGAGCTGGCCAATGTCATTGTGGGACCTCTCTCCATTATTTTTCAATGGTCTTGGGAGTCTGGAGAGGTCCCAGTCCACTGGAAGCTGGCAAATGTTGTCCCAATTTTCAAGAAAGGTAAGAAGGAAGACTCTGGTAATTACAGGCCTGTCGGTCTCATTTCAAGTGCCTGGTAAAATTCTGGAGAAGGTTATTCTGGGAGTTACTGAAAAACACTTGAAAGACAACGCAGTCATTGGTCATAGCCAGCACGGGTTCACGAGGGGAAAGTCCTACTTCACCAACTTAATTTCCTTTTATGACAAGGTCACCCATCTAGTTGACCAAGGGAAGCCAGTAGATGTGGTGGTTTTGGATTTTAGCAAAGTTTTTGATACTGTCTCTCACAGTATCCTTCTGGACAAAATGTCCAGCACACAGATAGACAAGTCCATAATACATTGGGTGAGCAATTGGCTGATGGGTAAGGCTCAAAGAGTTATAATAAATGGGATTACTTCAGGCTGGCGGCCAGTCACCAGTGGGGTTCCCCAGGGCTCAATTTTAGGGCCAGTGCTCTTTAATGTTTCTATAAATGATCTGGACGCAGGAGTCGAATGTACATTAAGTAAGTTTGCTGATGATACTAAGCTATCTATGTTTAAATGGGGGTTGCAGTCAGTTCATCACACGTTGTCTCTGCCGCTCCTTCCTCCTCATGCTCTTGCCCTGCTCCAGCGTGGGGTCCCTCCCATGGGAGACAGTCCTCAATGACCTTCTCCAACGTGGGTCCTTCCCACAGGCTGCAGTTCCTCAAGAACTGCTCTAGCATGGTTCCTTTCCATGGTGTGCAGTCCTTCAGGAACAGACTGCTCCAGTGTGGGTCCCCCACAGGGTCACAGGTCCTGCCAGAAAACCTGCTTTGTCATGGGCTCCTCTCTCCATGGGTCCACAGGTCCTGCCAGGAGCTTGCTCCAGCGTGGAGTCTCCATGGGGTCACAGCTTCCATCAGGGCACATCCACCTGCTGTGGTGTGGGGTCCTCCACAGCTGCAGGTGGATATCTGCTCCACCGTGGACCTCCATGGGCTGCAGGGGACAATGTGCTTCACCATGGTCTTCACCACGGGCTGCAGGGGAATCTCTGCTTTGGTGCCTGGAGCACCTCTTCCCCCTCCTGCTTCACTGATCTTGTTGTCTGCATAGTTGTTTCTCTCGCATATTCTCCTCTCTCCCAGCTGCTGTTGCATAGCATTTTTTACCCTTTCTTAAATATTTTACCATCGCTGATTGGCTCAGCTTTGGCCAGTGGCAGGTCCGTCTTGGAGCCGGCTGGAACTGGGTCTGTCCAACATGGTGGCAGCTTCTGACTTCTTCTCACAGAAGCCCCCTCTGCAGCCCCCCCGCTAACAAAACCTTGCCAAGTAAGCCCAATACAGATACATGCCTGTCTCCCATTGAAATAACAAGAGCCATATGCATACATCTGAAGAAATGAACTTGGCTTTAAGCATTTTCTCAAATGGATATAATGTATGAATATAACTTTCTTTTGTTTCTTTATATGGGATTTCCTAAAAAGGCTCAGAGCACAGTCAACACAGATAAATACTGTTTCTCTTAAAACTGTTCACCTTCTACATTGCATTTCTTGCTCTACATTTTCCTCTTTTTCAGCTATCTTTGAAGTTAGCTTTTTCTGAGTTTGATGAAATATATGCTCTACAACTGTGAAAGACCCACAGCTGATGAGCAACTTACTTACTTACCCTTGCACAAGATAGCCATCACACCTCTGATGCAGCCAGTCCCTGTACCTCTAGGGGAGCAAGAGTCTGTTAGCAACATTCCTTATGTCTCCTGCATTATAGCACATTTACTCTGTTCTTTCTGCTTTGTTAATATGATGTATTGGGTCTGGCTGGGATGGAGGTAACTTTCCCCACAGCAGCCCTCATAGTGCTGTGCTTTGTATTTGTAGCTAGAAGGGTGTTGATAACACACCAGTGTTTTGGCTACTGCTGAGCAGCGCTCCCACAGCATGGAGGCTGTCTCTCCAACTTCCTCCCCCACCCCAAAGGCCAGTAGGCTGGGGATGGGCAAGAGGTTGGGAGGGGACATAGCCAGGACAGCTGACCCAAACTGACCAAAGAGATATTCTGTACCATATGACATCGTGCTCAGCAGGAAAAGCTAAGAGAAGGGGGGGTATTTGTTATTAAGGCATTTGTCTTCCAAAGCAACTGCTACGTGTGTGTACTGAGGCCCTACTTCCCAGGAAGCAGCTGGACATCGCCTGCTGATGGGAAGTAGAGAATAAATCTTTTTGGTTTTTTTATTTTCCTTTGCTTCCATGCAGCCTTTGCTTTTCTTTATTAAAATGCCTTTATCTCGAACTAAGAGTTTTTCGTCTTATTTTCTCCCCCTGTCCTGCTGAGGAGGGGGAGTGAGACAGCAGCTTGGGGGGCACCTGGTGGCCAGCCAAGGTCAACCCACCACAGTCCTTTGTGGTGCCAAATGTGGGGCTTGAGACAACAGCAGTTTTGAATTGAGTGTGCTGTAGCTATAGTAGTTAAAGTGGCAAGCTTCTGTGTGGGTCACGGAGTTCACTGGCTGTACTGCTTATCTCTTTTTTTTTTTTTTTTTTTTTTCTCTGAGCTTGGGAACATGTTAATACAAACAATGGCTATGTGCTTTGCCCTGACATTGATGCCCTTACTGTGCTGGGGGAGCTGTCTTGTGGAGAGGATGAGGGAATACACCTCCCTCTTCCCATCCAGGAATGATGTGGGTGGTTTTATTGCACAGGCTCCCGAGGTCCTTGTTCACCCTTACGTGAGCTGCTTAATACTACTAATTAACACTGTTGGCTTGTTGTTGGGTTTGTGGAATCTGGTATCATCCTGGCATAAGAGGGGACAACGTTTGGGTGAGGCAATACTGAAACATGCCCCGAGGCAGCTGGTCCCTGGGTGGCAGGGTGTGGAAAGATTTGGGCAGGTGCCTAGAGCAGTTATCACCTCCCATAGCCTGGGACTTTACACCTGATCAAGCAAGTAACCCTGGTAAACTGCCATGCCACCTGATAGAAGTGTGCCTTGCCTACCCCAATGAAAACCAACAGCTCCTAGCACTGTTACTGGGGCTTGGCCTGTGCCTATCAAGCCACAATTCAGTACTATCAGAGGAACATTGTTAAGACAGGTACCAAAACCACCTCTGAGAATGCCATGACTGAGAGCAGGATACAAACTACATCTGAGGACATGATAGTTGCGACAGGGACCCAAACCACATCTGGGGACACCATGGTTGAGATAGGGACCCAAACAACAACAACTACAGTAATTGCCCCAGTAGTGAAAAAGAAACAGTGGACAAGGAGGTCAACAGGTCCATATAATTGGTTAGTAAGGGAGGAGGAGGAGGAAGGGTCTGATCAGGAAGCCAGTCCTTCCACAAAGAAACCGGAGGAATATCTTGAGAACTACTAAGGAAATTGGACTACCACTGAGGAAGGCATCCAGTACCTGCGAGAATTAGCGGTGCTGGAAGTCATCTACGATGACCGAAACAACCACGAGGTCTCCAAAAATCCAGATGACGTCCTGTGCACACAGGCTATGTGGAGGAAGGTGATTCAAAGTGCCCCAGCGTCATATTCTAACAGCTTGGCAGCGATGTATTGCCCAGATATAGATACACCAACTGTGGAGAGAGTGTCTTCTTGGCTCCAAAACTTTGAGGAAAATCTCTGTACCTCCTCATCCCTAGGGGCCAGCACCTTGGCTGTCAGGGGCGCCCCCAGAAATCAGTCTCCTCCTGCCCCAGTCAGAGGGAAAGGGAGACCCAGGCACATGCCACATGGCATTCGTTCTTCCTGCGTGACCAGGGGGAGGACATGAGGAAGTGGGATGGTGAGCTCACATTTAATCTGGAAGCCCATGTACGTGAACTGAGAGGGGAGACAGCTGCTAAGAAGGGGCCACCCAAGAAGGCTGTCAGCTTAGTTGCTGTAGAAACACAAGGCAGCAATCAGTGATCTCCCAGACACAGAAGAAGGACTAAGATCACCTCCCTTGATTCTGGTGAGGGGACTTCTGGTCTGGCACTGCAAGGATCAGACAGTGAATACTCCCACCAGGAACAGGAATAGAGGGTCCCTGCTTCCGGCCAGTAGGAGGAAAGGGATGACTGGGTATACTGGATGGAATGGATTCAATGGCCTGGCACAACAGACACATGAGAGTATAAGGCTTTGGTAGACACTGGTGCACAGTGTACGCTGGTGCCATCAGGGTACAGGGGCACAGAACCCATCTGGATCTCTGGAGTGACAGGAGGATCCCAACAATTGTCAATATTGTCAGTGTACCCTCAGTGTACTCCCTTCTTGAAAACCTCCTTTTCTGGGTGGCTAGTATGGTTACATGGGTGAACATTACAGAGAAATGCACAACGTAGAAGGAGAAGGGACATTACAGGAACTTTAGGAACAGGACTCGGAATATTTAATGGCATGGATGCCACTGGGTGGGAAGCACTATTAGGATGGTCTCCAGTGGCAACAGGTGTATTGAACACCACTTTGCATCCCGTGATAATAATGTTTGTCCTTGTGGTAATTTATATTGTCGTTATTGCCTTTTATATATTAGAGTTTGGTTTTTAGCCTAATCAGTATATCTCAGTATATATCAGTATATCATTGTAAAACGCACGGAATATCTTGCTACTGGTTATGTGAAACTATCTGATTGTGTGGAACTGTCTTAACAATTAACCCTTTTAATTTTTTTATTTGTCGCTCAATCCTCCAGTAGACAACATGATGCCATTGCTGTTGCCCGTATTGGAGGCTGAGGCCAGCTTAACAGGCAAAAACACCCCATTGTGACCGGCCCGGAGGCCCCTTGTGTCCTTGGCATAGACTACCTCAGGAGAGGATACTTCAAGGATGCAAAAGGGTACTGATGGGCTGTTGGTGTGGCCAAAAGAGAAGATTAAACAGCTATCTGCCTTGCTTGGTCTCTCGGAAGATCCCTCTGTTGTGGGCTTGCTGTGAGTCAAAGAAGAGCAGGTGCTGATTGCTACCAGGACAGTGCACCGGCGGCAATATTGCAAGAACCAAGACTCCCTGGCTCCCATCCAAGAGCTGATTCATCAGTTGGAGAGCCAAGGAGCGATCAGCAAGACTCGCTCACCCTTTAACAGCCCTATATGGCCAGTGCAAAAATCTGAGAGTGGGTGGAGGTTAACAGTGAACTATCGTGGCCTGAACAAAGTCACGCCACCTCTGAGTGCTGCCGTACCAGACATGCTAGAACTCCAGTACGAACTGGAGTCAAAGACAGCCAAGTGGTATGCTACAACTGACATTGCCAATGCATTTTTCTCAATTCCTTTGGCGGCAGAGTGTAGGCCACGGTTTGCTTTCACGTGGAGGGGTGTCCAGTACACCTGGAATCGACTGCCCCACGGGTGGAAGCACAGCCCTTCCATTTGTCATGGACTGTTCCAAATGGCACTGGAACAGGGTGATGCCCCTGAACATTTACAAAACATTGATGTGGTGGGTTGACCTTGGCTGGATGCCAGGTGTCACCCAGCCGCTCTGTTACTCCCCTCCTCAGCGGGACAGGGGGGAGAAATTAGGATGGAAAGAAAAAAAAAAAAAACCACCAAACACGTGGGTCAAGATAAAGGCAGTTTAATAAGCAGAAAGCAAAGGACGTGTGCAGGAGCAAAAGAAAACAAAAGATTTACTCTCTACTTCCCATCAGCAGGCGATATCCAGCCACTTCCTGGGAAGCAGGGCTTCAGTACGTGTAGCGGTTGCTCCAGAAGACAAACATCGGAAAACAAATGCCCCCCACTCTTCCTCCTTTCTCTTAATTTTTATTGCTGATCTGATGTCATATGGTATGGAATATCCCTTTGGCCAGTTTGGGTCAGATGTCCTGGCTGTGTCCCCTCCCAAGATCTTGCTCACCCCCAGCCTACTGGTGGGGGAAAATGTTGCAGAGACAGCCTTGATGCTGTGCCAGCACTGCCCAGCAGTAGCCAAAACACTGGTGTGTTATCAAGAGCTTTCTAGCTACCAATACAAAGCACTGCACTATGAGGGCTGCTATGGGGAAAATTAACTCCATCTCAGCCAGACCCAGTACAATCTCCACCCCTTATTCCATACCATTTGCGTCATGCTCAGGTCCCACATAATTTAATACATATATATCTTCTCACCATCCCATTGTATTTAATTCTCATTACTGAAATCCCTCCTGACCAACACTTACAACTTATAATACATACTTAAACCATCTTTATACCCAACATACACATTTATACATTCTCATTAACTATTATCCTCTGTCCTTTAACAGATAGCTGTCACTCTCCCATTCCATGGGCTTCCTCCACTCCTCCAGATGTTCACAAGAGCAGGCTATGACTTGGGCCCCATCTGTCAAGATGGGTGCTCAGGAGAGGAGAAGCTGTATGTTCGATTGTCGGGCACCAGCACTGGCTTGGTTTGGGTCATCGCTGCACTCGTCTGGTTCCTCATGAAACTCACTCTTCGTCGGTTCAGGTCGTTCCTGCTCCATTGCTTCCTACAACATACAACTCACATCACAGATTATTTTTCCCCCAAGGTTAAATCTCCTTGAGGCACACGTCGGGTCTCCCCATCTTTCCGCATTACCCACCGAGTACACCCAGGTCCTTGAGCGAAGATGATCCCACAAATGGGTTTGCCTTTTCCCATGGGAGGAGCAACCCACACCACCTTCCCCAGCCACTTCCCTATGTGCTCTACAGGGACCTTGTCTCCTCCCACAGTATGTAGGGGCTTTCTACATGAGCATCTACATGACGTACCTTTAGAGCCGTGTTTTCTACCCGGGCAGCGATGTCCTGCCACAATGCAGCAGCCCAGATGGGTTTATCCCTGCGCTGCCAATTGGTCTTCTTCCACTGCTGTAGCCACCCCCATAGGGCATTAGCCACCATCCAGGAGTCAGTATAGAGATAGAGCACTGGCCACCTTTCTCGTTCAGCAATCTCCAAGGCTAGTTGGATGGCTTTCACTTCTGCAAACTGACTCGACTCACCTTCTCCTTCAGTGGCCTCAACAACTTGTCGTGTGAGACTCCACACAGCAACTTTCCACTTCCGATGGTTTCCTACAACACAACAGGATCCAGCAGTAAACAGCGCATAACGCCTTTCATCTTCTGATAACTCATTATATGGTGGTGCTTCTTGGGCATGAGCCACCTCCTCAGGCAATGCTCCAAAGTCCCTGCCTTCTGGCCAGTCCATGATCTCTTCCAGGATTCCTGGGTGGCTGGGTTTCCCCAGTCGAGCTCGTTGTGTGATCAGCGCTACCCACTTGGTAACCAACTAGAGCTGGTTGCGTGATGTGCAGAGGGAATGTTTCCTTTGAACATCCAGTGTAGCATGGGCAATTGCGGTGCCAAGAGAAGATATGCTTCTGTACCAACAACTTCTGAAGCGGCTTGAACTCCCTCATATGCTGCTTTTTCAGTCAGAGTGTAGTGGGCTTCCACTGATCCTCAATACCCTCGGCTCCAAAACCCTAAGGGTCGACCTTGGGTTTCTCCTGATGTTTTCTGCCAGAGGCTCCAGGTAAGACCATGCTCCTCAGCTGTGGTGTAGAGTACATTTTGCACAGCTGGTCCTGTCTGGACAGGCCCAAGAGCTATTTCCTGTTTGATCTGCTCAAAGGCTTGTTCTTGCTCAAGGCTCCACGCAAAATAGTTCTTCTTTTGTGTTGCTCGACAGAGAGGGCTCACAAGCTGACTGTAACCTGGAATATACATTCTCCAGAACCCCACAAAGCCTAGGAAAGCTGGTGTTTCCTTCTTGTTAGCTGGTGGAGACATAGTTGCTATCTTGTCGACCACATCCTTAGGCACATGACGGCATCCATCCTGCCATTTTATTCCCAGGAACTGAATCTCCCATGCAGGTCCCTTGACCTTGCTTTTCTTTATGGCAAAACCAGCTTTCAGAAGAATCTGAATTACTCTTTTTCCCTTCTCAAATACTTCCTCCGCCTTGTTTCCCCACACGATGATGTCATCGATGTATTGTAGATGTTCAGGGGCATCATCCTTTTCCAGTGCAGTGTGGATTAGTCCATGACTAATGGTAGGACTGTCCTTCCATCCCTGGGGCAGTCGATTCCAGGTGTACTGGACACCCCTCCACGTGAAAGCAAATTGTGGCCTGCACTCTGCCGCCAAAGGGATTGAGAAAAACGCGTTAGCGATATCAGCTGTGGCATACCACTTGGCTGCCTTTGACTCCAGTTCGTATTAGAGCTCTAGCATGTCCAGTACGGCAGCGCTCAATGGCAGCATGACTTCGTTCAGGCCACAGTATTCCTCTATTAGCCTCCACCTGCCATCAGACTTTCGCACTGGCCATATGGGGCTGTTAAAGGGTGAGCGAGTCTTGCTGATCGTTCCTTGGCTCTCCAGTAGACGAATCAGCTTATGGATAGGAATCAGGCAGTCTCGGTTGGTGCGATATTGCTGCCGGTGCACTGTTGTGGTAATGATCAGCACCTGTTCAGAGACTGATCAGAGACCGGACAAGGTGGACAGCTATTTAATTTCCTCCATCTCCAAGGCAGCTATACCAAAAGCCCACCGGTACCCTTTTGGGTCCTTGACATACCCTCTCCTGAGGTAGCCTATGCCCAGGATGCACGGAGCCTCTGGGCCAGTCACAATGGGGTGCTTCTGCCACTCATTCCCAGTTAGGCTCACTTCAGCCTCCAGTACAGTCAGCTGTTGGGATCCCCCCGTCACTCCGGAAATACAAACGGGTTCTGCCCCTTTATAGCTTGATGGCATTAGGGTACGCTGTGCATCGGTGTCTGATGTGCCAGGCCATCGAATCCACACCGTCCAATAAACTCGGTTGTATCTTTCCTCCACCTGCCTGGTGGCAGGGCTCCTCTAGTCCTGGTCATAGTATTCGCTACTCACTTCTTGTATCAGAAGTCCCTTTATTAAGATCAGAAGTCCCTTTATTAAGATCAGAAGTCAGACCAGCCCTTCTACCCTGTCTGGGAAACTGCTCACTGGAAACCAGAGCAGCAATTTTCCTGGAAGAACTCCCATTTGTGATTGGTTTTCCTTGCAACTCACGTAGCCGTGCCTCTAGTGTCAGGGTAGATTTTCCATCCCACTTCCTCATGTCCTCTCTGTGGTCACACAGATAAAACCACAGGGTGGCTCATGGTGTATACACTCTGTATCCTTTCCCTTGAGCAGAGGAATGCCTACTCCTAATAGCTGAGATACTGGTCCATACAGGTGGGGAGTAGGACATATCCTCTTTGAATCACTGGAACTCCCGGGACAGTTTCTCCACAGCTGACACGCAGGCCCGTAGGGAGGAGGAGAGATTTTCTTCGTATTGCCAGAGTTGGCCAGCCAATTCATCCACTCTTAGTCCCTCTTCGTCTTTCCAGGTCATTACTGCCAATGAATTGGCATATGACGATGGTTCACTCCGTACAAACTCCCACCACATGGGTCGCGTGCACTTGACTTCATCTGGATCTTTGGATAACTGCTTGTTGTTCAGGTCATCATAAATCACCTCCAGCATGGCTAATTCCCTCAGGTACTGTGTACCTCTCTCCATGGTGGTCCACTTGCCTGGGTGACACAGAACATCTTCCTTGAAGGGATACCTTTCCTTCACACCTGACAGGAGTCTCCTCCAGAGGCTGAAGACTCGTGCCCCTTTTCCAATAGCCTTGTCAATGCCCCCTTCCCTAGAAAGGGATCCCAGCTGCTTGGCTCCCCTACCCTCTAATTCCAGGCTACTGGCCCCATTATCCCAGCATCGGAGCAGCCATGTAACAACATGCTCACCTGGACGACGGCTGAAATCCTTTCACACATTTCGCAGCTCACTCAGGGATAGGGATCGGATGGTTACCACCTCGTTTATGAATTATTTCTCTTCCTCCTCCCCAAGCAGCAACCGCCTCTCTTCCCTCTTCTGTTCTTGTGATGGCCCTGCTTTGGAGCAGTCTGCCTCCTCCATTTCTTCCTCCAGCTCTCTCTTAGAAAAAGCTTCTTCATCCCTTGCTAAATGAGCTGACTTCCGCTTCCAAGATTTCTTCTTTTGTTCAGAGGCGACTTATACCGTGACGGGTTGGTTCTCTGGTTCAGCTGCAGTGCTTGTCGCAGGGGTTTGGAGTAGCTGCAGTGCCTGTCATGTTGCCGTCAGATCCAGAGACCCTATCTTCCCTTTGAATAGTGTTGAACAGGGCTCGGTAGGCATGGTCCAGGCCCCAGCACATTACAATGATTTGTGTCTCCTTGGAACTGCCACGGCGACAGCATACTTCTTCCAAATATTCTGCTAGTTTATCAGGATTCTGCATATGTTCAGGGCTGAAGTTCCAAAACACTGGAGGTGCCCGCTGTCGAAGGCATTTGCCCATGCTATTCCACACACCCTGCCATTCATAACTATCCAGCCTTGGGGTAGATCTCTGGATGATATTCTTAAACTGCTTGCTAACCTTAGACAAAACTGAAATAATATTCCCAAGAAGTACCAAGAGAAGTATTTTAACTTCCCAAGGATGTTCAAGATACTGAAAAATTATTGTAATGAAGGAGGAAATGTCATGGTAGAAGGCAGCAAAGGTTCCATTCTGCATTTCCTCCATAAAAAACCTTTCAGAGCAAGAAGTATAATTGCTAATTGTCTCCACGAGATGGTACCCGAAGTACAGTAATGGCTTTAGTACAGAGTTCAGATACCACATTAAGCTCACGGTCAGTGTCCTTAAAAACAATTCTCCTAGGCAAAACATTACTAATCGTTGCAGAGTACAGCAGCCTGCGAAAGCCGACACCAATCTTTAACATGTACAGCAAAGACAAGAGCATGATGCAAATCAAACTAACTAATATCGTGACCCGCAACTGTTAACAGATATAAATCTCTTAGTACGTTCCGATTGATCTGTTATTATCTCAAACCTTTCGTGCCCCACATTGGGCGTCAAAAAGGACTGTTGTGGTTTAGCCCCAGCTGGCAACTAAGCACCATGCAGCTTCTTGCTCGCTTCCCTGCCCCGGTGGGATGGGGGAGAGAATCAGAACAGTAAAAGTGAGAAAACTCGTGGGTTGAGATAAAGACAGTTATTCTGTGATTCTGTGATTCTGTGATTCTGTGATTCTGTGATTTAGGTAAAGCAAAGAAAGAGGAAATAATAATAATAATAATAATAATAATAATAATAATAGGAATATACAAAACCAAGCAATATACAATGCAGTAATTGCTCACCACCTGGTGATCGATAGCCCGTCCCTGAGCAGCGATTCCCGCCCCCCGGCCAACTCCAGTTTATGTACTGGGCACGACATTGTATGGTAGGGAATATCTCTTTGGACAGTCTGGGTCAGCTGTCCTGGCTGTGTCCCCTCCCAGCTTCTTGTGTACCTCCCTGCTGGCAGAGCATGGGAAGCTGAAAAGTCCTTGACTGAGTATAAGCGCTACAACTACTCAGCAACAACTAAAAACATCAGTGTGTTATCAACATTATTCTCATACTAAATCCAACACAAAGCACTATACCAGCTATTAGGAAGAAAATTAACTGTATACCAGCCAAAACCAGGACACAGTTCAGCAAAATCCCTCAAGAAAGTTTAGATGCTGAGGTATTAACTTTTTTTTATTTCAAATTTTATCGGCCTTATAAGTCATCCTTATAAGCACTGCTTAATATGAATTTTCATTTAATACTTTTAGTCAAATAGGTAAAAAAATACATGTTGTCCAATTTCAATATATCCTGAAAGCATGTAAAGAGTGAACCCATTTAGAAAGCACTCAGTTAATCTGCTATAATATATATATACACACACCAAAATTCAAGTCACAATTTTTCATACAAAGTATAAATACTGTGCTTCCTCCAATGGAATGGATAATAATTTTCCTATCATCACGAAGCTTTTATTTTAAAAACATACACCATACTTATGCTCAGTAGATCAGGTTGTAGAAAAGGTTGTTCATAAAGACAACAATAAGAGCAATTGTATTTCTCTTTTTTTTTTTTTTTTACTTTGGTATCCATATCTGAAAACATTTTGGTGGCAGAAAATATGCATTTGTAAAATGTAAATTTACTCGATGGCTATTTAGCTGCCTTTCCATAGCTGGTATGCTTCTTTTTTGCCTTTAAGCACACCCATAAAGTCATTGTTAAGCCAGGGTGGCCTCTTGTTCTGCCTTCTTCCTTTCCCTTTGTAGGGGATGGACTGTTCTTGTGCTTCCAGGAGGCTGATCTTGAATAATCCCCAGCACTCACAAGCTCCTTTGCCCTCCATGGATGCTTCCCATGGATGCTTCCCATGGAATCCCTCGCATCTGGGCTCTGAGCGTATTGAAGTTGGCTCTTCTAAAATCCAGGATCTTTGTCCTACCACTGGTCTTCAGTGTGCTCAGCAGGATCTTAAACTCCACAATGCTGTGATTGCTGTATCCAAGGCCACCATTGGTAGTTATGTTGTCAAGTAAGTCGTCTTGGTTTGCAAGCAGTAAAGCTAGCAATGCGCTGTTCCTAGTCAGCATGTCCAGCATCTGTAGCAGGAAGCAGTCCTCAATGCATTCCAGGAACCTGATGGATAACTTGTGCACCGCTGTGTTGTTTTCCCAACAAATGTCTGGGTAAACGAAGTCA
The DNA here is from genome assembly GCF_964289735.1 of Phaethon aethereus. Taxonomy (NCBI): domain Eukaryota; kingdom Metazoa; phylum Chordata; class Aves; order Phaethontiformes; family Phaethontidae; genus Phaethon; species Phaethon aethereus. Next base: position 37,236,362 of record NC_138581.1, on the reverse strand, counting down.
CCCATGAGGACTAGGTTCTGTTGGCCCGAGACTTCCTTGAGTGGCTGAAGTAAGGTTTCGTTGGCCTCATCATCCTGATTGGGAGGTCAGTAACAGATACCTACCATAAGATTCCACTTGGTGACAATACCTCTAATCCTGATCCGAAGGCATTCAACAGAACTTTCGTGGTCTCCATAGCTCACCTCCATATGCCCAAAATTCTCTTTTACATAAAGTGCAACTCCACCTCCTCTTCTTCTCTTCCTATTTTTCCAAAAGAGCATGTAGCCATCCATTGCGGTCTTCCAGTCGTGTGAGTTTTCCCACCAAGTTTCTGTGATTCCTATGACATCACAACTCTCAGATTGGGCACGGAGCTCCAGTTCCTCCTGCTTGTTGCCCCGACTACATACATTGGTATACACACAGTTGAGGTGGCTGGACTTGCATTGGTACTTGCATTGGTGAGCACTTGAGGTGGCTGGACTTAAGGTTCTTGCCTTTGGAGAGGGTTGGGGAGCATTCCTCACATCCTGCATCTTGCGTCCCGGCAAGCAGCAAACTTCCCTTGACTGTATATCAGGCCGGCTGATGGGTGTGCCTCTGTGCCTTTCAGCAGAGTCACCCACTACTAGCACTTGCTTCCTTTTGCAGATTTTAGTATGTGCTGCTGGTGCAGTTTCTCTCTGTGAATCTTGATCATTGGTTTTGTCTGCTGCCAAGACTTCGTATCCGTTGCTGGTTGGTACATACAAGGAAATGGGGGGGAGTGATATCCTTTTGCCACAAGTCGCCAGAGACCATGGCACCTCCTTCTCCAAGGTGCTGTTTGTTTGCTGTTGATGCTCTTTGTCTGGTAGTCCTTGGAGGTCAGTGCCACGGGGCCCTAGTATTTCTTCTTGCAAAGTCTCAAATATACTCTGTTTCTTGTTTCCCCCCCCCAATACAGCATAGCCTGCTGACTTCCTCCTGTAGCTCCTCCACCTGCTGCCTTGAAGTGACTCCACCAGAGCACATCTTGCACAGGTGGAGCTTGCACCCTCCTCCACCCTACATGCACTTGAGGTGGATGGACTTTGGGTTCTTGCATTTGGAGAGGGTTGAGGAGCATTCTACCTCACTACTCTGGTAGGTGCACTCATGCAACCTCTTGCTTACGGATATGCAGGTGCCACACTATCCCCCAAGTTAATTAGTTTAAAGCACAATTCACTAAGTCAGTCAATCTGCTAGTGAAGATTCTCCTGCCTTTTCTAGATAGGTGGATCCCATCTCTCCCCAACAGGCTGTATTCATAGAATCATAGAACGGTAGAATCATTTAGGTTGGAAATGGCCTTTAAGATCATCAAGTCCAACCATCAACCTAACACTGCCAAGTCCACCACTAAGCCATGTCCCTAAGTGCCATGTATACACGTCTTTTAAATACCTCCAGGACTGGTGACTCGAACGCTTCCCTGGGGAGCCTGTTCCAATACTTGACAGCCCTTTCGGTGAAGACATTTTTCCTAATATCCAATCTAAACCTCCCCTGGTGCAATTTGAGGCCATTTCCTCTCGCCCTATTGCTTGTTACTTGGGAAAAGAGACCAACACCCACCTCACTACAACCTCCTTTCAGGTAGCTGTAGGAAGCAATAGGGTCTCCCCTCAGCCTCCTCTTCTCCAGACTAAACAACCCCAGTTCCCTCAGCCGCTCCTCATAAGACTTGTTCTCTAGACCAGCTTCATTGCTCTTTGGACACACTCCAGCACCTCAACATCCTTCTTGTAGTGAGGGGCCCAAAACTGAACACAGGATTTGAGGTGCGGCCTCACCAGTGCCGAGTACAGGAGGACAATCACTTCCCTACTCCTGCTGGCCACACTATTCCTGATACAGGCCAGGATGCTGTTGGCCTTCTTGGCCACCTGGGCTCACTGCCGGCTCATGTTCAGCCGGCTGTCAACCAGCACCCCCAGGTCCTTTTCCACAGGGCAGCTCTCCAGCCACTGTTCCCCAAGCCTGTAGCGTTGCATGGGCTTGTTGTGACCCAAGTGCAGGACCCGGCACTTAGCCTTGTTGAACCTCATGCAATTGGCCTTGGACCATCGATCCAGCCTGTCCAGATCCCCCTGCAGAGCCTTTCTGCCCTCAAGCAGATCAACACTCCCACCCAACTTGGTGTCATCTGCAAACTTACTGAGGGTGCACTCGATCCCCTCGTCCAGATCATTGATAAAGATATTGATCAGAACTGGCCCCAATACTGAGCCCTGGGGAACACCGCTTGGGACCGGCCGCCAACTGGTTTTAACTCCATTCACCACAACTCTTTGGGACCGGCCGCCAACTGGTTCTAACTCCATTCACCACAACTCTTTGGGCCTGGCCATCCAGCCAGTTTTTCACCCAGCGAAGAGTACACCCGTCCAAGCCATCAGCAGCCAGTTTCTCCAGGAGAATGCTGTGGGAGACGCTGTCAAAGGCTTTACTAAAGTCCAGGTAGACAACATCCACAGCCTTTCCCTCATCCACTAGGCAGGTCACCTTGTCATAGAAGGAGATCAGGTTGGTCAAGCAGGACCTGCCTTTCATAAATCCATGCCGAATGGGCCTGATCACGTGGTTGATCTGTACGTGCCGTGTGATGGCACTCAGGATGATCTGCTCCATAACCTTCCTCGGCACCGAGGTCAGACTGACAGGTCTGTCGTTCCCTGGATCCTCCTTCCAGCCCTTTATTGTAGATGGGCGTCACATTTGCCAACCTCCAGTCAACTGGGACCTCCCCGGTTAGCCAGGACTGCTGATAAATGATGGAAAGTGGCTTGGTGAGCACTTCTGCCAGCTCCCTCAGTACTCTTGGGTGGATCCCCTCCGGCCCCATAGACTTGTGGGTGTCTAAGGAGTGGTGTAGTACATCGCTAGCCATTTTGCCTTGTTTTATGGGGTCTTCATTCTGTTCCCCATCCCTGTCTTCCAGCTCAGGGGGCTGGCTACCCAGAGGACAACTGGTCTTAGGATTAAAGACTGAAGCAAAGGCAGCATTAAGTACCGCAGCCTTTTCCTCAGCCTTTGTCACTATGTTTCCCCTCATATCCAGTAAAGGATGGAGATTCTCCTCAGCCCTCCTTTTGTTGCTAATGTATTTATAGAAACATTTTTTATTGTCTTTTATGGCAGCATCCAGATTATGTTGGGCTAGTTGGGCTTTGGCCCTTCTAATTTTCTCCCTGCATAACCTCATGACATCTTTGTAGTCCTCCTGAGTTGCCTTCCCCTTCTTCCAGAGGTGATAAACTCTCCTCTTTTCCCTGAGTCCCAGCAAAAGCTCCCTGTTCAGCCAGGCTGGTCGTCTTCCCCACCAGCTCTTCTTGCGGCACACGGGGACCGCCTGCTCCTGCACCTTTAAGATTTCCTTCTTGAAGAACGTCCAGCCTTCCTGGACTCCTTTGCCCTTTCAGGACTGCCTCCCAAGGAACTCTGACAACTAGGTCCCTAAACAGGCCTAAGTTCGCCCTCTGGAAGTCCAAGGTAGCAGTTCTGCTTATTTCCTTATTTCTCCAAGAATCAAGAACCCTCCTTATTTCTCCAAGAATCAAGAACTCTGTCATTTCATGATCTCTGTGCCCAAGAAAACCTCCAACCATCACATCACACATAAGTCCTTCTCTGGACTGGTGGACAACAAGCTGAAGATGAGTCAGCAGTGCACCGCTGCAGCAACAAAGGCAAATGGGATCCTGGGCTGCATCCGCAGGGGCATTACTAGCAGAGATAGAGTCGTGATCATCCCAGTCTACTCAGCAGTTGTCAGGCCACCCCTGGAATACTGTGTCCATTTCTGGTCCCAACAATTCAAGAAAGACGCAGACATACTGGAGAGGGTCCGAAGGAGGGCCACAAAAATGATCAAAGGGCTGGAGAACCTGCCCTATGAGGAAAGACTGGAGGAGTTAGTTAGGTCTTTTCTTGCTGGAGAAGAAAAGGCTCGTGGGGGACCTCCTCAGAGTATTCCAGTACTTAAAGTGTGGCTACAAAGAGGACAGAGGCACTCTCTTCACAAGGAGCCCCATGGACAAGACAAAGGGCAATGGGCACATCTCGACATAAGAAAGAAATTTTTTACAGTGTGTATTGGGTCTGGCAGAGATGGAGTTAATTTTCCCCATAGCAGTCCTCAGAGTGCTGTGCTTTGTATTTGTAGCTAGAAAGGTGTTGATAACACCAGTGTTTTGGCTACTGCTGAGCATCAAGGCTGTCTCTCCAACATTCCCCCACCCTACCAGTAGGCTGGGGGCGAGCAAGATCTTGGGAGGGGACACAGCCAGGACAACCGACCCAAACTGACCAAAGGGATATTCCATGCCATATGACATCTGCTCAGCAATAAAAGCTAAGAGAAAGGAGGAGGAGCAGGGGGCATTCATTATTCATGATGTTCGTCTTCTGGAGTAACTGCTACGTGTACTGAAGCCCTGCTTCCTGGGAAGTGGCTGGACATGCTGATGGGAAGTAGAGAATAAATCTTTTGTTTTCCTTTGCTTCTGCGTGTGGACTTTGCTTTTGCTTTATTAAACTGGCTTTATCTTGACCCACAAGGGGTTTTTTCCCTTCTTATTCCCCCCTCCCCATCCTGCTGAGGAGGGGAGTGATAGAGCAACTTGGTGGCACCTGGCATCCAGCCAAGGTCAACCCACCACACAGCGAGAACAATCAATCATTGGAACAACTTCCTCAGGGGCGTGGCAGTCCCCATCGCTGGAGGTTTTCAAGATGCGATTGGACAGGGTGCTAGATGTTCTCATCTAGGCTCCCTTTCCCACAAAAGGTTTGACCAGATGATCTTTCAAGGTGTCGTGGTTTAGCCCCAGCCAGCAACTAAGCACCACGCAGCCGCTCACTCACTCCCCCTCCCACAGTGGGACGGGGGAGAGAATTGGGAAAAACTCGTGGGTTGAGATAAACACGGTTTAATAGGACAGAAAGAAAGAAGGAAACAACAATGATAATACCAACAAAGGAATGTACAAGAACAAGTGATGCCCAGTACAGCGATTGCTCACCACCTGGCGATCGACAGCCCGTCCCCGAGCAGCGATTTCCGCCCCCCGGCCAACTCCAGTTTATGTACTGGGCATGACGTCGTATGGTAGGGAATATCTCTTTGGCCAGTCTGGGTCAGCTGTCCCGGCTGTGTCCCCTCCCAGCTTCCCGTGCACCCCCAGCCTTCTCACTGGCAGGGCAGCACAAGAAGCTGGACTGTCCTTGACTGCTCAGCAACAACCCAAAACATCAGCACATTATCAACAGTTTCTTATCCCAAATCCAAAACACAGTCTGACACTAGCTTCTGTGAAGAAAACCAGCTCTATCCTGGCTGAAACCAGGACACAAGGTCCCTTCCAACCTGGGCTGTTCTATGATTCTATGATTCTATAATTCTATTATTCATTCCCTTCCATTTTCTATGACAGCAAAAAAAATAAAAGTATTGTATTTGTTTTACTTGCGTTTTGGTCTCTGTGGTACTGATTGTGCTTAGTCTCACTTGCTAATGTGGAAAGCCAGCATGTGATGAGTATCTCATAGGAGAAACTGATATGTATACATGGCAGTCATCAGTATGTGTGAACTATAGCAGCACATGCTTGGTTTTATGTTGCAACCAACCAGCTTGATGTTTCCAAGTACTGTTGTACACAAATACACATCATTCATCATCCACTTGATTTTTACTTTGGTTCCAAATATTAACATGTAGTGTCTCTGCTTTCATGAGATTCTGTTATAGCATTCAAACCCAGAAAAATTCTAGGTTTGTATTTAATAGAAGACCCAAGATGAGGGCTTTCCAGTATTACATTATGCAAGTCAGTTTAAATGAGAGCCTGCCAAGGCTAAATTTTGCCAATTGAAAAACAGCTGGGGTGCTGTCATGTGCCTGATGCAAGTGTAAATCATTAATAATTCCATGAGTGACACTGAAATTACTCAAACGCTTGGGAGAATAATGTGTATTTATTTCTGTAAAACCAGTTTATTAAGTTGAGAATAAAAAAAATGTGATGTGTAAACAGGAAAAAGTTAGAAATTGCCTTTCCGTTTTTTAACTGATTGAAAAGAGTGGGTGTCAATGAACTGAATAAAAAACTCAGGCATCACACCATATGGCACAAATTCTGACTGTAGAAAAGAACAGTTTGCTGTATTACTTCATTAGCTATATATTCGTTTGAGGGGGGTTATTAATTAATGAACAAATTAAAAAAACCTGAAATGTTAATTAGCATTGAAAAGTTTATTTTCATTATTTAATGTTTGTGATGTTGCTAACATTACAGAAATTCAGAACTGCAGAACCTGTCAGCACCATCTTTTGGTAAAATTCTCTTTATAGCAATAAAAGAATCTTTGCATGTTTAGTTTCTGGTTTGGGAAATGTTTACATATTGGAAGAACAGAACTTTCCTTCTGCAACAAGTCCTTCTTCAGAGTAGGAAGTGGAATGTAAACTTGTTTCAATTTGTCTTGATTAAAAAAAAAAATCACACCCTCGCATAAGATTGTCTTTGGTATATTAAATTAAAAGATTTCTGAATATTTTTTAGGATGACACCACAGTTTCTGTTAAATTGTAGTATTCATTTAAGTATTTAAAAATTAGAAGAATTAAATAGTTCAATATTTTTAGTTCTGCAAATACTCCTATTTTTCCCATGTAACTAGCCTGAAATATCAAGTGAACAATACATTAAACCACAACAACAATCTTACTTAACTCCTGATAGGCAGCTAAGCAACACACAGCTGCTCGCTCACTTCCCCTGCAGTGGTATGGGGGAGAGAATCGGAAGGGTAAAAGTGAGAAAAATCATGGGCTGAGATATAGTTTAATAAGTAAAAACGAAACCAAAACAAAAAAAACACAAAGCAAAACAAAACAAGAAAAGCCCAAGTGATGCAAAAGAAAACAATTGTTCGCCAGCCAGTCTCTGAGCAACAGCAGCCCCAGAAAGCTTCCCCCCCCCCGGATTTATTGCTGAGCACAACATCATACAGTATGGAATATCCCTTTGGTCAGTTGGGGTCAGCTGTCCCAGCTGTATGCACTTCCAACTTCTTGTGCATCCCTAGCCTACTGGCTGGCAGGGCTGTGTGAGAAGTAGAAAAGGCCTTGACGCTGTGTAAAGCACTATTCAGCAATAGCTAAAACATCGGTGTGTTATTGTCGTGGTTTAGCCCCAGCCGGCAACTAAGCACCACGCAGCCGCTCACTCACTCCCCCTCCCGCAGTGGGACGGGGGAGAGAATTAGAAAAAAAAACCCTCGTGGGTTGAGATAAGCACGGTGTAATAGGACAGAAAGAAAGAAGGAAACAACAATAATAAAACCAACAAAGGAATGTACAAGAACAAGTGATGCCCAATACAGCGATTGCTCACCACCCGGCGATCGACAGCCCGTCCCCGAGCAGCGATTTCCGCCCCCCGGCCAACTCCAGTTTATGTACTGGGCATGACGTCATATGGTAGGGAATATCTCTTTGGCCAGTCCGGGTCAGCTGTCCTGGCTGTGTCCCCTCCCAGCTTCCCGTGCACCCCCAGCCTCCTTGCTAGCAGGCCAGCACAAGAAGCTGGACTGTCCTTGACTTCTTAGCAACAACCCAAAACATCAGCACATTATCAACAGTTTCTCATCCCAAATCCAAAACACAGTCTCACGCTAGCTTGTGTGAAGAAAACCAGCTCTATCCTGGCTGAAACCAGGATAGTTATCAACACCGTTCTGGTCACAAATCCAAAGCACGGCACCATAGGGGCTGCTATGAAGAAAATGAGCTCTATTCCAGCCAAAACCAGTACAATTCTAAATATTATGTTTATAAGCTTATAATACTGCTCTTACTTCAGTGTTGTTATATTATTTCTCAGTGACTGGCCACTAATCAATTAGGTTGTTCAACATCATAGAATCATAGAACCATAGGATCATTTAGGTTGGAAAAGACCTTTAAGATCAAGTCCAACCATTAACCTAGCACTGCCAAGTCCACCTCTAAACCATGTCCCTAAGCACCACATCTACACGTCTTTTAAATACCTCTGGGGATGGTGGCTCAACCATGTCCCTGGGCAGCCTGTTAGCCATGCAACTGACGGAATTATACCTTCTAATTATGGCAAGCAGTGTAATTTTCCAAATTTTAAAACTCCTTTCCGCAATGCTTGCTTAGATTTGTTAGGATTTAAATGTCTATTCTGACTGGAGGGAATAAATGCAATATGAATAAGTTTGTAAAGTCAAGAGCTAACAAGAGCTTCCGGGGATTTATGAACAGTAAGTTGCAATTTTGCCAGTAAAAAGAGGCTTTATTTATTCTTTCACTTGTAGAGAGATTAGAGGGTGATTTGCATCTTCTCGAATCTATGTAATTCTCTATAGTTTTATTGAATCAAAGGAATTACTAAATTGCAGTATAGAAGACCTGGTCCTTATTTTAGAAATCTCATTAATAACAAAACCAGTGATTATTTTTTTTAAGTAATTGTAAATCTTTTTAATGAGAAACAGTAATTTTGTTTGGTTCTATGTGTAACTGTTCCATGGACTTTTTGTAGGAAATTAATGATATCTTAGATATACGATGGCTAAATGTAATAGCTAAGGCTTTTTTTTTAAATAGCTAATGCCTTTAAGGCATTATGTATGGAAGGACTTTCAGTATGAGACTTGCAAAGGGTAGAGAAAAGATAATAATAACAAACCAATTTTGAAAAACTGTGAGAAAACCCAAGCGTTATATAAAGGTTGGAATTCTTGTGATTATACTGTATTTCATTGTACATCCATTTTATTGCATTAATCTATCAGAACTATTTAGCTCCTTAAAGTTTAATTATAAAAATTTTGTAATATATGCCTTTTGGAAGACTGTTACAAAGGCTAAAATTTAGGCTTCCTATGTTTAGCCTTTTACATTTTATTTTAATTTTGGTAAAGGCTCAGAGGCCAAGGGGCAGCGTAACATTGAATGTACACAAATTTTATGCAGGCTAGTTTAGACTGATTTGGGATGAGCAACTGTCAAGCAAGCAGACACTAGATTTCCATCCTTTTATTCCTTTCAAAATCCTAGTGGCCATGACTGTATTCAGTATTGCACCTGCCATTACCCGTTATATTATTATATAAATAATAATAATAATTAATTAATAAATAATAAATAATAATAAAATAACAATAATAATTACAGAATTGGGGTATTAAACTCTGATTGACATTCCCTTAATTGTCCATGTTCTAAAAAGGAATTTATTACAGGCTCCAGTCCCTTCTGAGCTTCCCATTTAATAGGATATTGTTTCTTTCTTACTGGCTGGGATCCTGGTTTTAGCTCGATCTTTACCGGTGTCACGTTTTTTGCTCATCCTTGCATTGGTTGAAAAGTAACAAAATAGTAAATATAACTTGTCATCTCATCTAAATAATAGTCTGAGGTACATGCATGTACAGATAAAATATTAATTCACTAGAATATTTCAAGTACTGTTAATCAGTCAAGACGGGGTTTTTTTTGTTTTTGGTGTTTTTTTTAAGACTACATATCTGATGTATAATTCTATACAGATTAAATCTAAATTATGTGGAAAGGGGAAGGTTTTTGTTCCAACATCATGACATTAATAGCAAGACTATCTTCCCATTATATGCCAGCAAAGTAAAACAGTAAGTAAAGTTTACTTTACATGAATATTAAGGTCTGTATTGAATGCAACTTATAAACAAATAAAAAAATGTAGATCACTATAAGGAATTAAATGGTAAAATATCTGAAACATTATGCAATCCCAATATAATTTTTGAAAAAATAATATGATGGTAACTACATTGCACAATCTACCTCATACACAGTAAAACATGGTTTTGAAGTGCTAAGGGGTTATTTCTCTTGTACACACTACCTTCAAAATTGTCTATGCAGTTTTACATTCAAAACTCAAAAGATTCCCCAGAATTCCCCAGTTTTAAGCTAGTTAATTCTTTCTCATTAAAACATATAATTTCCTACTGCAATTTAACTAGGGCAGGTGAAATATGTTTACTTGCTGTGTCAAGTCTCAAACACTCTTGTGGGATTATCTAAAAAGTTTCTATTACTGTTTTATCATTGTAATAAGAAAAACTCAAATTTTTAGAGAGCAACCTCAGGGTAAAACAATAGACTTTCTGTCTTTAACATAAGAGTACCATTTCAAAATTACAGAAATACAGTTCTGGATAAGTGAGCAAAACCCCAAAAATTCCATATACATTTTTATCTAGGACATGCGTTTTCATATTGCTATTATATAATAAGTGACTGTAGCCCTAAGAAGCATGCATTCAAAACATAAGGTCTTCCTGCATAACCCACCTCTTGAAGACAGCAAGTGGGCTTTGGAAATCCAAACAGCCATTCTGAAAAACAAAAAAGAATATTAGAATTAATTAACAGTGCCAGCCATGTCACCCTGCTGTTCCTGGCCCTATTAAGGGAGCAGAAAAAGGGCAGCACAGCTTTATTGGTTGTGATCCTGACAATTAGGAAGCAGCAGCAGTATCAATTCACTACTTCATTATTGCGAGCTCTGTAGGCATCCTACAGCTTTTGACAGACCATTTATCTTGGAAGATGATGCCCTGTAAATCAGGAGGATGGATAATGCTATGTTGTCTTTATTATTAGGTGCAAAAAAATCTGCTGAAGAATCTTCCATTGCAGATAGATGTCACTGTACATTTGTCTACTTAAGGAGCTGAAGTGGCACTCCTGATGATTTCTCCCCATGCTGTACAATTAAATCTGCGGGTTACTTATCAATACACAGCGACAGAGACTCCAAGTGCCATCACAGAAAACAATGATGTCAGTCATCCTTCAGAATCTGTAAAAAATTGAAAAAGATAAAGGATGACTAACACATTACAGCATCAGTTCTCGGCAAATCCCTGTTGAGGCTTTTTAATACATTAGTATTTTCACAAGCATTAGCCCAACCCAGTGAAGAATGCTCCAAGTGGTTCCTCCCTCTCCTCACCTCTCACTGTCCTGGTTTCAGCTGGGATAGAGTTAATTTTCTTCACAGAAGCTAGTGTAAGGCTTTGGATTTGGGATGAGAAAATGTTGATAATGTACTGATGTTTTCAGTTGTTGCTAAGCAGTCAAGGACTGTTCAGCTTTTCATGCTCCCTTAATGGGACAGAAAAGGAAGGAAAAAATAGTAATAATAATGATTAAAGGATATACAAAACAAGTGATGCACAGTGCAATTGCTCACCACCCGCTGACCGATGCCCAGCCAGTTCCCAAAGCAGTGGCCCCACCCTGGCCAACTCCCCCAGTTTATATACTGAGCATGACATCGTATGGTACGGAATATCCCTTTGGCCAGTTTGGGTCAGCTGTCCTGGCTGTGTCCCTTCCCAATTTCTTGTGCACCCCCTGCCTTCTCGCAGGTCCTTGACTGCTCAGCAACAACTGAAAACATCAGTGTGTTATGAAAATTATTTCAATCCCAAATCCAGAATATAGTCTCATACTAGCTTCTGTGAAGAAAATTAGCTCTATCCCAGCTGAAACCAGGATTTTAGTTTTACAGAACAATGTTTAGAACATAATTATAAATCTTCCAAAAACTGAGAGGAGTTTTTTATAGTAGAAGCAGCTGCTTCAATCTAGACTTCACTGGACTGTTCTTTTAATAAGAAATAAAGATAAACTTTCACCATATACCTAATCCATTGTAATTGTAGGCTGCCTTATATGTTATTCTCCCTCTTGCTTTGGATTTGTTCAGCAAGTTGATACCCCACTCATCCCCCATCCCAGCATTGTGTTAATTTTCAATCAGATCAATCGGCTGATATGTCACTGTGCATCTGCATAAACTATATATCAACTAAAAAAGAAAGGTTATGAGCATGCACCTGGGACTGGAAAGTAATTTCCTGTTTTGGCAGCAGTCCACAGAGGATTAGGTACAATATGAAAACATACTTCTTTAAAATGAGAATATTAAGTAGTCAGTGATAGTTTGTGTCTTGGTTTAATATACATTTTACAAATGGATATTTTCTGCCACCAAAATGTTTTCAAAAACGGACACCAAAGTAAAAAAAAAAAAAAAATACAATTGCTCTTATCGTTGTCTTATTGTTGTCTTTATGAACAACCTTTTCTTGTATGGTGTATGTTTTTAAAATACAAGTTTCATGATGATAGGAAAATTATTATCCATTCCACTGGAGGAAGCACAGTATTTACACTTTGTATGAAAAACTGTGACTTGAATTTTGGTGTGTGTGTGTGTGTATATATATTACAACAAGGGTGTAATCCCATTCGTGGGATTGCCGTTGCCCAGGGACCTGGGTGCACTTGGTGGGTAATGCGGAAGGATGGGGAAGTCCGATGTGTACCTCAAGGAGACTTGATTTTGGGTGAAAACAGTCAATGATTTGAATTGTATTATGTTAATTGTTCAGTATGACATTACTACTATGGCTGCTATCTACCATATCAATGGTATTATAGTAAGAATCACCCAGACTGATGAAGAATGAGCTTCACTGAAACCAAGCAACGTGCAGCAGTGATGGAACCAGAACTGGCTTCAGCAGCTTGCGCCCAACAAATCCCTCGAGATCGACATCTTCGACCTGCAGATCATGGACATGGACCGTGCCAGATGACAATCCAACACCACATACCATCTCCCCTGCCCTGAGAGACTGCTATGATGGATGAAGCCCAGAGTCATGGACCGAATGAACTCCACAGACATTTTAAAGTGATGGCCCATGGACTAAGAAAGTGATATCTGTGTGTATATATTAAAAGACAGGAAGAGTAATAATGAATAATTGGAATGTATTGAAAAGTGTAGGACCCAGGCATGACGTAAATGGTATGGAATAAGGGATGGATACTGTCCTGGTTTCAGCCAGGATAGAGCTGGTTTTCTTCACAGAAGCTAGTGTGAGACTGTGTTTTGGATTTGGGATGAGAAACTGTTGATAATGATGTGCTGATGTTTTGGGTTGTTGCTAAGCAGTCAAGGACAGTCCAGCTTCTTGTGCTGGCCTGCCAGCGAGCAGGCTGGGGGTGCACGGGAAGCTGGGAGGGGACACAGCCAGGACAGCTGACCCGGACTGGCCAAAGAGATATTCCCTACCATATGACGTCATGCCCAGTACATAAACTGGAGTTGGCCGGGGGGCGGAAATCGCTGCTCGGGGACGGGCTGTCGATCGCCGGGTGGTGAGCAATTGCTGTATTGGGCATCACTTGTTCTTGTACATTCCTTTGTTGGTTTTATTATTGTTGTTTCCTTCTTTCTTTCTGTCCTATTACACCGTGCTTATCTCAACCCACGAGGGTTTTTTTTTCTAATTCTCTTCCCCGTCCCACTGCGGGAGGGGGAGTGAGTGAGCGGCTGCGTGGTGCTTAGTTGCCGGCTGGGGCTAAACCACGACAATAACACACCGATGTTTTAGCTATTGCTGAATAGTGCTTTACACAGCGTCAAGGCCTTTTCTACTTCTCACACAGCCCTGCCAGCCAGTAGGCTAGGGATGCACAAGAAGTTGGAAGTGCATACAGCTGGGACAGCTGACCCCAACTGACCAAAGGGATATTCCATACTGTATGATGTTGTGCTCAGCAATAAATCCGGGGGGGGGGAAGCTTTCTGGGGCTGCTGTTGCTCAGAGACTGGCTGGCGAACAATTGTTTTCTTTTGCATCACTTGGGCTTTTCTTGTTTTGTTTTGCTTTGTGTTTTTTTTGTTTTGGTTTCGTTTTTACTTATTAAACTATATCTCAGCCCATGATTTTTCTCACTTTTACCCTTCCGATTCTCTCCCCCATACCACTGCAGGGGAAGTGAGCGAGCAGCTGTGTGTTGCTTAGCTGCCTATCAGGAGTTAAGTAAGATTGTTGTTGTGGTTTAATGTATTGTTCACTTGATATTTCAGGCTAGTTACATGGGAAAAATAGGAGTATTTGCAGAACTAAAAATATTGAACTATTTAATTCTTCTAATTTTTAAATACTTAAATGAATACTACAATTTAACAGAAACTGTGGTGTCATCCTAAAAAATATTCAGAAATCTTTTAATTTAATATACCAAAGACAATCTTATGCGAGGGTGTGATTTTTTTTTTTTAATCAAGACAAATTGAAACAAGTTTACATTCCACTTCCTACTCTGAAGAAGGACTTGTTGCAGAAGGAAAGTTCTGTTCTTCCAATATGTAAACATTTCCCAAACCAGAAACTAAACATGCAAAGATTCTTTTATTGCTATAAAGAGAATTTTACCAAAAGATGGTGCTGACAGGTTCTGCAGTTCTGAATTTCTGTAATGTTAGCAACATCACAAACATTAAATAATGAAAATAAACTTTTCAATGCTAATTAACATTTCAGGTTTTTTTAATTTGTTCATTAATTAATAACCCCCCTCAAACGAATATATAGCTAATGAAGTAATACAGCAAACTGTTCTTTTCTACAGTCAGAATTTGTGCCATATGGTGTGATGCCTGAGTTTTTTATTCAGTTCATTGACACCCACTCTTTTCAATCAGTTAAAAAACGGAAAGGCAATTTCTAACTTTTTCCTGTTTACACATCACATTTTTTTTATTCTCAACTTAATAAACTGGTTTTACAGAAATAAATACACATTATTCTCCCAAGCGTTTGAGTAATTTCAGTGTCACTCATGGAATTATTAATGATTTACACTTGCATCAGGCACATGACAGCACCCCAGCTGTTTTTCAATTGGCAAAATTTAGCCTTGGCAGGCTCTCATTTAAACTGACTTGCATAATGTAATACTGGAAAGCCCTCATCTTGGGTCTTCTATTAAATACAAACCTAGAATTTTTCTGGGTTTGAATGCTATAACAGAATCTCATGAAAGCAGAGACACTACATGTTAATATTTGGAACCAAAGTAAAAATCAAGTGGATGATGAATGATGTGTATTTGTGTACAACAGTACTTGGAAACATCAAGCTGGTTGGTTGCAACATAAAACCAAGCATGTGCTGCTATAGTTCACACATACTGATGACTGCCATGTATACATATCAGTTTCTCCTATGAGATACTCATCACATGCTGGCTTTCCACATTAGCAAGTGAGACTAAGCACAATCAGTACCACAGAGACCAAAACGCAAGTAAAACAAATACAATACTTTTATTTTTTTTTGCTGTCATAGAAAATGGAAGGGAATGAATAATAGAATTATAGAATCATAGAATCATAGAACAGCCCAGGTTGGAAGGGACCTTGTGTCCTGGTTTCAGCCAGGATAGAGCTGGTTTTCTTCACAGAAGCTAGTGTCAGACTGTGTTTTGGATTTGGGATAAGAAACTGTTGATAATGTGCTGATGTTTTGGGTTGTTGCTGAGCAGTCAAGGACAGTCCAGCTTCTTGTGCTGCCCTGCCAGTGAGAAGGCTGGGGGTGCACGGGAAGCTGGGAGGGGACACAGCCGGGACAGCTGACCCAGACTGGCCAAAGAGATATTCCCTACCATACGACGTCATGCCCAGTACATAAACTGGAGTTGGCCGGGGGGCGGAAATCGCTGCTCGGGGACGGGCTGTCGATCGCCAGGTGGTGAGCAATCGCTGTACTGGGCATCACTTGTTCTTGTACATTCCTTTGTTGGTATTATCATTGTTGTTTCCTTCTTTCTTTCTGTCCTATTAAACCGTGTTTATCTCAACCCATGAGTTTTTCCCAATTCTCTCCCCCGTCCCACTGTGGGAGGGGGAGTGAGTGAGCGGCTGCGTGGTGCTTAGTTGCTGGCTGGGGCTAAACCACGACACCTTGAAAGATCATCTGGTCAAACCTTTTGTGGGAAAGGGAGCCTAGATGAGAACATCTAGCACCCTGTCCAATCGCATCTTGAAAACCTCCAGCGATGGGGACTGCCACGCCCCTGAGGAAGTTGTTCCAATGATTGATTGTTCTCGCTGTGTGGTGGGTTGACCTTGGCTGGATGCCAGGTGCCACCAAGTTGCTCTATCACTCCCCTCCTCAGCAGGATGGGGAGGGGGGAATAAGAAGGGAAAAAACCCCTTGTGGGTCAAGATAAAGCCAGTTTAATAAAGCAAAAGCAAAGTCCACACGCAGAAGCAAAGGAAAACAAAAGATTTATTCTCTACTTCCCATCAGCATGTCCAGCCACTTCCCAGGAAGCAGGGCTTCAGTACACGTAGCAGTTACTCCAGAAGACGAACATCATGAATAATGAATGCCCCCTGCTCCTCCTCCTTTCTCTTAGCTTTTATTGCTGAGCAGATGTCATATGGCATGGAATATCCCTTTGGTCAGTTTGGGTCGGTTGTCCTGGCTGTGTCCCCTCCCAAGATCTTGCTCGCCCCCAGCCTACTGGTAGGGTGGGGGAATGTTGGAGAGACAGCCTTGATGCTCAGCAGTAGCCAAAACACTGGTGTTATCAACACCTTTCTAGCTACAAATACAAAGCACAGCACTCTGAGGACTGCTATGGGGAAAATTAACTCCATCTCTGCCAGACCCAATACACACTGTAAAAAATTTCTTTCTTATGTCGAGATGTGCCCATTGCCCTTTGTCTTGTCCATGGGGCTCCTTGTGAAGAGAGTGCCTCTGTCCTCTTTGTAGCCACACTTTAAGTACTGGAATACTCTGAGGAGGTCCCCCACGAGCCTTTTCTTCTCCAGCAAGAAAAGACCTAACTAACTCCTCCAGTCTTTCCTCATAGGGCAGGTTCTCCAGCCCTTTGATCATTTTTGTGGCCCTCCTTCGGACCCTCTCCAGTATGTCTGCGTCTTTCTTGAATTGTTGGGACCAGAAATGGACACAGTATTCCAGGGGTGGCCTGACAACTGCTGAGTAGACTGGGATGATCACGACTCTATCTCTGCTAGTAATGCCCCTGCGGATGCAGCCCAGGATCCCATTTGCCTTTGTTGCTGCAGCGGTGCACTGCTGACTCATCTTCAGCTTGTTGTCCACCAGTCCAGAGAAGGACTTATGTGTGATGTGATGGTTGGAGGTTTTCTTGGGCACAGAGATCATGAAATGACAGAGTTCTTGATTCTTGGAGAAATAAGGAGGGTTCTTGATTCTTGGAGAAATAAGGAAATAAGCAGAACTGCTACCTTGGACTTCCAGAGGGCGAACTTAGGCCTGTTTAGGGACCTAGTTGTCAGAGTTCCTTGGGAGGCAGTCCTGAAAGGGCAAAGGAGTCCAGGAAGGCTGGACGTTCTTCAAGAAGGAAATCTTAAAGGTGCAGGAGCAGGCGGTCCCCGTGTGCCGCAAGAAGAGCTGGTGGGGAAGACGACCAGCCTGGCTGAACAGGGAGCTTTTGCTGGGACTCAGGGAAAAGAGGAGAGTTTATCACCTCTGGAAGAAGGGGAAGGCAACTCAGGAGGACTACAAAGATGTCATGAGGTTATGCAGGGAGAAAATTAGAAGGGCCAAAGCCCAACTAGCCCAACATAATCTGGATGCTGCCATAAAAGACAATAAAAAATGTTTCTATAAATACATTAGCAACAAAAGGAGGGCTGAGGAGAATCTCCATCCTTTACTGGATATGAGGGGAAACATAGTGACAAAGGCTGAGGAAAAGGCTGCGGTACTTAATGCCGCCTTTGCTTCAGTCTTTAATCCTAAGACCAGTTGTCCTCTGGGTAGCCAGCCCCCTGAGCTGGAAGACAGGGATGGGGAACAGAATGAAGACCCCATAAAACAAGGCAAAATGGCTAGCGATGTACTACACCACTCCTTAGACACCCACAAGTCTATGGGGCCGGAGGGGATCCACCCAAGAGTACTGAGGGAGCTGGCAGAAGTGCTCACCAAGCCACTTTCCATCATTTATCAGCAGTCCTGGCTAACCGGGGAGGTCCCAGTTGACTGGAGGTTGGCAAATGTGACGCCCATCTACAATAAAGGGCTGGAAGGAGGATCCAGGGAACGACAGACCTGTCAGTCTGACCTCGGTGCCGAGGAAGGTTATGGAGCAGATCATCCTGAGTGCCATCACACGGCACGTACAGATCAACCACGTGATCAGGCCCATTCGGCATGGATTTATGAAAGGCAGGTCCTGCTTGACCAACCTGATCTCCTTCTATGACAAGGTGACCTGCCTAGTGGATGAGGGAAAGGCTGTGGATGTTGTCTACCTGGACTTTAGTAAAGCCTTTGACAGCGTCTCCCACAGCATTCTCCTGGAGAAACTGGCTGCTGATGGCTTGGACGGGTGTACTCTTCGCTGGGTGAAAAACTGGCTGGATGGCCAGGCCCAAAGAGTTGTGGTGAATGGAGTTAGAACCAGTTGGCGGCCGGTCCCAAAGAGTTGTGGTGAATGGAGTTAAAACCAGTTGGCGGCCGGTCCCAAGCGGTGTTCCCCAGGGCTCAGTATTGGGGCCAGTTCTGATCAATATCTTTATCAATGATCTGGACGAGGGGATCGAGTGCACCCTCAGTAAGTTTGCAGATGACACCAAGTTGGGTGGGAGTGTTGATCTGCTTGAGGGCAGAAAGGCTCTGCAGGGGGATCTGGACAGGCTGGATCGATGGTCCAAGGCCAATTGCATGAGGTTCAACAAGGCTAAGTGCCGGGTCCTGCACTTGGGTCACAACAAGCCCATGCAACGCTACAGGCTTGGGGAACAGTGGCTGGAGAGCTGCCCTGTGGAAAAGGACCTGGGGGTGCTGGTTGACAGCCGGCTGAACATGAGCCGGCAGTGAGCCCAGGTGGCCAAGAAGGCCAACAGCATCCTGGCCTGTATCAGGAATAGTGTGGCCAGCAGGAGTAGGGAAGTGATTGTCCTCCTGTACTCGGCACTGGTGAGGCCGCACCTCAAATCCTGTGTTCAGTTTTGGGCCCCTCACTACAAGAAGGATGTTGAGGTGCTGGAGTGTGTCCAAAGAGCAATGAAGCTGGTCTAGAGAACAAGTCTTATGAGGAGCGGCTGAGGGAACTGGGGTTGTTTAGTCTGGAGAAGAGGAGGCTGAGGGGAGACCCTATTGCTTCCTACAGCTACCTGAAAGGAGGTTGTAGTGAGGTGGGTGTTGGTCTCTTTTCCCAAGTAACAAGCAATAGGGCGAGAGGAAATGGCCTCAAATTGCACCAGGGGAGGTTTAGATTGGATATTAGGAAAAATGTCTTCACCGAAAGGGCTGTCAAGTATTGGAACAGGCTCCCCAGGGAAGCGTTCGAGTCACCAGTCCTGGAGGTATTTAAAAGACGTGTATACATGGCACTTAGGGACATGGCTTAGTGGTGGACTTGGCAGTGTTAGGTTGATGGTTGGACTTGATGATCTTAAAGGCCATTTCCAACCTAAATGATTCTACCGTTCTATGATTCTATGAATACAGCCTGTTGGGGAGAGATGGGATCCACCTATCTAGAAAAGGCAGGAGAATCTTCACTAGCAGATTGACTGACTTAGTGAATTGTGCTTTAAACTAATTAACTTGGGGGATAGTGTGGCACCTGCATATCCGTAAGCAAGAGGTTGCATGAGTGCACCTACCAGAGTAGTGAGGTAGAATGCTCCTCAACCCTCTCCAAATGCAAGAACCCAAAGTCCATCCACCTCAAGTGCATGTAGGGTGGAGGAGGGTGCAAGCTCCACCTGTGCAAGATGTGCTCTGGTGGAGTCACTTCAAGGCAGCAGGTGGAGGAGCTACAGGAGGAAGTCAGCAGGCTATGCTGTATTGGGGGGGGGAAACAAGAAACAGAGTATATTTGAGACTTTGCAAGAAGAAATACTAGGGCCCCGTGGCACTGACCTCCAAGGACTACCAGACAAAGAGCATCAACAGCAAACAAACAGCACCTTGGAGAAGGAGGTGCCATGGTCTCTGGCGACTTGTGGCAAAAGGATATCACTCCCCCCCATTTCCTTGTATGTACCAACCAGCAACGGATACGAAGTCTTGGCAGCAGACAAAACCAATGATCAAGATTCACAGAGAGAAACTGCACCAGCAGCACATACTAAAATCTGCAAAAGGAAGCAAGTGCTAGTAGTGGGTGACTCTGCTGAAAGGCACAGAGGCACACCCATCAGCCGGCCTGATATACAGTCAAGGGAAGTTTGCTGCTTGCCGGGACGCAAGATGCAGGATGTGAGGAATGCTCCCCAACCCTCTCCAAAGGCAAGAACCTTAAGTCCAGCCACCTCAAGTGCTCACCAATGCAAGTACCAATGCAAGTCCAGCCACCTCAACTGTGTGTATACCAATGTATGTAGTCGGGGCAACAAGCAGGAGGAACTGGAGCTCCGTGCCCAATCTGAGAGTTGTGATGTCATAGGAATCACAGAAACTTGGTGGGAAAACTCACACGACTGGAAGACCGCAATGGATGGCTACATGCTCTTTTGGAAAAATAGGAAGAGAAGAAGAGGAGGTGGAGTTGCACTTTATGTAAAAGAGAATTTTGGGCATATGGAGGTGAGCTATGGAGACCACGAAAGTTCTGTTGAATGCCTTCGGATCAGGATTAGAGGTATTGTCACCAAGTGGAATCTTATGGTAGGTATCTGTTACTGACCTCCCAATCAGGATGATGAGGCCAACGAAACCTTACTTCAGCCACTCAAGGAAGTCTCGGGCCAACAGAACCTAGTCCTCATGGGTGACTTCGTTTACCCAGACATTTGTTGGGAAAACAACACAGCGGTGCACAAGTTATCCATCAGGTTCCTGGAATGCATTGAGGACTGCTTCCTGCTACAGATGCTGGACATGCTGACTAGGAACAGCGCATTGCTAGCTTTACTGCTTGCAAACCAAGACGACTTACTTGACAACATAACTACCAATGGTGGCCTTGGATACAGCAATCACAGCATTGTGGAGTTTAAGATCCTGCTGAGCACACTGAAGACCAGTGGTAGGACAAAGATCCTGGATTTTAGAAGAGCCAACTTCAATACGCTCAGAGCCCAGATGCGAGGGATTCCATGGGAAGCATCCATGGGAAGCATCCATGGAGGGCAAAGGAGCTTGTGAGTGCTGGGGATTATTCAAGATCAGCCTCCTGGAAGCACAAGAACAGTCCATCCCCTACAAAGGGAAAGGAAGAAGGCAGAACAAGAGGCCACCCTGGCTTAACAATGACTTTATGGGTGTGCTTAAAGGCAAAAAAGAAGCATACCAGCTATGGAAAGGCAGCTAAATAGCCATCGAGTAAATTTACATTTTACAAATGCATATTTTCTGCCACCAAAATGTTTTCAGATATGGATACCAAAGTAAAAAAAAAAAAAAAAAAAAAGAAATACAATTGCTCTTATTGTTGTCTTTATGAACAACCTTTTCTACAACCTGATCTACTGAGCATAAGTATGGTGTATGTTTTTAAAATAAAAGCTTCGTGATGATAGGAAAATTATTATCCATTCCATTGGAGGAAGCACAGTATTTATACTTTGTATGAAAAATTGTGACTTGAATTTTGGTGTGTGTATATATATATTATAGCAGATTAACTGAGTGCTTTCTAAATGGGTTCACTCTTTACATGCTTTCAGGATATATTGAAATTGGACAACATGTATTTTTTTACCTATTTGACTAAAAGTATTAAATGAAAATTCATATTAAGCAGTGCTTATAAGGATGACTTATAAGGCCGATAAAATTTGAAATAAAAAAAAGTTAATACCTCAGCATCTAAACTTTCTTGAGGGATTTTGCTGAACTGTGTCCTGGTTTTGGCTGGTATACAGTTAATTTTCTTCCTAATAGCTGGTATAGTGCTTTGTGTTGGATTTAGTATGAGAATAATGTTGATAACACACTGATGTTTTTAGTTGTTGCTGAGTAGTTGTAGCGCTTATACTCAGTCAAGGACTTTTCAGCTTCCCATGCTCTGCCAGCAGGGAGGTACACAAGAAGCTGGGAGGGGACACAGCCAGGACAGCTGACCCAGACTGTCCAAAGAGATATTCCCTACCATACAACGTCGTGCCCAGTACATAAACTGGAGTTGGCCGGGGGGCGGGAATCGCTGCTCAGGGACGGGCTATCGATCACCAGGTGGTGAGCAATTACTGCATTGTATATTGCTTGGTTTTGTATATTCCTATTATTATTATTATTATTATTATTATTATTATTTCCTCTTTCTTTGCTTTACCTAAATCACAGAATCACAGAATCACAGAATCACAGAATCACAGAATAACTGTCTTTATCTCAACCCACGAGTTTTCTCACTTTTACTGTTCTGATTCTCTCCCCCATCCCACCGGGGCAGGGAAGCGAGCAAGAAGCTGCATGGTGCTTAGTTGCCAGCTGGGGCTAAACCACAACAGTCCTTTTTGACGCCCAATGTGGGGCACGAAAGGTTTGAGATAATAACAGATCAATCGGAACGTACTAAGAGATTTATATCTGTTAACAGTTGCGGGTCACGATATTAGTTAGTTTGATTTGCATCATGCTCTTGTCTTTGCTGTACATGTTAAAGATTGGTGTCGGCTTTCGCAGGCTGCTGTACTCTGCAACGATTAGTAATGTTTTGCCTAGGAGAATTGTTTTTAAGGACACTGACCGTGAGCTTAATGTGGTATCTGAACTCTGTACTAAAGCCATTACTGTACTTCGGGTACCATCTCGTGGAGACAATTAGCAATTATACTTCTTGCTCTGAAAGGTTTTTTATGGAGGAAATGCAGAATGGAACCTTTGCTGCCTTCTACCATGACATTTCCTCCTTCATTACAATAATTTTTCAGTATCTTGAACATCCTTGGGAAGTTAAAATACTTCTCTTGGTACTTCTTGGGAATATTATTTCAGTTTTGTCTAAGGTTAGCAAGCAGTTTAAGAATATCATCCAGAGATCTACCCCAAGGCTGGATAGTTATGAATGGCAGGGTGTGTGGAATAGCATGGGCAAATGCCTTCGACAGCGGGCACCTCCAGTGTTTTGGAACTTCAGCCCTGAACATATGCAGAATCCTGATAAACTAGCAGAATATTTGGAAGAAGTATGCTGTCGCCGTGGCAGTTCCAAGGAGACACAAATCATTGTAATGTGCTGGGGCCTGGACCATGCCTACCGAGCCCTGTTCAACACTATTCAAAGGGAAGATAGGGTCTCTGGATCTGACGGCAACATGACAGGCACTGCAGCTACTCCAAACCCCTGCGACAAGCACTGCAGCTGAACCAGAGAACCAACCCGTCACGGTATAAGTCGCCTCTGAACAAAAGAAGAAATCTTGGAAGCGGAAGTCAGCTCATTTAGCAAGGGATGAAGAAGCTTTTTCTAAGAGAGAGCTGGAGGAAGAAATGGAGGAGGCAGACTGCTCCAAAGCAGGGCCATCACAAGAACAGAAGAGGGAAGAGAGGCGGTTGCTGCTTGGGGAGGAGGAAGAGAAATAATTCATAAACGAGGTGGTAACCATCCGATCCCTATCCCTGAGTGAGCTGCGAAATGTGTGAAAGGATTTCAGCCGTCGTCCAGGTGAGCATGTTGTTACATGGCTGCTCCGATGCTGGGATAATGGGGCCAGTAGCCTGGAATTAGAGGGTAGGGGAGCCAAGCAGCTGGGATCCCTTTCTAGGGAAGGGGGCATTGACAAGGCTATTGGAAAAGGGGCACGAGTCTTCAGCCTCTGGAGGAGACTCCTGTCAGGTGTGAAGGAAAGGTATCCCTTCAAGGAAGATGTTCTGTGTCACCCAGGCAAGTGGACCACCATGGAGAGAGGTACACAGTACCTGAGGGAATTAGCCATGCTGGAGGTGATTTATGATGACCTGAACAACAAGCAGTTATCCAAAGATCCAGATGAAGTCAAGTGCACGCGACCCATGTGGTGGGAGTTTGTACGGAGTGAACCATCGTCATATGCCAATTCATTGGCAGTAATGACCTGGAAAGACGAAGAGGGACTAAGAGTGGATGAATTGGCTGGCCAACTCTGGCAATACGAAGAAAATCTCTCCTCCTCCCTACGGGCCTGCGTGTCAGCTGTGGAGAAACTGTCCCGGGAGTTCCAGTGATTCAAAGAGGATATGTCCTACTCCCCACCTGTATGGACCAGTATCTCAGCTATTAGGAGTAGGCATTCCTCTGCTCAAGGGAAAGGATACAGAGTGTATACACCATGAGCCACCCTGTGGTTTTATCTGTGTGACCACAGAGAGGACATGAGGAAGTGGGATGGAAAATCTACCCTGACACTAGAGGCACGGCTACGTGAGTTGCAAGGAAAACCAATCACAAATGGGAGTTCTTCCAGGAAAATTGCTGCTCTGGTTTCCAGTGAGCAGTTTCCCAGACAGGGTAGAAGGGCTGGTCTGACTTCTGATCTTAATAAAGGGACTTCTGATCTTAATAAAGGGACTTCTGATACAAGAAGTGAGTAGCGAATACTATGACCAGGACTAGAGGAGCCCTGCCACCAGGCAGGTGGAGGAAAGATACAACCGAGTTTATTGGACGGTGTGGATTCGATGGCCTGGCACATCAGACACCGATGCACAGCGTACCCTAATGCCATCAAGCTATAAAGGGGCAGAACCCGTTTGTATTTCCGGAGTGACGGGGGGATCCCAACAGCTGACTGTACTGGAGGCTGAAGTGAGCCTAACTGGGAATGAGTGGCAGAAGCACCCCATTGTGACTGGCCCAGAGGCTCCGTGCATCCTGGGCATAGGCTACCTCAGGAGAGGGTATGTCAAGGACCCAAAAGGGTACCGGTGGGCTTTTGGTATAGCTGCCTTGGAGATGGAGGAAATTAAATAGCTGTCCACCTTGTCCGGTCTCTGATCAGTCTCTGAACAGGTGCTGATCATTACCACAACAGTGCACCGGCAGCAATATCGCACCAACCGAGACTGCCTGATTCCTATCCATAAGCTGATTCGTCTACTGGAGAGCCAAGGAACGATCAGCAAGACTCGCTCACCCTTTAACAGCCCCATATGGCCAGTGCGAAAGTCTGATGGCAGGTGGAGGCTAATAGAGGAATACTGTGGCCTGAACGAAGTCATGCTGCCATTGAGCGCTGCCGTACTGGACATGCTAGAGCTCTAATACGAACTGGAGTCAAAGGCAGCCAAGTGGTATGCCACAGCTGATATCGCTAACGCGTTTTTCTCAATCCCTTTGGCGGCAGAGTGCAGGCCACAATTTGCTTTCACGTGGAGGGGTGTCCAGTACACCTGGAATCGACTGCCCCAGGGATGGAAGGACAGTCCTACCATTAGTCATGGACTAATCCACACTGCACTGGAAAAGGATGATGCCCCTGAACATCTACAATACATCGATGACATCATCGTGTGGGGAAACAAGGCGGAGGAAGTATTTGAGAAGGGAAAAAGAGTAATTCAGATTCTTCTGAAAGCTGGTTTTGCCATAAAGAAAAGCAAGGTCAAGGGACCTGCATGGGAGATTCAGTTCCTGGGAATAAAATGGCAGGATGGATGCCGTCATGTGCCTAAGGATGTGGTCGACAAGATAGCAACTATGTCTCCACCAGCTAACAAGAAGGAAACACCAGCTTTCCTAGGCTTTGTGGGGTTCTGGAGAATGTATATTCCAGGTTACAGTCAGCTTGTGAGCCCTCTCTGTCGAGCAACACAAAAGAAGAACTATTTTGCGTGGAGCCTTGAGCAAGAACAAGCCTTTGAGCAGATCAAACAGGAAATAGCTCTTGGGCCTGTCCAGACAGGACCAGCTGTGCAAAATGTACTCTACACCACAGCTGAGGAGCATGGTCTTACCTGGAGCCTCTGGCAGAAAACATCAGGAGAAACCCAAGGTCGACCCTTAGGGTTTTGGAGCCGAGGGTATTGAGGATCAGTGGAAGCCCACTACACTCTGACTGAAAAAGCAGCATATGAGGGAGTTCAAGCCGCTTCAGAAGTTGTTGGTACAGAAGCATATCTTCTCTTGGCACCGCAATTGCCCATGCTACACTGGATGTTCAAAGGAAACATTCCCTCTGCACATCACGCAACCAGCTCTAGTTGGTTACCAAGTGGGTAGCGCTGATCACACAACGAGCTCGACTGGGGAAACCCAGCCACCCAGGAATCCTGGAAGAGATCATGGACTGGCCAGAAGGCAGGGACTTTGGAGCATTGCCTGAGGAGGTGGCTCATGCCCAAGAAGCACCACCATATAATGAGTTATCAGAAGATGAAAGGCGTTATGCGCTGTTTACTGCTGGATCCTGTTGTGTTGTAGGAAACCATCGGAAGTGGAAAGTTGCTGTGTGGAGTCTCACACGACAAGTTGTTGAGGCCACTGAAGGAGAAGGTGAGTCGAGTCAGTTTGCAGAAGTGAAAGCCATCCAACTAGCCTTGGAGATTGCTGAACGAGAAAGGTGGCCAGTGCTCTATCTCTATACTGACTCCTGGATGGTGGCTAATGCCCTATGGGGGTGGCTACAGCAGTGGAAGAAGACCAATTGGCAGCGCAGGGATAAACCCATCTGGGCTGCTGCATTGTGGCAGGACATCGCTGCCCGGGTAGAAAACACGGCTCTAAAGGTACGTCATGTAGATGCTCATGTAGAAAGCCCCTACATACTGTGGGAGGAGACAAGGTCCCTGTAGAGCACATAGGGAAGTGGCTGGGGAAGGTGGTGTGGGTTGCTCCTCCCATGGGAAAAGGCAAACCCATTTGTGGGATCATCTTCGCTCAAGGACCTGGGTGTACTCGGTGGGTAATGCGGAAAGATGGGGAGACCCGACGTGTGCCTCAAGGAGATTTAACCTTGGGGGAAAAATAATCTGTGATGTGAGTTGTATGTTGTAGGAAGCAATGGAGCAGGAACGACCTGAACCGACGAAGAGTGAGTTTCATGAGGAACCAGACGAGTGCAGCGATGACCCAAACCAAGCCAGTGCTGGTGCCCGACAATCGAACATACAGCTTCTCCTCTCCTGAGCACCCATCTTGACAGATGGGGCCCAAGTCATAGCCTGCTCTTGTGAACATCTGGAGGAGTGGAGGAAGCCCATGGAATGGGAGAGTGACAGCTATCTGTTAAAGGACAGAGGATAATAGTTAATGAGAATGTATAAATGTGTATGTTGGGTATAAAGATGGTTTAAGTATGTATTATAAGTTGTAAGTGTTGGTCAGGAGGGATTTCAGTAATGAGAATTAAATACAATGGGATGGTGAGAAGATATATATGTATTAAATTATGTGGGACCTGAGCATGACGCAAATGGTATGGAATAAGGGGTGGAGATTGTACTGGGTCTGGCTGAGATGGAGTTAATTTTCCCCATAGCAGCCCTCATAGTGCAGTGCTTTGTATTGGTAGCTAGAAAGCTCTTGATAACACACCAGTGTTTTGGCTACTGCTGGGCAGTGCTGGCACAGCATCAAGGCTGTCTCTGCAACATTTTCCCCCACCAGTAGGCTGGGGGTGAGCAAGATCTTGGGAGGGGACACAGCCAGGACATCTGACCCAAACTGGCCAAAGGGATATTCCATACCATATGACATCAGATCAGCAATAAAAACTAAGAGAAAGGAGGAAGAGTGGGGGGCATTTGTTTTCCGATGTTTGTCTTCTGGAGCAACCGCTACACGTACTGAAGCCCTGCTTCCCAGGAAGTGGCTGGATATCGCCTGCTGATGGGAAGTAGAGAGTAAATCTTTTGTTTTCTTTTGCTCCTGCGCACGTCCTTTGCTTTCTGCTTATTAAACTGCCTTTATCTTGACCCACGTGTTTGGTGGTGTTTTTTTTTTTTCTTTCCATCCTAATTTCTCCCCCCTGTCCCGCTGAGGAGGGGAGTAACAGAGCGGCTGGGTGACACCTGGCATCCAGCCAAGGTCAACCCACCACATCAATGTTTTGTAAATGTTCAGGGGCATCACCCTGTTCCAGTGCCATTTGGAACAGTCCATGACAAATGGAAGGGCTGTGCTTCCACCCGTGGGGCAGTCGATTCCAGGTGTACTGGACACCCCTCCACGTGAAAGCAAACCGTGGCCTACACTCTGCCGCCAAAGGAATTGAGAAAAATGCATTGGCAATGTCAGTTGTAGCATACCACTTGGCTGTCTTTGACTCCAGTTCGTACTGGAGTTCTAGCATGTCTGGTACGGCAGCACTCAGAGGTGGCGTGACTTTGTTCAGGCCACGATAGTTCACTGTTAACCTCCACCCACTCTCAGATTTTTGCACTGGCCATATAGGGCTGTTAAAGGGTGAGCGAGTCTTGCTGATCGCTCCTTGGCTCTCCAACTGATGAATCAGCTCTTGGATGGGAGCCAGGGAGTCTTGGTTCTTGCAATATTGCCGCCGGTGCACTGTCCTGGTAGCAATCAGCACCTGCTCTTCTTTGACTCACAGCAAGCCCACAACAGAGGGATCTTCCGAGAGACCAAGCAAGGCAGATAGCTGTTTAATCTTCTCTTTTGGCCACACCAACAGCCCATCAGTACCCTTTTGCATCCTTGAAGTATCCTCTCCTGAGGTAGTCTATGCCAAGGACACAAGGGGCCTCCGGGCCGGTCACAATGGGGTGTTTTTGCCTGTTAAGCTGGCCTCAGCCTCCAATACGGGCAACAGCAATGGCATCATGTTGTCTACTGGAGGATTGAGCGACAAATAAAAAAATTAAAAGGGTTAATTGTTAAGACAGTTCCACACAATCAGATAGTTTCACATAACCAGTAGCAAGATATTCCGTGCGTTTTACAATGATATACTGATATATACTGAGATATACTGATTAGGCTAAAAACCAAACTCTAATATATAAAAGGCAATAACGACAATATAAATTACCACAAGGACAAACATTATTATCACGGGATGCAAAGTGGTGTTCAATACACCTGTTGCCACTGGAGACCATCCTAATAGTGCTTCCCACCCAGTGGCATCCATGCCATTAAATATTCCGAGTCCTGTTCCTAAAGTTCCTGTAATGTCCCTTCTCCTTCTACGTTGTGCATTTCTCTGTAATGTTCACCCATGTAACCATACTAGCCACCCAGAAAAGGAGGTTTTCAAGAAGGGAGTACACTGAGGGTACACTGACAATATTGACAATTGTTGGGATCCTCCTGTCACTCCAGAGATCCAGATGGGTTCTGTGCCCCTGTACCCTGATGGCACCAGCGTACACTGTGCACCAGTGTCTACCAAAGCCTTATACTCTCATGTGTCTGTTGTGCCAGGCCATTGAATCCATTCCATCCAGTATACCCAGTCATCCCTTTCCTCCTACTGGCCGGAAGCAGGGACCCTCTATTCCTGTTCCTGGTGGGAGTATTCACTGTCTGATCCTTGCAGTGCCAGACCAGAAGTCCCCTCACCAGAATCAAGGGAGGTGATCTTAGTCCTTCTTCTGTGTCTGGGAGATCACTGATTGCTGCCTTGTGTTTCTACAGCAACTAAGCTGACAGCCTTCTTGGGTGGCCCCTTCTTAGCAGCTGTCTCCCCTCTCAGTTCACGTACATGGGCTTCCAGATTAAATGTGAGCTCACCATCCCACTTCCTCATGTCCTCCCCCTGGTCACGCAGGAAGAACGAATGCCATGTGGCATGTGCCTGGGTCTCCCTTTCCCTCTGACTGGGGCAGGAGGAGACTGATTTCTGGGGGCGCCCCTGACAGCCAAGGTGCTGGCCCCTAGGGATGAGGAGGTACAGAGATTTTCCTCAAAGTTTTGGAGCCAAGAAGACACTCTCTCCACAGTTGGTGTATCTATATCTGGGCAATACATCGCTGCCAAGCTGTTAGAATATGACGCTGGGGCACTTTGAATCACCTTCCTCCACATAGCCTGTGTGCACAGGACGTCATCTGGATTTTTGGAGACCTCGTGGTTGTTTCGGTCATCGTAGATGACTTCCAGCACCGCTAATTCTCGCAGGTACTGGATGCCTTCCTCAGTGGTAGTCCAATTTCCTTAGTAGTTCTCAAGATATTCCTCCGGTTTCTTTGTGGAAGGACTGGCTTCCTGATCAGACCCTTCCTCCTCCTCCTCCCTTACTAACCAATTATATGGACCTGTTGACCTCCTTGTCCACTGTTTCTTTTTCACTACTGGGGCAATTACTGTAGTTGTTGTTGTTTGGGTCCCTATCTCAACCATGGTGTCCCCAGATGTGGTTTGGGTCCCTGTCGCAACTATCATGTCCTCAGATGTAGTTTGTATCCTGCTCTCAGTCATGGCATTCTCAGAGGTGGTTTTGGTACCTGTCTTAACAATGTTCCTCTGATAGTACTGAATTGTGGCTTGATAGGCACAGGCCAAGCCCCAGTAACAGTGCTAGGAGCTGTTGGTTTTCATTGGGGTAGGCAAGGCACACTTCTATCAGGTGGCATGGCAGTTTACCAGGGTTACTTGCTTGATCAGGTGTAAAGTCCCAGGCTATGGGAGGTGATAACTGCTCTAGGCACCTGCCCAAATCTTTCCACACCCTGCCACCCAGGGACCAGCTGCCTCGGGGCATGTTTCAGTATTGCCTCACCCAAACGTTGTCCCCTCTTATGCCAGGATGATACCAGATTCCACAAACCCAACAACAAGCCAACAGTGTTAATTAGTAGTATTAAGCAGCTCACGTAAGGGTGAACAAGGACCTCGGGAGCCTGTGCAATAAAACCACCCACATCATTCCTGGATGGGAAGAGGGAGGTGTATTCCCTCATCCTCTCCACAAGACAGCTCCCCCAGCACAGTAAGGGCATCAATGTCAGGGCAAAGCACATAGCCATTGTTTGTATTAACATGTTCCCAAGCTCAGAGAAAAAAAAAAAAAAAAAAAAAAGAGATAAGCAGTACAGCCAGTGAACTCCGTGACCCACACAGAAGCTTGCCACTTTAACTACTATAGCTACAGCACACTCAATTCAAAACTGCTGTTGTCTCAAGCCCCACATTTGGCACCACAAAGGACTGTGGTGGGTTGACCTTGGCTGGCCACCAGGTGCCCCCCAAGCTGCTGTCTCACTCCCCCTCCTCAGCAGGACAGGGGGAGAAAATAAGACGAAAAACTCTTAGTTCGAGATAAAGGCATTTTAATAAAGAAAAGCAAAGGCTGCATGGAAGCAAAGGAAAATAAAAAAACCAAAAAGATTTATTCTCTACTTCCCATCAGCAGGCGATGTCCAGCTGCTTCCTGGGAAGTAGGGCCTCAGTACACACACGTAGCAGTTGCTTTGGAAGACAAATGCCTTAATAACAAATACCCCCCCTTCTCTTAGCTTTTCCTGCTGAGCACGATGTCATATGGTACAGAATATCTCTTTGGTCAGTTTGGGTCAGCTGTCCTGGCTATGTCCCCTCCCAACCTCTTGCCCATCCCCAGCCTACTGGCCTTTGGGGTGGGGGAGGAAGTTGGAGAGACAGCCTCCATGCTGTGGGAGCGCTGCTCAGCAGTAGCCAAAACACTGGTGTGTTATCAACACCCTTCTAGCTACAAATACAAAGCACAGCACTATGAGGGCTGCTGTGGGGAAAGTTACCTCCATCCCAGCCAGACCCAATACATCATATTAACAAAGCAGAAAGAACAGAGTAAATGTGCTATAATGCAGGAGACATAAGGAATGTTGCTAACAGACTCTTGCTCCCCTAGAGGTACAGGGACTGGCTGCATCAGAGGTGTGATGGCTATCTTGTGCAAGGGTAAGTAAGTAAGTTGCTCATCAGCTGTGGGTCTTTCACAGTTGTAGAGCATATATTTCATCAAACTCAGAAAAAGCTAACTTCAAAGATAGCTGAAAAAGAGGAAAATGTAGAGCAAGAAATGCAATGTAGAAGGTGAACAGTTTTAAGAGAAACAGTATTTATCTGTGTTGACTGTGCTCTGAGCCTTTTTAGGAAATCCCATATAAAGAAACAAAAGAAAGTTATATTCATACATTATATCCATTTGAGAAAATGCTTAAAGCCAAGTTCATTTCTTCAGATGTATGCATATGGCTCTTGTTATTTCAATGGGAGACAGGCATGTATCTGTATTGGGCTTACTTGGCAAGGTTTTGTTAGCGGGGGGGCTGCAGAGGGGGCTTCTGTGAGAAGAAGTCAGAAGCTGCCACCATGTTGGACAGACCCAGTTCCAGCCGGCTCCAAGACGGACCTGCCACTGGCCAAAGCTGAGCCAATCAGCGATGGTAAAATATTTAAGAAAGGGTAAAAAATGCTATGCAACAGCAGCTGGGAGAGAGGAGAATATGCGAGAGAAACAACTATGCAGACAACAAGATCAGTGAAGCAGGAGGGGGAAGAGGTGCTCCAGGCACCAAAGCAGAGATTCCCCTGCAGCCCGTGGTGAAGACCATGGTGAAGCACATTGTCCCCTGCAGCCCATGGAGGTCCACGGTGGAGCAGATATCCACCTGCAGCTGTGGAGGACCCCACACCACAGCAGGTGGATGTGCCCTGATGGAAGCTGTGACCCCATGGAGACTCCACGCTGGAGCAAGCTCCTGGCAGGACCTGTGGACCCATGGAGAGAGGAGCCCATGACAAAGCAGGTTTTCTGGCAGGACCTGTGACCCTGTGGGGGACCCACACTGGAGCAGTCTGTTCCTGAAGGACTGCACACCATGGAAAGGAACCATGCTAGAGCAGTTCTTGAGGAACTGCAGCCTGTGGGAAGGACCCACGTTGGAGAAGGTCATTGAGGACTGTCTCCCATGGGAGGGACCCCACGCTGGAGCAGGGCAAGAGCATGAGGAGGAAGGAGCGGCAGAGACAACGTGTGATGAACTGACTGCAACCCCCATTTAAACATAGATAGCTTAGTATCATCAGCAAACTTACTTAATGTACATTCGACTCCTGCGTCCAGATCATTTATAGAAACATTAAAGAGCACTGGCCCTAAAATTGAGCCCTGGGGAACCCCACTGGTGACTGGCCGCCAGCCTGAAGTAATCCCATTTATTATAACTCTTTGAGCCTTACCCATCAGCCAATTGCTCACCCAATGTATTATGGACTTGTCTATCTGTGTGCTGGACATTTTGTCCAGAAGGATACTGTGAGAGACAGTATCAAAAACTTTGCTAAAATCCAAAACCACCACATCTACTGGCTTCCCTTGGTCAACTAGATGGGTGACCTTGTCATAAAAGGAAATTAAGTTGGTGAAGTAGGACTTTCCCCTCGTGAACCCGTGCTGGCTATGACCAATGACTGCGTTGTCTTTCAAGTGTTTTTCAGTAACTCCCAGAATAACCTTCTCCAGAATTTTACCAGGCACTTGAAATGAGACCGACAGGCCTGTAATTACCAGAGTCTTCCTTCTTACCTTTCTTGAAAATTGGGACAACATTTGCCAGCTTCCAGTGGACTGGGACCTCTCCAGACTCCCAAGACCATTGAAAAATAATGGAGAGAGGTCCCACAATGACATTGGCCAGCTCTTTCAGTACCCTGGGATGAATCCCATCGGGCCCCATAGATTTATGTGCATTCAGGTGGAGCAGCAAGTCTCAAACAAGTTCAGGGTTGGCTGGGAGTTTATCATCCCTTCAGTCACAGTGTTCCAACACAGGGCTCCGGGGGTCCCAGGGCCCATCATCAGTGCTGAAGACAGAGGCGAAGAAGGCATTAAACGTCTCCGCTTTGTCTACGTCTCTATTTGTGACCTCGTCAAGCAACGGACCAATGTTACATCTGATTCTCCTTTTGCTATTAACGTATTTTAAAAAGCCATTAAAAATGCTTTAATGACACAGGATTAGCCTCCAATGATAAAGCAAATGAGAGATCATTCAAAATATTAAAGTTTAGTTATGCAGTACATATGAACTGTGATTAAAATCACTACCTGTTCTTTCACTAAAAAGGACTTCAAAACACATTCCTTGAGTTCTTTATGTACAGGTTATATACTGAAACAAGAAAAAAAACCCAAGAATTTTTCAATCAAAATGCATAGAGCTTTGTTAATATAACCATTTAATGTATTTTAAACCGGTTCATTCTAACCAAAATACATGAGGGAGTGATTATATGAGCACCTGAACTCACAGATCAGAGAAAGTAGGAGAGGGAGCACAGCTGTGGCTAGAAGAGGAACTTTTAGCACAGCCACAGGGCATGATTTGATGCCACACTAGGAATTTGCTGTCAAATAGGACAGTCCCTTTCCCTCCTCTTTTCCTGTCCCTGGCCACTGCAGGCCTCCATTTTTTTCTACAAGTTATCTATTTAGGTGAAGTGTCTATATAGATCATAGGTGGAGAAGCAAGGAGGAAGTCAAAGTTTCTGTGATAGCACTCACCATTACATATGGGGAAAAAAGAATTTCACAGAAGACTGAATAAAAAGCAGCACGAGCAGAAAGGAAAAGTGGGGGGGGGGAGCAGAAATCAAAACAAATGTGAGAAACAGAAAAAATTATAATATACTATATATATGCTGGATATGTTGTCCCTCCAACAACATGGTTCCCATCCATAAACTGATTTGTCGACTGGAGAGCCAAGGAGTGATCAGCAAGATTTGTTCAGCCTTTAATAGTCCCATATGGCCAGTGCGAAAGTGTGATGGTGGGTGGAGGCTAATAGAGGAATACTGTGGCCTGAACGAAGTCATGCTGCCATTGAGCGCTGCCGTACTGGACATGCTAGAGCTCTAATACGAACTGGAGTCAAAGGCAGCCAAGTGGTACGCCACAGCTGATATCGCTAACGCGTTTTTCTCAATCCCTTTGGCGGCAGAGTGCAGGCCACAGTTTGCTTTCACGTGGAGGGGTGTCCAGTACACCTGGAATCGACTGCCCCAGGGATGGAAGGACAGTCCTACCATTTGCCATGGACTGATCCAGACTGCACTGGAACAGGGTGAAGCCCCAGAGCACCTGCAATACATTGATGACATCATCATCTGGGGCAACACAGCAGAAGAAGTTTTTGAGAAAGGGAAGAAAATAATCCAAATCCTTTTGAAAGACGGTTTTGCCATCAAACGAGGTAAGGTCAAGGGACCTGCATGGGAGATCCATTTTTTAGGAATAAAATGGCAAGATGGGTGTCGTCAGATCCCAACGGATGTGATCAACAAAATAACAGCTATGTCTCCACCAACTAGCAAAATGGAAACACAAGCTTTCTTGGGTGTTGTGGGTTTTTGGAGAATGCATATTCCAAATTACAGTCTGATTGTAAGCCCTCTTTATCAAGTGACCCTTGAATTGAAGAAGAATGATTTTAAATGGGGCCCTGAGCAACGACAAGCCTTCGAGCAAATTAAACAGGAGATAGTTCATGCCGTAGCCCTCGGGCCAGTCCGGGCAGGACAAGATGTTAAAAATGTGCTCTACACCACAGCCGGGGAGAATGGCCCTCCCTGGAGCCTCTGTCAGAAAGCACCAGGGGAGACCCGAGGTCAACCCTTAGGGTTTTGGAGTCGGGGATACAGAGGATCCGAGGCTCACTATACTCCAACTGAAAAAGAGATTTTGGCAGCATATGAAGGAGTTCGAGCTGCCTCAGAAGTGGTTGGTAGTGAAGCACAGCTCCTCCTGGCACCCCGACTGCCGGTGCTGGGCTGGATGTTCAAAGGGAGGGTCCCCTCTACACATCATGCAACTGATGCTACGTGGAGTAAGTGGGTCGCACTTATCACACAGCGGGCTCGAATAGGAAACCCCAATCGCCCAGGAATCTTGGAAGTGATCATGGACTGATGATTCAAAGAAATCCAAACTTAAAAAATTTAAACTCAATAACATCAAAGTGTTATTAAGCAGACATCTTTATTGCAGCGTTGGACGCATGGGGGATATCTCCTCCTAACATGCGTGCGCTGAAACAAAAGTTCATCCTTTATATACCTTAAAGACATGAATATTCACACATTTTCCAAGAAATCTCCGCCTCCCTGCCTATCTACTACATTTACATAATGCTGGCATTGCAAAACTATGCTACGCATGCGCGGGGGTCTCGGGTGGTCGTCGGTGTTCCTTTGGGGAGTTAGCCCCCTACTCCTTTTTCCCTTTTACGGTCACGGGTCTCCTGAGGATAGTTTCTTCTCCTCGGATGTTTGCCCCTTCTGTTGTCCAGCCAAGCGGTTCCTTCTTATCATCCTTGTTAGAGCATTCCTGCCAGTCTGTCCCTACGCTCAAGGTTAAGATATCTTCTCTGTTCTCTTTAATCTCTCAGTCCTTGCTCTTAACTCTTCTTTGTTTTAATTTTCATGAGGCCTGCTTTCCTCCTGATTAACCGTTTACACCTGGTTACAATGTTAGCATTGAGGCAAATACAGCCTAAGGACTGTGAGAGTAGGCCGTTAAACATAATCACATAGTTATTAGGCTAAAGAATTCTATACTGAAGTCAAACTAATCATGTAATCAGTAACCTTCCATATATTAAGAAGTTTGCAAAACTTACAGTTGATTAGTGACACATGCTGAAACCTTATAATTGTTTTAGATCCTTGTTTCACTGGCCAGAAGGCAAAGATTTCAGGATTTTGCCAGAAGAGGAGTTGACGCATGCTGAAGAGGCTCCACCGTATAATAAACTACCAGAAAATGAAAAGCAATATGCCCTGTTCACTGATGGGTCCTGTCGTATTGTAGGCAAACATTGAAAGTGGAAAGCTGCTGTATGGAGTCCTATACAACGAGTCGCAGAAGCTGCCGAAGGACAAGGTGAATCGAGTCAGTCTGCAGAGGTGAAAGCCATCCAGCTGGCTCTAGAGATTGCCAAATGAGAAAAGTGGCCAGTACTCTGTCTCTGTGCTGACTCATAGATGGTGGCAACTGCCCTATGGGGGTGGCTACAGCAGTGAAAGGAGATCAATTGGCAGTGCAGGGGTAAACTCATCTGGGCTGCTGCATTGTTTCATTGCTGCCTGAGTTCAGAACCTTGTTGTGAAGGTACGTCACGTAAATGCTCACATGCCCAAGAGCCATGTCACTGAAGAACATTGAAACAATGAGCAGGTAGACCAGGTTGCCAGAGCAATGGCGGGACATTAAAACGTGGTGTAATGGAAACTAGCTGTTAGTTGCCAAGGGGAGCTGCTCCGGAGTCAGCCCAACCCACAGTGGAGCGGCAAATCTTGGCACACAGGGGTTTTCCTGAGGCAGGGAACACCAGGGCAGCGGAGAGACCTGCCAGAAGCTGGAAGCTCTCGTGGGAGACGCTGACGAGGCCTGGGCATTGCCAGAGCAACGGCGGCCCACACCCATGCCTATAAAAAGCAGCCTAGGGAGAGCTAGAGTCCATGAGTGCTGCCAACAGAGCGGGCAAACAGAGCATGGCGCGTCAGCCAGGGCGTGGCACAGCAGTTTGTGCGGCAGTTTGCACAGAAAGGTACGCAGGGAGGGCGTAGTCACCCTACCAGCTCAAGGGGTGAGTTCAGTTGGTGGTCATCACCGTCTCAGAAAGAGCTTAGCTATGGTATCCACCCAGCAGAAAGCCAAGTCCTCTGCACTCACCAGAATGGAAGTGGCAACCCAGACAGAGCTCCCACGGAAACATGCAGCCATCCAGGTCTCAGGCTGCAGAGGGTGCCAGAGCCTCTCACTGGTAACTGATGGCAGTAGCGAGAACAGCTGTGTGAGGTGTGACCAGGTGGATGATCTGCTCAGCCTGGTGGCAGAGCTACAAGAGGAGGTAGAAAGGTTAAGGAGCATCAGGGAGTCAGAGAAAGAGATGGACTTGAGGAATCATGCCCTGCCCTCCCTGAGACAGAAGCAGGAACAGCCACCAGAAAAAAGCCAAGATCAAGGGGGTCCTGTATCCTCCCCTGCCAGGCTGAAGGCAGTAGCTTAAAGGAAAGGAGCGTATGGAGGCAAGTCCATGCTCGGGGCGGCAGGCGAACCCCCTCCTTGCCCACCTCGCCTCCCCAGGTGCCTCTGTACAACAGGTATGAGGCTCTGGATGTGGAAGGACAGTCCATGGATGATGTGGAAGATGGTCCAGCTACACCGGAGGTGTTGCCAAGGTCAGAAAGGCCTACCCCCCTGCAACATGACCACCCCCATGAGGAAGAAAAGATGAGTTCTAGTTGTAGGCGACTCCCTTCTGAGGGGAACAGAGGGTCCAATATGCTGGACAGACCCTCCTCTTAGGGGAGTCTGCTGCCTCCCCGGGGCCCAGGTTATGGACATCACTAGGAAACTTCCTAGCCTGGTACAGCCCTCAGACTATTATCCACTAAGGAGGAAGGAAGGGCAGAGGCGTTGCCCCCTACATTAAGAAATGGATCGAGTGTGAAGAGCTGTCTCTGAAGAACAGCCACGAGCAGCTTGAAAGCTTATGGGAAAGAATCAGAGACCGAGGCAACAAAGGGAACCTTGTGGTTGGTGTCTACTACAGGCTGCCCGATCAAGAGGAGTCTACTGATGAAGCCTTCTTACTCCAGCTACAGGAAGCATTGCGCTCGCAGGCTCTCGTACTGCTGGGGAACTTCAACCACCCCGACATCTGCTAGAAGAGTGGCACGGTGATCTGTAGGCAATCCAGGAGACTTGTGGAATGCATGGAGGATAACTTCCTGTGCCAGGTAATAGACAGGACCCTGAATTTTAGGAAAGCAAACTTCCGGCTCTTCAAGGAGTTAGTCAGTGGGACCTGCGGGAGAAGGATGGACTTCACAACTCTATGAGAGTTATATTCCGAAGCCATTTATTGTCTTGTCTGACTCCAATATATATCATAATTTTCGCTTAGTCACTGCGCACACACTCATGATTGGTTACAGCTTGTTACACACATTATTGCAATTGGCTATGTACAAAATATCACGCGCTGTCCACGCGCCCCTCACACAGTCAGGATTCGCTGCTTGCAGGTGTTCCTGTTTTCCTCACTTCTTCTTAGTTGTTTATCACAGCTCCTTCTCCTCAAGGCCGAGCCATGCAGATATCCAGCTGTTTACCAGCTTCTCAGTGCCACAGCTCCTTCTCCTTAAGGTCGAGCCGTGCAGATCAACGCCACAGCTCCTTCTCCTTAAGGTCGAGCCATGCAGGGTGATCCCAACAGGGACCCCCTGGGAAACTGCCCTCGGGGACAAGGGAACAGAACAGAGATGGCAGATCTTTAAGGACGCTTTACATTGAGGGCAAGAACTCTCGATTGCCAGGTATAAGAAATAAGGAAAGGAAGGCAAGAGACTGGCATGGCTGAGTCAAGACCTGCTGGTGAAACTAAAGGGCAAGAAGGAAATGCACAGGCAGAGGAAGCAGGGACAGGTATCCTGGGAAGAGTACAGGGACGCTGCCGGATTGTGTAGGGATGGGGTTAGGAAGGCCAAGGTGTGGCTGAAGCTGAACTTGGCAAGGGATGCAAAGGATAATAAGAAGGGCTTCTACAGGTATGTCAGCCAGAAAAGGAAGGTCAAAGAAAGCATACCCCTCCTTGATGAGCAAGACTGGCAGGCTGGTAACAAGGGATGAAGAGAAGGCTGAGGTATTCAGTGACTTTGCCTCAGTCTTCAATGGAAATCTCTCTTCCCACACCTCTTGAGTGGATGGACTGCAAGACGGGGACTGGGGGAGCAAAGTCCCTCCCACTGTAAGGGAAGATCGGGTTTGGGACCACCTGAGGAACCTTAACATACACAAGTCTATGGGACCTGACGAGATCCATCCCAGAGTCCTGAGGGAAGTGGCTGATGTAGCTGCCAAGCCACTCTCCATGATATTTGAAAAGTCCTGGCAGTCAGGTGAAGTCCCTGGAGACTGGAAAAAGGGAAACATTGTACCCATTTTTAAAAACAGGAGAAAGGAGGTCCCTGGGAACTGCTGACCTGTCAGCCTGACCTCTGTGCCTGGGAAGATCATGGAACAGATCCTCCTAGAAGCTATGCTAAGTCACATGGAGGACAGGGAAGTGATTCGTGACAGCCAGCATGGCTTCACCAAGGACAAGTCCTGCCTGACCAACGTAGTGGCCTTCTATGATGGACCGACTATGTTGTCCCCAAAGTGGGATTGTATACCTGGTGTGCAACACTATATACACACAGAGTACAGGAATTTTATTTAAAGCATGTTTGTGCAGATATGGGTGCTAGGTGTTATTCCACAAAGCTAGCAAACCACAAAAAGGAATCACCACATATTTATCCCGTTACACAATTAGCAAAAACAATAGAGAACCCTCCCAAATTTACATTCATTGGCTAGTAATTACCACATTGCTTATTATTGGTTACACATATTTAAATTATCGCCTATGATCCTAGAAAGAGTGGGGGGGTAATTTGCATAGTCCCTCAAAGTCGGTGGTCGTGATCTCCCCCTAGTTACTGAGGATTCTGCAGATCTCATGACAGTTACATTTTTCAAAAGTGAAAGAACAACTCCGTCTTCATGGTTTACTGCTTAAGTACAACTACTTCATCTTCTTGACCACTAAATCTGAGTTCATCAATCTTTTTTAATTGTGTTGTCTCCTACTGACCTGCCCACCTAGAATCTTTCATTTGTCTCTGACATCGACTACATCAGTGGACAAGGGGAGAGCTATGGATATCATCTATCTGGACTTAGCAGATCCTCCTAGAAGCTATGCTAAGGCACATGGAGGCCAGGGAGGTGATTTGAGACAGCCAGCATGGCTTCACCAAGGACAAGTCCTGCCTGACCAACCTAGTGGCCTTCTATGATGGAGTGACCACGTCAGTGGACAAGGGAAGAGCTACCTTTGTCATCTATCTGGACTTCTGTAAGGCCTTTGACATGGTCCCCCACAACATCCTTCTCTCTAAATTGGAGAGAGATGGATTTGATGGTTGGATTGTTCGGTGGATAAGGAATTGGTTCGATGGTCACATCCAGAGGGTAATGGTCAATGGCTCAATGCCCAGATGGAGATTGGTGACAAGTGGTGTCCCTCAGGGGTCCGTATTGGGACCAGTACTGTTTAATATCTTCATCAATGCCATAGACAGTGGGATCGAGTGCACCCTCAGCAAGTTTGCAGATGACACCAAGCTGAGTGGTGCAGTTAACCTGCCTGAGGGATCGGATGCCATCCACAAGGACCTGGACAAGCTTGAGGAATGGGCCTGTGTGAATCTTCATGAGGACCCAGGGTCCTGCACCTGGGTCGGGGCAACCCCAGTTATCAGTACAGGCTGGGGGATGAAGGGATTGAGAGCAGCCCTGCCGAGAAGGACTTGGGGGTGCTGGTGGATGAAAAGCCGGACATGAGCTGGCAATGTGTGCTTGCAGCCCAGAAGGCCAACTGTATCCTGGGCTGCATCAAAAGAAGCGTGGCCAGCAGGTTGAGGGAGGTGATTCTGCCCCTCTCCTCCACTCTCATGAGACCCCACCTGGAGTACTGCCTCCAGCTGTGGAGCCCTCAGCGCAGGAGAGACATGGACCTGTTGGTGCAGGTCCAGAGGAGGGCCACAGAAATGATCAGAGGGATGGAACATCTCTCCTATGTGGACAGGCTGAGAGAGTTGGGGTTGTTCAGCCTGGAGAAGAGAAGGCTCCGGGGAGACCTTATTGTAGCCTTTTTTGCAGGGCCTGTTGCAATAGGACAAGGGGTAATGGTTTTAAACTAAAATAGGGTAGATTTAGACTCGATATAAGGAAGAAATTTTTCACAATGAGGGTGGTGAAACACTGGCACAGGTTGCCCAGAGAGCTGGTAGATTCCCCATCCCTGGAAACATTTGAGGTCAGGTTGGACGGGGCTCTGAGCAACCCGATCTAGTTGAGGATGTCCCTGCTTATTGCAGGGGGGTTGGACTAGCTGACCTTTAAAGGTCCCTTCCAACCCAAACTGTTCTATGATTCTCTGATTCTATGATTCATTAGCTGGATTTTAACTGGAAACCTGAGTATATTTGGTCTTGGTGGAAATTTTGGAAATTTTTTTTTTTTTTTTGAGTGGTTGTGGAGGGTTGACCCTGGATGGATGCCAGGTGCCCACCAAAGCCACTCTATCACTCCCCCTCCTGAGCTGTACAGGGGAGAGAAAATATAACAAAAGTTTCGTGGGTTGAGGTAAGGACAGGGAGAGGTCACTCAGCATTTACCGTCATGGGGAAAACAGACTTGACTTGGGGAAATAATCATTTATTACCAGTCAAATCATATTAGGGTAATGAGAAATAATACCGAATCTTAAAAACACTTTCCCCTCACCCCTCCCTTCTTCCCGGGCTCAACTTCACTCCCGATTTTCTACCACCTCCCCCCAAGTGGCAGCTCGGGGGGACAGGGAATGGGGGTTGTGGTCAGTTCATCACACGTTGTTTCTGCCGCTCCTTCCTCCTCAGGGGGAGGACCCCTCACACTCTTCCCCTGCTCCAGCGTGGGGTCCCTCCCACGGGACACGGTCCTCCACGAACTTCTCCTACCTGAGTCCTTTCCACAGTCTCCAGTTCTTCACAAACTGCTCCAGCATGTATTCTTTCCACGGGGTGCAGTCCTTCAGGAACAGACTGCTCCGGCGTGGGCTCCTCTCTCTCCACAGGTCCAGAAATCCTGCCAGGAGCCTGCTCCAGCATGGGCTTCACATGGGGTCACAGGCTCCTTCTGGCACATCCACCTGCTCTGTCATGGGGTCCTCCATGGGCTGCAGGGGGATAACCTGCTTCACCATGGTCTTCACCATGGGCTGACAAGGAATCTCTGCTCCGGCTCCTGGAGCACCTCCTCTCCCCTCCTGCTTCACTGACCTTGGTGTCTGCAGAGTTGTTTCTCTTACATTTTCTCACTCCTCTCTCTAGCTGCAATTGCTTTTGTGCAGTTTTTTTCGCTTTCTTAAATATGTCATCACAGAGGCGCTACGACTGTCACTGATTGGCTTGGCCTTGGCTAGCAGCGGGTCCATCTTGGAGCCAGCTGGCATCGGGGAAGCTTCTAGCAGCTTCTCACAGAAGCCACCCCTGTAGTCCCTTACTACCAAAATCTTGCCACACATACCCGATATATCAGTTGATAATCATACACAAATATGAAGGAGTGACCTGACAAAAAGAGCGGTTATAGTGTATGGACAGAACTGTTCTCAGAAGAAAATATGGGGAGCAATTGATTTTTTTTCAATTTTATTTTAATCCTTCATGATTAAAAAAAACCCTCAAAATTTGTACCTTTGGATCCATGGTAATTTACTTGCTGCGTTCTAGCAGCAAGGCAGGAAACCACCTCTGTCCTTTTGGACTTGGAAAAAATGCATGCTAATATAATCTGTATTGCCTTTAGCATTTTGCCAGATACAGAACTTGGCATTCTCAGTTTAACAACTGCAAAAGTTCCTCCCAATTTTCAAGTTTTATTTGCTGAATTCACAGAACACAAGTAATTGGGTCACTGTTGAAAAACTTCAGAAGAAATGTTGGAGGCAATAGATGTTTATAGCATACAATGTTGCTTGCTTTTATTTGACATCTTTAAAAGGAACAGGAAAATGTATTCTGTAGTAGTGAACTGGGCATCAAGAAAACATTTGTTTTGTCCTTATGATGACTAATACCTTTTTGGAGATGTATGGAAAGCTAA
Source organism: Phaethon aethereus (assembly GCF_964289735.1). Lineage (NCBI taxonomy): Eukaryota > Metazoa > Chordata > Aves > Phaethontiformes > Phaethontidae > Phaethon > Phaethon aethereus. Next base: position 37,192,878 of record NC_138581.1, on the reverse strand, counting down.
ATTGATAAAAGATTCAACAGAATAAAATTTTATTAGTGGATGATACTTAATGTTACATTAACACAGTTTTTAGGTATGTTAGCTATTTCCAGTTAAACTGTCCTTTGCTATGTGATTCAACAATAATAGCTGGATGTCTTGTATGATGGAATAAAGTAATTTCTATGCACACTGAAGCTCATGTATCACTGGATCTGATATAATTAATCTTATTTTTCTACAAGCACAATAAATGTGACTGTGTGTGAAATAGAATCTGCATTTGTGTGCAACATTTTACTTAAAAAAAAAAAATCTTCCAAAAAGGAGGAAAATCACAGAATCACAGAATGGTAGGGGTTGGAAGGGACCTCTGAAGATCATCTGGTCCAACCCCCCTGCCAAGGCAGGATCACCTAGGGCAGGTTGCACAGGAAAGCGTCCAGTCAGGTTTTGAAGGTCTCCAGAGAAGGAGACTCCACAACCTCTCTGGGCAGCCTGTTCCAGCGCTCCGTCACCCTCACAGTAAAGAAGTTTTTCCTCATGTTGAGGTGGAACTTCCTCTGCTGCAGTTTATGCCCATTGCCCCTCATCCTATCACTGGGCACTACTGAAAAGAGACTGGCTCCATCCTCCTGGCAGCCACCCTGCAGATATTTATAGACATTTATAAGGTCCCCTCTCGGCCTTCTCTTCTCCAGACTAAACAGCCCCAGGTCTCTCAGCCTTTCCTCATACGAGAGATGTTCCAGTCCCTTAATCATCCTCGTAGCCCTCCGTTGGACTCTCTCCAAAAGTTCCCTGTCTCTCTTGAACTGGGGAGCCCAGAACTGGACACAATACTCCAGATGAGGCCTCACCAGCGCAGAGTAGAGAGGGATGATAATCTCTCTCGACCTGCTGGTCACACTCTTCTTAATGCACCCCAGGATACCATTGGCCCTCTTGGCCACCAGGGCACATTGCTGTCCCATAGATAACTTACTGTCTACCAGGGCTCCAAGGTCCTTCTCCATGGAGCTGCTTTCCAGCAGGTCAACCCCTAACCTGTACTGGTGCATGGGGTTTTTCCTCCTCAGGTGCAGAACTCTACACTTGTCCTTGTTAAATTTCATGAGGTTCCCCTCCGCCCAACTCTCCAGTCGGTCCAGATCCCGTTGAATGGCAGCACAGACTCCCGGTGTATCAGCCACTCCTCCCAGTTTTGTATCATCAGCAAACTTGCTGAGGGTACATTCCAACCCTTCATCGAGGTCATTGATGAAGATGTTGAACAAAACTGGACCCAGTACTGATCCCTGGGGAACACCACTAGCTACAGGCCTCCAGCTGGACTCTGCGCCGCTGACCACAACCCTCTGAGCTCTGTTGCTTAGCCAGTTCTCGATCCATCTCACAGTCCACTTGTCCAACCCATACTTCCTGAGCTTCACTATGAGGATGTTATGGGAGACAGTGTCAAAAGCCTTACTGAAGTCAAGGTAAACCACATCCACTGCTCTCCTTTCATCTACCCAGCTAGTCACTCCATCATAGAAGGCTATCAGGTTGGTCAAGCACGATCTCCCCATGGTGAATCCATGCTGGCTACTCCGGAGAACTTTCTTTTCATCCATGTGCCTAGAGATGACCTCCAGAGGGAGCTGTTCCATCACCTCCCCAGGGATGGAGGTGAGGCTGACCGGTCTATAATTTCCCAGGTCTTCCGTCTTGCCCTTTTTGAAGACTGGGGTGACATTGGCTTTCCTCCAGTCCTCAGGCACCTCTCCTGTTCTCCATGATTTTTCAGAAATGATGGAGAGAGGTGTTGCAACAACATCAGCCAGCTCCCTCAGCACTCGCGGGTGCATCCCATCAGGGCCCATGGATTTGTGAGCGTTCAGTTCAGCCAAATGATCTCTAACCCAAACCTCATCGACCAGTGGAGAGTCTTCCTCCCTCCAGGCTTTTTTGCTTACCTCCAGGGTCTGGGGATTCCTGAGGAGTAGTTTTAGCAGTAAAGACTGAAGTGAAAAAGGCATTCAGGAACTCTGCCTTCTCTGCCTCCTCTGTCACCAGGGCTCCCACTTCATTCACCAAAGGTCCCACATTTTCCCTAGTCTTCCTTTTACCACTGATATACTTGAAGAAGTCCTTCTTGTTGTCTTTTACTTCCTTCGCCAGATTTAGTTCCAAGAGGGCCTTGGCCTTCCTTGTTGCATCCCTGCATATCCTGACAACATTCCTATAGTCCTCCCAAGCGACCAGTCCCTTTTTCCACCTATTGTAAACTCCTTTCTTCCATACAAGTTTTTCCAACAGTTCCTTGCTCATCCATGGGAGTCTCCTGCCTCCTCTACTTGATTTCTTACTTAAAGGAATGCACCGATCTTGAGCTTTGAGGAAGTGGTGCTGGAATATTAACCAACTCTCTTGGGCTCCCCTACCTTCTAGACTCCTAGCCCACAGGATACCTCCAAGTAGGTCTTTGAAGAGGACAAAGTTAGCCCTCCTGAAGTCCAGGGTCGCAATCTTACTTATCGCCCTGCTTCTTCCTCGTACGATACTGAACTCCACCATGTCGTGATCACTTCAGCCAAGGCTACCCCCAACCTTTACGTCCCCAACCAGTCCTTCCTTGTTTGTTAATACAAGGTCCAGCAGCACGCCTCTCCTTGTTGGCTCAGCCCACATATTGTGCAGCCCACACAATCTTCCTGTCATGAAACGTATTACCTGGAGGGAGCCGTCTCTATGGAGCATGTCTGTGCCATGAAATTGCTCATGCTTGTTTTGGATTGGTCACTGGTGCTCGTCATTGGACTGAAGAATGGATAAATGAAGGGTTTGCCACTTTTTTAGAAGATATATTTTGGGCCAGGGCATGACAGTTAAGATGACGATACATCGCCTCTCAATTGAATCATTTGGCAATCAAAATTCTATAGTTTGCTGTCAATTAGATATAAATTAAACCTCCTGTGTTATGAAGCTAAGTCTTTAGGAGGATGAGGTGATTCGTGGTGCAGGAGCAGATATGCACACTGCAGCCCATGGAAGAGGTCACGGTGGAGCAGTTAGATATTTCCTGAAGGAACTGCAGCCTGTGGAGAGCCCACGCTGCAGCAGATATTTCCTGAAGGAACTGCAGTGTGTGGAAGAGACCATGCTGTAGCAGATTTTTTTTCCTGAAGGACTGCAGCCCATGGAGAGCACCCACTCTGGAGCAGGGGAAAAGTGTGAGGAGGAAGGAGTGTCAGAGAGGAACTGTTATGAACTGACCATAACCCCCCATTCCCCATCCCCCTTAGTGCTGCTCTGAAGGGAGGAGGTAGAGGACTTGGGAATGAAGGAGTGAAGTTGAGCCTGTGAAAAAGGGGTGGGGGGAAGGTGTTTTAATTTTATCTTTGTTTCTCACCATCCTACTCTATTTTAATTGGCAATAAATTAAATTAATTCTCCCCAAGTTGAGTCTGTTTTGTCCGTGACAGTAATTGGTAAGTGATCTCCCTGTCTTTATTTCAACCCACAAGCTTTTCTATCTTATTTTCTCCCCCTGTCCTGCTGAGCAGGGACAGTAAGTGAGCAGCTAGATGGGCATCTGGCTGCTGGACAAGGTTAACCCACCACAGCATAGGATATACCTGTGGTCAGTTCAGGTCAGCTGTACTGGCTGTGTCCCCTCCCAAACCGTTGCCCACCCCTAGCCTACTTCCTGGGGCTGTGGAGTGAGAAACAGAGAAGGCCTTGACACTGTGCAAGCACTACCCGCAATAGTTAAAACATTGGTGTGTTATCAATACTGTTTTCATCATCAGTCTAAAACACGGCACCATACAGGCTGCTATGAAGAAAATTAACTCCATCCCAGATAGACCCAGTACCATCTCCACCCCTTATTCCATACCATTTACGTCATGCCCAGGTCCTACAGTATTCAATCCATCCTCATCAACCATCACCCCTTTGCCATTCCTTTGATACATACACAGATATCATCCCCTTAGTCTATGGGCCATCCCCATTTGAATGTCCATTCAGTTCATTTTGTCCATGACTTGGGCTCCATCTGTTACAGTGAATATCTGGGTTAAGAGAGATGACGTGTTATGTTGGAGTACTGGTCACCAAAACCAGCTCAGCTGGATTTCTGCTGCACTTGCCTGGTTCCATTAGTTCAGGTGGCTCCTGCTGTGGCTTAGAACTGTGGCATCATACAACTGTGGCATCATACACCTCAAATCATGGGTTATTTTCCCCCAAGGTTAAATCCCCTTGAGGTACACATCGGATTTCCTCATCCTTCTGCGTTATCCACCAAGTGTACCTACATCCTTGTGTGAAAGTAATCCCACAAATGGGTTTCCTTTTCCTGAGGAAGGAGTAACCCACACTGCCTTTCCCAGCCAGTTCCCTACTTGCACTATGGGGACCTTATCTCCTTCCACAGTATATAGGGGCAGGACCAGGTCAGTTAGCAGATCCTCTAGTATTAACCAGCCAATTGGCTTCTGCTAAATCTGCATCCCAGTGCTTGAATGTCCCAGCACCTGTCACTCAGTATAGTCTTTAACAGTCCACTATATTGTCCAATCTTCCTGGAGGCTGGTGTGTGATAGGAGATTTGATACAGCCAATCAGTGCCATGTTTCTTGGCCCAGGTGTCTATGAGCTTTTTTCAGAAATGTGTCCTATTGTCTGATTCAATTCTTTCTGGGGTGATGTGCCACCATATAACTTGTTTTTCAAGGCCTGGATTGGTGTTTCAGGCAATGATATCAGTTACAGGGTATGTTTCCCTTCATCAGGATGAGAAGGAAGATCAGCCCTTCTACTGTGTCTGGGGATATGCTCAACAGCAACTGGAGCAGTAATCTTCCCAGATGGACCGACCCTTTTTGGCTGCTGTTTCTCCTTGCAATTCACATACATGAGCTTCTAGGTTTGACATAAGCACAGTCCCACTTCCTCCTATCCTTATGGTCACACAGATAGAACCACAGGGTAGTGCACGATGTGTGCCCACAGTCCCTTGAACAGAGTAAGGTTGACTCGGTACAGCACTCTTGATAGCTGAGATGCCAGCTGGTAGGGGCGAGGAGGAAAAGGTTTTCTTCAAGTTGTTGGGACAGTTTATCCACAGCCAAGATGCAGGTCCATAGGGTCAAAGAGGAAGAGAGATTCTCTTTGAATCATCGAAGCTTGTTGGACAGTTTATCCACAGTCAGTGCCTAAATGTCTGTGCAGTCCATTATCACCGGGGTGCTGGTGTACAACATTGATGTGTTCCATACAAACTTCCAACACATGGACCATGTGCGCTGGACTTCATCCAGATCTTTGGAGGCCTGGTTGTTCTCCAGGTTGTTGTAGACCACCTCCACCACTGCTAAGTCCCTCAGATACTGGATACCTTCCTCAGTGGTGGTCCACTTGCCTTGGCAGTTGTCACGACCTAAAGGGTTACCTGGCCTGTGGGAGGGTAGAGATCACAACCATCAGTTTATAGGATTCTGTAATACACAAGGACACAGAGGCTTTTATCCTCTAAATTTCTCTACTTTATTACAGATTACCACAAATACCACACAAACCACCATTAGCAAGTATACCTATGATTAATCAAAGTGAATATATATCTATATATCAAGCTATTAAAAATTGCAAGCTATTACAAATCAATCAACAATAATATAGTATCAATCAATAGTACTGCAGCAGTTAATAATGGCAGCAACCAATCATATAGCAACAACCAAGTAGGTATATACTATTACAGGTTACTACAAACTTATTAGTGAAGCAGCTTATCAACACTATAACAGCAGATATAGTTATGATAGATTACTTACTTACTTATATGGATATATAATACCCATATCAAGTGAATCTGATTTCAGAAGGGGCCAAACCATCCCAGAGGGGAAGACAAACCGACCCCAGAGGCAGACCCAACCATTCCAAAGGTGGGAGGACAAACTGAACCAACCCAAAAAGTGGGCCCAAAGGGGAACCGATAAGATAACAGACAGAGTCTGACTTCAAAGATGATCCGTGTCACGGAGTTTGGAGTCAGCCAGATGCTCCTGGTGAGAGTCAAAGATCTCATAGAAAGTTCATGAGGAATTCATCCTTTTTAGGAAAGCAGCACGGGAAGTTCTCAGAGAGAGAGGTTCCATTTTGGATAAAAATTGAGTCCTTTTTATATCATAGAGACATAAGAGGACATGGGACACCACCACTTCGAGCAGCCAATAGATGGGGTTAATTTCTATTTTTCACCTGGAACAGCCAATAGATGATGATGTTTTCTGTTCTGTCAGACCATTTTTTATTTTTCCAGGCTGTTTTCCACCTTTTCAGATTATAAGTTGCCATTACAGTTGCTTGATTTAGAACTTATCAATGGTATCTCAGGATGTCTCTGGTTTCTAGGTATCCAGGTGTACTTCAAAGATGTCAGCTGCACTTTTCAAGGATGCTTCTGGTTCACAGGCCTAGTTCCTAGGCTCGCAGTTCCCAGGCTGGCAGGCAATTTCTTCTGTTCAGTAATTTTCCCTTTCTAACCAGGTTGTGTTTATGGTTGCTCACATCAGTAGTTTACAAGATCTTCCTTGAGGGGATACCTTGCCTTCACACTCAACAGGAACGGCCTCCAGAAGTTGTGGATTGCTGCCCCTCTTCCACTTCCTTTGTTGATTCCCCAGTCCCTTGCTGGAGAATCCAGCTGCTGGGTCTCTTTACCTTCTAATTCCTGATTGTGGGCCCCAGTATCCCAGCATCAGAGCAACCAGGTTTCTTTTTTTGCTTACCTGGATGATGGCTGTAATCTTTCTGCATATCTCTCAGCTTGCTCAGGGACAGGGACTGAGTGGTTTCCGACTCTTATTATTTCTGTCTCTTCCCTCTCCTGTTCTTGTGGCTGCTCTGCTGCAGAACAGGCTGCCTCTTCTTATTCTTCCTCCTGCTCCCCCTCAGGAGGAGCTTCTTCCTCTCTTACTAACCGGGTTGACCTCTGCTTCCATTGTTTCTTCTTGACTATAGGAGCAAATATTATAGTCAAGAGTTGGGTCTCTGGCATGGTCACAGTGTCCATTTGTATGTCCACACATCCAGAGACCCTCTCACCTCTTTGAGAGTGCTGGACAGAGGCTTGGTAGGCGTAAGTCAGGCCTCAACACCATGCTGGAAGTTGTGTCTCTGCTATAGGCAAGGTGTAATTGTTAATTGTCTCCACGGGATGGTTCTCAGAGTACCGGGATGGCAGAAGAGAGGGAGCATGCCATGGAACAGGTGCAGGAACAAATAAAACGATATCAAGAACAAACAAGTCAACATCGTGACGAGCAACAGGAAGTAACAACCTGCCAAGTAACAGCTAAGCAGGTATAACAACTGTAAATTCAGTCTAGTACATTCTGATCAAATCTATCATTATCTCAAATCCCTTCAAGCTCCTCTGAGCCCCAGGTTGGACACCACAAAGGACTGTGATGGGTTGACCCCGTCCAGCAACTAAGCACCCACCAACCACTTGCTCACTCCCTCACCAGCAGGATGGGGGAGAGAATCAGAAGAGCAAAAGCAAGAAAAACTCATGGGTCAAGATAAAAACAGTTTAATAAGAGAAAGAAAAACAAAAGAAAAAAAAACCCCAAGTGATGTAAAGGCAGTTACTCACCATCACCTCTCACAAGCAGACCAATGCCCAGCTGGTCTCCAAGCAATGGCTACTTTGGAAAGACTACCCTCCCCCGCTCAGTTTTAATTGCTGAGCATGAAGTTATATGGCACAGAATATTCCTTTGGTCAGTTCAGGTCACCTGTCTCAACTGTGTCTCCTACCAGCCTCTTGCCCACCCCCAGGTCCTAAATATAGTGCTTAAAAGGTAAAAAATGGCTTAGCACTCTTGGCAAAACTGTAATAAGAAGCCATTACACAGACACAAAAAAGGAAGAATGCTTTCTGCAAAGCAGAACAAGATATAAAAGGAATCTGATCACTGGAATTAGCTCATGAGAAGTGTGGGTGATGTGGATTGAAGAATCCCTGCAGTGCTGTGGCCTGTGTTGCCCGTATTCCATAGATTTGTGAGAAAAGATTATTGGTTTCTGACACCGGCAATTTGTACTGAGTCTGGTTGGGATGGAGTTCATTTTCTTCACAGCAGCTCTTATGGTGCTGTATTTTAGATTTGTGACCAAAACAGTGTTGATAACACAACAACGTTTTAGATATTGCTGAACAGTGCTTGCAGTGTCAAGCCCTTCTCTGTTTCTCACTCTGCTCCCCCAGGAAGTAGGCTGGGGGTGGGCAAGAGGTGTGGAAGGAACACAGTCAGGACAGCTGACCCAAATTGATCAAAGGGATATTCCATGCAATATAACATTATGCTCAGCAATAAAATTGGGGTGGAGTTTTTCCAAAGGAGCCATTGCTTGGAGACCAGTGTGGTGTGACCAGGTGAAAGACCTGCTCAGCCTGGTGGCAGAGCTGAAAGAGGAAGTGGAGAGGCTGAGGAGTATCAGAGACTGTGAGAGGGAGATAGATTGGTGGAGCCACACCCGGCCATCCCTGAGGCAGAGGCAGCCGGTGGAGGCTCCACAAGCAGCAGGGGATCCCCTGCTCTCTTGCTGCTGGGCAGAAGGAGAGGACCTAAGAGACAAGGGAGAATGGAAACAGGTCCCTGCTCAGGGTGGCAGGCGAATCCCCTCCCGGCCTCCCTCACCGTCCCAGCTGCCCTTACACAACAGATATGGGGGTCTGGAACCTGAGGGCCAGGCAAATGAGGACTTTGATGAAAGTCCATCCAGGGGGTTGCCTAGGGTGAGTCAGCCAGCCCCATGCATTACAACTACCTCTGTTAAGAAAAAAAGGAGGGTAACTGTCATAGGTGACTCCCTTCTGAGGGGAACAGGGGGCCCAATATGCTGACCAGGCACAACCCACAGGGAAGTCTGCTGCCTCCCTGGGGCCCGGGTGAGAGATGTTACTAGGAAACTCCCTGGTCTGGTTCAGCCCACTGATTATTACGTGCTGTTGGTTATGCAGGTTGGCAGCGACGAGGTTGCGCAAAGAAGTCTAAAAGCGATTAAAAGGGACTTGAGAGCGCTGGGGCGACTGGTTGATGGAGCGGGAGCACAGGTAGTGTTTTCATCAATCCCTTCAGTGGCAGGGAGGAACACTGAAAGGAACAGGGAAACACACATGATTAACACGTGCCTCAGAGGCTGGTGCCGTTGGCAGAATTTTAGGTTTTTTGACCATGGGGCGGTTTACATGGCACCGGGCCTCCTGGCAGCAAATGGAGTTCAACTATCTACAAGGGGGAAAAGGATTCTTGCTTATGAGTTGGCGGGGCGCATCGAGAGGGCTTTAAACTAGATTCGAAGGGGGAAGGGGATAAAACCAGGCTCACTAGAGATGAGCCTAGGGGCAGCATGCTGATGTTGGGGGCGAAATCGATAGCCCAGCTCAGGTGCATCTACACCAATGCACGCAGCACGGGCAGCAAAGAGGAGGAGCTGGAAGCCATTGAGCAGGAGGACAGCTAAGCCCTTCAGAAGGGATAGGTGTCCTGGTTTCAGCCAGGATAGAGCTGGTTTTCTTCACAGAAGCTAGTGTGAGGCTATGTTTTGGATTTGGGATGAGAAACTGTTGATAATGATGTGCTGATGTTTTGGGTAGTTGCTAAGCAGTCAAGGACAGTCCAGCTTCTCGTGCTGCCCTGCTAGCGAGCAGGCTGGGGGTGCACGGGGAGCTGGGAGGGGACACAGCCGGGACAGCTGACCCAGACTGGCCAAAGAGATACTCCCTACCATACGACGTCATGCCCAGTACATAAACTGGAGTTGGCCGGGGGGTGGAAATTGCTGCTTGGGGACGGGCTATCGATCACTGGGTGGTGAGCAATCGCTGTATTGGGCATCACTTGTTCTTGTACATTCCTTTGTTGGTATTATCATTGTTGTTCCTTTCTCTCTTTCTGTCCTATTAAACCGTGTTTATCTCAACCCATGAGGGTTTTTTTTCTAATTCTCTCCCCCGTCCCACTGGGGGAGGGGGAGTGAGTGAGCGGCTGCGTGGTGCTTAGTTGCCAGCTGGGGCTAAACCACAACAGTCCTTTTTGGCGTCCAACGTGGGGCTCGAGGCTTGAGATAATAACGGTCGCAGGTCACAATATAAGTTTATTTGATTTGCATCATGCTCTCGTCTTTGCCGTACATGTTAAGGATCGGTGTTGGTTTCTGCGGGCTGCTGTACTCTGTGACGATTAGTAATGTCTCGCCTGTGAGTTTTGTTTTTAGAACACTGACCTTGAGCTTAATGTGGTATCATCTGAGCTCTGTACTAAAGCCATTACTGTATTTTGGCTACAGTCTTGTGGAGACAATTAGCAATTATACTTCTGCCTCTGATAGGATTTTTATGGAGGAAATGCAGAATGGTACATTTGCTACCCTATATCATAACGTTTCCTCCTTCATCACAATAATTTTTCAGTATTTTGAACACCCTTGGGTAGTTAAAATACCTCTATTGCTACTTCTGGGGAACACTGTTTCGGTTTTGTCTAAGGTTAGCAAGCAATTTAAGAATATCACCCAGAGATCTGCCCCAAGGCTGGATAGTTATGAATGGCAGGGTGTGTGGAACAGCATGGGCAAAAGCCTAGGGCGGTGGGCACCTCCGGTGTTTTGGAACTTCACTCCCGAACAAGTGCAGAATCCTGATAAACTAGCAGAATATTTGGAAGAAGTATGCTGTCAGCCTGGCAGTTCCAAGGAGACACAAATCATTGCAGTGTGCTGGGGCCTGGCCCATGCCCACCGAGCTCTATTTAACACTATGCAAAGGGGAGAGAGGCTCTCTGGATCTGATGACAATGTGACGGGCACTGTGACTACTCCAACCCCTGTGGCAGGCACTGTGACTGCTCCAACCCCTGTGGCGGGCACTGCCACTACTCCAACACCCGCAGCGGGCACTGTAGCTACCCAGACTGTTGCAGCTCAACCAGAGAACCAGCCCATCCCTGTATCAGTTGCCCCTGTACAAAAGAAGAAATCTTGGAAGCGGAAGTCAGCTCGTTTAGTAAGGGACGAGGAAGATTCTTCTACGAAAGGAGCCAGAGGAAGAGAGTGAGGAGGCAGAGTGCTCTGAAGCAGGGCCATCACGAGGACGGAAGAGGGAAGAGAGCGAGACATCGCTTGAAGAGGAGGAAGAGGAAGAACTCATAAAAGAGACGGTAACTACCCGATCTCTATCCCTGAGTGAATTGCGAGATATGCGAAAGGATTTCAGCCGTCGTCCAGGTGAGCACATTGTCACCTGGCTGCTCCGATGCTGGGATAATGGGGCCAGTAGCCTGGAATTAGAGGGTAGGGAAGCCAAGCAGCTGGGATCCCTTTCTAGGGAAGGGGGCATTGACAAAGCAATTGGAAAAGGTGCATGAGTCCTCAGCCTCTGGAGACGACTCCTGTCGGGTGTGAAGGAAAGGTATCCCTTCAAGGAAGATGTTCTATGTCACCCAGGCAAGTGGACCACCATGGAGAAAGGTATCCAGTACCTGAGGGCGCTAGCTGTGCTGGAAGTGATTTATGGTGACTTGGACAATGGACAATCATCCAAAGATCCAGATGAAGTCAATTGCACGCGACCTATGTGGCGGAAGTTTGTACGGAGCGCACCATCATCATATGCCAACTCATTAGCAGTAATGGCCTGGAAAGACGGAGAGGGACCAACGGTGCATGAATTGGCTGGCCAACTCCAGCAATACAGAGAAAGTCTCTCTTCTTCCCTATGGGCCTGAGTGTCTGCTGTAGAGAAACTGTCCCAGGAATTCCGGCAATTCAAAGAGGATATGCCCCACCCTCCACCCATACGGACCAGTGTCTCAGCCATTACGAGTAAGCGCTCTTCTGCTCAAGAGAGAAGATATAGAGGATATACACCGCGAGCCACCCTGTGGTTTCAATTGCATGTCTATGGAGAGGACATGAGGAGGTGGGATGGAAAACCTACCTCGACCCTAGAGGCACGAGGCACGAGCTGCAAGGAAAAACAATTACAAAGGGGGGTTCAGGTTCCTCCAGAAAAATCATCGCTCCGCTTTCCAGTGGGCAGTTTCCCAGAAAGAATAGAAGAGCTGATCTCACCTCTGGTCCTCTTGAAGGGAGTTCTGATTCATATTTACAAGAAGTGGGTAACGAGTACTATGACCAGGGCTAGAGGGGCCCTGCCTCCAGCCAGGCGGAGCAGAGGGACAACAGAGTTTATTGGACTGTGTGGATTAGATGGCCGGGCACATCAGACCCACAGGAATATAAGGCTTTAGTGGACACTGGTGCACAATGTACCTTAATGCCATCAAGGCATATAGGGGCAGAACCCATCTGTTTTTCCGGAGTGACAGGGGGATCCCAACAGCTGACTGTACTTGAGGCTGAAGTGAGCCTAACTGGGAAGGAGTGGCAGAAGCACCCCATTGTGACTGGCCCAGAGGCTCCGTGCATCCTGGGCATAGACTACCTCAGGAGAGGATATGTCAAGGACCCAAAAGGGTACCGGTGGGCTTTTGGTATAGCTGCCTTGGAGATGGAGGAAATTAAACAGCTGTCCGCCTTGCCTGGTCTCTCAGAGGACCCTTCTATGGTGAGGTTGCTGAGGGTTGAAGAACAACAGGTGCCGATTGCTACCACAACAGTGCACCGGCGGCAATATCGCACCAACAGAGACTCTCTGATCCCCATCCATGAGCTGATTCGTCGGCTGGAGAGCCAAGGAGTGATCAGCAAGACTCGCTCACCCTTTAACAGCCCCATATGGCCAGTGCGAAAGTCTAATGGAGAGTGGAGACTGACGGTAGACTATCGTGGCCTGAATGAAGTCACGCCGCCACTGAGCGCTGCCGTGCCGGACATGCTAGAACTTCAATATGAACTGGAGTCAAAGGCAGCCAAGTGGTACGCCACCATTGATATGGCTAACGTGTTTTTCTCAATCCCTTTGGCGGCAGAGTGCAGGCCACAGTTTGCTTTCACTTGGAGGGGTGTCCAATACACCTGGAATCGACTTCCCCAGGGGTGGAAACACAGCCCTACCATTTGCCATGGGCTGATCCAGACTGCACTGGAACCGGGTGAAGCTCCAGAGCATCTGCAATACATTGATGACATCATCGAATGGGGCAACACAGCAGAAGAAGTTTTCGAGAAAGGGAAGAAAATAACTCAAATCCTTCTGAAAGCTGCTTTTGCTATAAAACAAAGTAAGGTCAAGGGCCCTGCACAAGAGATCCAGTTTTTAGGAATAAAATGGCAAGATGGACGTCGACAGATCCCAACGGATGTGATCAACAAAATAACAGCTATGTCTCCACCAACTAACAAAAAAGAAACACAAGCATTTCTGGGTGTTGTGGGTTTCTGGAGAATGCATATTCCAAATTACAGTCTGATTGTAAGCCCTCTTTATCAAGTGACCCGGAAGAAGAATGATTTTAAATGGGGCCCTGAGCAACGGGAAGCCTTCGAGCAAATTAAACAGGAGATAGTTCATGCCGTAGCCCTCGGGCCAGTCCGGGCAGGACAAGATGTTAAAAATGTTTTCTATACCACAGCCGGGGAGAATGGCCCTACCTGGAGTCTCTGGCAGAAGGCACCAGGAGAGACTCGAGGTCGACCTCTCGGGTTTTGGAGTCGAGGATATAGGGGATCTGAGTCCCGCTATACTCCAACTGAAAAGGAGATATTGGCGGCATACGAAGGAGTTCGAGCTGCCTCAGAAGTGGTTGGTACTGAAGCACAGCTCCTACTGGCACCCCGACTGCCGGTGCTGGGCTGGATGTTCAAAGGGAGGGTCCCCTCTACACATCATGCGACTGATGCTACGTGGAGTAAGTGGGTCGCCCTTATTACACAGCGGGCTCGAATAGGAAACCTTAATCGCCCGGGAATCTTGGAAGTGATCATGGACTGGCCAGAAGGCAAAGATTTTGGAATATCACCAGAAGAGGAGGTGGCGCGTGCTGAAGAGGCTCCACCAGAGAACGAAAGGCAATATGCCCTGTTTACTGATGGGTCCTGTCGTATTGTAGGCAAACATCGAAGGTGGAAAGCTGCTGTATGGAGCCCTATACGACGAGTTGCAGAAGTGGCTGAAGGACAAGGTGAATCAAGTCAGTTTGCGGAGGTGAAAGCCATCCAGCTGGCTTTAGATATTGCTGAACGAGAAAAATGGCCAATACTCTATCTTTATACTGACTCATGGATGGTGGCAAATGCTCTATGGGGGTGGCTACAGCAATGGAAACAGAGCAACTGGCAACGCAGAGGCAAGCCCATCTGGGCTGCTGAATTGTGGCAAGATATTGCTGCCCGACTAGAGAATCTGGTCATAAAAGTACGTCACGTAGATGTGTTGGGATCACCCTGCACGGCTCGACTTTAAGGAGAAGGAGCTGTGGTGTTGATCTGCACGACTCGACCTTAAGGAGAAGGAGCTGTGGCATTGAGAAGCTGGTAAACAGCTGGATATCTGCACGGCTCGGCCTTGAGGAGAAGGAGCTGTGGAAAACACCTAAGAAGAAGCGAGGAAAACAGGAACACCTGCAAGCAGCGAATCCTGACTGTGTGAGAGGCGCGTGGACAGCGTGTGATATTTTGTATATAGCCAATTGCAATAATGCGTGTAACAAGCTGTAACCAATCATGAGTGTGTGCGCAGTGACTAAACAAAGATTATGATATATATTGGAGTCAGACAAGACAATAAACGGCTTCGGAATATAACTCTCATAGAGTTGTGAAGTCCATCCTTCTCCTTCATAGATGCTCACGTACGTAAGAGTCGGACCACTGAAGAACATCAAAACAACCATCAGGTGGATCAGGCTGCTAAGATTGAAGTGGCTCAGGTGGATCTGGACTGGCAACATAAGGGTGAATTATTTATAGCTCGGTGGGCCCATGACACCTCAGGCCATCAGGGAAGAGATGCAACATACAGATGGGCTCGGGATCGAGGGGTGGACTTGACCATGGACGCTATTGCACAGGTTATCCATGAATGTGAGACGTGTGCTGCGATCAAACAAGCCAAGCGGTTAAAGCCCCTCTGGTATGAAGGACGATGGTTGAAATATAAATATGGCGAGGCCTGGCAGATTGACTATATCACACTTCCACAAACTCACCAAGGCAAGCGCTATGTGCTTGCCATGGTGGAAGCAACCACCGGATGGCTGGAAACATATCCTGTGCCCCATGCCACCGCCTGGAACACTCTCCTGGGCCTTGAAAAGCAAGTCTTATGGCAACATGGCACCCCCGAAAGAATTGAGTCGGACAATGGGACTCATTTCCGAAACAACCTCATAGACACCTGGGCCAAAGAGCACGGCATTGAGTGGTTGTATCACATCCCCTAGCATGCACCGGCTTCCGGAAAAATTGAACAATACAAGGGACTGTTAAAGACTACCCTGAGAGCAATGGGTGATGGAACATTCAATCTTTGGGATAAACATTTAGCAAAAGCCACCTGGTTACTCAACACTAGGGGATCTACTAATAGAGCCGGCCCTGCCCAATCACAACTTTTATGTACTGTGGAAGGGGATAAAGTCCCTGTGGTGCATGTGAGAAATATGCTGGGGAAGACAGTCTGGGTTACTCCTGCCTCAGGCAAAGGCAAACCCGTTCGTGGGATTGCCTTTGCCCAGGGACCTGGGTGCACTTGGTGGGTAATGCGGAAGGATGTGGAAGTCCCATGTGTACCTCAAGGAGACTTGATTTTGGGTGAAAATAGTCAATGATTTGAATTGTATTATGTTAACTGTTACACAATACAGTATGACATTACTACTATGGTTGCTATCTACCATATACATATCAATGGTATTACAGTAAGAATCACCCAGACTGATGAAGAATGAGCTTCACTGAAACCAAGCAACGTGCAGCAGTGATGAGACCAGAACTGGCTTCAGCAGCTTGCGCCCAACAATTCCCTCGAGGTTAACATCTTCGACCTGCAGATCATTGACACGGACCGTGCCAGATGACAATCCAACACCACATACCATCTCCCCTGCCCTGAGAGACTGCTATGATGGATGAAGCCCAGAGTCATGGACTGACTGAACTCCACAGACTTTGTAAAGTGATGGCCCATGGACTAAGAGAATGGTATCTGTGTGTATATATATTAAAAGACAGGAAGAGTAATAATGAATAATTGGAATGTATTGAAAAGTGTAGGACCCGAGCATGATGTAAATGGTATGGAATAAGGGGTGCATACTGTCCTGGTTTCAGCCAGGATAGAGCTGGTTTTCTTCACAGAAGCTAGTGTGAGGCTATGTTTTGGATTTGGGATGAGAAACTGTTGATAATGATGTGCTGATGTTTTGGGTAGTTGCTAAGCAGTCAAGGACAGTCCAGCTTCTCGTGCTGCCCTGCTAGCGAGCAGGCTGGGGGTGCACGGGGAGCTGGGAGGGGACACAGCCGGGACAGCTGACCTGGACTGGCCAAAGAGATATTCCCTACCATACGACGTCATGCCCAGTACATAAACTGGAGTTGGCCGGGGGGTGGAAATCGCTGCTCGGGGACGGGCTGTCGATCGCCAGGTGGTGAGCAATCGCTGTATTGGGCATCACTTGTTCTTGTACATTCCTTTGTTGGTATTATTATTGTTTTTTCTTTCTCTCTTTCTGTCCTATTAAACTGTGTTTATCTCAACCCACGAGGTTTTTTTTCTAATTCTCTCCCCCATCCCACTGCGGGAGGGGGGTGTGAGTGAGCGGCTGCGTGGTGCTTAGTTGCCGGCTGGGGCTAAACCACGACAATAGGCAAGGAAGGAGAGGCAGTGGGGTGGCTCTGTATGTTAGGGAGTGTTTTGACTTTATAGAGCTCAAGGACTGTGATGACAAGGTCGAGTGCTCATGGGTAAGGGTGAGGGGGAAAGCAAACAAGGCAGATACCCTGCTGGGAGTCTGTTATCGACCACTCAACCGGGCTGAAGAGGCAGATGAAGCATTCTACGGGTGGCTGGCAGAAGTCTCACAATTGCTAGCCCTTGTTCTCATGGGGGACTTCAACTTACCAGACGTCTGCTGGAGGTATAACACAGAAGAAACAGTCTGGGAGGTTCCTGGAGTGTGTGGAAGATAACTTCCTGACACAGCTGGTAAGTGAGCCTACCAGGGGAGGTGCCCCGCTTGACCTGCTCTTTATGAACAGGGAAGCACTGGTGGGAGATGTGGTGGTCAGAGGCCATCTTGGGCTTAGCGACCACGACATGATAGAATTGTCAATTCTTGGTGAAGGAAGGAGGAGGGTCAGCAAAACCACTACCATGGACTTCCGGAGGACAGACTTTGGCCTGTTCAGGACACTGGTCGAGAGAGTCCCTTGGGAGACAGTCCTGAAGGGCAAAAGGTCCAGGAAGGCTGGACATTCTTTAAGAAGGAAATCTTAAAGGCGCAGGAGCAGGTAGACCCCATGTGCCGTAAGATCAGCTGGGGGGGATGGCGACCGGCCTGGCTGAACAGGGAGCTTTTGATGGGACTCAGGGAAAAAAGGAGAGTTTATCACCTTTGGAAGAAGGGGCAGGCAACTCAAGAAGAGTACAAGGATCTCGTTAGGTCATGCAAAGAGAAAGTTAGAAAGGCAAAAGCCCAGCTAGAACTCAATCTGGCAATGGTCATAAGGGACAACAAAAAATGGTTTTACAAATATATTAACACCAAAAAGAGAGCCAAGGAGAATCTCCATCCCTTATTGGATGTGGGGAGGAACACTGTCACCAATGATGAGGAAAATGCTGAGGTACTTAATGCCGCCTTTGCCTCAGTCTTCCATAGCCAGACCAGTTATCCTCAGGGTATTCAGCCCCCTGAGCTGGAAGACAGGGATGGAGAACAGAATAAACTCCCCATAATCCAGAAGGAAGCAGTTAGTGACCTGCTATGCCACCTGGACACCCACAGGTCTATGGGGCCTGATGGGATCCACCCAAGAGTACTGAGGGAGCTGGCGGAAGAGCTTGCCAAGCCACTCTCCATCATTTATCAGCAGTCCTGGTTAACAGGGGAGGTCCCAGAAGACTGGAGGCTTGCCAATGTGACGCCCATCTCCATGAAGGGCCAGAAGGAGGATCCGGGGAACTGCAGGCCTGTTAGCCTGACCTCGGTACCAGGGAAGATTATGGAGCAGGGTCCTGCACTTCAGTCACAACAACCCCATGCAGCGCTACAGGCTTGGGGAAGAGTGTCTGGAAAGCTGCCTAGAGGAAAAGGACCTGGGGGTGCTGGTTGTCAGCTGGCTGAACATGAGCCAGCAGTGTGCCCAGGTGGCCAAGGGCATTGTTGGGTTGATGGTTGGACTTGATGATCTTAAAGGTCTTTTCCAACCTTAGTGATTCTGTGTTTTGTTAAGCCAGTGTTCAGGTATAAGAAGGGAAATACCTAGTTGAACGTAGTGACTTCCCTTTCCCTTCTGTCTAAAATGTGGGGTTTTTTTGTTTCTCTTTGTTCATTATGTGTCTGTGCACTGTGGAATGGCATGCAACATCATGCCATGCTGGCAGCCACGTGAGTACACCAGCTCAATAATGGCTTTCAGTTTTACCCTAGCTGTCTGGTCAGCTATATACAAAATTGCATTAAAAGTGAGCAACTCCTTACTTCTTTTTCTTTAAGGCAAGTTATTTTACTTAGGGTAAAGAAAAAGACAGAACTGCTGGCAAGTGTCTGAAGGTACTATGCCATTGATAGTGTTTTCAACTATGAGAGCATGTACTATATGAGCTATTTCTTTACTCACTTATCCAAGACCTAATTAGTCTGCTATCATTTTAGGCCCAACAAAGGGAGCACAGAACTGACTGAATCTAGAGCATCTGTTATCAAACATGGTCTTCATGCAGGTTCACTATTTGAAGGTGAATATTGTAGGCCGATTTTTATTGAAACTGATTTACTGTTGTAGGCAAAAAAAACCTTTCAGTTCGGGGAATTTCAATCAGTTTACTTTATTGAACATTAACATAAACCTCTAATCATTGAGGTTTTTGGTACTGAGAATAAAACCAAGTAAACATACACACACATAGAAAAACACATTGGAACCCCTCTAGACACCTCCCCTCTCCTCTTCCTGGTCTCCAGTCCCCTCACTGCACGTTACACTCCGTCCCTTCGATGAGGCGACAGGTGGTGCAGGAGATTGGGATCAGCATGTTGTGGTTCCTACTCAATTGCTCTGGTGTGGGTTGCTCCTCTGGCTGCACTCCCTTTACAGTTGTACCTCCTCCTCAGTCTCCTCTCGGTCCCTGCTAGGGCTGCGCTTTTCTTTCAGCATTTCTCCTGACTTCTACTGTCATAGTCCCCCCCGAAAGTTATGCCCAATGCAATTCACCAACATTATAAAGAATTCTTTCTTTTGGACATAAGCTAATTCAGAACCTCCTCTTTGTTTCAAGCTTATTTGGTTTTGTGGTCTCTGGCAAGAACAATAGGAGAGGCTTCATACTTTGCATCTTTAAAAAGATTTGTCGATAAGTCCCATGATCACCTCATCCTTTCTCAGGTACTTTGCTTGAGGTTGTTCATCACTTTTTGAAAAAACAAATGACCCGATTTTTCGGTTGATTGATTAAATCACTGTTCCTGGTTATGATGAAAAGAGAAAGGCAGTTGTAACTCAGCAATATTGGTGTGTGGTAGGTTGACCTTGGCTAGGCGCCAGGTGCCCACCAAGCCTCTCTGTCACTTCTGCTCCTCAACAGATCAGGGAGAGAAATACAATGAAAAGCTTGTGGGTCGAGATAAGGACAGACTACTCCATGATTATATGGGCAAAAGAGACTTGACTTGGGGAAATTAATTTAATTTATTGCCAATTAAACAGAGTAAGATAATGACAAATAACAACAAATCTAAAAACACCTTCCCCCCACCCCTCCCTTCTTCCCAGGCTCAACTCCTCCTCTCTGAGTGGTGCAGGGGGGGATTGGGTATGGGGGTTGTGGTGAGTTCATAACAGTTTCTCTATGCCACTCCTTCCTCCTCACACTCTTCCCCTGCTCCACCATGGGGTCCCTCCCATGGGACACAGTCCTTCATGAACTTCTAGAACTTGGGGACTGTTCACAGAGTACAGTCCTTCAACAACGGACTGCTCCAGCATGGGACCCCCACGCAGTCACAGGTCCTGCAAGAAAACCTGCTCTGGCGTGGGCTCCTCTCCACAGGCCAGGATGGGCTCACCACAGGCTCCAGCTTCCTACAGGGCACATCCACTTACTCTGTCGTGGGGTCCTCCATGGGCTGCAGGGTGGATATCCGCTCCGCCATTAACCGCCATGGGCTGCAGGGGGACAACTTGCATCACCATGCTCTTTACCACAGGCTGCAGGGGAATCTCTGCTCTGGTGCCTGGAGCACCTCCTCCCTCTCCTTCTTCACTGACCTTGGTGTCTGCAGAGTTGTTTGTTTGTCTCCGGTTTTTCTCACTCCCCTCTCTCATAGCTGCTGCTCAGCCTTTTTTTACCCTTACTTAAATATGTTATCACAGAGGTGCCACCAGCTCTTCTGATTGGCTCACCTTTGGCCAGCGGTGGGTCCGTCTTTGAGCTGGCTTAGTACTGGCTCTGTCTGACATGGGGGCAGCTTCTGGCATCTTCTCACAGAAGCCACCCCTGCAGCCCCCCTGCTACCAAAACCTTGCCACTTAAACCCAATATAGGAACTCATAGCAAAACTCCACAAAACTGTTAAAAAGTGAACTAAAATATAATTTGTAAAATGTCCCAAATTGATGCATGTAATGTCTCTTTGTGGTTTTAAAAATTTTAGAAGGATGTTACAGCAGCAGCTCAAGTACTTAGCATAATTTCTGATAAAGTAGTTTGTTACTAAGAAGATCCTGGTTTTTGCCCTGGTTATAAATTTTATAGATTTCCTGTTTCCTTTTACTAAGAGAAAATGACTGACAAAGGGATAGCTCTATGAGAGAATAGGTTAGTGGTTATAGTCAGTTAATAACAAACCAACAAAATCCAAATATTTCTTAAAAGAATGCACTCGTTACACTTCAGAATTATATTCATCTGTTATTTATCCCACTTTTACAGCCAGTATTAGGGCATCTTTCAGCACAAAAATCACTCTTATTGGATCAGTATGTAACTTAAGGCTTGGGTAACTTAACATTTGCTATTTTTTGTCATACCTAGTCATGCTTTATCTTATAATATTTTCTGTCTGGATATATATAATAACTCCATATTGGTGGATGGCAACACTGAGACAGTTAACAAGTGAAATCCTTATTGTGTATTGAGATAAAGTAGTGAGAATGACCTTCTAAGTAGGAAAATCTCATTCAAACTTGCAATTTGGAAAAATAATGGGGATATAAAGAGGTATAATTTTATCTCATTCATTTAATAAGGCTTAACAGTGGCTTAATTTCAGACTTGGTATTAAGTATTAATCACAAGAATAATGTGCTGCTGCTTAAATACTGAAGTTTGCTATGCAGCTCACCTATGTTTTTTTTTTATCTGAACACGGAGACGTTTGTGTGCATTCTCACACCATTGCAGAGAATATAGCTGATATTTAAATTCTAATTAGTTGATATTTCAGAAGCAATCTGAAGAAAGCTTAATGGATACTTTGAAAGAAGTAGTTATTCTTGTACTTGGAAAGCATACTTTGAAAAACAGACACTTCCCCTCAAGAAAAATGATTTCCTTTGGATATTAAACTGCTTGTAGATTGGAAGATGAAAAGATCCTTCCAAAGTTCTAAAATTTAGATAAGCATAGGTCAACAATATAAACTGATTAATGGAATCTCTAATGATAACAAGCAAAATAAGAAAAATCTTTATGAATACGAATCACTGATGCTGTGATTCTTCAGAAATTAGCAGTTGTACTGTCAAAATTGCTTCCAATTCTCTTAGAAGAAAAGATGGGATTTTTTAATCTTTCTAGATAGACAGATATGAGGGCCAAGACCAAAATTAGGGAACTGTATGGAGAATTTGGTGCAGAAATTATTTTCTTTGTGGCAAATTATCAAATAAGTTGTAAGGTATGTTATTATAAAAACCTGTCTTATCATAGAATAGTTTGGGTTGGAAGGGACCTTTAAAGGTCATCTAGTCTGACACCCCTGCAATGAGCAGGGACATCTTCAGCTAGATCAGGTTGCTCAGAGCCCTGTCCAACCTGACCTTAAATGTTTCCAGGGATGGGGAACCTACCAGCTCTCTGGGCAACCTGTGCCAGTGTTTCACCACCCTCATTGTGAAAAATTTCTTCCTTATGTCTAGTCTAAATCTACCCTCTTTTAGTTTAAAACCATTGCCCCTTGTCCTATTGACGTGCGGAAACAAACTTCACAACTCAAAAGAGTAATAAAGCAGGTATGTTTATTACGGCGCCGGGTGCAAGGGGGATCGCTCCACCTAACTTGTACACCATTTCGGCGAGCAGGCAAATATTTATTACACAAAAGCATACATATTCATATGATTACGCAATACAAAACATACGTATGCATAAGTGAGGCAGAGTAGTTCAAAAGGCTTGCGTCAGCAGTTTGTTATCAATGCGCAGGCTCAGATCTGTCTCTGGTGGTCGTTTACTTCTTCAGGGGTCTTATCTTCCTCTTCCTCTTCTGTCCTTTAGATGAACTTTAATCATTTACACATGCTCTCTTCTTACTTGTTGATTTCAACAGTTTTTAACAAGCTCTAGCCGGTTCCATGATAAGACTAACCTTGCAGTTCCTGTTATCACTTTCTTTGTTTAGCAAGTCTGTTCTTGACAAATACCAGTCCCTGATAAACTTAACCCTTAACAGACATCACAAGCGCCAGCCTTGGTAAGTGAGTGTCCTGGTTTCAGCCAGGATAGAGCTGGTTTTCTTCACAGAAGCCAGTGTGAGACTGTGTTTTGGGATGAGGAACTGTTGATAATGTGCTGATGTTTTGGGTTGTTGCTGAGCAGTCAAGGACAGTCCAGCTTCTCGTGCTGCCCTGCCAGCGAGCAGGCTGGGGGTGCACGGGGAGCTGGGAGGGGACACAGCCGGGACAGCTGACCCAGACTGGCCAAAGAGATATTCCCTACCATACGACGTCATGCCCAGTACATAAACTGGAGCTGGCCGGGGGGCAGAAATCGCTGCTCGGGGACGGGCTGTCGATCACGGGGTGGTGAGCAATTGCTGTATTGGGCCTCACTTGTTCTTGTACATTCCTTTGTTGGTATTATCATTGCTGTTCCCTTCTTTCTTTCTGTCCTATTAAACCGTGTTTATCTGAACCCACGAGTTTTTTTTTCCCAATTCTCTTCCCCGTCCCACTGCGGGAGGGGGAGTGAGCGAGCGGCTGCGTGGTGCTTAGTTGTCGGCTGGGGCTAAACCACGACAGAATAAACAAAAGACAGTATCTAAGTGGTTTAAAAGCAGATAGTTATGTCTCTATATCAATTCCCCCCTTTTCTATTATCTTTGCGAATTCTTTTGCAATTCCTCATAACATACCATTATCATTTGTCCATTGATTAAAATACCTCCCTATTGCGACTTCATGTTTGATCTTATTCTTTTTTCATGTAATATAATCATCCGCATTCTTGACCATCGAATCATACAACAAGTACATAAAACAAATAAGCAGTTTGGTTAATTTGTTAATTTGTTCCAAACTTCTTCAAATCCCCAAGAGGTATCATCTAAAGTTATTCTTATCATGACCTACTCCGTAGTGGGGGTTATTAAATAGAGAGATGTTAACTCGAACTGGAACTCCTATTAGAGGTAATGTCTTGTTTAGAATTTCCTTATATTATTACGTATTTCTGTAGATTATTTTCGCCTAACTGGGTGAGATCTTCCCCTTGGTATTGGGATTGGTACGGCTGCTCAAACAAAATTTCAAATGGATTTATATTCTCTTTAATTCTCGGTTTTACCCTGATTCGTAATAGGGCTAGTGGGAGCGCTTGGTACCAATGTAGATTTGCTTCTTGACTGATTTTAGTTAGCTGTTGTTTAATTAAGTGATTCATTTTCTCAGCTTGTCCACTTGCCTGTGGCCGATATGGGTTGTGTAGTTGCCAGTTTGTTCCTTAAATTTTACTAACTTGTTGCACTATTTGCGCACAAAAAAGAGTACCCTTATCTGAGGACATCACAGCTGGTACTCCGAACCTAGGAATAATTTCATTTAAAAGTACTTGTGTCACTTCCCTAGCCTTATTAGTCCTACAAGGGAAAGCTTCTGGCCAGCCCGAAAAGGTATCTGTTAATACTAACAAACACCGAAACTCCCCTTTTCTTGGGAGTTCAGAAAAATCTATTTGTCAATTTTGACCTGGAACTTTCCCTTTATCAATACTTCCAGATTTTACACGATTTTTTTTTTAGTTATTATTCTTTAAGCATATTTCACATTTATTAACCATGGTTTTTACAGTTTAAAACAAATTCCTGGCTATTATCTGTTTCATAAGGGAATTATACAATGCTTCAATTCCCCAATGAGTCTTGTCGTGTTCTGCTTTTACCAGTTTCCATAATATTCTAAAGGGAACTATTATTCTGTTACCTTTTAATTTTGCCCAACCTGATGATTTAACTTCTGCTTCCAAATCTTTAATTAATCTAAGAACCTTCTCATCATAATTGACCAAGTCTGGTAGTGGCAAAGCTCTTTCAGGAACCAAACTTAATACCTCACCTTGTTCTGCAGCTCTTTTTGCCTCATAATCTGCCGATTTATTCCCCACTTCCCGAGCAGTATTACCCTTTTGGTGCCCCTTGCAATGCATAATTGCAACCACCAAAGGTGATTGTACTGCATCCGAAAGCCTTAGGATCATGTCAGCATGCTTATTATGTTTTCCTTGGGCCGTCAAAAGTCCCTGTTCATTCCAAATAGCACCATGGGCATGAACTACACCAAAGGCATATTTTGAATTTGTCCAAATATTCACTCGCTGTCCTTCAGCAAGCTCTAATGCTCCTACTAAAGCAATTAATTAGGCTCTTTGTGCAGATGTACCCTTAGGGAGTGACTTTGCTTCCACTACTTGGTCTGTGGTGGTCACAGCATACCCCGCCATTCGAGCTCCATCCTTTACAAAACTACTCCCGTCGGTGTACCAAGTGTGTTCAGCTTCCTCCAGCGGCTCCTCCTTCAAGTCACGCCTGCTTGCATACACGGTCTCAATGGTTTCTATGCAGTCATGCACAACAGTCTCCATTTCCTGCTTATCACTGTAGAAAAGAAGCAGGGTAGATAACAGTAGATCACAGAATCAGAATCACAGAATCACTAAGGTTGGAAAGGACCTTCAAGATCATCAAGTCCAACCATTAATCCAGCGCCACTGTGTCCCCTAAACCATGTCCTGAAGCGCCACATCCACACGTTTTTTGAACACTTCCAGAGATGGTGACTCCACCACCTCCCTGGGCAGCCTGTTCCAATTCTTGACCACCCTCTCGGTGAAGAAATTTTTCCTAATATCCAATCTAAACCACCCCTGGCGCAACCTGAGGCCATTTCCTCTTGTCCTATCGCTGGTTACTTGGGAGAAGAGACCAACACCCTCGTTGCCACAACCCCCTTTCAGGTAGTTGTAGAGAGCGATAAGGTCTCCCCTCAGCCTCCCCTTCTCCAGACTGAACACCCCCAGTTCCCTCAGCTGCTCCTCATCAGACTTGTGCTTCAGACCCCTCACCAGCTTCGTTGCCCTTCTCTGGACACGCTCCAGCACCTCAGCATCCTTCTTGTAGTGAGGGGCCCAAAAGTGAACACAGGATTCAAGCTGCGGCCTCACCAGTGCCGAGTACAGGGGCACAATCGCTTCCCTACTCCTGCTGGCCACACTATTTCTGATACAGGCCAGGATGCTGTTGGCCTTCTTGGCCACCTGGGCACACTGCTGGCTCATGTTCAGCCAGCTGTCAACCAGCACCCCCAGGTCCTTTTCCGCCGGGCAGCTCTCTAGCCACTCCTCCCCAAGCCTGTAGCGTTGCATGGGGTTGTTGTGGCTGAAGTGCAGACCCGGCACTTGGCCTTATTAAACCTCATGCAGTTGACCTCTGCCCATCGATCCAGCCTGTCCAGATCCCTCCGCAGAGCCCTCCTACCCTCCAGCAGATCAACACTCCCACCCAACTTGGTGTCATCTGCAAACTTACTGCGGGAGCACTCGATCCCCTCATCCAGATCATCAATAAAGATATTGAACAAGACCGGCCCCAGAACCGAGCCCTGGGGAACATCACTTGTGACCGGCCGCCAGCCGGATTTAACGCTGTTCACCACAACTCTCTGGGCTCGGCCATCCAGCCAGTTCATTACCCAGCGAAGAGTAAACCTGTCTAAGCCACGAGCTGCCAGTTTCTCCAGGAGAATGCTGTGGGAGATGGTGTCAAAGGTTTTACAAAAGTCCAGGTAGACAACATGCACAGTCTTTCCCTCATCCACTAGGCGGGTCACCTGGTCATAGATGTGACAATTTCTACAACATCTTGTTCCATCAGGACTGTTTGATATTTCAGGAACCTTGATGGCGTGAGCTAATGTCCTCCTTTTTGTTCCAAAACAGAAGTTACAGCATGGGAAATGTGCACAATCATCTTTTGTCCCAAAGTGAATTTTCAGGCTTCTTGAATAATCAAAACAACGGCAGCCACTGCCCGAAGGCATCCTGGCCATCCTTTTCTGACTTCATCAAGTTCTTTGGAGAAATACGCCACTGCTCTTCTATATGGTCCCAAGTTTTGGGCTAGGATTCCCAGGACTATTCCCTGCTTCTCATGGGAGAACAGCCAGAATGTCTTAGTAATATCTGGTAACCCCAAGGCAGGGGCGTCCATTAGTTTCCTTTTCAGTTGCTGGAATGCTCTCTCTGCTTCCCCATTCCAGGTGAGGTCTCTTGGATTGAGTTTCAACAGTTCATAGAGCGGCCTTACCAAGAGTCCGTAGTTATATATCCATAGGCGACACCATCCCATCATCCCTAAAAACATACGGAGTTCTTTAGCCGTCTGTGGTCGAGGAGTTTGGCAGATGGTCTCCTTTCTTGCTGTTCCTAGGGTCCTCTGGCCAGCAGTTATCTCGTATCCGAGGTAAGTTTCCTGTCGCTGAGCCATTTGGGCTTTCTGTGGAGAGACTCGATAGCCATTAAGTCCAAGGAAATTTAGCAGACTGACTGTCCATATTATACATAGTTCTTTTGTTTTAGAGACTATCAATAGATCATCTACATATTGTAATATTATTCCATCCCCATGTGGTCGCTCCCACTGCTTCAAGTCCTTGGCTAGTTGGTTTCCAAAAAGAGTGGGGCTATTTTTAAACCCCTGTGGTAACACAGTCCATGTTAGTTGTGTCTTTCTCCCAGAGTCGGGGTTTTCCCACTCAAATGCAAACAGCAACTGTCTCTCTGGACTCAAAGGTAGGCAAAAGAAGGCGTCTTTCAGGTCCAATACAGTAAACCAGGCTAATTCAGGTGTCAATTTAGTTAATAATGTATATGGGTTTGCTACGACAGGATGCAGATCTTCAACAATTCTATTAATGGCTCTGAGATCCTGTACTATTTGATAATTACCATCCGGCTTTTTGACAGGTAAAATGGGAGTGTTATATTCCGATTCATATTCTATTAGTAGCCCATATTTGATAAACCGGTTGATTATTGGTCGGATCCCTTCTCTATCTTCAGTTCTGAGGGGATATTGCTTAATTCTTACAGGCCGCGCCCCTGACTTGAGTCTGACCATTGTTGGGGAGGCATTTTTTGCTTTTCCTGGTATTTCTGAGGCCCATACCCCTGGATATACTTGGCTCTGTATTTCCTCAGGTACTTCTGAGCTAACAGGAGTATCTATGAGGGCCAGACTCAGAAGTTCAATTAGCTGGTCATCCCCCACTCAAAGTTCTACTTTTCCTTTCTCAAATTTTATCTCTGCTTTTAGTTGTTCCAATAAGTTTCGCCCCAATAGAGGTTTTGGTGAGTTAGGCATATATAAGAATTTGTGTAATCCCAATTGTTTTCCCAATCTAAATTTAAGAGGTTTTAAAAAGTACGCCTTTTCACTTTGGCCAGTAGCTCCCTTTACCGTTACAAAATCATCATCCGTAGGTGTTAAAGCTTGGTTTAAAACCGAAAATGGTGCTCCAGTATCAACTAAAAATTCTATACTCTGTTGTTGTTTCCCTAGCTTCAGTATAACCAGTGGATCTGCTAGGGGAGATTCCCCAGGTCCCTGTCAATCTTCTTTGACATGGGCCTGTATTCCCCTTTTCCCTTTCCGTCTCTCTGGACATTAATTTCTCCAATGTCCCCTTTCTTTACACCACGCACACTGGTCCCTTTCCAAAAGTCTCGATCTCCCAGGTCCCATATCTCTAAACCCCTTACTCTCTTGCAGCGCTGCTACCAGTGCCCGTTTGTCCTTCCTCCGATCCTCCTCTTCTCTATTGCTAAACACTCTCCAAGCTTCATCTAATAGTGTCTCCAAATTTCTGCTTTCTGCCGGTCTCAATTTCTGCAGCTTTCTCCGGATATCACTTGCTGACTGCCCTATGAATAGAGACACTGACTGCTGTAGCCCTATTTCCGATCCTGGGTCCAGAGGAGTGTGCTGCCTCATAGTGTCTCGTAGCTTGTCCAAGAATTCTGAGGGCGTCTCCTTCGGGACCTGCCGAACGGCATATAAAGCTGACCAGTTAATTGTTTCTGGGATGGCTCGTTCCATACCTCTTGTGACCCAATCCCTGTACTTATTCAATAATTCCACATGGGCACTTCTGTTAGCGTCCCAATGTGGGTCTTGTAGGGGAAAGTGATCCTTTATATCCTCTCTCGTGTTCTTAAGTTGGTCACTTGTTGGGATCACTCTGCATGGCTCGACCTTAAGGAGAAGGAGCTGTGGCATTGAGAAGCTGGTAAACAACTGGATATCTGCACGGCTCGGCCTTGAGGAGAAGGAGCTGTGGTAAACAACTAAGAGGAAGCAAAGGAGTGCAGGAACACCTGCAGGCAGCGAATCCTGACTGTGTGAGAGGCGCATGGACAGCGCGTGATATTTTGTATATAGCCAATTGCAATAATGTGTGTAACAAGCTGTAACCAATCATGAGTGTGTGCACAGTGACTAAGCAAAAATTATGATATATATTGGAGTCAGACAAGACAATAAACAGCTTCGGAATATAACTCTCATAGAGTTGTGAAGTCCATCCTTCTCCCACAGTCACTAGCTAAATCATGGGCCATTTTTAGTATCAGCTGTTTTTCAGTTTCCGTTATGTGGTCCAATAAAAATTGAATATCATTCCAGTTGGGGTTATGTTGCTTTATTAGAAATTGGAAATGTTTAGTGACCTCTACAGAATCACTTAGGTAACTTTTTGCTACCGCTTTCCATGTTTCAAGATCAAATGAGGAGAAGGGGACCTTTATTGTGACAGGGCCTCCCTCTGGTCCCACCGCCTCCCTGAGGGGTGCTTGCACCACTGTCTGCTCTTTCCTACTTCGGGTGTGAGAGGATACTGGACTATCTAAAGAGGCTTCCGAATCTGAGCTTTCACTTTTTCCTTCTTGTACTCCTACCGGTGATTTATAATGCTCCGGCAGATCTCCCATCCCGGGGTCCCTCATTTTCCCTAACTTTGTACATCTCTGCCCTATGCTGCAAGCTGAACAACACCTCCTCGTCTTTCCTTCTCCCTTTCTCTTATTTTCCTTCTCCAAAACCATTATCATTGGGTCCTGTGGGGGTATTAATCCACAGTCCTTTTGATATTCGGGATGATTTCGGAGAGTGAAAAACATGTCTGCGTATAAGACCTCATTCCATTTCCCTTCTCTCCTCAGAAACAACATCAATTGCAGCAAGGTATTATAATTCAAGGTTCCATTGAAGGGCCGTTTCTCCTCATCATCCAATTTATACAAGGGTCACCATTGATTACAATATTTTATTAAAGTCTTTCTGTTCACGCTTCCTCCTGGCGGCTCTCATCTCCTTCCAGTGAGCTAAAATACAGCCCAGAGGGCTCCTTTTCAATATTCCGCCACTTTGTTTACCTCCCATAATGAACACCCTGCCCGCAGGGGTTTATTCCTCAGCCTAAGAATACAACCTGATTGAATTGACAACAATAATACCTTATCCAAGGCAAAAGATGCAAGGGCGTACTCGCCCCACAGCGAATGCACCTAAATTCAAGACAATTGTCGAGACGAAACTCCTGTCTCCCGTTAAAAGAAATAATGTACTTATGACACTCCAAACACTTAGCGCAAGCAAACAACATAACAAAACAAAACAAAAAAAGCAACACCGATGGCAAAGCGGACAGGCACTTGTCCGTGCTCCACACCAAATAAACCCGTCACTACTCTGTTCTACATTTCCCCCCATATACCAGCGGCATTCTTACTGATTCCTTACACCTTCTAAGTCTCCACAAAATACCTGCTTAAGCTGAATGCTCAATCCTATCCCAGTCAGACCAGTTTCCTCGACATTCACCACACCAAAAATTGTCCCCAAACCGCACCCAAACATTCTCTTTACAACCAGAACATTCAAAAACATATATTGGGTTGCATGATGTCCACGTATAGGACAGTAAGGGTTAACAATCGGTTCGACTAACACAGTTCCAAAGTCTGTCATACGCTTCATCTGTCTCCGGCTGCTCTCCTCACGGAGAACACGGAACCACGGATCAGGACTCCACACTCGCCCCGCAGTCCGACTGTGTCTCACTTACTCAAACACTCACCCAACTTGCAACATTACTTGTACAATGAAGCACTTTCACAGAATACACGGTACCGGGCACAAAACTTCTTAAGTATTCAGATTGTAATGACTATCGTCAAAATCCCAATTATAGCCACAATAATATGAATTTCAATTCCCATGGGTTACAGTAGTTGGTCCAAACGATAGCTATCCCATACTCCCGCAATTTCAGCGAAGAGCACCCATCACGTACTTCCCTTTATCAGGGATTCCTGCGTTTGCGTACTTCCCTTAGTCAGGGATTCCCGTGCCACTACTGGATTCGAATTCTAACCACCCAGGGGTAAGTGTCAATGCTCTTTACCTCACGTAGGACGTCTCCTCACGACTTAAAGATTCCCCTCCCAAATTAACATACCTGGTCCGCTGATGGTCCTTGTCTGTCCCTGCAGTGATCGGGCAAGCGAGGGAGGTCCTCTGAGAAATTTCGGGGCGTGCCAAGGACGTCCCACTCTCAGCCGGTCCCGCAGCCGGGCAGAGAGGGTCCCATCTGGGTTGCCAAAATTGACGTGCAGAAACAAACTTCACAACTCAAAAGAGTAATAAAGCAGGTATGTTTATTACGGCGCCGGGTGCAAGGGGGATCGCTCCTCCTAACTTGCACACCATTTCGGCGAGCAGGCAAATATTTATTACACAAAAGCATACATATTCATATGATTACGCAATACAAAACATACATATGCATAAGTGAGGCAGAGTAGTTCAAAAGGCTTGTGTCAGCAGTTTATGTTATCAATGCGCAGGCTCAGATCTGTCTCTGGTGGTCGTTTACTTCTTCAGGGGTCTTATCTTCCTCTTCCTCTATCTGTCCTTTAGATGAACTTTAATCATTTACACATGCTCTCTTCTTACTTGTTGATTTCAACAGTTTTTAACAAGCTCTAGCCAGTTCCGTGATAAGACTAACCTTGCAGTTCCTGTTATCACTTTCTTTGTTTAGTATGTCTGTTCTTGACAAATACTAGTCCCAGATAAGCTTAACCCTTAACAGACATCACAAGCGCCAGCCTTGGTAAGTGAGTTTTAAAGAATAAACAAAAGACAGTATCTAAGTGGTTTAAAAGCAGATAGTTATGTATCTATATCACTATCGCTACAGGCCCTGCTAAAAAGTCTGTCCCCATCTTTCTTACAGGCCCCCTTTAAGTCCTAGAAGGCTGCAATAAGGTCCCCCCAGAGCCTTCTCTTCTCCAGGATGAACAACCCCAACTCTCTCAGCCTGTCCTCATAGGAGAGGTGTTCCAGCCCTCTGATCATTTTGGTGGCCCTCCTCTGGACCTGCACCAACAGGTCCATGTCACTCCTGTGCTGAGGGCTCCACAGCTGGAGGCAGTACTCCAGGTGGGGTCTCACCAGAGTGGAATAGAAGGGCAGAATCACCTCCCTCAACCTGCTGGCCACGCTTCTTTGGATGCGGCCCAGGATACAGTTGGCCTTCTGGGCTGCAAGCACACATTGCCAGCTCATGTCCGGCTTTTCATCCACCAGCACCCCCAAGTCCTTCTCGGCAGGGCTGCTCTCAATCCCTTCATCCCCCAGCCTGTATTGATACTGGGGGTTGCCCCAACCCAGGTGCAGGACCCTGCACTTGGCCTTGTTGAACCTCATGAGGTTCACACAGGCCCATTCCTTGAGCTTGACCAGGTCCCTCTGGAGGGCATCCCGTCCCTCAGGTGTGTCAGCTGCACCACTCAGCTTGGTGTCATCTGCAGACTTGCTGAGGGTGCACTGAGATCCCACTGTCTATGGCACTGATGAAGATATTAAACAGTACTCCTCCCAGTATAGATCCCTGAGGGACACCACTCGTCACTGATCTCCATCTGGACATTGAGCCGTTCACCACTACCCTCTGGATGTGACCATCCAACTAACTCCTCATCCACCAAACAGTCCACCCATCAAATCCATATCTCTCCAATTTAGAGAGAAGGATGTTGTGGGGGACCGTGTCAAAGGCCTTACAGAAGTCCAGATAGATGACATAGGTAGCTCTTCCCTTGTCCACTGACGTGGTCACTCCATCATAGAAGGCCACTAGGTTGGTCAGGCAGGACTTGTCCTTGGTGAAGCCATGCTGGCTGTCTCAAATCCCCTCCCTGGCCTCCATGTGCCTTAAGCATAGCTTCTAGGAGGATCTGTTCCATGATCTTCCCAGGCACAGAGGTGAGGCTGACAGGTCAGGAGTTCCGAGGGTCCTCCTTGCTACCCTTTTTAAAATGGGGTGCAATGTTTCCCTTTTTCCATTCTCCAGGGACTTCACCTGACTGCCAGGACTTTTCAGATATCATGGAGTTTGGCTTGGCAACACCACCAGCCAGTTCCCTGAGGACTCTGGGATGCGTCTCGTCAGGTCCCATAGACTTATGTATGTTCAAGTTCCTCAGGTGGTCCCGAACCTGATCTTCTCTTACAGTGGGAGGGACTTTGCTCCCCCAGTCCCTGTGCAGTCCATCCACTCGAGAGGTGTGGGAAGAGAGATTGCCAGGGAAGACTGAAGCAAAGAAGTCACTGAATACCTCAGCCTTCTCATCTGTTGTTACCAGGCTGCCAGTCTTGCTCATTAAGGGGGTGTCCTGGTTTCAGCCAGGATAGAGCTGGTTTTCTTCACAGAAGCTAGTGTGAGACTGTGTTTTGGATTTGGGATGAGAAACTGTTGATAATGTGCTGATGGTTTGGGTTGTTGCTGAGCAGTCAAGGACAGTCCAGCTTCTTGTGCTGGCCTGCCAGCGAGCAGGCTGGGGGTGCACGGGAAGCTGGGAGGGGACACAGCCGGGACAGCTGACCCAGACTGGCCAAAGAGATATTCCCTACCACATGATGTCATGCCCAGTACATAAACTGGAGTTGGCCGGGGGGGCGGAAATCACTGCTCAGGGATGGGCTGTCAATCACTGGCTGGTGAGCAATTGCTGTATTGGGCATCACTTGTTCTTGTACATTCCTTTGTTGGTATTATCATTGTTGTTTCCTTCTCTCTTTCTGTCCTATTAAACCATGTTTATCTCAACCCACGAGGTTTTTTTTCCTAATTCTCTCCCCCGTCCCACTGCGGGAGGGGGAGTAAGTGAGCGGCTGCGTGGTGCTTAGTTGCCGGCTGGGGCTAAACCACGACAGTCCTTTTTGGCGCCCAACGTGGGGCACGAGGCTTGAGATAATAACGGTTGCAGGTCACAATATCAGTCTATTTGATTTGCATCAAATAAACTTTTGCTATAACATTTGCTAAACCACGACAGGGGGGTATACTTTCTTTGACCTTCCTTTTTTGGCTGACATACCTGTAGAAGCCCTTCTTATTATTCTTTGCATCCCTTGCCAAGTTCAGCTCCAGCCACACCTTGGCCTTCCCGACCCCATCCCTACACAACCGGGCAGCATCCCTGTACTCTTCCCAGGATACCTGTCCCTGCTTCCTCTGCCTGTGCATTTCCTTCTTGCCCTTTAGTTTGCCCATCAGGTCTCGACTCAGCCATGCCAGTCTCTTGCCTTCCTTTCTTGTTTTCTTACACCTGAGGATCGAGAGCTCTTGAGCTCTATGGAACGCATCCTTAAAGATCTGCCATCTCTGTTCTGTTCCCTTGTCCCTGAGGGCAGTTTCCCAGGGGGTCCTGTTGACTGACTCCCTGAAGAGCTGGAAGTTTGCTTTCCTACAATTCAGGGTCCTGACGTGACTCTTTGCCTGCCCCATATCCCTCAGGACTGCGAACTCCACCAGTGCATGATCACTGCAGCCCAGGCTGCCTCCAATCTTGTCATCACCGATTAGCTTACTTGTGTTGGTGACCAACAGGTCCACTATGGCATCCCCTCTGGTAGGGCTGACTATTACCTGGCACAGGAAGTTATCCTCCATGCATTCCACGAGTCTCCTGGATTGCCTACAGCTTGCCATGCTACTTTTCCAGCAGATGTTGGGGTGGTTGAAGTCCCCCAGCAGGACGAGAACCTGCAAGCGCAATGCCTCCTGTAGCTGGAGTAAGAAGGCTTCGTCGGTAGGCTCCCCTTGATCAGGCGGCCTGTAGCAGACACCAACCACAAGGTTCCCTTTGTTGCCTCAGTCTCTGATTCATTCCCATAAGCTTTCAAGCTGCTCATGGCTGTTCTTCAGAGACAGCTCTTCACACTCGATCCATTTCTTGACGTAGAGGGCAATGCCTCCGTCCTTCCTTCCTCACCTGTCCCTGCTGGACAGCCTGGAGCCATCGATAGCTGCACTCCAGTTGTGGGATACGTCCCACCAAGTTTCAGTAATGGCAACCAGGTCATAGCTTTCTAGCAGCACAGTGGCTGCCAACTCCTCCTGTTTGTTGCCCATGCTGCATGCATTGTTGTAGAGGCACTTCAGCTGGGCTGTCAGCCGTGTCACCGTCTGAGAGGAACACCCCTTAGTTCCTTTGAGGTCTTTCTCTGGTGCAACAGGCTGAGGGGCCTCGCTAGCCCCCCGTCCCTCTAACCTTGGTGTGTCATCCCACAGCTTGTCATGGGGGATGTCAAGCCTGATATTATCCCCCTCCCCCTGACTGGCAAGATAGAGGAGAAAATCAGTTGAGCACCTATCCCGTTCACTTGGGCCCCTAGGGCTCTAACGTCCAGCCTGATCTTGGCCATGTTTTGCTTTACCGTGTCATTGGTGCCCACATGGAAAAGAAGTTGGGGATAATAGTCTGACAGGTCAGTGCCATGTGACATAGTAAACAGGACTGTTGATGGAGGGTAATGCAATCATTCTCCCTTCAAGTCAGCAGAATATTGTTTTGTCTTCCTTGTATCTAATGTAAAGTCTTTCCTTTTAGGGTATGAAAGAACACAGTAGGAGACTAGCTATTCATAATAACATAATCTTTTCTTCTTTCTCTTTCTCTCTCAGTTTCCAAGCGAATTTTCCTAGTTTGGTCGTGAGCTAAATCTTATTGGAGCATCAATAAGTAGACTTAATGGCTGACTGCACAGCCCATGTGCTCTGATCACAGCTTGTTAGGCCCACTCTTTTTCTCTCAGTGCTTTTTTCCCTCTGCAGTCTGTCTGTATCTACATGTCGGATCTTCTATTATGTTACATTGTAATCATCTTGCAGTAGAGAACTGTTGATGGATGGCCAGGCCCAAAGAGTCATGGTGAATGAAATTAAATCCATTAGAATGAATATTAGGAAAATTTTCTTCACTGAAAGGGTTGTCAAGTATTGGAACAGGCTGCCCAGGGAAGCGGTTGAGTCACCATCCCTGGAGGTATTTAAAAGATGTGTAGATGTGGCACTTAGGGACATGGTTTAGTGGGACCTGGCAGTGTTAGGTTTGCAGTTGGACTCGATGATCTTAGAGGTCTTTTCGAACCTAAATGATTCTACGATTCTGAGATGTGCACAGCACCCAGCACTAGGGAACACCAGGTGTTGGTTCCATGAAGTATATCATCATTATAAAATTTGATAATTCCAGTTGAGTTTCCTTAACAGCTGTGCAGCTATTAATATGGAAACAGGAGATAGCTCTGAGTTTTAACACACATCATGTTTGTTTATTCAGGGATTTTCATCCAAAATCGGCCTTAGGGTCTACTGGTCTGAAAAATCAATGTCTCCTGTAACTTTTCCCCTGCCTAATTTTCTCCAAACATTTGATAGGGAGGAAGCATAATTCTTTGAAGTATTTGGGGAAAAATCTGTTTCGTTGTTTCTATGTCCCAGTCCTTCCCATAACTACTTCTGTGGGAATGCATGATCTAATCTGTTAACTGATTCAAAGGAACATGTTTTTTAGGTAGTTGCATTAATTTGTGTTTGCCATTAACATAATTTTTGGTCATATTCTTGTTAATTGTCTTTGAACTATGCTCTGTTATTCTTTCTTCGTTCAGAGCTTGAGAGTTTCAAGAGAAAACCTATAGCAGCTTTCAAAACTACCATTTAGTAGGATATCTGTTGTAGTTTTACAAAATAAAAATACATTGTTGATATATGTTTTAAGTAGATCTGTTGTGAGTGTGAAATAAAGGCCTCTAATAAGATTTTCTATTGTGATATCTCTATAAAGAGAAGTGTAGTTGCTTCTATTTAAAGCATTGTCCTGGTTTCAGCCAGGGTAGAGTTAATTTTCTTCATGGAAGCTAGTGTGAGGCTATGCTTTGGATTTGGGATGAGAAAATGTTGATAATGTGCTGATGTTCTGAGTTGTTGCTAAGTAGTCAAGGACAGTCCAGCTTCTCGTGCTGGCCTGCTAGCAAGAAGGCTGGGAGTGCACGGGAAGCTGGGAGGGGACACAGCTGGGACAGCTGACACAGGCTGACCAAAGAGATATTCCATACCATATGACGTCATGCTCAGTATATAAAGCTGGGATGAAGAAGGAGGAGGGTGTGGAGGGACATTCAGAGTGATGGTGTCTGTCTTCCCAAGTAACCATTACGCGTGATGGAGCCCTGCTTCCCTGGAGATGGCTGAACACCTGCCTGCCCATGGGGAGTAGTGAATGAATCCCTTGTTTTGCTTTGCTTGCGTGCGCGGCTTTTGCTTTACCTATTAAACTGTCCTTATCTCAACCCATGAGTTTCCTCACCGTTACTCTTCCGATTCTCTCCCCCGTCCCACCGTGTGGGAGTGAGCAAGCGGCTGCGTGCAGGAGAAAGATTGACTTCACAACTCGATGAGAGTGATACTCCGAAGCCGTTTATTGTCTTGTCTGACTCCAATATATATCATAATTTTTGCTTAGTCACCGCGCACACACTCATGATTGGTTACAGTTTGTTACACACATTATTGCAATTGGCTATATACAAAATATCATGCGCTGTCCATGCGCCTCTCACACAGTCAGGATTCGCTGCCTGCAGGTGTCCATGCACTCCTTTGCTTCCTCTTAGTTGTTTTCCACAGCTCCTTCTCCTCAAGGCCGAGCTGTGCAGATGTCCAGCTGTTTACCAGCTTCTCAATGCCACAGCTCCTTCTCCTTAAGGTTGAGCCGTGCAGGGTGATCCCAACATCTCCCCCTTTTTGTTTATCTATAAACAAAACCTGATGGATCATTAGCAACCTAAGGACTGTGAGGAAGATGGACCATCTGTACATTCTTGTATCGTTCTGTGCCGCGAACTCAGCCCAGCAGTCGGTAGGTGCCAGCTTTACGTGGGCGTCCCCATGGAGGCAACGATGGCCTTGCCGTACACCGATCCCCCTGCTCTTCGGGAAATCCCGGTATTTATACATTTGCAGAGGAACGAGTTTCGACACACGTGGCCAGTGAGTGTCGGAACACGCCTCGGTTGTCACCTTTTAACACAGGGAGCCTATGGCGTATGCGCCCGCTGGCCAGGCGTGCTGCACATGCCACAGCCATCCCGTCTATTGGTTCGTAGGCTTTGTTCACGCGGCATGTTACCATAATCCAGCAGTCACATATCAACTATGCTTAAGCCAATAGCAGAATGTTACAAGGCAAACAATTCTAGCTGTACTACTCCTAGCGATGGAAACTACTCCTAGCGATGGAAAAAGCGCCTGCACAAAGCTATGAAAACCAGTATTATATCTTACCAAAGGATTTGTAGTTATAGAGCACTTTGCCCTAAAAGCTTTCCATGTTCCTCTAATGATACCGCTAATTTCAGTCTGATTAATTATTTGCAAATTAGGAACTAGGACACCCATGGTACAGTCCCCTGACTAGTTCCCAGGCAGCTGTTTCCCAGCCAATTGATCTCCACACAGCCACCATAACCCTTCTGGTAGATTGAAAAGGGATTGCCTGGGGAGGAAAGAGACAGACAGATGGTGTCCTGTCCTGTTTGATTTGCTAATGTTACCCATACATTTTCTTTTGGCTGAGGTGGCATCCAGGTTGCGATGACACCTGACAATGTCAAGATGTGTCCGACGACGACGATGGTGACTGTTTCGCCCATGGTTTTACCCATTTTGCAGGTACCTAATGAGTTCCAGAATCTGTAATGACACAAGCATAACCTCATCCCCAGGTTAGCAGTTGAAAAGGTCCTTCCCACATATTCTTTTCCAAATTTCTAACTTTTACTTGCACATTTTGTGTTAACTCAAACAGACTTCCTGTCATTCCTTTTACATGTTTTATTATGGGAAGTACTGTTTCTCCTTCTGCTAGATGCAAATAGTTTAACACATATAAGGCTTTATTCAAACGTTCTTGCGGTGGTGTGGTAGCCTCTCCCCCTTTTTGTTTTTGCAATAAACACTTCAGGGAATGATTCATTCGTTCAACAATAGCTTGTCCAGTTGGGGAATGCGCTATTTCAGTAACATGCATCACTCCCCATGGAGCAAAAAATCGTTGGGTTGACTGGGCTACCTAACAAGGACCATTATCGGTTTTAATTTGTAGGGGTATACCATGGGCTGCGAATGCAGCTCGCAAATGCTTTTGTACATGCCTACTAGTTTCTCCTGTTTGTGCAGTGGCCCAAACTACTGCAGAATAGCAATCAATTGAAACATGAACATATTTAAATCTTCCAAAGTCTTGGTAACAGATTCAACAATGGTGTCATTTCTACATTTGTTATTCCACAAATATTATGAATCCCATTCAAATCTCCCACTAATTTTTGAACATCGTTCAATGTTCTGATTTCAGTTCTCAACATCACATTCTGTGGAAATGTGGGTTTTTTTTTTTTTTTTTAGGAATTACAAATACAGGTGTATTCCATGGACTTGTAGTGGGTTTAATATGTTTCTTTTCTAATTGTTCTTTTACCAATTCCTGTAGCTTAGCAACCTTTTCTTGAGATAGCGGCCATTGATCCACCCAAACCGGTGTATCAGTTTTCCATGTCAATTTAAGTGTCGGTCGCTCCTCAACAGCCACTCCACAAAATGTTCAGGAGTGCTACTTAGAACACAACTCATTTGTCCCAAAATGTCTCTCCCTAGCAAATTGATTGGGATCGGAGCTACATATGGTTTAATGATTACATCCGCTCCCGTATCTATTAGCATATGACAACTCCATTCTTTTGGGTCTGCTTGGTTGTTGCAAAAAGTCATTTTTAAGGTAGGTTTTCGTTCCCCTATGTCGAGCACCCAAAAAACTTCTGGCAGATTGCAAGTTACCCAAAATTCTCTATCCCCTCAACTCTGTTACACCGTATACACCGTGGGGAGAGTGTCTTATTCAAATATACTCTTTGATTCCCTGCAAAAGAAATGATACATTTGTGACAATAATTACAACGACATAGAACAAACCCACAACACTGTTTTATAAATATGGCATATTGAAGTTCCCGCTCTTGAACGTCCAGGGAGTGCCGCTGAAACGGTCAATGAGCCGTCATTCCCCATACAAAAGAGCGAAAGCGTCAGCTGGCGATACATCGGAGTCGGACTCTGCGTCCGTGGGACGTGTGACAGGATCTTCTGGTCTTTAGCGGTGGGGTGGGGGCGCGGGTGTGGGTGGGGGTCGCTCGTTCTTATCACCCCCAGCTCGGCCTCCCTTCTCTCCCGAGGCTGTGGCAGCAGCAGCTGCTGCCGCCACTGTCCGCTCTGATTTTATTGCCTTTATAGAGTCTCTGACTAATCGCCAGGTCGTTAACACTTTTGCAGCCGTATGATCCCCTTTGGAGGCTGCCTCAAACACCAATTTCCCTGCTTTCTCCCAGGTAGGTCACTCAAAAGCTGTTGCAGAGTCTGCTGCTAGCCCCTGGCTCTTCAAAACAGTCTCGAATAGCAATCGCCACGTTGTTGCTAGCTCCGCTGCTTGCCCATCTCCTTTCGAGACCCGGCCCATCGATCTTCCACACGGGCACACAGGGGGACATTGAGTACATTGTTCTGGGCAACGTTGACCCGTCTTGCCCTCATATACATCATCGTAGATCTGTTTCTCTGACTTGTCTAATGCAGCCGGTTCACCCGGTGCATCTGGCATCTCAGGAGGTGCATTCGGAGTCGCTGAAGGTCCTGGACCCTCTGGCTCAGTTAAAAAGGGATTGGTTGAAGGCGGTTTAACAGCCTCCTCCATATCAGCTGCGGCTTTTCTCTCTGCCTTCAAGGCTTTTAATGTGGTTAATATCAACTTCCACGCCGTCACTAACTCTGCGGCGGTTTTATCTCCGTTCCCAATATGTTCCCATAACATTTTTCCTATCTCCTCCCACGTCTCTGCCTTAAATGCCACAGACGGATTGGGGGGTACCCTTTCTTTCGGCTCCAAATTAGGAGCCTTCTAAGTGTATATTCATCATATTTCAGTCCTCTCTTAGAGAGCATATGCAGCAGGAGTCTGACTATCGCCCCTTCTTCATGCGATGTGTTCTGCCCCATGCCGCCCCGGTTGCTCACCTCACCTCACTGGGTGCTTTTCCGTTGCAACGTATTCCTTTTTCTTTTTCCTTGCGTCAGTCCCGCTGACTGCAATTCTTCCAACCGGGCTTCTCCCGCGGCGTCCTCTGCGCTCGACCGGTGTTCAACAGTGAGATCCCAGAGATCGTATCACGTCGGGGTCACCAGTTGCGGGAGAAGGACGGACTTCACAACTCTATGAGAGTTATATTCCGAAGCCGTTTATTGTCTTGTCTGACTCCAATATATATCATAATTTTTGCTTAGTCACCGCGCGCACACTCATGATTGGTTACAGCTTGTTACACACATTATTGCAATTGGCTATATACAAAATATCACGTGCCGTCCACGCGCTTCTCACACAGTCAGGATTCGCTGCCTGCAGGTGTCCATGCACTTCTTTGCTTCCTCTTAGTTGTTTACCACAGCTCCTTCTCCTCAAGGCCGAGCCGTGCAGATATCCAGCTGTTTACCAGCTTCTCAATGCCACAGCTCCTTCTCCTCAAGGTCGAGCCGTGCAGAGTGATCCCAACAGCTGCGTGGTGCTTAGTTGTTGGCTGGGGCTAAACCACGACAAGCATTGAGTTTGATCCTGGCTTTGATCTAAAGCTTTTGATCTTGAAAGAAAGATATTGTGGCAGTAAAACAAAAAGGTTAGGAGAGGGTTTTTTTTAAGTGATACTGTTAAAGGGATACCTCCAAGGTTTAGTAGGCACTAATTGGACCTACCTTTATTTACTTTTATCTGTTTGAGAAGTACATCTAATTCTATATGGGGGAGGCTTTGCTCAGACACATGCTTTGATGAGCCTTTTTCTTTTACAAGAG
Organism: Phaethon aethereus; assembly: GCF_964289735.1. Taxonomy (NCBI): domain Eukaryota; kingdom Metazoa; phylum Chordata; class Aves; order Phaethontiformes; family Phaethontidae; genus Phaethon; species Phaethon aethereus. The sequence continues at coordinate 37,150,905 of NC_138581.1, read as the reverse complement.
CAGAGATTTTCTTTTGAAGCTTTCAGGGAATTTTCATATATAGCACAGAGCAGAAATTATGTTTAAAAAAAATGAAAATACCTTATTGGCATCATTTTAATTAGGCCAGATGGGATGCAATCTGCCTTTTTTATTGTCTCTCTTATTAAATGCTAAACACTGTAAAAGCACTTAATAAAAACCTAACTTAAGAATTTCTAGTGTTCAAATTTTCCATGTCTGATATTACTTGCATGTCTCTCATCATAGTGGAGTTTTAATAACCTGTTTAAAGAGAAGCATCTGTTGAAATCCATTCCCAAATGTAATCACCTGCTTGCAAACTCTGAATAAAGCATTTAAATTGAGGCCTAGGTAATGACCTTACTGTGGTATAATATGAATAAAAAGCTGGTTTGGTTATTGCTTTTAAACTGCATTTAAAAATCTCCAAGATAATTGATTTGACCGTTGGATTCCTTGGGCATTAAGAACCGCCCTAATTTCATCTGGGAACAAGTTAATTTTCTTCCTGATAGCTGGTATAGTGTTGTGTTTGGGATGAAAATAATGTTGATAACATACTGATGTTTTTAGCTGTTGCTAAGCAGTCAAGGACTGTTCAGCTTCCCATGCTCTGGTCTGCCAGCGAGAAGGCTGGGGGTGCATGGGAAGCTGGGAGGGGACACAGCCAGGACAGCTGACCCAGGCTGGCCAAAGGGATATTCCATAACCATATGATATCATGCTCAGTATATAAACTGGGGGAGTTGGCTGGGGAGGTGCTGTGGCTTGGGAGGTAACTGGGTATTAGTCAGCAGGCAGTGAGCAATTGTGTTGTGCAGCACTTATTTTGTATATTCTTTTATCATCATCACCATTATTTTTTTTTCTGTCCTATTAAACTGTCTTTATCTCAATCTATGAGTTCTACCTTTTTTTTTTTTTTCCCCGAGTCTGTCCCCCATCCCGCTGGGGGAGGGGTGGGGTGAGCGAATAGCTGCGTGGTTGTTTTAGTTGCCTGCCAGGTTAAACCACAAGAATATATCGGGGAAAATCTTTAAGCACTTAATGGTGGTGTTATTTTCTCTTTGAAGCTAACCTCATTAGGCCATTTCCCTGTATCTAAAGGGCAGTGAGCAAGAACTTTAACTAGACATAGGAAAGTACATATCTGAAAATTAGACTACAAACCTGTGACGATTGTTTGCATGGGGAGATTAGAAGAAGGACTGTCCCTTAGGCTTGCAGGGATAGAAGGAACCTGGCTCAGCAGTAGTATAGGAAGCAGCTGCAGGGAAAGCTCCTATCAGGCAGCACCGAAGAAGAACGGTTCCCCTGCAGTTCGAGATCAGAAACCCGAGCACAGCCCCGGTTACTGTACTGTATATATAGCTCAGGCTTGGCACTGAGGGTTGTTAGCAATTGCGTCGCTGGCAGTATTTTACGCCGGGAGGGGCGTGGCAACTCTGGTGAGGCAGTTCTGGGATTTGCGTGTGAGAAGGACTAGGAGCAGACTGGTTTCTACATCTTTAAGATAGACTCCTTCTCTCTATTGGGGGGGTCGGAGCATGGGTTTGGGGGATTTTGTGGAAGTGTTTCGTTTTCCGCTGAGGGCTGTGGTGGGTAGGGGTTTGGCGTGGTACGATTTTATTTCTGGGTGATGTTGGGGCACAGTTGGGTTGGGGGTCTCCGCAGTGTGTACCACCCCACTAAGTGAAGCGACTCTGCAGGCAAGCTTGTCTTAATGTGTGCTTTCCTCCCCCCCTCCTCATGTAGCCTTTGCTGCAGGAGGGTGAGTCTTGGAAGGTGTGTCAGCTCATCCAGCAAGTGAGCAGCGAGGTGAGGAGAAACCCTTTTTTTCGTAGTTGTTATATGTTTTCTCCCCATCATTTATTCCCCTCCCCCCGTGTCCTTCTGTCCTTCCTTACTTGTAAATCTCTCTGAGTTTTCCATCTGACCCACTTGCTTTTGTTTTAAACATAATAATTGTTTTTATGTTAGGGATATAAACATTTTTGTGGGAAGCAACCAAATGTTATTATCTTATTAAATAACTATCCCATTATCTAAAATTGATATTGGTAGTCAAGAAGAACAATTGAGTGAGTGGCTGGGAGCAAACTTACTTGAAATAGAAGGTGTAAGGGATAGAGTGCAGAGATTTTTCTCCATGATTTTTGCAAACCACTTTCTGTTTAGCAAAGTGGTCTGACATCAAACACACTTTCTTTATCCTGAGAAAAATCTTAAGCTGGGAGTTTGTAAGATTGCTTTACTAAAGAGAAAGGAAAATAATGCTGCATGAAATGAACACCACCATCTCACACTGATAATGCACAAATGACTAACCAGATTAGTGAAGACTCTGTCAATATGGACTGGAAAAGTGTTTTCCTATTTCAAGTAATGGAAAAATACATCTTCAATCTGTGTATAGTTTCTTACTAATGCAGAGTAGCTGCACTCAAGTCACATTTTCCTTTTAAAAAAAAAAAAGTGCGCTATGGTTTTGAACTCCAGGTTGCAGCAAACCAGAGGATCAGGAAAAGTGGCAAAAAGAAAGCAGGATGAAGTCGGTTTCTGAAAAGTAAGGGTTTGGTAATATGTATTTGTGTAACAGAGGGCAGCATAATCTAAATGCTTTTAGATCATGTCCTTTTTAAACGCGAAAGACATTTTTTAGCTGCTTTGACAAGGTGATAGTAAAAGTTACTAATAAAGTTTCTGTGTGTCATATTTGCTATTGAAAGAGATAAATAATCTTTTAAGATGTCTGTAACTTACTTAGGAGAGAAAAATTTTCTAGTTTGTGTTTAACATGAATGTTCTGAGGAAGAAAGATGAGAGTGATTTCATCAGAAAAAGCAATAGTACTTGAGAACTTTTGACATCTGCACCATTATTGGTTATCTTTCAGATACTGTTAATTGAGAAACATTTTTTGTGGGTGTTGGGAGGACAAGAAGTATTTAAATAGAAACAAATGTTCTGACTATACTGTTGACATTATTTAGAGGGTGAGTTTGAAAGTCTTCCATTTGCTGTGTAAGGCAATTCATGAAAATGTCTTGAACCATTTTAAAAACCTTTTGTCATTTTTAATGGTTTTTAAGATTAAATACAGTTTAACTCACAATACTTTTAAACTAGTGATTTCAGATTTAGCTATTCTTAATTGTGCATTCTATAATGTTGGCCATTTAAATAACAATGTGGCAGGCTAAATAACTGACACTAGTGTTAAATATCTGTTTTCTGTCTTCTGAAGAAAAAGAAATGGTCTCTAACCTCTGTCAAAAATCAATAAAGATGCATTACCAGAACTATGAAAATTTTTTTAAATTTATTTTTTGGCTTCTTTTGGTTCTACAGACAAGTGTGGTGTGTTTTCTTGAAAAAATTTTCACTTTTAAAGGCTCAAAATAGCAGTTTTGCTGTTTTGACAGTGCTTCTTGAATGTATGATGAATCACTGCTGTTTCTGTAGCCAAATTCTTGCTGATACTGTGGCTGCCAACTCCTGGGATGTGTTGCCTTAGTATGGGTATTGCAGTATTTAACAAATGTCTACGACGTGCATTGTTGTATGTGGGTGGTCTACCAGCTCCATGGTGAATTTTACAATTTGGGGTTTTTTTTAATCACTACTTTTTTTTTTTTTCCTTACCTAAATGGTGTATTCTGGTTATAAAATAGATATTCTGTGTTCTCATACATCTAAACAGAGATAGCAATAAGCTGTTGCACCAAATAATTTTCTGTTTATATTTCTGTATGTGAATATAAAACATTGTCGTGGTTTAACCCCAGCCAGCAACTAAGCACCACGCAGCCGCTTGCTCACTCCCCCATGGTGGGACGGGGGAGAGAATCAGAAGGGTAAAAGTGAGGAAATTCATGGTTTGAGATAAAGACAGTTTAATAGGGAAAGCAAAAGCCGCGCACGGAAGCAGAGCAAAACAGGGAATTCATTCACTACTTCCCATTGGCAGGCAGATGTTCAGCCATCTCCAGGGAAGCAGGGCTCCATCACATGTAATGATTACTTGGGAAGACAGATGCCATAACTCCGAATGTGTCCCTACCCCTTCCTTCCTTCTTCTCCCCAGCTTTATATACTGAGCATGATGTTGCATGGTATGGAATATCCCTTTGGCCAGCCTGGGTCAGCCGTCCTGGCTGTGTCCCCTCCCAGCTTCCCGTGCAACCCCAGCCTTCTCACTGGCAGGCCAGCATGAAAAGCTGGACAGTCCTTGACTACTTAGCAACAACCCAAAACATCAGTGTGTTTATAATACCTTCTCATCCCAAATCCAAAGCATAACCTCATACAGTTAATTTTCTTCATAGAAGCTAGCATCCCAGCTGAAACCAGGACAAACAGGTTTGTTTAGCATTTGTTTTAGGATTGTTTTATGCTAAGATGATGATGAATTTTTTTTAATTTGAAAAGAAAAAAAAGTATGATCATGGGAATTTGCTGGAGCAAAATGCTAGCACCCCACACAAAGGAATCACCACATATTTATCCTGTTACATGATTAGCAAAAACAGTAGAGAACCTTCCCAAGTTTACATTTATTGGCTAGTAATTACCATGTTGATTATTATTGGTTACACATATTTAAATTATCGTGCATGCTCTTAGAAAGAGTGGGGGAGTAATTTGCATGAGTCGGTGGTCGTGATCTCCCACTGCCACCTTTACCTTTACCCTAGTTACTGTGGATTCTGCTGATCTCATGACAGTTACATTTTTCAAGAGTGCAGGAACAACTCAGTCTTCATGGTTTACTGCTGAAGTACAACTACTTCTTCATCTTCTTGTCCACTAAATCCAGGTTCATTAATCTTTTTTTAATTGTGTTGTCTCCTACTGACCTGCCCACCTAGAATCTTTCATTTGTCTCTGACATCAGCACAATAAAAAATCCCCAACATTCCCTGCTGGCAGTTTGCTGAGATATTTCACTCCTCTCTTTCTTACAGAATAAAATTACATTAATCTAAAGGGACCTACTTCCCCTATGCTCACCGGCATTAATCATATTCTTTTCTCTCTGAAGTAGTAGAATCCCATTTGTGTGTTATTAGTTTTTTGCTTACTATTACAAAAGTTTACATTGGCTCAGTAGCATTCTTATTATTCTGCCCTGCTTGTTCCAGTTTTCTTCTGAGTTGTTGAATACAAACTATCAAATAATTTTCCACATTCCATATTCCTATTTTTTCAAGGAGCATGGCATATGTCTAATATATGTTTTCAAGGTATGATCTTATTGCTCTTGTAATTGTTGACTATTTTCAGGCTAGCATGAATTCTTCAGCCTTAAGATTCTCTGACGCACAGAATTATGAATAGCTGGTAACTCATACCTCGGTTGATTTCAGAAGTTACTCTCATGCCATATCTGTTTTCCCCTTCTTTCTGCTAAAGTCCAAGCATTGACCTACTTCTCCAGCACTGCTACCAGAGAAGAGGTTGGATTTGAAAATTTAGTCCTCACTCCATCGCATATTCTTTAACGCCAGCCACAAGGTCACTTACACAGAGTGTTTTATCTAAATTACATAAGCCATTATTTCCTTCCCTTTGCCCTTTTCCTTAATTGTTTTCTACAATTATATATTTGCTTCAAGGACATTCCCATCTGATCTGAGAAGAGGAAGAAAGCTGATCAGCTCCCAGGAAATTCTTTTGGTAACTGCAGGGGCTGGGCTGATGATAATGTGGTATTAATAGTTCCTATTCAGATTCATAAACTCAGTGTCCATCCTTTCCTATACTTTGTAGTACTTTTCAAGGAATGATATACATGAGCACAAAAATAAAATACTTTTGTCATGGTTTAGCCCCAGCTGGCAACTAAGCACCACGCAGCCGCTCACTCACACCCCCCAGTGGGACAGGGGAGAGAATTGGGAAAAAAAACTCGTGGACTGCGATAAAAACAGTTTAATAGGACAGAAAGAGAGAAGGAAACAACAATGATAACAACAATAATAATACCCACAAAGGAATGTACAAGAACAAGTGATGCCCAATACAGCAACTGCCTACCATGTGGTGATCGATAGCCCGTCCCCAAGCAGCAATTCCCACCTCCCGGCCAACTCCAGTTTATGTACTGGGCATGACATCATATGGTAGGGAATATCTCTTTGGCCAGTCCGGGTCAGCTGTCCTGGCTGTGTCCCCTCCCAGCTTCCCGTGCACCCCCAGCCTCCTTGCTAGCAGGCCTGCACGAGAAGCTGGACTGTCCTTGACTGCTTAGCAACAACCCAAAACATCAGCACATTATCAACAGTTTCTCATCCCAAATCCAAAACACAGTCTCACACTAGCTTCTGTGAAGAAAACCAGCTCTATCCTGGCTGAAACCAGGACAGTATCCACCCCTTATTCCACACCATTTGCGTCATGCCTGGGTCCTATACTTTTCAATACATTCCAATTATTCATTATTACTCTTCCTGTCTTTTAATATATACACACAGATACCATTCTCTTAGTCCATGGGCCATCAGTTTAAAATGTCTGTGGAGTTCAGTCAGTCCATGACTCTGGGCTTCATCCATCATAGCAGTCTCTCAGGGCAGGGGAGATGGTATGTGGTGTTGGATTGTCATCTGGCACGGTCCATGTCCATGATTTGCAGGTCAAAGATGTCAATCTCGAGGAAGTTGTTGGGCGCAAGCTGCTGAAGCATGTTTCACATTCATGGATAACTTCTGCAATAGCATCCATGGTCAAGTCCACCCCTCAAGCCCATTTGTATGTTGTATCTCTTCCTTGATGGCCTGAGGTGTCATGGGCCCACCGAGCTATAAATAATTCACCCTTATGTTGCCAGTCCAGATCCACCTGAGTCACTTCAATCTTAGCAGCCTGATCCACCTGATGGTTGTTTTGATGTGATCCTCACCAGCAGGACTGAGGAGAACACCACCTGGGCATCATACCCTTGACTACCACCCCCAGAGTTCCATAGTCACTTTTGATCCTATCCAGGTTTCCCCTAGGAGTACCATTTGTGTCCACATGGAAGTAGAAGGAGGTAGTAGTCAGAGGGTCAGATGAGCTTTGACAGTTACACACAGAATTACACAGAATCACTAAGGTTGGAAAGGACCTTCAAGATCATCAAGTCCAACCATTAATCCAGCGCCACCATGTCCCCTAAACCATGTCCTGAAGCACCACATCCACACGTTTTTTGAACACTTCCAGTGATGGTGACTCTACCACCTCCCTGGGCAGCCTGTTCCAATGCTTGACCACCCTCTCGGTGAAGAAATTATTCCCAATATCCAATCTAAACCTCCCCTGGTGTAACTTGAGGCCATTTCCTCTCGTCCTATCGCTGGTTACTTGGGAGAAGAGACCAACACCCTCGTGGCCACAACCCCCTTTCAGGTAGTTGTAGAGAGCGATAAGGTCTCCCCTCAGCCTCCCCTTCTCCAGACTGAACACCCCCAGTTCCCTCAGCCGCTCCTCATAAGACTTGTGCTCCAGACCCCTCACCAGCTTTGTTGCCCTTCTTTGGGCATGCTCCAGCACCTCAACATCCTTCTTGTAGTGAGGGGCCCAAAACTGAACACAGGATTCAAGCTGCGGCCTCACCAGTGCCAAGTACAGGGGCACGATCACTTCCCTACTCCTGCTGGCCACACTATTTCTGATACAGGCCAGGATGCTGTTGGCCTTCTTGGCCACCTGGGCACACTGCCAGCTCATATTCAGCTGGCTGTCAACCAGCACCCCCAGGTCCCTTTCTGCCGGGCAGCTCTCCAGCCCACTCCTCCCCAAGCCTGTAGCGTTGCATGAGGTTGTTGTGGCCGAAGTGCAGGCCCCGGCACTTGGCCTTATGAAACCTCATACAGTTGACCTCTGCCCATCGATCCAGCCTGTCCAGATCCCTCTGCAGAGCCCTCCTACCCCAGTTGCTCCACAACATCCCAGATCTGGGCCCCCAGCAGGCAGCAAACCTCTCTAGATGATAGGTCAGGTTGACAGATCGTTCCGCTGTCCTCCTCAGCAGGGATGACTTGCTGCTTCTTCCTGGTGGTCTTGCATGGTTTAGGGTTAGGTGGACTGGATCCTTTGCTTGAAGGCACATCTGGCTCCTCTTCAACTTTGAGGGCGGTGAACCTATTTTGTAGTTGTAAGCCCTTAGGTGGGCCAGGAGCCTTCCTCTTGGTGCCAAAAGTCACCAGCTTCCATTCTTCACCTTCTCCAGAGGTTACACTTTAACACTGTGGGTAGACACTGCCTGCTTCTCTACTGCTTTGGGGGTGTGGGACTCTTCAAGCTGCTGCATCTCAGAGAAAATCCTGTTTATCATCCTTTCATCTTTGATGCTGCACAGCCTACTCACTTCCTCCTGTAACTCCTCCACTTGGTGGCACAGCTCCTCCAAGACAGCACACCTCCTACAGGACAGAGGGGCAACTCTGCTGTTATCAGAGAGGCCCCAGGCACTCCCTGCAGCCTGGGACTTGTAGGGTTACATCCACCATCTGAAGCTTGGTCTGCATTGAAGCCTCTACCCCAGCAGGGACAGCTGCTGCAACACCTGCTGGGGAAAGTGCTCTGTGGCATGTCACCACCATATCCGAGACTGTTACAGTGGTACGAATTCAGCTAAGACCCCCTTCTTTGCTCCCTTCTGTGTGAACTGTCACTAATTCCTACTAAAGTCAGCTTAATTATGCTAAAAGTGAACTTGGCCAAAAAAGCAAATCAAAGAATAATTGTTACACTCTCTAAAATTCATTTTACTACTGCAACATAAAAAATAAAGATGGATTTTATTAAATGACATACTTAAGACATTTTGTTTAGGTTTTAAATAAATTGTTAGCATATTTCAACATAGCCAAATATCCTTATAAGATCTGTTAAAAATGACTAAACTTTGGGTTTCACATTGTAAATGTTAATAAATCATATGGGAATAGATAATATTTCTACTGTCAGGGCAGGCCCAAAGCGAGAGAGAAAACTTTAGGAGTCAAAGGCTCTACCAGGTAGTAGCTCGAAGAGGCCAAATACAGTACAATCAGGAATTCAAGGAAGATCATCTGAGTTCCCAGTTGCCAATGTTGCAGTTAGGGTTACCTGAAAGAAAAACAAAACCGCTTCATTCCTTTTGGATATTAGATAATTTAGATTATCTACCACCACTCAGAAACAAGATGTTTATTACCCTGGTGGTTGAGCACCTTCCACATGGTGCTTCGAACGGGTGTTTGTAATATGCAAGGAAAACTTCCTTTAATTTTCCATCCTTCAGTTTTCCAGTGTGGGAACCATTGAGTGGCCCCAGCCCATACTGCATAGGAATCAATTTATATTTTGTAGGTGCCCCATTCAGCAGCTAGCACTACTGCTTGAAGCTCAGCTCCCTCTGTCTCTTGTGTTTTGTCTGTCCCATCCAAGGACTGCAGGAGGGCAGCCCTTCCCTTCTGTCCTGGTTTTGGCTGCGGTAAAGTTAATTTTCTTCCTAGTAGTTGGTATAGTGCTGTGCTTTGGATATAGTATGAGAATAATGTTGATAACACACTGATGTTTTAGTTGTGGCTAAGTAGTGCTTACATTAGTCAAGGACATTTCAGCTTCTCATGCCCTGCCAGCGAGAAGCTGGGAGAGGGCACAGCCAGGACATCTGACCCAGGCTGGCCAGATATATTTCCTGCCATATAACGTCATGCTCAGTATATAAACTGGAGTTGGCCAGGGGGTGGGAATCACTGCTCGGGGACGGGCTATCAATCACCGGGTGGTGAGCAATTGCTGTATTGGGCATCACTTGTTCTTGTACATTCCTTTGTCGGTATTATTATTGTTGTTATCATTGTTGTTTCCTTCTCTCTTGCTGTCCTATTAAACTGTTTTTATCTCAGCCCACGAGGTTTTTTTCCCAATCGTCTCCCCCGTCCCACCTTGAAGGGGAGGTGAGCGAATGGCTGCGTGGTGCTTAATTGCTGGCTGGGGCTAAATCACGACAGATAGCTAATTATACTAAATTATCCAATTATACTAAACCCTGCAATATGAGCTCTCCAGAATCCTAAAGTTCCTAGGACTTGTCAGAGCTCCTTCTTATTGCAGGGTGAGCTCAACTAGGATATTTGTTGCAAGGTATAAGAGGGAACATATTGCCTGCCACTTTGCCAAGTTATGCCTAAAAATCAAACCATTTGGCTATGTCCCTGTTGTTTAGCTTCAGGGATAGTAATTTCCTTATTGTGCAGATGGACTAGGATGGGATCACGGTGAACCTTATCGGGGGAATCTCCTCCAATTAAAATGTCATCTACATATTGATATACTATTACCCCTGTTTCCTGTGGGACTTGTTCTAATTCCCTAGCTAAAGCCTGATGTGACCATGTAAGGCTATGTTTGAATCCTTGGGGTAATCAGGTAAAAGTGTATTGTATTCCGCCTCAAGTGAAAGTGAATCTCTCTTGATCCTCAGGTTGTGATGGGACCATGAAAAACATACCCTTTACATCCAGGGCCACTATCCAAGGATGGGCCGCTTGCTCTACAGTGAAAACAAGATCTGTGATAGATGGGACGGCAACGTGTAAGGGTCCAGTATTTTGATTCAGTTTCCGACAAACTACCGTCAAACACCAGGTGCTGTTAGGCTTACGGACAGGCCACATGGGGGAGTTATACAGGTGTACTGGTTTTGGCTGGGATAGAGTTAATTTTCTTCATATTAGCTTGTATAGTGCTATGTTTTGGATTTGTGATGAAAATCGTGTTGATAACACAGGGATGTTTTAGTTATTGCTAAGCAGTGCTTACACAGCGTCAAGGCCTTTTCTGTTTCTCACACTTCCCTGCCAGCAAGTAGGAGAAAATAAGATGAAAAAGCTCATGGGTCAAGATAAGGACAGGGAGATCACTCACCAATTACTGTCACGGGCAAAAAAGACTCGACTTAGGGAAATTAATTTAATTTATTGCAAATCAAAGTCAGAGTAGGATAATGAGAAATAAGAACAAATCTAAAACCACCTTTCCTGCCTCACCTTCTTCCCGGGCTCAACTTCACTCCCAATTCTTGTACCTCCTCCCCCCAAGGGGCACAGGGGGATGGGGAATGGGGCTTGCAGTTAGTTCATAATGCTTTGTCTCTTTGTTTCACCTCCAGAAATGTGGTTGAAGCACAAGTTCCCCCCAAAAAGTCCATCAACATCACAAGCAAGGAGGAAGAATCATCCAAAACTCCATCTCCTTGAGCATGCAAAGACTGAGCCTTGTCACCCCAAATGGGACAAAAGAAAGCTAACCTTTGCACAATCACTGGGAAAAGCACTATCCCAACCTTCCAAGAAAATTTTCATAATAAATGTGAAAAGAGAGGGATCCATATCCCCAGAAAAATGGGGAGGGAAGCAAAAAACAGACATGGGGGAATCCCCCCAACCCGCAAAAGAATAATTGTAGGAGCAGGAAAAGGGAGGTGAAGCAGCTCCTGCTCGTTCTAGAGCCTCCACAAAACTAAGCTGCTCTTATTGAGGCTTGAGTCTTCTCTCATATTTCATCCAGCATCCTCTGCAGATGCACCTGCAGGGGCTTAGGGACCAGACAACTACACCAAGTATTCCTGGCAGGGCGGGTATCACTTTGAGCTACTTGTCAGAGCAGGCTCAAGATGAGAAAAAAAAACTTAGGATTCGAAGGTAGGAGGGCTCTGCAGAGGGATCTGGACAGGCTGGAACGATGGGCAGAGGCCAACTGTATGAGGTTTAATAAGGCCAAGTGCAAGGTCCTGCACTTTGGCCACAACAACCCCATGCAATGCTACAGGCTTGGGGAGGAGTTGCTGGAGAGCAGCCCGGCGGAAAGGGACCTGGGGGTGCTGGTTGACAGCCGGCTGAATATGAGCCGGCAGTGTGCCCAGGTGGCCAAGAAGGCCAACAGCATCCTGGCCTGTATCAGGAATAGTGTGGCCAGCAGGAGTAGGGAAGTGATTGTGCCCCTGTACTCGGCACTGGTGAGGCTGCGCCTTGAATCCTGTGTTCAGTTTTGGGCCCCTCACTACAAGAAGGATGTTGAGGTGCTGGAGCGTGTCCAGAGAAGGGCAACGAAGCTGGTGAGGGGTCTGGAGCACAAGTCTTATGAGGAGCGGCTGAGGGAACTGGGGTTGTTTAGTCTGGAGAAGAGGAGGCTGAGAGGAGACCTTATCGCTCTCTACAACTACCTGAAAGGGGGTTGTGGCGATGAGGGTGTTGGTCTCTTCTCCCAAGTAACTAGTGATAGGACGAGAGGAAATGGCCTCAAGTTGCGCCAGGGGAGGTTTAGATTGGATATTAGGAAAAATTTCTTCACTGAGAGGGTGGTCAGGCATTGGAACAGGCTGCCCAGGGAGGTGGTGGAGTCGCCACCTCTGGAAGTGTTCAAAAAACGTGTGGATGTGGCGCTTCAGGACATGGTTTAGGGGACATGGTGGTGCTGGATTAATGGTTGGACTTGATGATCTTAAAGGTCCTTTCCAACCTAGTGATTCTGTGATTCTGTGATTCTGTGAAGGCTCTAGCAGGCAGTAGCTTGAAGGGGTGTCGTGGTATAACCCAGCAGGTAGCTAAAACAACCACAGAGCTGTTCACTCACCCCCAACCCCCCTCAGTGGGATGGGGGAGAGAATCGGAATAAAAAAGTAAAATTCATGGGCTGAGATAAAGACGATTTAACAGACCAGAAAAGGAAGAGAATAAAAATGATAATGATAATGATAGAAGTGATGCACAATGCAATTGCAGGAATAACCCAGACTGTCTTCCCCAGCACATTTTTTACGTGCACCACAGGGACTTTATCCCCTTCTACAGTACGTAAAAGTTTTGATTGGGCAGGGCCGGCTCTATTAGTAGATCCCCTAGTGTTGACTAACCAGGTGGCTTTGGCTAAATGTTTATCCCAATGTTTGAATGTCCCGTCACCCATTGCTCTCAGGGTAGTCTTTAACAGTCCCTTGTATTGTTCAATTTTTCCGGAAGCCGGTGCACGATAGGGGATGTGATATACCCACTCAATGCCGTGCTCTTTGGCCCAGGTGTCTATGAGGTTGTTTCGGAAATGAGTCCCATTGTCCGACTCAATTCTTTCGGGGGTGCCATGTCACCATAAGACTTGCTTTTCAAGGCCCAGGAGAGTGTTCCGGGCGGTGGCATGGGGCACAGGATATGTTTCCAGCCATCCGGTGGTTGCTTCCACCATGGTAAGCACATAGCGCTTGCCTTGGCAGGTTTGTGGGAATGTTACTACAGTCAGTCTGCCAGGCCTCCCCATATTTATATTTCAACCATCGTCCTCCATACCAGAGGGGCTTTAACCGCTTGCCTTGTTTGATTGCAGCGCATGTTGCACATTCAAGGATAACCTGTGCAATAGTGACCATGGTCAAATCCACGCATCAGTCACAAGCCCATCTGTATGTTGCATCTCTTCCCTGATGGCCTGAGGTGTCATGGGCCCACCGAGCTATAAATAGTTCACCCTTATGTTGCCAGTCCAGATCCACCTGAGCCAATTGAGTCTTAGCAGCCTGATCCACCTGATGGTTGTTTTGATGTTCTTCAGTGGCCCGACTCTTGGGTACGTGAGCATCTACGTGACGTACTTTTACAACCAGATTTTCTAGTTGGTATATTGGGTTTGCATGGCAATGTTTTGGTCGCAGGAGGGTTGCAGGGGTGGCTTCTGTGAGAAGGTGCTAGAAGTTTCCCCTGTGTCCAGCAGAGCCAGTGCCAGCCGTCTCCAAGATGGACCTGCCGCTAGCCAAGGACAAGCCAATCAGAAACAGTGGTAGCACCTCTGGGATAACATATTTAAGAAGGGGGGAAAAAAAGGGCACGCAGCATTTGCAGAAGGAGAGAGGAGCGAGAATATGTGAAAACAACTCTGCAGACACCAAGGTCAGTGAAGTAGGATGGGGACGACGTGGTCCAGGCACCAGAGCAGAGATTCCCCTGCAGCCCATGGTGAAGAACGTGGTGAGGCAGGATGTCCCCCTGCAGCCCGTGGAGGTCCATGGTGGAGCAGATATCCACCTGCAGCCCATGGAGGACCCCACATCGGAGCAGGTGGATGCCCGGTCTTGTGAACGAGTGGTTTAGGCTGCTCAAAGAATCACCGCCAAAGATATTAGAAAGCAAATAATTTTAATATAAATTTGTAAAAAAAGCGTGAGTGTTTTTTTAATTCTTATTTCTTCTTTTCTTGTTTTTTTCTCTATTACTTATTCAACATCGAAAATGTATACAAAGAGAAACCAAATTATAATTAGTTTGGAATGATTTACACATGGATTGGAAGGACTGATATACATAGAGTCAGGGAAATCGAATTGGGTTACCGTGACAATTTCCTAATAAAGCTTAGCAACGTAAAAACTTAAAACTTACTAAAATTCTCTAATTACGCATGCACACACACACAGATGTAAATATAGAGACATATAAAGAGATACAAAGAAAAGAGAGAGATATATACACACAAAGGTACCTGTTAAAAATTCCCCTTGAGTCCAGTGAAATACGTCAAATGCTTTTGCATTTCTCAACGGGCGAGGGTTGAGCCTCAAGGAGTAGAGGTTTCATTCCAGGTCCCATGCTGGTCTTCAGCAACAGTCCTACGAAAATATCAAGAACTTGAGGGTTTACGAGCTCTGAGAGGTATCCCACTCAGAGGGAGATGCTGGTCACAGCCCGCTGCAGTCCAGGAGAGCTCAAAGGATCTCACTTGGGACTGTTGTTTATAGGGTCGGGAGATGATTAACTTTAGGCATCAGTGAATTTCCATCCTGGCCACAACCCAGACAGGTAATTCCTCAAGTCTCCAGTAGCACTGGCACCAGTCATTCCAGGGTTGTCAGGAGATAATTAGTTAGTCCTGTTCTCGTTCCTCACCCTGGTCAGGCAACTGCGTTCTTGATATAATCGGTGCCATTCTCCACCTCAGTTACACAAGGGTGCTTGGTATGGTCGAGGGACTCTCAACTGCCAAACTCTTTGTTCAAAGTCCAAAGCTTGCCAGGCAACTGAATTTCTCACTTTGTAGAGTGGCCCAGGTGCAAGGCAAGGTGGGGGGGGACGTACCACCACAACCAAAGGAGACTCTGTCCCATGGGAGGCCAGCGCTGGAGCAAGCTCCTGACAGGACCTGTGGACCCATGGAGAGAGAAGCCCATGCTGGAGCAGGTTTGCTGGCAGGACTTGTGACTCCGCGGAGGACCCACACTTGAGCAGTCAGTTCCTGGTGGACTGCACATCGTGGAAGGGACCCAGGCTGAAACATTTCAAGAAGAACTGCAGTCTGTGGGAAGGACTCACATTGGAGAAGTTCATGGAGGACTGTCTCCCGTGGGAGGGACCCCATGCTGGAGTAGGGGAAGAGCGTGAGGAGTTCTCCCCCTGAGGAGGAAGGAGTGGTAGAAACAACGTGTGATGAACTGACTGCAACCCCCATTCCCCAACCCCCTGCGCCACTTGGAGAGGAGGAAGTAGAGAAAATTGGGAGTAAAGTTAAGCCCGGGAAGAAGGGAGGGGTGGCAGGAAGGTGTTTTTAGGATTTGGTTTTAGTTCTCATTATCCTACCCTGATTTTGACTGGTAATAAATTAAACTAATTTCCGCAAGTCAAGTCTATTTTGCCCGTGACGGTAATTGCTGAATGATCTCTCCCTGTCCTTATCTCGACCCACAAGCTTCTTCCGTAGTGTCGTGTTGAAACAAGGATCTAAAACAATTATAAGGTTTTAGCACGTGTCACTAATCAACTGTAAGTTTTGTAAATTTTTTAATGTATGTACTTTCTGGAAGGTTATTGATTACATGATTAGTTTAACTTTTGTATAGATTCCTTTAGCCTGATAACTCTGTGATTATGTTTAACGGCCTACTCTCATAGTCCTTAGGCTATATTTGCCTCAAGGCTAACATTTCAGCTATGTGTAAACAGTTAATCACGAGGGAAGCATGCGTGTGGAACCAAGAGGCCTCGTGAAGTCAAAACAAAGAAGGGTTAAGAGCAAGGACCGAGAGATTAATGAGTACAGAGAAGATATCTTAACCTTGAGAATAGAAACATCCTAGCAGGACTGCTCAAAGAAAGAACCGCTTGGCTGAACAGTAGAAGGGACAAACATCCAAGGAGAAGAAATTATCCTCAGGAGACCTGTGACCATAAAAGGGAAAAAGGAGTAGGGGGCTAACTCCCCAAACGACCACTGACGACCACCCGAGACCCCCGCGCATGCGTAGCGTAGTTTTGCAACGCCAGCATTACGTAAATGTAGTAGATAGGCAGGGAGGCGGAGATTTCTAGGAAAATGTGTGAATATTCATGTCTTTAAGGTATATAAAGGATGAACTTTTGTTTCAATGCACGCACGTTAGGAGGAGATATCCCCCATGTGTCCGGCGCTGCAATAAAGATGTGTGCTTAATAACACTTTGATGTTACTGAGTTCATATTTTTTTGAATCAGTGTATTAAAAAGGACTTGATGCTTTCAGGAAAGAGAGTGCTTTTTGAGGGGGGGAATAGCCATACGAGTCAAAAAACTCTGTGCAGTTCTGATCTGCCAGGAAAATTCTAGCCAGTGCTCTCTAGGTCACTTATGTAGATGCATACACAAACCACAACCACAACCACAAAGCAGCAGCCCAGATGAGTTTGCCTCTGTGCTGCCCGTTGGTCAGTTTCCATTGCTGTAGCCACCCCCACAGGGCATTTGCCACCATCAGTGAGTCAGTATAGAGATTAAGTACTGGCCACTTTTCTGTCAGCAATGTCGAAAGCTAGGTGGATGGCCTTGACTTTTGCAAACTGTCTTGATTCAACTCCTCCTTCAGCAGTCTCTATGACTTGTCGTATAGGACTCCACAGAGCAGCCTTCCACCTCCGATGCTTTCCCACAATGTGACAGGACCCATCAGTGAACAAAGCATATTGCTTCCAATTTTCTGGAAGTTTATTATACGGTGGGGCCTCTTCAGCACGCGCCACCTCCTCCTCTTGCAACATTCTGAAGTCTTTGCCTTCTGGCCACTGCAGGATCACGTCCAAGTTTCCTGGGTGTTTGGGGTTTCGTATTTGAGCCCGCTGTGTGATCAGTGCGACCCACTTGCTCCATGTAGCATCAGTTGCATGATGTGTAGAGGGGACCCTCCCTTTGAACATCCAGCCCAGCACCGGCAGTTGGGGTGCCAGGAGGAGCTGTGCTTCAGTACCAACCACTTCTGAGGCAGCCCGAACTCCTTCATATGCTGCCAATATCTCCTTTTCAGTTGGAGTATAGCGGGCCTTGGATCCTCTATATCCTCAACTCCAAAACCCTAGGGGTTGACCTCAAGTGTCCCCTGGTGTGTTCTGCCAGAGGCTCCAGGTAGGGCCATTCTCCCCGGCTGCAGTGTAGAGCACGTTTTTAACACCTTGACCTGCCCGGACTGGCCCAAGGGCTACTGCATGAATTATTTCCTGTTTAATTTGTTCAAAGGCTTGTTGTTGCTCAGGGCCCCATTTAAAATCATTCTTCTTCCGGGTCACTTGATAGAGAGGGCTTACAATCAGACATCCCGTGGGATGGGGGAGAGAATCAGAAAAAAAAAAAGGTAAAATTCGTGGGTTGAGATAAAGACAGTTTAATGGGACAGAAAAGGAAGGAAAAAAACAGTAATAATGATGATCAAAGGATATACAAAACAAGTGATGCACAGTGCAATTGCTCAGCACCCGCTGACTGATGCCCAGCCAGTTCCCAAGCAGTGGCCCCACCCTGGCCAACTCCCCCAGTTTATATACTGAGCATGACATCGTATGGTATGGAACATGCCTTTGGCCGGTTTGGGTCAGCTGTCCTGGCTGTGTCCCCTCCCAGCTTCCCGTGCAGCCCCCACCTTCTCACTGGCAGGCCAGCATGAGAAGCTGACCAGTCCTTGACTGCTTAGCAACAACTAAACAGATCAGTATGTTATTGTCCTGGTTTCAGCCAGGATAGAGTTAATTTTCTTCACAGAAGCTAGTGTGAGGCTGTGTTTTGGATTTGGGATGAGAAAATGTTGATAATGTGCTGATGTTTTGGGTTGTTGCTAAGCAGTCAAGGACAGTCCAGCTTCTCGTGCTGGCCTGCTAGCAAGGAGGCTGGGGGTGCACGGGAAGCTGGGAGGGGACACAGCCAGGACAGCTGACCCAGGCTGGCCAAAGAGATATTCCATACCATATGACATCATGCTCAGTATATAAAGCTGGGACGAAGGAGAAGGAAGGGATGGAGGGACGTTCGGAGTGATGGCGCCTGTCTTCCCAAGAAACCATTATGCGTGATGGAGCCCTGCTTCCCTGGAGATGGCTGAACACCTGTCTGCCCATGGGGAGTAGGGAATAGATTCCCTGTTTTGCTCTGCTTGCGTGCGCGGCTTTTGCTTTACCTATTAAACTGTCTTTATCTCAACCCATGAGTTTCCTCACTGTTACTCTTCCGATTCTCTCCCCTGTCCCACCGTGGGGGAGTGAGCGAGCGGCTGCGTGGTGCTTAGTTACCGTCTGGGGCTAAACCATGACAGTTATCAACATTCTTTTCATCCCAAATCCAAACCACAGCACGATACCAGCTATCAGGAAGAAAATTAACTCTATCCCAGTCGAAACCAGGACAAGGGGCTGAGCTCTGCCTGCTAGCCAATTTTATTAGCTCTCCTGATAACAACGGCAGCCATAGACCTAATATTTACAAAGCAGCATCTCCTTTGAATGGATACTCAGGTAGCCATGACAGTTTTGACAGTTTTAATATAAAAATGTTCAGGTTTTTTATGATCTTTTACAATGTAAAAGTTATACTACTACATCAAATATACCCCTATCAGTGCTGCTGCATTGCCAAATTTATGCTACTTTTATTACACTGCACTGTTAGCTTTTGCAAAGATAATTTCAATTATAGGAATCTGTTACTCAGTTTTGAGTGTGTGTCGTGGTTTAGCCCCAGCTGGCAACTAAGCACCACGCAGCCGCTCGCTCACTCCCCCACTGTGGGACGGGGGAGAGAATCGGAACAGTAACAGTGAGGAAACTCATGGGTTGAGATAAAGACAATTTAATAGGTAAAGCAAAAGCCGCGCACGCAAGCAAAGCAAAACAAGGAATCCATTCACTACTCCCCATGGGCAGGCAGGTGTTCAGCCATCTCCAGGGAAGCAGGGCTCCATCACGCGTAATGGTTTCTTGGGAAGACAGGCGCCATCACTCCGAACGTCCCTCCACCCCTTCCTTCTGCTTTGTCCCAGCTTTATATACTGAGCATGATGTCATATGGTATGGAATATCTCTTTGGCCAGCCTGGGTCAGCTGTCCTGGTTGTGTCCCCTCCCAGCTTCCCGTGCACCCCCAGCCTTCTTGCTAGCAGCCCAGCACGAGAAGCTGGACTGTCCTTGACTGCTTAGCAACAACTCAAAACCTCAGCACGTTATCAATATTTTCTCATCCCAAATCTAAAACATAGCCTCACACTAGCTTCTGTGAAGAAAATTTACTCTACCCTGGCTGAAACCAGGACAGTGTGACATATATGTTCTCCTATTACCAGTTGTTGTTTAACTTTGTCATGGTTTAGCCCCAGCCAGCAATTAAGCACCACACAGTCGCTCACTCACTCCCCCCTCCCCCAGTGGGATGGGGGAGAGGATTGGGAAATCTCGTGGGTTGAGATAAAAACAGTTTAATAGGACAGCAAGAGAGAAGGAAACAGCAATGAGAACAACAACAACAATAACAATAACAACGGCAAAGGAATGTACAAGAACAAGTGATGCCCAATACAGCAATTGCTCACCACCTGGTGATCAATAGCCCGTCCCCGAGCAGCGATTCCCGCCCCCCGGCTAACTCCAGTTTATGTACTGGGCATGACATTGTATGGTAGGTAATATCTCTTTGGCCAGTCTGCGTCAGCTGTCCCGGCCGTGCCCCCTCCCACCTTCTTATGCACCTCCTCGTTGGCAGAGCATGAGAATCTGAAAAGTCCTTGACTTAGTATAAGCACTACAACTACTTAGCCACAACTAAAACTTCAGTGTGTTATCAATCAACATCATTCTCATACCAACTCCAAAGCACAGCACTATACCAGCTATCGGGAAGAAAAAAACCCAACTCCATCCCAGCCGAAACCAGGACAAACTTGTCTTAGAATTTTAAAACCAATTTTTCCTATATGTTTTAAATTTGATACATATGTTTTTAATATTATGCACCACCCCCGTAGTTTAAAATGTTTCGATAGTTGTTTTCCTCCTCTTTTTTCCCAAAAAAACACAAATGTCCTTATGGATTTCCAGCAAAAATCATTTTTTTCAGGATAACGGCTATAATCCCTAATAAGGGAAACGAGACTGAATATTTAATAAAAGATGTTTTTTGGCCAGTTAGGCTTTGGGATTAAATCCATGGGCACAAAACCAAAGAATTAAATATTCTTTCAATTGCTCAGCTTTCAGCCCTTGTGATTTAGTAACTTCATTAATTCTCAAATCACCATAACAGTACAAGTTTTGAATATAGAAAAGTAAAGAAGAAAAGTCTTTTCATAAAGGCTGTCTAAGGATAATAAATACAAAAGAAGTTACAGGTAATGGAAAAGACATGGAGCCTGATTGTCAGTGCAATTGACTGTTATTGATGCAGGGAACCACTGCTGAGCAAAGCTATCATAAGATTTAGGTATTTGATATTTTGGTCAGGGTAATAATGGAAAGAAAATATAAAGTAGCTGCTAACCTGTAGTGGTCTATGTTTTTCTACGTGTTGAAGCAGCATCTAATACTGTTAACCAGTTTTTAAGTGGGGAAAACAAAGTCCAAGTACCTTAGTGTATCTTTGTTCTGTATGTAAAATCTTAGATGATTTTAAGAGCACTGCAATAACAGTGAAATACAGTAGTCTTAACCTTGGTAAAGGTTAATGGCCTTGGTTTTTGCATGGAAAACACAGAAGTTTAAGATTTGTGGGTTTTCAGGGAGGCATGGGGGGGTTCAAATATTTGGTGTGGAGCATAAATGTAATCTTTGGGAGATGTTTTCAGGATCTACCTTTGGTTTTTTACCAAGAAATTTCAAAGAATTTCCCACCACATTAATTCTGTCAGTACATTAAGTGTTAGCAAATATTAGTATGCTAAATGTTTAAAATACACAATTTGGGGGAAAAAAGGCAAATCTGTAAAGTATTGTATTGGGTTTATGTGGCAAGGTTTTGGTAGCAGAGGGGCTGCAGGGGAGGCTTCTGTGAGAAGATGACAGAAGCTTCCCCCATGTCCGATAGAACCAGTGCCAGCCAGTGTCGGATGGAGACAGTTCCAGTCAGCTCAAAAACAGACCCACCACTAGCCAAAGCTGAGCCAATCAGCAACGGTGGTAGTGCCTCTATGATAACATATTTAAGAAAGGGTAAAAAAAGCTGTGCAACAGCAGCTGGAAGAGAAGAGTGAGAATATGTAAATGAAACAACTATGCAGACACCAAGGTCAGTGAAGAAGGAGGGGGAGGAGGTGCTCCATGTGCTGGAGCAGAGATTCCCCTGCAGCCTATGGTGAAGACCATGGTGAAGCAGGTTGTCCCCCTGCAGCCCATGGAGCTCCACGGTGGAGGAGATATCCACCTGCAGCCCGTGGAGGACCCCATGACAGAGCAGGTGAATATGTTCCCTGAAGGAAGCTGCAGGCTGTGGCGAGAGCCCATGCAGGAGCAGGCTCCTGGCAGGAACTGTGGCCTGTGGAGAGGAGCCCACACTGGAGCAGGTTTTCTGGCATGACCTACGGTCCCGTGGGGGACCCACGCTGGAGCAGTCCGTTCCTGAAGGACTGCGCCCCATGGAAAGGACCCATGATGGAGCAGTTCGTGAAGAACTGTAGCCTGTGGGAAGGACCCATGCTGTAGAAGGTCATGAAGGACTGCCTCCTGTGGGAGGGACACCATGCTGGAGCAGGGCAAGAGCATGAGGAGGAAGGAGTGGCAGAGTGTTATGGACTGACCACGGTCCCCATTTCCTGTCCCACTGTGCCCCTCGGGGGGAGGAGGTAGAAGAGTCGTGAGTGAAGTTGAGCCCGGGAAGAAGGGAGGGGTGGGGGGAAGGTATTTAGATTTGTTCTGTCCTGCTGTTTAATTGGCAATAAATTAATTTTCCCCAAGCTGAGTCTGTTTTGCCCGTGACAATAATTGGTGAGTAATCTCCCTGTCCTTATCTCGACCCATGAGCTTTTTCATCTTATTTTCTCCCCCTGTCCTGTTGAGAAGGGGGAGTGATAGAGTGGCTTGGTGGGCACCTGGTGGCTAGCCAAGGTCAACCCACCACAAGTATGTCTTATTTTAAACAGTTACTTAGGTAGAACACATTATGATCACCCCAAGTATCTGTCATCTTAAACCATTCACCACTGCTTTCCCCTCCTATCAACCTTCACAACTAGATGGAAGTCCATCTCAAAGCTTGACAACTAGGTCAACAGCAAGTGGCCTAAGTGTTATCACTTACTCGTTGGCAGAATCATATTACCACATAACTGTTGAAGGTATGAGATAAGAAAAAGAGATACTTGCACAGGGCGAAAGGGGGGTGAATCCTTGGATTGGTGAGTATTAAAATTTAATTATTTTCACGGAAAGTCACATGTGCATAAGTCGCCCGTAGACGCCGGCAAGGGGTGCCTTAATTGACCAGTGGGGTCAGAGCCGAGGGCGCACAGGGGTACGTTCTTTACACGCTGAAGCTTGGTACCAGGGGGGTGCCTTGCCGAGTGTGAGAACCAGGTATAGGTAATAGGTAACAATTGGCAAAATGGGCTCAAACCAATCCATGATTCCTCCCTGTAGCCCTTTGGGGTGTATTTTGAAGAACTGGAATAAATTTGAGGGAGATCCAATGACTAAAGATAAAATGAAAAGATATTGTAATCAATGGTGGCCAAATTACAAATTGGATGATGATGAGGTCTGGCCAGAAAATGGATTGGTGAATTATAATACCATATTACAATTGATGCTGTTTTGCCGCCGGATAGGGAAATGGGATGAGGTACCTTATGTTGATGCCTTTATGACTCTGTACAGAAATCCTGATATTCAGAAAAAATGTAAATTAGCAGCTGACTTGGTGATGTATACAGCTTCTGGTAAGAAAAAAAAGAAGTGGCTCTAATATGGGCCGTGACGATAAGAAAATTGTAGAGGGAGAAGAGCAGGAGGATGTGCAACTGTTAGTCCCAACGGCCCCACCTTTGTGTAGAAGTAGTACGGGACAATCACCGGTTGATTTTAATTCACAATCGAGTAGTGAGGATTTCAGCCCTGTTTCCAGTCGAACTAGAGGGCACACTCAACCAGAGCCAGTTATTCAGGCTCCTTTAAGACAAGCGGTGGGACCGGAGGGAATGCCGGTTTTTGTACATGTTCCATTCACTACCTCTGACCTGTTAAACTGGAAACAATCTGTTGGTTTGTATAGAGAAAATCCTGAAGGAATATTTTCTCACCCTTGCTGAGGGAGGGGGAGTGAGAGAGTGGCTTGGTGGGCACCTGGCAGCCAGCCAAGGTTAACCCACCACACCCCCTTTTTCTTTTAAAGGGCCTTTCCTCTGGGGTTGTGACACAACTCTCCTTCTTTTAAGGCTTTTTATTTCAATATAAGCAAGTCCTGAGCTTTCCTGATTTGTACGTGTTTTCAACTTATCCGTGTACAGCCTTGGAAACATTACTAAACACATTTTTTTGCAATATCTTGAGCAGCACTTTTAATGTGTGGTTTAACAATTTCCAAGCCCCTTTTCACAAGCAGAATGGCTTTTCTAAACAGGCTACGGAATATACCTCCAGCACCCTCACCATACATCACAGCAATGTTTTGAAAACCAGGGAGATCATTGCCAGCCTTGGCTCTATAGTAATTCATGTACAAGGATGGATCCCTGTAATTTTTTACCACTAGCATTTTGGTATGGTTTCTTAAAATATCACAGGCTTCCAGGGCTGAAAATGTAGCTTCATAATCACCTTCCCAAAGCAAAATGAGACATGTTTGCTCTGGTCAGTCTTTATTTCAATGCTGATCGTGCCAATGTGGTGGCAGCTTACCAGTACATAGTGTGGCTTATCATATGTCATTGTGACAATCTCATTATCATCAGTCAGAACACAGCACAATAATGGAACTGCAAAGTCCCCAAAACCATGTAGAGACTGAGCAAGTCAAACCCTCTGGTGATGTCTGCCTGCGGTGGATTAACCTTGGCTAAGGGCCAAACTCCCACCCAGCTGTCCTCAACAGAACAGGGGGAGAAAATAGGATGAAAAATCTCATGGGTCAAGATAAAGACAGGGAGATCACTTACTAGTTACCATCACGGGCAAAACAGACTCGATTTGGGGAAAATTAATTTAATTTATTGTCAATTAAAATTAATCTGCATAGTGAGAAACAAAGCTCCCCCAAAATAAAACACCTTCCTCCCCACCACCCCTCTTTTCCATGCTCAACTTCACTCCTTCATTCCTGATTCCTCTACCTTCCCCCTCGAATGGCACAGGGGAGATGGGGGGGTTACAGTCAATACATAGTAGTTCCTGAACTATTCTGGGTTACCGTGATAAAGTCTTCTCATGCCCTACATGTGGGGTCCTCCATGGACTGCAATATGGATATCTGCTCCAGCATGGTGTCTTCCAAAGGCTGCGGGGGAAATAACCGTTCCAGTGCCTGGAGCACCTGTCCTCTCCCTGCTTCTCTGACCCTGGTGCTCACGCTGCTGTTTCTTCATCTCTCCCCCACCCCCTCCTCCTCCTCTGCCTGTCCAGCATTCTTGCCCTTTCTTACTTATGTTTTCAAAGAGGCACTACCAACTTCACTGATTGGCTCAGCTTTGGCCTGTGGCGGGTCTGTTTTGGAGCCAGCTGAAACCAGCTGTGTCTGGCACACAGAAGCCCCTGATCTCTTCTCACAGAGGCCACCCCTGCAGGCTCCCCCCCCCAAACCTTGCTACGTACACCCAATACACTGCCACAAAGGGAACTTTCTTAGCAGCGACACCTGGAAAAGCCCCCAAAATATGTGCCGGATCCCCAGTTACAGAAAAAGTGTAAGGCTCTTCATCCCTTTTGAGCTTTGTTTTCCTTATGACAAGGTCATAGACCAGGCCCACTGCTGGGGAGTTGGCAGCTGAAGCTTTCCTGTGTGGGTTAATATGATGGTTCATACATTGGCTGATTGTAACCGACACCTGAGCAGTGCGAGGAGCACCAGCAGTGATGGCAGCAAGCAGTGGCAGGCCACACGAGGGATACACGTGGACAAGTAGAGGCTTCTCTGAACAGGGGGCGTTCCCCAAGCAACTGACCCCAGACCCTCTGACTGGAAGAGACAGCAAGGGGCAGAGCCTGCACCCAGCAGCCCAGCTGATTGCAACAGATGACCATATATATTCCCCAGCAAGCAGGCATGCGGTAGCGGGCAGGCTGTGTGTGGCAGCGTGGTGACCACCTGGCAAAAAAAAAAAGCAGTGTCCCCTGCTTCTCCTGAGCTTCTAGCACCTGATAGAACCGAACCAATGCAGCCACGCAGACAGAGCTCCTGTTCAAGCATGTGAACCACCCAGGTTTCCGACTGTGGGATGTGTGAAGGGATATTCCTAGAGATGGAAAGTGATTGCAAGCAAGACTGTGGGAGGTGTGACCAGATTGATGAACTGCTCTGCTTGGTGGCTGAGGTGCAGGAGGAGGTGGGCAGACTGAGGAGTATTCGAAAGTCTGAGAGGGAGATTGATCAATGGAGCCGTATTCTGCTGTCTATGATGCATAGAAGCCAACTGAGCATGGCCACTATGGAGGCAGGTCCAGGATCTGCTTTGTGCCAGGAGGAAGGCAGCATCACAAGGGATAAGGAGGGGTGGAAGAAGGTTACAGCACGGAGCGGTAAGAGAAACCCCTCCTTACCCTCTGAGTTACCCTCTAAGATACCCTTACAGAACAGGTATGAGGCCCTGGGTATAGTAGATGAAGCGCATAATGAGAAAGAGGAGGAACCTGCACAAGCAGTCTTGCCAAGATCAGAGAGACCAACCCCTTGCAACAAAACCTGCATTAAGACCAGCACCGAGAAGAAACAGTGGTGAGTTATGATCATTGGTGATTCCCTCCTGTGTGGAACGGAAGTACCCGTTTGCAGACCAGACCCTCTTTTCAGAAAAGTTTGCTGCCTCCCTGGGGCCCAAATTAGGGACGTCACCACAAGACTGAAGAGCTTAGCACAGCCTTCAGACTACTATCCATTCCTGCTCTTTCACGTGGGTACAAATGATGTCGCAACAAAAAGTCTGAGGCCAATCAAAAGAGACTCGAGAGCCCTGGGAAGAATGCTAAAAAATTCAGGAGCACAGGTAGTGTTTTCCTCAACCCTCCCAGTAATGGGAGGAGACTTTGGAAGAAACAGGAGAGCCCAGGATATCAATACCTGGCTCCAGGACTGGTGCCTCTGCCAAAACTTTGGGTTTTTAAACCATGGAAGAGCCTTCGAGAGACAAGGTATACTGGGGCCTGATGCTGTCTGGAGCATCATATGCTCCCCACCTGTCTGGATGGGGAAAAAGGGTCTTTGGGCACAAGCTGGCAGGGCTGATCGAGAGAGCTTTAAACTAGAATTGATGGGGGAAGGGGATACCAACAGGATTACAGTAGGTAAGCCAAGGGTTGGCATATCATTGCCTGAGGGTAGCGATGCTAGTGGGACAATTTACACTGCTTCTGGGAGCACGCGGGGCTCAGGAGCATATCTGAAATGCTTGTACACCAACGCACGCAGTATGAGAAACAAACAGGATGAACTAGAAGCATTGGTCAGTTCCCAGAGCTATAGTATCCTTAGTATTAGTGAGACACGGTGGAATGAGTCCCACGATTGGAGTGCTGGGATGGAGGGCTACAGGCTGTTCAGGAGGGAGGGATAGGCAGGGCGGGCAGGCAGGGTGGAGGTGTCGCACTATAGGCAAGAGAGAGGTTTGATTGTACAGCCCGTACAGTTAGTGATGATGTGGTTGAGAGCATCTGGGTGAGGATTAATGGGATGGAAAACAAAGGAGATGTTGTAGTAGGTGTCTACTACCAATCACCCAGCAAGGATGATAACACTGATGAGTTATTCTATAGGCAATTAGGAGAAATCTCTGGATCGGTAGCCCATGTCCTTATGGGAGATCTCAACTTCTCAGACATCAACTGGGAATATCATACTGCTGTGGCGAGCAGGTCTTGGAAATTCTTGAAGTTTGTAGGAGATAAATTCTTGTCACAAGTACTCAGGGAGCCACCTAGGAAAGATGCCCTCCTAGACCTGCTAATATGTGAACAGAGAAGGACTCGTGGGAGATGTGATGGTAGGTGGCTGTCTTGGCCACAGGGATCATGAAATGGTTGAGTTTAAAATTTTCAGTGTAATAAGAAAAAAGGACAGCAGAGTTGCTACCTTGGAATTCAAGAGAGCAAACTATAAGCTATTCAGGGAGCTACTTAGCAGAGTACCCTGGGAATCTGCTTTTGAGGGCTTAGGAGTCCATGAGTGCTGGTCAGTCTTTAAGAACCACCTTTTAGAAGCACAGGAGCAGGCGATTCTTTGTGTCAAAAGTCAAGCAAGCGGGGCAGAAGACTAGCTTGGCTGAACAGGGAGCTCCTCGTGGGGCTCACGAGGAAAAAGAAATTGTATGATCTCTGGAAGTGAGGTCAGGCTTTGCAGGAAGATTACAGAGCTGTGATTCGCATGTGCAGGGAGAAGACACAAAAGGCCATAGCTCAGCTAGAGTTACTAGAGTTGAAACTGGCCAGTGTTGTGTCAGACAACAAAAAAAGGCTTTTTAAAGTATGTTAATAGCAAGACGAGATCTAAGGAAAACGTTGGACTGATACTTGATGAAGATGGCCACCTGACAAATAGAGATGACAATAAAGCAGAGGCATTCAATGCTTTTTTTTCCTCAGTCTTTAATAATACTGATAAACCTTGGGCTGCCTAGTCCTCTGAGTTGGAGGGACACGTCTGTGGGAGCAGTGACTTTCCATTTCTGGACACTGAAATTGTAAGGGACCAGCTGTACCAGCTGAATGTTCATAAGTCCACGGGGCCTGATGGGATTCATCCCAGAGCACTGAAGGACCTAGCAGATGTTACGGCAAGATGCCTCTTGATTGTCTACCAAAGTTCTTGGTAGTCTGGGGAGGTCCCTGCTGACTGGAAGCTAGCCAGCGTTATTCCAACTTACAAGCAGGGCCTGAGGGAAGACCTCAGACAGAAACTACAGACCGGTTAGTCTAACCTCAGTACCTGGAAAATTTATGGAGGAGATTATACCGGGTACTACTGAAAGGCATTTAAAGAATAACGCAATCATCAGGCACAGTCAACATGGGTTCATGATGGGAAAGTCCTGTCTAACTAATTTGGTATCCTTCTATGATAAGGTCACCCGCCTAGTGGATGGAAGGCAGGCGGTGGATGTAGTTTTTCTGTATTTTAGTGAGGTTTCTGATACTGTCCCTCACAGCATCCTTCTGGACATGTTGTCCAACTGTGAGATGAGCAGGTACACGGTGTGCTGGGTGAAGAAGTGGATGAATGGCAGGGCTTGAAGGGGTGTAGTGAATGAGGCTACATCTGGCTGGTGACTAGGCACCAGTGGTGTTCCTCAGGGTTCAATTCTAGGGCCAGTTCTGTTCAATAGTTTTACTAATGATCTCGATGCAGGAGTTGAACGCACTATCAGGAAGTTTGCTGATGATACCAAACTGGGAGATGCTGTTGACTCTTGAGGGACAGGAGGCCTTGCAGAGGGATCTAGATAGATTGGAGCATTAGGCTATGATTAATGGCATAAAATTTAACAAGTCCAAATGCTGGATTCTGCACCTAGGACGGAAGAATCCTTTTCCCCCACTCCAACCCAAGTTAATAGGTGTCCTGGACTTGGGAGGCTTCTACCCAACTGAAATTTCTGGGGCCAGCCATGCCACTGTCCCCTTCTCACAATTTCAGCTACTACAAAAATTTCATCTATGAACCATTATAACCCTTCTCAAATCTTCCTTTTGTTCTAGACACCCTGACGTGGTCTCCCTTTTTCAGCAGAGGAACAGATTCTTTCATTTTAAACACAACCCCCATCTGGTTTTCCTAATCCTTGCAGAGTTTAAAGGGTTCACATCTACAGGCCTGGCTCTGATAGTTCTGTGGAAGCTATGGTTGTAGCTCTTTAGAAACTCTGACAACACATCAATGTAGTAGAACATGTTGCACAGTGTAAAATATCTCCCCGTCTTGGTTTTGAGCATCCTGTTAAACCACTCTATGACAGAGGCTTTTACTTCATCATTAGTAACAAAATGGTGAACATTACACTGCTTTAACAGCTTGTTTAAAGGCTGGTTTAAAAAATTATTTTCCCCGCTCGGTCTGTAATTTCTGAGGCTTGCATCCCCCGCTAAAAATTGTTTTAAAAGCCCCAGGTATTTCAGAACCTGTTTTGTCTTTTAGGCCAATAGCCCAGGCATGCTTGGATTAAACATCTATCACCACTAAGATGTACTTAACACCATCACTGTGTTTAGAAAACTGTTGCATAGTCACCAAGTCTGCTTGCCATTGTGCATCCACCTCTGCCACAATCGTCTTACTTCTTT